>NC_064617.1:40705381-41363715 GCF_023898315.1 Schistocerca nitens | reverse complement strand
TAACGATCCGACGCAGAAATTGCATGGAGATTATTTACTGTAGGCTCCAGGGCGGGTTATATCCTAGAGAGTCAAACGGCTACAGCCTCCACATGGAAGCTCTCCTGGGAGTCATGTAGTTTGTATCCGACGCACTACTGCGAATATAGTGAAACCCTCACATTCTTCTAAAAAGGATGCGACACAGAAATTGTATCGAGATTAAGTACTGTAGGCTCAAGGACGGGTTATATCCTAGAGAGTAAAACGGCTGCATCCTCCACATGAAAGCTCTCCTGGGAGTCATGTAGTTTGTATCCGACGCACTACTGCCCATTTACTGAAACCCTCACCCTCTTCTAATAAGTATGCGACACAGAAATTGCATCGAGATTAAATACTGTAGGCTCCAGGGCGGGTTATATCCTAGAGAGTAAAACGTCTGCATCCTCCACATGAAAGCTTTCCTGGGCGTCATGTAGTTTGTATCCGACGCACTACTGCCCATTTACTGAAACCCTCACACTCTTCTAATAAGGATGCGACACAGAAATTGCATCGAGATTAGATACTGTAGGCTCCAAGGCGGGTTATATCCTAGAGAGTAAAACGGCTGCAGCCTCCACATGAAAGCTCTCCTGGGAGTCATGTAGTTTGTATCCGACGCACTACTGCCCATTTACTGAAACCCTCACACTCTTCTAATAAGGATGCGACACAGAAATTGCATCGAGATTAAATACTGTAGGATACAGGGCAATTTTTATCCTAGAGAGTGAAACGGCTGCAGCCACCACTTGAAAGCTTTCCTGCGAGTCATGTAGTTTGTATCCGACGCACTTCTGCGAATTTAGTGAAACCCTCACATTCTTCTAATAAGGATGCGACACAGAAATTGTATCGCGATTAAGTACTGTAGGCTCAAGATCGGGTTATATCCTAGAGAGTAAAACGGCTGCAGCCTCCACATGAAAGCTCTCCTGGGAGTCATGTAGTTTGTATCCGACGCACTACTGCCCATTTACTGAAACCCTCACACTCTTCTAATAACGATCCGACGCAGAAATTGCATGGAGATTATTTACTGTAGGCTCCAGGGCGGGTTATATCCTAGAGAGTCAAACGGCTACAGCCTCCACATGGAAGCTCTCCTGGGAGTCATGTAGTTTGTATCCGAAGCACTACTGCGAATATAGTGAAACCCTCACATTCTTCTAAAAAGGATGCGACACAGAAATTGTATCGAGATTAAGTACTGTAGGCTCAAGGACAGGTTATATCCTAGAGAGTAAAACGGCTGCATCCTCCACATGAAAGCTCTCCTGGGAGTCATGTAGTTTGTATCCGACGCACTACTGCCCATTTACTGAAACCCTCACCCTCTTCTAATAAGTATGCGACACAGAAATTGCATCGAGATTAAATACTGTAGGCTCCAGGGCGGGTTATATCCTAGAGAGTAAAACGTCTGCATCCTCCACATGAAAGCTCTCCTGGGCGTCATGTAGTTTGTATCCGACGCACTACTGCCCATTTACTGAAACCCTCACACTCTTCTAATAAGGATGCGACACAGAAATTGCATCGAGATTAGATACTGTAGGCTCCAAGGCGGGTTATATCCTAGAGAGTAAAACGGCTGCAGCCTCCACATGAAAGCTCTCCTGGGAGTCATGTAGTTTGTATCCGACGCACTACTGCCCATTTACTGAAACCCTCACACTCTTCTAATAAGGATGCGACACAGAAATTGCATCGAGATTAAATACTGTAGGCTCCAGGGCGGGTTATATCCTAGAGAGTAAAACGGCTACAGCCTCCACATGGAAGCTCTCCTGGGAGTCATGTAGTTTGTATCCGACGCACTACTGCGAATTTAGTGAAACCCTCACATTCTTCTAAAAAGGATGCGACACAGAAATTGTGACGAGATTAAGTACTGTAGGCTCAAGGGCGGGTTATATCCTAGAGAGTAAAACGGCTGCAGCCTCCACATGAAAGCTCTCCTGGGAGTCATGTATTTTGTATCCGACGCACTACTGCCCATTTACTGAAACCCTCACACTCTTCTAATAACGATCCGACGCAGAAATTGCATCGAGATTAAATACTGTAGGCTCCAGGGCGGGTTATATCCTAGAGAGTAAAACGGCTACAGCCTCCACATGGAAGCTCTCCTGGGTGTCATGTAGTTTGTATCCGACGCACTACTGCGAATATGGTGAAACCCTCACATTCTTCTAAAAAGGATGCGACACAGAAATTGTATCGAGATTAAGTACTGTAGGCTCAAGGACGGGTTATATCCTAGAGAGTAAAACGGCTGCATCCTCCACATGAAAGCTCTCCTGGGAGTCATGTAGTTTGTATCCGACGCACTACTGCCCATTTACTGAAACCCTCACACTCTTCTAATAAGGATGCGACACAGAAATTGCATCGAGATTAAATACTGTAGGCTCCAGGGCGGGTTATATCCTAGAGAGTAAAACGTCTGCATCCTCCACATGAAAGCTCTCCTGGGCGTCATGTAGTTTGTATCCGACGCACTACTGCCCATTTACTGAAACCCTCACACTCTTCTAATAAGGATGCGACACAGAAATTGCATCGAGATTAAATACTGTAGGATCCAGGGCAATTTTTATCCTAGAGAGTGAAACGGCTGCAGCCACCACATGAAAGCTTTTCTAAGAGTCATGTAGTTTGTATCCGACGCACTTCCGCGAATTTAGTGAAACCCTCACATTCTTCTAATAAGGATGCGACACAGAAATTGTATCGCGATTAAGTACTGTAGGCTCAAGATCGGGTTATATCCTAGAGAGTAAACGGCTGCATCCTCCACATGAAAGCTCTCCTGGGAGTCATGTAGTTTGTATCCGACGCCCTACTGCCCATTTACTGAAACCCTCACACTCTTCTAATAAGGATGCGACACAGAAATTGCATCGAGATTAAATACTGTAGGCTCCAGGGCGGGTTATATCCTAGAGAATAAAACGGCTACAGCCTCCACATGGAAGCTCTCCTGGGAGTCATGTAGTTTGTATCCGACGCACTACTGCGAAATTAGTGAAACCCCCACATTCTTCTAAAAAGGATGCGACACAGAAATTGTATCGAGATTAAGTACTGTAGGCTCAAGGGCGGGTTGTATCCTAGAGAGTAATCCGGCTGCAGCCAACACATGAAAGCTATCCTGGGAGTCATGTAGTTTGTATCCGAAGCACTACTGCGCATTTACTGAAACCCTCACACTCTTCTAATAAGGATGCGACACAGAAATTGCATCGAGATTAAATACTGTAGGCTCCAGGGCGGGTTACACCCTAGAGAGTAAAACGTCTGCATCCTCCACATGGAAGCTCTCCTGGGAGTCATGTAGTTTGTATCTGACGCACTACTGCCCATTTACTGAAACCCTCACACTCTTCTAATAAGGATGCGACACAGAAATCGCATCGAGATTAAATACTGTAGGCTCCAGGGCGGGTTATATCCTAGAGAGTAAAACGGCTACAGCCTCCACATGGAAGCTCTCCTGGGAGTCATGTAGTTTGTATCCGACGCACTACTGCGAATTTAGTGAAACCCTCACATTCTTCTAAAAAGGATGCGACACAGAAATTGTATCGAGATTAAGTACTGTAGGCTCAAGGGCGGGTTACATCCTAGAGAGTAGAACGGCTGCATCCTCCACATGAAAGCTATCCTGGGAGTCATGTAGTTTCTATCCGACGCACTACTGCCCATTTACTGAAACCCTCACACTCTTCTAATAAGGATGCGACACAGAAATTGCATCGAGATTAAATACTGTAGGCTCCAGGGCGGGTTATATCCTAGAGAGTAAAACGTCTGCATCCTCCACATGAAAGCTCTCCTGGGAGTCATGTAGTTTGTATCCGACGCACTACTGCCCAATTACTGAAACCCTCACACTCTTCTAATAAGGATGCGACACAGAAATTGCATCGAGATTAAATACTGTAGGATCCAGGGCGATTTTTATCCTAGAGAGTGAAACGGCTGCAGCCTCCACATGAAAGCTTTCCTGGGAGTCATGTAGTTTGTATCCGACTCACTACTGCGAATTTAGTGAAACCCTCACATTCTTCTAATAAGAATGCGACACAGAAATTGTATCGAGATTAAGTACTGTAGGCTCAAGAGCAGGTTATATCCTAGAGAGTAAAACGGCTGCAGCCTCCACATGAAAGCTATCCTGGGAGTCATGTAGTTTGTATCCGACGCACTACTGCCCATTTACTGAAACCCTCACACTCTTCTAATAAGGATGCGACACAGAAATTGCATCGAGATTAAATACTGTAGGCTCCAGGGCGGGTTATATCCTAGAGAGTAAAACGTCTGCATCCTCCACATGAAAGCTCTCCTGGGAGTCACGTAGTTTGTATCCGACGCACTACTGCCCATTTACTCAAACCCTCACACTCTTCTAATAACGATCCGACGCAGAAATTGTATCGAGATTAAGTACTGTAGGCTCAAGGGCGGGTTATATCCTAGAGAGTAAAACGTCTGCAGCCTCCACATGAAAGCTCTCCAGGGAGTCATGTAGTTTGTATCCGACGCACTACTGCCCATTTACTGAAACCCTCACACTCTTCTAATAAGGATGCGACACAGAAATTGCATCGAGATTAAATACTATAGGATCCAGGGCGATTTTTATCCTAGAGAGTGAAACGGTTGCAGCCTCCACATGAAAGCTTTCCTGGGAGTCATGTAGTTTGTATCAGACGCACTACTGCGAATTTAGTGAAACCCTCACATTCTTCTAAAAAGGATGCGACACAGAAATTGTATCGAGATTAAGTACTGTAGGCTCATGGGCGGGTTATATCCTAGAGAGTAAAACGGCTGCAGCCTCCACATGAAAGCTCTCCTGGGAGTCATGTAGTTTGTATCCGACGCACTACTGCCCATTTACTGAAACCCTCACACTCTTCTAATAACGATCCGACGCAGAAATTGCATGGAGATTATTTACTGTAGGCTCCAGGGCGGGTTATATCCTAGAGAGTCAAACGGCTACAGCCTCCACATGGAAGCTCTCCTGGGAGTCATGTAGTTTGTATCCGACGCACTACTGCGAATATAGTGAAACCCTCACATTCTTCTAAAAAGGATGCGACACAGAAATTGTATCGAGATTAAGTACTGTAGGCTCAAGGACGGGTTATATCCTAGAGAGTAAAACGGCTGCATCCTCCACATGAAAGCTCTCCTGGGAGTCATGTAGTTTGTATCCGACGCACTACTGCCCATTTACTGAAACCCTCACCCTCTTCTAATAAGTATGCGACACAGAAATTGCATCGAGATTAAATACTGTAGGCTCCAGGGCGGGTTATATCCTAGAGAGTAAAACGTCTGCATCCTCCACATGAAAGCTCTCCTGGGAGTCATGTAGTTTGTATCCGACGCACTACTGCCCATTTACTGAAACCCTCACACTCTTCTAATAAGGATGCGACACAGAAATTGCATCGAGATTAGATACTGTAGGCTCCAAGGCGGGTTATATCCTAGAGAGTAAAACGGCTGCAGCCTCCACATGAAAGCTCTCCTGGGAGTCATGTAGTTTGTATCCGACGCACTACTGCCCATTTACTGAAACCCTCACACTCTTCTAATAAGGATGCGACACAGAAATTGCATCGAGATTAAATACTGTAGGATCCAGGGCAATTTTTATCCTAGAGAGTGAAACGGCTGCAGCCACCACATGAAAGCTTTCCTGCGAGTCATGTAGTTTGTATCCGACGCACTTCTGCGAATTTAGTGAAACCCTCACATTCTTCTAATAAGGATGCGACACAGAAATTGTATCGCGATTAAGTACTGTAGGCTCAAGATCGGGTTATATCCTAGAGAGTAAAACGGCTGCATCCTCCACATGAAAGCTCTCCTGGGAGTCATGTAGTTTGTATCCGACGCAATACTGCGAATTTAGTGAAACCCTCACATTCTTCTAAAAAGGATGCGACACAGGAATTGTATCGAGATTAAGTACTGTAGGCTCAAGGGCGGGTTACATCCTAGAGAGTAGAACGGCTGCATCCTCCACATGAAAGCTATCCTGGGAGTCATGTAGTTTCTATCCGACGCACTACTGCCCATTTACTGAAACCCTCACACTCTTCTAATAAGGATGCGACACAGAAATTGCATCGAGATTAAATACTGTAGGCTCCAGGGCGGGTTATATCCTAGAGAGTAAAACGTCTGCATCCTCCACATGAAAGCTCTCCTGGGAGTCATGTAGTTTGTATCCGACGCACTACTGCCCATTTACTGAAACCCTCACACACTTCTAATAAGGATGCGACACAGAAATTGCATCGAGATTAAATACTGTAGGATCCAGTGCAATTTTTATCCTAGAGAGTGAAACGGCTGCAGCCTCCACATGAAAGCTTTCCTGGGAGTCATGTAGTTTGTATCCGACTCACTACTGCGAATTTAGTGAAACCCTCACATTCTTCTAATAAGATGTCGACACAGATATTGTATCGAGATTAAGTACTGTAGGCTCAAGAGCGGGTTATATCCTAGAGAGTAAAACGGCTGCAGCCTCCACATGAAAGCTATCCTGGGGGTCGTGTAGTTTGTATCCGACGCACTACTGCCCATTTACTGAAACCCTCACACTCTTCTAATAACGATCCGACGCAGAAATTGTATCGAGATTAAGTACTGTAGGCTCAAGGGCGGGTTATATCCCAGAGAGTAAAACGTCTGCAGCCTCCACATGAAAGCTCTCCAGGGAGTCATGTAGTTTGTATCCGACGCTCTACTGCCCATTTACTGAAACCCTCACACTCTTCTAATAAGGATGCGACACAGAAATTGCATCGAGATTAAATACTATAGGATCCAGGGCGATTTTTATCCTAGAGAGTGAAACGGCTGCAGCCTCCACATGAAAGCTTTCCTGGGAGTCATGTAGTTTGTATCAGACGCACTACTGCGAATTTAGCGAAACCCTCACATTCTTCTAATAAGGATGCGACACAGAAATTGTATCGAGATTAAGTACTGTAGGCTCAAGATCGGGTTATATCCTAGAGAGTAAAACGGCTGCAGCCTCCAAATGGAAGCTCTCCTGGGAGTCATGTAGTGTGTATCCGACGCACTACTGCGAATTTAGTGAAACCCTCACATTCTTCTAAAAAGGATGCGACACAGAAATTGTATCGAGATTAAGTAGTGTAGGCTCAAGATCGGGTTATATCCTAGAGAGTAAAACGGCTGCAGCCTCCACATGAAAGCTCTCCTGGGAGTCATGTAGTTTGTATCAGACGCACTACTGCGAATTTAGTGAAACCCTCACATTCTTCTAATAAGGATGCGACACAGAAATTGTATCGAGATTAAGTACTGTAGGCTCAAGATCGGGTTATATCCTAGAGAGTAAAACGGCTGCAGCCTCCACATGAAAGCTCTCCTGGGAGTCATGTAGTATGTATCCGACGCACTACTGCCCATTTACTGAAACCCTCACACTCTTCTAATAACGATCCGACGCAGAAATTGCATCGAGATTAAATACTGTAGGCTCCAGGGCGGGTTATATCCTAGAGAGTAAAACGGCTACAGCCTCCACATGGAAGCTCTCCTGGGAGTCATGTAGTTTGCATCCGACGCACTACTGCGAATATAGTGAAACCCTCACATTCTTCTAAAAAGGATGCGACACAGAAATTGTATCGAGATTAAGTACTGTAGGCTCAAGGGCGGGTTATATCCTAGAGAGTAAAACGGCTGCAGCCTCCACATGAAAGCTCTCCTGGGAGTCATGTAGTTTGTATCCGACGCACTACTGCCCATTTACTGAAACCCTCACCCTCTTCTAATAAGAATGCGACACAGAAATTGCATCGAGATTAAATACTGTAGGCTCCAGGGCGGGTTATATCCTAGAGAGTAAAACGTCTGCATCCTCCACATGAAAGCTCTCCTGGGAGTCATGTAGTTTGTATCCGACGCACTACTGCCCATTTACTGAAACCCTCACACTCTTCTAATAAGGATGCGACACAGAAATTGCATCGAGATTAGATACTGTAGGCTCCAAGGCGGGTTATATCCTAGAGAGTAAAACGGCTGCAGCCTCCACATGAAAGCTCTCCTGGGAGTCATGTAGTTTGTATCCGACGCACTACTGCCCATTTACTGAAACCCTCACACTCTTCTAATAAGGATGCGACACAGAAATTGCATCGAGATTAAATACTGTAGGATCCAGGGCAATTTTTATCCTAGAGAGTGAAACGGCTGCAGCCACCACATGAAAGCTTTCCTGCGAGTCATGTAGTTTGTATCCGACGCACTTCTGCGAATTTAGTGAAACCCTCACATTCTTCTAATAAGGATGCGACACAGAAATTGTATCGCGATTAAGTACTGTAGGCTCAAGATCGGGTTATATCCTAGAGAGTAAAACGGCTGCATCCTCCACATGAAAGCTCTCCTGGGGGTCATGTAGTTTGTATCCGACGCACTACTGCCCATTTACTGAAACCCTCACACTCTTCTAATAAGGATGCGACACAGAAATTGCATCGAGATTAAATACTGTAGGCTCCAGGGCGGGTTATATCCTAGAGAGTAAAACGGCTACAGCCTCCACATGGAAGCTCTCCTGGGAGTCATGTAGTTTGTATCCGACGCACTACTGCGAAATTAGTGAAACCCTCACATTCTTCTAAAAAGGATGCGACACAGAAATTGTATCGAGATTAAGTACTGTAGGCTCAAGGGCGGGTTGTATCCTAGAGAGTAAAACGGCTGCAGCCAACACATGAAAGCTCTCCTGGGAGTCATGTAGTTTGTATCTGACGCACTACTGCCCATTTACTGAAACCCTCACACTCTTCTAATAAGGATGCGACACAGAAATCGCATCGAGATTAAATACTGTAGGCTCCAGGGCGGGTTATATCCTAGAGAGTAAAACGGCTACAGCCTCCACATGGAAGCTCTCCTGGGAGTCATGTAGTTTGTATCCGACGCAATACTGCGAATTTAGTGAAACCCTCACATTCTTCTAAAAAGGATGCGACACAGGAATTGTATCGAGATTAAGTACTGTAGGCTCAAGGGCGGGTTACATCCTAGAGAGTAGAACGGCTGCATCCTCCACATGAAAGCTATCCTGGGAGTCATGTAGTTTCTATCCGACGCACTACTGCCCATTTACTGAAACCCTCACACTCTTCTAATAAGGATGCGACACAGAAATTGCATTGAGATTAAATACTGTAGGCTCCAGGGCGGGTTATATCCTAGAGAGTAAAACGTCTGCATCCTCCACATGAAAGCTCTCCTGGGAGTCATGTAGTTTGTATCCGACGCACTACTGCCCATTTACTGAAACCCTCACACACTTCTAATAAGGATGCGACACAGAAATTGCATCGAGATTAAATACTGTAGGATCCAGGGCAATTTTTATCCTAGAGAGTGAAACGGCTGCAGCCTCCACATGAAAGCTTTCCTGGGAGTCATGTAGTTTGTATCCGACTCACTACTGCGAATTTAGTGAAACCCTCACATTCTTCTAATAAGAATGCGACACAGAAATTGTATCGAGATTAAGTACTGTAGGCTCAAGACCGGGTTATATCCTAGAGAGTAAAACGGCTGCAGCCTCCACATGAAAGCTATCCTGGGGGTCGTGTAGTTTGTATCCGACGCACTACTGCCCATTTACTGAAACCCTCACACTCTTCTAATAACGATCCGACGCAGAAATTGTATCGAGATTAAGTACTGTAGGCTCAAGGGCGGGTTATATCCTAGAGAGTAAAACGTCTGCAGCCTCCACATGAAAGCTCTCCAGGGAGTCATGTAGTTTGTATCCGACGCACTACTGCCCATTTACTGAAACCCTCACACTCTTCTAATAAGGATGCGACACAGAAATTGCATCGAGATTAAATACTATAGGATCCAGGGCGATTTTTATCCTAGAGAGTGAAACGGCTGCAGCCTCCACATGAAAGCTTTCCTGGGAGTCATGTAGTTTGTATCAGACGCACTACTGCGAATTTAGTGAAACCCTCACATTCTTCTAATAAGGATGCGACACAGAAATTGTATCGAGATTAAGTACTGTAGGCTCAAGATCGGGTTATATCCTAGAGAGTAAAACGGCTGCAGCCTCCAAATGGAAGCTCTCCTGGGAGTCATGTAGTGTGTATCCGACGCACTACTGCGAATTTAGTGAAACCCTCACATTCTTCAAAAAAGGATGCGACACAGAAATTGTATCGAGATTAAGTAGTGTAAGCTCAAGATCGGGTTATATCCTAGAGAGTAAAACGGCTGCAGCCTCCACATGAAAGCTCTCCTGGGAGTCATGTAGTTTGTATCAGACGCACTACTGCGAATTTAGTGAAACCCTCACATTCTTCTAATAATTATGCGACACAGAAATTGTATCGAGATTAAGTACTGTAGGCTCAAGATCGGGTTATATCCTAGAGAGTAAAACGGCTGCAGCCTCCACATGAAAGCTCTCCTGGGAGTCATGTAGTTTGTATCCGACGCACTACTGCCCATTTACTGAAACCCTCACACTCTTCTAATAACGATCCGACGCAGAAATTGCATCGAGATTAAATACTGTAGGCTCCAGGGCGGGTTATATCCTAGAGAGTAAAACGGCTACAGCCTCCACATGGAAGCTCTCCTGGGAGTCATGTAGTTTGTATCCGACGCACTACTGCGAATATAGTGAAACCCTCACATTCTTCTAAAAAGGATGCGACACAGAAATTGTATCGAGATTAAATACTGTAGGCTCCAGGGCGGGTTATATCCTAGAGAGTAAAACGTCTGCATCCTCCACATGAAAGCTCTCCTGGGAGTCATGTAGTTTGTATCCGACGCACTACTGCCCATTTACTGAAACCCTCACACTCTTCTAATAAGGATGCGACACAGAAATTGCTTCGAGATTAAATACTGTAGGCTCCAGGGCGGGTTATATCCTAGAGAGTAAAACGTCTGCAGCCTCCACATGAAAGCTCTCCTGGGAGTCAT
Organism: Schistocerca nitens; assembly: GCF_023898315.1. Lineage (NCBI taxonomy): Eukaryota > Metazoa > Arthropoda > Insecta > Orthoptera > Acrididae > Schistocerca > Schistocerca nitens. The sequence goes on along the minus strand of NC_064617.1, from coordinate 41,352,657 downwards.
GTAGTTTGTATCCGACGCACTACTGCCCATTTACTGAAACCCTCACACTCTTCTAATAAGGATGCAACACAGAAATTGCATCGAGAGTAAATACTGTAGGCTCCAGGGCGGGTTATATCCTAGAGAGTAAAACGGCTACAGCCTCCACATGGAAGCTCTCCTGGGAGACATGTAGTTTGTATCCGACGCACTACTGCGAATTTAGTGAAACCCTCACATTCTTCTAAAAAGGATGCGACACAGAAATTGTATCGAGATTAAGTACTGTAGGCTCAGGGGCGGGTTATATCCTAGAGAGTAAAACGTCTGCAGCCTCCACATGAAAGCTCTCCTGGGAGTCATGTAGTTTGTATCCGACGCACTACTGCCCATTTACTGAAACCCTCACACTCTTCTAATAAGGATGCGACACAGAAATTGCATCGAGATTAAATACTATAGGATCCAGGGCGATTTTTATCCTAGAGAGTGAAACGGCTGCAGCCTCCACATGAAAGCTTTCCTGGGAGTCATGTAGTTTGTATCAGACGCACTACTGCCAATTTAGTGAAACCCTCACATTCTTCTAATAAGGATGCGACACAGAAATTGTATCGAGATTAAGTACTGTAGGCTCAAGATCGGGTTATATCCTAGAGAGTAAAACGGCTGCAGCCTCCACATGAAAGCTCTCCTGGGAGTCATGTAGTTTGTATCCGACGCACTACTGCCCATTTACTGAAACCCTCACACTTTTCTAATAACGATCTGACGCAGAAATTGCATCGAGATTAAATACTGTAGGCTCCAGGGCGGGTTATATCCTAGAGAGTAAAACGGCTACAGCCTCCACATGGAAGCTCTCCTGGGAGTCATGTAGTTTGTATCCGACGCACTACTGCGAATATAGTGAAACCCTCACATTCTTCTAAAAAGGATGCGACACAGAAATTGTATCGAGATTAAATACTGTAGGCTCCAGGGCGGGTTATATCCTAGAGAGTAAAACGTCTGCATCTTCCACATGAAAGCTCTCCTGGGAGTCATGTAGTTTGTATCCGACGCACTACTGCCCATTTACTGAAACCCTCACACTCTTCTAATAAGGATGCGACACAGAAATTGCATCGAGATTAAATACTGTAGGCTCCAGGGCGGGTTATATCCTAGAGAGTAAAACGTCTGCATCCTCCACATGAAAGCTCTCCTGGGAGTCATGTAGTTTGTATCCGACGCACTACTGCCCATTTACTGAAACCCTCACACTCTTCTAATAAGGATGCAACACAGAAATTGCATCGAGAGTAAATACTGTAGGCTCCAGGGCGGGTTATATCCTAGAGAGTAAAACGGCTACAGCCTCCACATGGAAGCTCTCCTGGGAGACATGTAGTTTGTATCCGACGCACTACTGCGAATTTAGTGAAATCCTCACATTCTTCTAAAAAGGATGCGACACAGAAATTGTATCGAGATTAAGTACTGTAGGCTCAAGGGCGGGTTTTATCCAAGAGAGTAAAACGGCTGCATCCTCCACATGAAAGCTCTCCTGGGAGTCATGTAGTTTGTATCCGACTCACTACTGCCCATTTACTGATACCCTCACACTCTTCTAATAAGGATGCGACACAGAAATTGCATCGAGATTAAATACTGTAGGATCCAGGGCAATTTTTATCCTAGAGAGTGAAACGGCTGCAGCCACTACATGAAAGCTTTCCTGGGAGTCATGTAGTTTGTATCCGACGCACTTCTGCGAATTTAGTGAAACCCTCACATTCTTCTAATAAGGATGCGACACAGAAATTGTATCGAGATTAAGTACTGTAGGCTCAAGAACGGGTTATATCCTAGAGAGTAAAACGGCTGCATCCTCCACATGAAAGCTCTCCTGGGAGTCATGTAGTTTGTATCCGACGCACTACTGCCCATTTACTGAAACCCTCACACTCTTCTAATAAGGATGCGACACAGATATTGCATCGAGATTAAATACTGTAGGCTCCAGGGCGGGTTATATCCTAGAGACTAAAACGGCTACAGCCTCCACATGGAAGCTCTCCTGGGAGTCATGTAGTTTGTATCCGACGCACTACTGCGAATGTAGTGAAACCCTCACATTCTTCTAAAAAGGATGCGACACAGAAATTGTATCGAGATTAAGTACTGTAGGCTCAAGGGCGGGTTATATCCTAGAGAGTAAAACGGCTGCATCCTCCACATGAAAGCTCTCCTGGGAGTCATGTAGTTTGTATCCGACGCACTACTGCCCATTTACTGAAACCCTCACACTCTTCTAATAAGGATGCGACACAGAAATTGCATCGAGATTAAATACTGTAGGCTCCAGGGCGGGTTATATCCTAGAGAGTAAAACGTCTGCATCCTCCACATGAAAGCTCTCCTGGGAGTCATGTAGTTTGTATCCGACGCACAACTGCCCATTTACTCAAAACCTCACACTCTTCTAATAACGATCCGACGCAGAAATTGTATCGAGATTAAGTACTGTAGGCTCAAGGGCGGGTTATATCCTAGAGAGTAAAACGTCTGCAGCCTCCACATGAAAGCTCTCCAGGGAGTCATGTAGTTTGTATCCGACGCACTACTGCGAATGTAGTGAAACCCTCACATTCTTCTAAAAAGGATGCGACACAGAAATTGTATCGAGATTAAGTACTGTAGGCTCAAGGGCGGGTTATATCCTAGAGAGTAAAACGGCTGCATCCTCCACATGAAAGCTCTCCTGGGAGTCATGTAGTTTGTATCCGACGCACTACTGCCCATTTACTGAAACCCTCACACTCTTCTAATAAGGATGCGACACAGAAATTGCATCGAGATTAAATACTGTAGGCTCCAGGGCGGGTTATATCCTAGAGAGTAAAACGTCTGCATCCTCCACATGAAAGCTCTCCTGGGAGTCATGTAGTTTGTATCCGACGCACAACTGCCCATTTACTCAAAACCTCACACTCTTCTAATAACGATCCGACGCAGAAATTGTATCGAGATTAAGTACTGTAGGCTCAAGGGCGGGTTATATCCTAGAGAGTAAAACGTCTGCAGCCTCCACATGAAAGCTCTCCAGGGAGTCATGTAGTTTGTATCCGACGCACTACTGCCCATTTACTGAAACCCTCACACTCTTCTAAAAAGGATGCGACACAGAAATTCCATCGAGATTAAATACTATAGGATCCAGGGCGATTTTTATCCTAGAGAGTGAAACGGCTGCAGCCTCCACATGAAAGCTTTCCTGGGAGTCATGTAGTTTGTATCCGACGCACTACTGCGAATTTAGTGAAACCCTCACATTCTTCTAATAAGGATGCGACACAGAAATTGTATGTAGGCTCAAGATCGGGTTATATCCTAGAGAGTAAAACGGCTGCAGCCTCCACATGGAAGCTCTCCTGGGAGTCATGTAGTGTGTATCCGACGCACTACTGCGAATTTAGTGAAACCCTCACATTCTTCTAAAAAGGATGCGACACAGAAATTGTATCGAGATTAAGTACTGTAGGCTCAAGGGCAGGTTATATCCTAGAGAGTAAAACGGCTGCAGCCTCCACATGAAAGCTATCCTGGGAGTCATGTAGTTTGTATCCGACGCACTACTGCCCATTTACTGAAACCCTCACATTCTTCTAAAAACGATCCGACGCAGAAATTGCATCGAGATTAAATACTGTAGGCTCCAGGGCGGGTTATATCCTAGAGAGTAAAACGGCTACAGCCTCCACATGGAAGCTCTCCTGGGAGTCATGTAGTTTGTATCCGACGCACTACTACGAATTTAGTGAAACCCTCACATTCTTCTAAAAAGGATGCGACACAGAAATTGTATCGAGAATAAGTACTGTAGGCTCAAGGGCGGGTTATATCCTAGAGAGTAAAACGGCTGCAGCCTCCACATGAAAGCTATGCTGGGAGTCATGTAGTTTGTATTCGACGCACTACTGCCTATTTACTGAAACCCTCACATTCTTCTAATAACGATCCGACGCAGAAATTGCATCGAGATTAACTACTGTAGGCTCCAGGGCGGGTTATATCCTAGAGAGTAAAACGGCTACAGCCTCCACATGGAAGCTCTCCTGGGAGTCATGTAGTTTGTATCCGACGCACTACTACGAATTTAGTGAAACCCTCACATTCTTCCAAAAAGGATGCGACACAGAAATTGTATCGAGATAAAGTACTGTAGTCTCAAGGGCGGGTTATATCCTAGAGAGTAAAACGGCTGCATCCTCCACATGAAAGCTATCCTGGGGGTCATGTAGTTTGTATCCGACGCACTACTGCCCATTTACTGAAACCCTCACATTCTTCTAATAACGATCCGACGCAGAAATTGCATCGAGATTAAATACTGTAGGCTCCAGGGCGGGTTATATCCTAGAGACTAAAACGTCTGCAGCCTCCACATGGAAGCTATCCTGGGAGTCATGTAGTTTGTATCCGACGCACTACTGCCCATTTACTGAAACCCTCACATTCTTCTAATAACGATCCGACGCAGAAATTGCATCGAGATTAAATACTGTAGGCTCCAGGGCGGGTTATATCCTAGAGAGTAAAACGGCTACAGCCTCCACATGGAAGCCCTCCTGGGAGTCATGTAGTTTGTATCCGACGCACTACTACGAATTTAGTGAAACCCTCACATTCTTCTAATAAGGATGCGACACAGAAATTGTATCGAGATTAAGTACTGTAGGCTCAAGAACGGGTTATATCCTAGAGAGTAAAACGGCTGCATCCTCCACATGAAAGCTCTCCTGGGAGTCATGTAGTTTGTATCCGATGCACTACTGCCCATTTACTGAACCCTCACACTCTTCTAATAAGGATGCGACACAGAAATTGCATCGAGATTAAATACTGTAGGCTCAAGGGCGGGTTATATCCTAGAGAGTAAAACGGCTGCAGCCTCCACATGAAAGCTATCCTGGGAGTCATGTAGTTTGTATCCGACGCACTACTGCCCATTTACTGAAACCCTCACTTTCTTCTAATAACGATCCGACGCAGAAATTGCATCGAGATTAAATACTGTAGGCTCCAGGGCGGGTTATATCCTAGAGAGTAAAACGGCTACAGCCTCCACATGGAAGCTCTCCTGGGAGTCATGTAGTTTGTATCCGACGCACTACTACGAATTTAGTGAAACCCTCACATTCTTCTAAAAAGGATGCGGCACAGAAATTGCATCGAGATTAAATACTGTAGGCTCCAGGGCGGGTTACACCGTAGAGAGTAAAACGTCTGCATCCTCCACATGGAAGCTCTCCTGGGAGTCATGTAGTTTGTATCTGACGCACTACTGCCCATTTACTGAAACCCTCACACTCTTCTAATAAGGATGCGACACAGAAATTGCATCGAGATTAAATACTGTAGGCTCCAGGGCGGGTTATATCCTAGAGAGTAAAACGGCTACAGCCTCCACATGGAAGCTCTCCTGGGAGTCATGTAGTTTGTATCCGACGCACTACTGCGAATTTAGTGAAACCCTCACATTCTTCTAAAAAGGATGCGACACAGAAATTGTATCGAGATTAAGTACTGTAGGCTCAAGGGCGGGTTATATCCTAGAGAGTAAAACGGCTGCATCCTCCACATGAAAGCTCTCCTGGGAGTCATGTAGTTTGTATCCGACGCACTACTGCCCATTTACTGAAACCCTCACACTCTTCTAATAAGGATGCGACACAGAAATTGCATCGAGATTAAATACTGTAGGCTCCAGAGCGGGTTATATCCTAGAGAGTAAAACGTCTGCATCCTCCACATGAAAGCTCTCCTGGGAGTCATGTAGTTTGTATCCGACGCACAACTGCCCATTTACTCAAACCCTCACACTCTTCTAATAACGATCCGACGCAGAAATTGTATCGAGATTAAGTACTGTAGGCTCAAGGGCGGGTTATATCCTAGAGAGTAAAACGTCTGCAGCCTCCACATGAAAGCTCTCCAGGGAGTCATGTAGTTTGTATCCGACGCACTACTGCCCATTTACTGAAACCCTCACACTCTTCTAATAAGGATGCGACACAGAAATTCCATCGAGATTAAATACTATAGGATCCAGGGCGATTTTTATCCTAGAGAGTGAAACGGCTGCAGCCTCCACATGAAAGCTTTCCTGGGAGGCATGTAGTTTGTATCCGACGCACTACTGCGAATTTAGTGAAACCCTCACATTCTTCTAAAAAGGATGCGACACAGAAATTGTATCGAGATTAAGTACTGTAGGCTCAAGGGCAGGTTATATCCTAGAGAGTAAAACGGCTGCAGCCTCCACATGAAAGCTATCCTGGGAGTCATGTAGTTTGTATCCGACGCACTACTGCCCATTTACTGAAACCCTCACATTCTTCTAATAACGATCCGACGCAGAAATTGCATCGAGATTAAATACTGTAGGCTCCAGGGCGGGTTATATCCTAGAGAGTAAAACGGCTACAGCCTCCACATGGAAGCTCTCCTGGGAGTCATGTAGTTTGTATCCGACGCACTACTACGAATTTAGTGAAACCCTCACATTCTTCTAAAAAGGATGCGACACAGAAATTGTATCGACATTAAGTACTGTAGGCTCAAGGGCGGGTTATATCCTAGAGAGTAAAACGGCTGCAGCCTCCACATGAAAGCTATCCTGGGGGTCATGTAGTTTGTATCCGACGCACTACTGCCCATTTACTGAAACCCTCACATTCTTCTAATAACGATCCGACGCAGAAATTGCATCGAGATTAAATACTGTAGGCTCCAGGGCGGGTTATATCCTAGAGAGTAAAACAGCTACAGCCCCCACAAGGAAGCTCTCCTGGGAGTCATGTAGTTTGTATCCGACGCACTACTACGAATTTAGTGAAACCCTCACATTCTTCTAAAAAGGATGCGACACAGAAATTGTATCGAGATGAAGTACTGTAGGCTCAAGGGCGGTTTATATCCTAGAGAGTAAAACGGCTGCAGCCTCCACATGAAAGCTATCCTGGGGGTCATGTAGTTTGTATCCGACGCACTACTGCCCATTTACTGAAACCCTCACATTCTTCTAATAACGATCCGACGCAGAAATTGCATCGAGATTAAATACTGTAGGCTCCAGGGCGGGTTATATCCTAGAGAGTAAAACGGCTACAGTCTCCACATGGAAGCTCTCCTGGGAGTCATGTAGTTTGTATCCGACGCACTACTGCCCATTTACTGAAACCCTCACATTCTTCTAATAACGATCCGACGCAGAAATTGCATCGAGATTAAATACTGTAGGCTCAAGGGCGGGTTATATCCTAGAGAGTAAAACGGCTGCAGCCTCCACATGAAAGCTATCCTGGGGGTCATGTAGTTTGTATCCGACGCACTACTGCCCATTTACTGAAACCCTCACATTCTTCTAATAACGATCCGACGCAGAAATTGCATCGAGATTAAATACTGTAGGCTCCAGGGCGGGTTATATCCTAGAGAGTAAAACGGCTACAGCCTCCACATGGAAGCTCTCCTGGGAGTCATGTAGTTTGTATCCGACGCACTACTGCCCATTTACTGAAACCCTCACATTCTTCTAATAACGATCCGACGCAGAATTGAATCGAGATTAAATACTGTAGGCTCAAGGGCGGGTTATATCCTAGAGAGTAAAACGGCTGCAGCCTCCACATGAAAGCTATCCTGGGGGTCATGTAGTTTGTATCCGACGCACTACTGCCCATTTACTGAAACCCTCACATTCTTCTAATAACGATCCGACGCAGTAATTGCATCGAGATTAAATACTGTAGGCTCCAGGGCGGGTTATATCCTAGAGAGTAAAACGGCTACAGCCTCCACATGGAAGCTCTCCTGGGAGTCATGTAGTTTGTATCCGACGCACTACTGCCCATTTACTGAAACCCTCACATTCTTCTAATAACGATCCGACCCAGAAATTGCATCGAGATTAAATACTGTAGGCTCCAGGGCGGGTTATATCCTAGAGAGTAAAACGGCTACAGCCTCCACATGGAAGCTCTCCTGGGAGTCATGTAGTTTGTATCCGACGCACTACTGCCCATTTACTGAAACCCTCACATTCTTCTAATAACGATCCGACGCAGAAATTGCATCGAGATTAAATACTGTAGGCTCCAGGGCGGGTTATATCCTAGAGAGTAAAACGGCTACAGCCTCCACATGGAAGCTCTCCTGGGAGTCATGTAGTTTGTATCCGACGCACTACTGCCCATTTACTGAAACCCTCACATTCTTCTAATAACGATCCGACGCAGAAATTGCATCGAGATTAAATACTGTAGGCTCCAGGGCGGGTTATATCCTAGAGAGTAAAACGGCTACAGCCTCCACATGGAAGCTCTCCTGGGAGTCATGTAGTTTGTATCCGACGCACTACTGCCCATTTACTGAAACCCTCACATTCTTCTAATAACGATCCGACGCAGAAATTGCATCGAGATTAAATACTGTAGGCTCCAGGGCGGGTTATATCCTAGAGACTAAAACGTCTGCAGCCTCCACATGGAAGCTCTCCTGGGAGTCATGTAGTTTGTATCCGACGCACTACTGCCCATTTACTGAAACCCTCACATTCTTCTAATAACGATCCGACGCAGAAATTGCATCGAGATTAAATACTGTAGGCTCCAGGGCGGGTTATATCCTAGAGAATAAAACGGCTACAGCCTCCACATGGAAGCCCTCCTGGGAGTCATGTAGTTTGTATCCGACGCACTACTACGAATTTAGTGAAACCCTCACATTCTTCTAATAAGGATGCGACACAGAAATTGTATCGAGATTAAGTACTGTAGGCTCAAGAACGGGTTATATCCTAGAGAGTAAAACGGCTGCATCCTCCACATGAAAGCTCTCCTGGGAGTCATGTAGTTTGTATCCGATGCACTACTGCCCATTTACTGAACCCTCACACTCTTCTAATAAGGATGCGACACAGAAATTGCATCGAGATTAAATACTGTAGGCTCAAGGGCGGGTTATATCCTAGAGAGTAAAACGGCTGCAGCCTCCACATGAAAGCTATCCTGGGAGTCATGTAGTTTGTATCCGACGCACTACTGCCCATTTACTGAAACCCTCACTTTCTTCTAATAACGATCCGACGCAGAAATTGCATCGAGATTAAATACTGTAGGCTCCAGGGCGGGTTATATCCTAGAGAGTAAAACGGCTACAGCCTCCACATGGAAGCTCTCCTGGGAGTCATGTAGTTTGTATCCGACGCACTACTACGAATTTAGTGAAACCCTCACATTCTTCTAAAAAGGATGCGGCACAGAAATTGCATCGAGATTAAATACTGTAGGCTCCAGGGCGGGTTACACCGTAGAGAGTAAAACGTCTGCATCCTCCACATGGAAGCTCTCCTGGGAGTCATGTAGTTTGTATCTGACGCACTACTGCCCATTTACTGAAACCCTCACACTCTTCTAATAAGGATGCGACACAGAAATTGCATCGAGATTAAATACTGTAGGCTCCAGGGCGGGTTATATCCTAGAGAGTAAAACGGCTACAGCCTCCACATGGAAGCTCTCCTGGGAGTCATGTAGTTTGTATCCGACGCACTACTGCGAATTTAGTGAAACCCTCACATTCTTCTAAAAAGGATGCGACACAGAAATTGTATCGAGATTAAGTACTGTAGGCTCAAGGGCGGGTTATATCCTAGAGAGTAAAACGGCTGCATCCTCCACATGAAAGCTCTCCTGGGAGTCATGTAGTTTGTATCCGACGCACTACTGCCCATTTACTGAAACCCTCACACTCTTCTAATAAGGATGCGACACAGAAATTGCATCGAGATTAAATACTGTAGGCTCCAGAGCGGGTTATATCCTAGAGAGTAAAACGTCTGCATCCTCCACATGAAAGCTCTCCTGGGAGTCATGTAGTTTGTATCCGACGCACAACTGCCCATTTACTCAAACCCTCACACTCTTCTAATAACGATCCGACGCAGAAATTGTATCGAGATTAAGTACTGTAGGCTCAAGGGCGGGTTATATCCTAAAGAGTAAAACGTCTGCAGCCTCCACATGAAAGCTCTCCAGGGAGTCATGTAGTTTGTATCCGACGCACTACTGCCCATTTACTGAAACCCTCACACTCTTCTAATAAGGATGCGACACAGAAATTCCATCGAGATTAAATACTATAGGATCCAGGGCGATTTTTATCCTAGAGAGTGAAACGGCTGCAGCCTCCACATGAAAGCTTTCCTGGGAGGCATGTAGTTTGTATCCGACGCACTACTGCGAATTTAGTGAAACCCTCACATTCTTCTAAAAAGGATGCGACACAGAAATTGTATCGAGATTAAGTACTGTAGGCTCAAGGGCAGGTTATATCCTAGAGAGTAAAACGGCTGCAGCCTCCACATGAAAGCTATCCTGGGAGTCATGTAGTTTGTATCCGACGCACTACTGCCCATTTACTGAAACCCTCACATTCTTCTAATAACGATCCGACGCAGAAATTGCATCGAGATTAAATACTGTAGGCTCCAGGGCGGGTTATATCCTAGAGAGTAAAACGGCTACAGCCTCCACATGGAAGCTCTCCTGGGAGTCATGTAGTTTGTATCCGACGCACTACTACGAATTTAGTGAAACCCTCACATTCTTCTAAAAAGGATGCGACACAGAAATTGTATCGACATTAAGTACTGTAGGCTCAAGGGCGGGTTATATCCTAGAGAGTAAAACGGCTGCAGCCTCCACATGAAAGCTATCCTGGGGGTCATGTAGTTTGTATCCGACGCACTACTGCCCATTTACTGAAACCCTCACATTCTTCTAATAACGATCCGACGCAGAAATTGCATCGAGATTAAATACTGTAGGCTCCAGGGCGGGTTATATCCTAGAGAGTAAAACAGCTACAGCCCCCACAAGGAAGCTCTCCTGGGAGTCATGTAGTTTGTATCCGACGCACTACTACGAATTTAGTGAAACCCTCACATTCTTCTAAAAAGGATGCGACACAGAAATTGTATCGAGATGAAGTACTGTAGGCTCAAGGGCGGTTTATATCCTAGAGAGTAAAACGGCTGCAGCCTCCACATGAAAGCTATCCTGGGGGATACTACTGCCCATTTACTGAAACCCTCACATTCTTCTAATAACGATCCGACGCAGAAATTGCATCGAGATTAAATACTGTAGGCTCCAGGGCGGTTTATATCCTAGAGAGTAAAACGGCTACAGTCTCCACATGGAAGCTCTCCTGGGAGTCATGTAGTTTGTATCCGACGCACTACTGCCCATTTACTGAAACCCTCACATTCTTCTAATAACGATCCGACGCAGAAATTGCATCGAGATTAAATACTGTAGGCTCAAGGGCGGGTTATATCCTAGAGAGTAAAACGGCTGCAGCCTCCACATGAAAGCTATCCTGGGGGTCATGTAGTTTGTATCCGACGCACTACTGCCCATTTACTGAAACCCTCACATTCTTCTAATAACGATCCGACGCAGAAATTGCATCGAGATTAAATACTGTAGGCTCCAGGGCGGGTTATATCCTAGAGAGTAAAACGGCTACAGCCTCCACATGGAAGCTCTCCTGGGAGTCATGTAGTTTGTATCCGACGCACTACTGCCCATTTACTGAAACCCTCACATTCTTCTAATAACGATCCGACGCAGAATTGAATCGAGATTAAATACTGTAGGCTCAAGGGCGGGTTATATCCTAGAGAGTAAAACGGCTGCAGCCTCCACATGAAAGCTATCCTGGGGGTCATGTAGTTTGTATCCGACGCACTACTGCCCATTTACTGAAACCCTCACATTCTTCTAATAACGATCCGACGCAGAAATTGCATCGAGATTAAATACTGTAGGCTCCAGGGCGGGTTATATCCTAGAGAGTAAAACGGCTACAGCCTCCACATGGAAGCTCTCCTGGGAGTCATGTAGTTTGTATCCGACGCACTACTGCCCATTTACTGAAACCCTCACATTCTTCTAATAACGATCCGACCCAGAAATTGCATCGAGATTAAATACTGTAGGCTCAAGGGCGGGTTATATCCTAGAGAGTAAAACGGCTACAGCCTCCACATGGAAGCTCTCCTGGGAGTCATGTAGTTTGTATCCGACGCACTACTGCCCATTTACTGAAACCCTCACATTCTTCTAATAACGATCCGACGCAGAAATTGCATCGAGATTAAATACTGTAGGCTCCAGGGCGGGTTATATCCTAGAGAGTAAAACGGCTACAGCCTCCACATGGAAGCTCTCCTGGGAGTCATGTAGTTTGTATCCGACGCACTACTGCCCATTTACTGAAACCCTCACATTCTTCTAATAACGATCCGACGCAGAAATTGCATCGAGATTAAATACTGTAGGCTCCAGGGCGGGTTATATCCTAGAGAGTAAAACGGCTACAGCCTCCACATGGAAGCTCTCCTGGGAGTCATGTAGTTTGTATCCGACGCACTACTGCCCATTTACTGAAACCCTCACATTCTTCTAATAACGATCCGACGCAGAAATTGCATCGAGATTAAATACTGTAGGCTCCAGGGCGGGTTATATCCTAGAGAGTAAAACGGCTACAGCCTCCACATGGAAGCTCTCCTGGGAGTCATGTAGTTTGTATCCGACGCACTACTGCCCATTTACTGAAACCCTCACATTCTTCTAATAACGATCCGACGCAGAAATTGCATCGAGATTAAATACTGTAGGCTCAAGGGCGGGTTATATCCTAGAGAGTAAAACGGCTGCAGCCTCCACATGAAAGCTATCCTGGGGGTCATGTAGTTTGTATCCGACGCACTACTGCCCATTTACTGAAACCCTCACATTCTTCTAATAACGATCCGACGCAGAAATTGCATCGAGATTAAATACTGTAGGCTCCAGGGCGGGTTATATCCTAGAGAGTAAAACGGCTACAGCCTCCACATGGAAGCTCTCCTGGGAGTCATGTAGTTTGTATCCGACGCACTACTGCCCATTTACTGAAACCCTCACATTCTTCTAATAACGATCCGACGCAGAAATTGCATCGAGATTAAATACTGTAGGCTCCAGGGCGGGTTATATCCTAGAGAGTAAAACGGCTACAGCCTCCACATGGAAGCTCTACTGGGAGTCATGTAGTTTGTATCCGACGCACTACTGCCCATTTACTGAAACCCTCACATTCTTCTAAAAAGGATGCGACACAGAAATTGTATCGAGATTAAGTACTGTAGGCTCAAGGGCGGGTTATATCCTAGAGAGTAAAACGGCTGCAGCCTCCACATGAAAGCTATCCTGGGGGTCATGTAGTTTGTATCCGACTAACTACTGCCCATTTACTGAAACCCTCACATTCTTCTAATAACGATCCGACGCAGAAATTGCATCGAGATTAAATACTGTAGGCTCCAGGGCGGGTTATATCCTAGAGAGTAAAACGGCTACAGCCTCCACATGGAAGCTCTCCTGGGAGTCATGTAGTTTGTATCCGACGCACTACTGCCCATTTACTGAAACCCTCACATTCTTCTAATAACGATCCGACGCAGAAATTGCATCGAGATTAAATACTGTAGGCTCAAGGGCGGGTTATATCCTAGAGAGTAAAACGGCTGCAGCCTCCACATGAAAGCTATCCTGGGGGTCATGTAGTTTGTATCCGACGCACTACTGCCCATTTACTGAAACCCTCACATTCTTCTAATAACGATCCGACGCAGAAATTGCATCGAGATTAAATACTGTAGGCTCCAGGGCGGGTTATATCCTAGAGAGTAAAACGGCTACAGCCTCCACATGGAAGCTCTCCTGGGAGTCATGTAGTTTGTATCCGACGCACTACTGCCCATTTACTGAAACCCTCACATTCTTCTAATAACGATCCGACGCAGAAATTGCATCGAGATTAAATACTGTAGGCTCCAGGGCGGGTTATGTCCTAGAGAGTAAAACGGCTACAGCCTCCACATGGAAGCTCTCCTGGGAGTCATGTAGTTTGTATCCGACGCACTACTGCCCATTTACTGAAACCCTCACATTCTTCTAATAACGATCCGACGCAGAAATTGCATCGAGATTAAATACTGTAGGCTCCAGGGCGGGTTATATCCTAGAGAGTAAAACGGCTACAGCCTCCACATGGAAGCTCTCCTGGGAGTCATGTAGTTTGTATCCGACGCACTACTGCCCATTTACTGAAACCCTCACATTCTTCTAATAACGATCCGACGCAAAAATGGCATCGAGATTAAATACTGTAGGCTCAAGGGCGGGTTATATCCTAGAGAGTAAAACGGCTGCAGCCTCCACATGAAAGCTATCCTGGGGGTCATGTAGTTTGTATCCGACGCACTACTGCCCATTTACTGAAACCCTCACATTCTTCTAATAACGATCCGACGCAGAAATTGCATCGAGATTAAATACTGTAGGCTCCAGGGCGGGTTATATCCTAGAGAGTAAAACGGCTACAGCCTCCACATGGAAGCTCTCCTGGGAGTCATGTAGTTTGTATCCGACGCACTACTGCCCATTTACTGAAACCCTCACATTCTTCTAATAACGATCCGACGCAGAAATTGCATCGAGATTAAATACTGTAGGCTCCAGGGCGGGTTATATCCTAGAGAGTAAAACGGCTACAGCCTCCACATGGAAGCTCTCCTGGGAGTCATGTAGTTTGTATCCGACGCACTACTGCCCATTTACTGAAACCCACACATTCTTCTAATAACGATCCGACGCAGAAATTGCATCGAGATTAAATACTGTAGGCTCAAGGGCGGGTTATATCCTAGAGAGTAAAACGGCTGCAGCCTCCACATGGAAGCTCTCCTGGGAGTCATGTAGTTTGTATCCGACGCACTACTGCCCATTTACTGAAACCCTCACATTCTTCTAATAACGATCCGACGCAGAAATTGCATCGAGATTAAATACTGTAGGCTCAAGGGCGGGTTATATCCTAGAGAGTAAAACGGCTGCAGCCTCCACATGGAAGCTCTCCTGGGAGTCATGTAGTTTGTATCCGACGCACTACTGCCCATTTACTGAAACCCTCACATTCTTCTAATAACGATCCGACGCAGAAATTGCATCGAGATTAAATACTGTAGGCTCCAGGGCGGGTTATATCCTAGAGAGTAAAACGGCTACAGCCTCCACATGGAAGCTCTCCTGGGAGTCATGTAGTTTGTATCCGACGCACTACTGCCCATTTACTGAAACCCTCACATTCTTCTAATAACGATCCGACGCAGAAATTGCATCGAGATTAAATACTGTAGGCTCAAGGGCGGGTTATATCCTAGAGAGTAAAACGGCTACAGCCTCCACATGAAAGCTATCCTGGGGGTCATGTAGTTTGTATCCGACGCACTACTGCCCATTTACTGAAACCCTCACATACTTCTAATAACGATCCGACGCAGAAATTGCATCGAGATTAAATACTGTAGGCTCCAAGACGGGTTATATCCTAGAGAGTAAAACGGCTACAGCCTCCACATGGAAGCTCTCCTGGGAGTCATGTAGTTTGTATCCGACGCACTACTACGAATTAGGTGAAACCCTCACATTCTTCTAAAAAGGATGCGACACAGAAATTGTATCGAGATTAAGTACTGTAGGCTCAAGGGCGGGTTATATCCTAGAGAGTAAAACGGCTGCAGCCTCCACATGAAAGCTATCCTGGGGGTCATCTAGTTTGTATCCGACGCACTACTGCCCATTTACTGAAACCCTCACACTCTTCTAATAAGGATGCGACACAGAAATTGCATCGAGATTAAATACTGTAGGCTCCAGGGCGGGTTATATCCTAGAGAGTAAAACGGCTACAGCCTCCACATGGAAGCTCTCCTGGGAGTCATGTAGTTTGTATCCGACGCACTACTACGAATTTAGTGAAACCCTCACATTCTTCTAAAAAGGATGCGATACAGAAATTGTATCGAGATTAAGTACTGTAGGCTCAAGGGCGGGTTATATCCTAGAGAGTAAAACGGCTGCAGCCTCCACATGAAAGCTATCCTGGGGGTCATGTAGTTTGTATCCGACGCACTACTGCCCATTTACTGAAACCCTCACACTCTTCTAATAAGGATGCGACACAGAAATTGTATCGAGATTAAGTACTGTAGGCTCCAGGGCGGGTTATATCCTAGAGAGTAAAACGGCTACAGCCTCCACATGGAAGCTCTCCTGGGAGTCATGTAGTTTGTATCCGACGCACTACTACGAATTAAGTGAAACCCTCACATTCTTCTAAAAAGGATGCGACACAGAAATTGTATCGAGATTAAGTACTGTAGGCTCAAGACGGGTTATATCCTAGAGAGTAAAACGGCTGCATCCTCCACATGAAAGCTCTCCTGGGAGTCATGTAGTTTGTATCCGACGCACTACTGCCCATTTACTGAAACCCTCACACTCTTCTAATAAGGATGCGACACAGAAATTGCATCGAGATTAAATACTGTAGGCTCCAGGGCGGGTTATATCCTAGAGAGTAAAACGTCTGCATCTTCCACATGAAAGCTCTCCTGGGAGTCATGTAGTTTGTATCTGACGCACTACTGCCCATTTACTGAAACCCTCACACTCTTCTAATAACGATCCGACGCAGAAATTGCATCGAGATTAAATACTGTAGGCTCCAGGGCGGGTTACATCCTAGAGAGTAAAACGGCTACAGCCTCCACAGGGAAGCTCTCCTGGGAGTCATGTAGTTTGTATCCGACGCACTACTGCGAATTTAGTGAAACCCTCACATTCTTCTAAAAAGGATGCGACACAGAAATTGTATCGAGATTAAGTACTGTAGGCTCAAGGGCGGGTTATATCCTAGAGAGTAAAACGGCTGCATCCTCCACATGAAAGCTCTCCTGGGAGTCATGTAGTTTGTATCCGACGCACTACTGCCCATTTACTGAAACCCTCACACTCTTCTAATAAGGATGCGACACAGAAATTGCATCGAGATTAAATACTGTAGGCTCCAGGGCGGGTTATATCCTAGAGAGTAAAACGTCTGCATCCTCCACATGAAAGCTCTCCTGGGCGTCATGTAGTTTGTATCCGACGCACTACTGCCCATTTACTGAAACCCTCACACTCTTCTAATAAGGATGCGACACAGAAATTGCATCGAGATTAGATACTGTAGGCTCCAAGGCGGGTTATATCCTAGAGAGTAAAACGGCTGCAGCCTCCAGATGAAAGCTCTCCAGGGAGTCATGTAGTTTGTATCCGACGCACTACTGCCCATTTACTGAAACCCTCACACTCTTCTAATAACGATCCGACGCAGAAATTGCATGGAGATTAAATACTGTAGGCTCCACGGCGGGTTATATCCTAGAGAGTAAAACGGCTACAGCCTCCACATGAAAGCTCTCCTGGGAGTCATGTAGTTTGTATCCGACGCACTTATGCGAATTTAGTGAAACCCTCACATTCTTCTAATAAGGATGCGACACAGAAATTGTATCGAGATTAAGTACTGTAGGCTCAAGATCGGGTTATATCCTAGAGAGTAAAACGGCTGCATCCTCCACATGAAAGCTCTCCTGGGAGTCATGTAGTTTGTATCCGACGCACTTCTGCCCATTTACTGAAACCCTCACACTCTTCTAATAAGGATGCGACACAGAAATTGCATCGAGATTAAATACTGTAGGATCCAGGGCGATTTTTATCCTAGAGAGTGAAACGGCTGCAGCCTCCACATGAAAGCTTTCCTGGGAGTCATGTAGTTTGTATCCGACTCACTACTGCCCATTTACTGAAACCCTCACACTCTTCTAATAAGGATGCCACACAGAAATTGCATCTAGATTAAATACTGTAGGATCCAGGGCAATTTTTATCCTAGAGAGTGAAACGGCTGCAGCCACCACATGAAAGCTTTCCTGGGAGTCATGTAGTTTGTATCCGACGCACTTATGCGAATTTAGTGAAACCCTCACATTCTTCTAATAAGGATGCGACACAGAAATTGTATCGAGATTAAGTACTGTAGGCTCAAGATCGGGTTATATCCTAGAGAGTAAAACGGCTGCATCCTCCACATGAAAGCTCTCCTGGGAGTCATGTAGTTTGTATCCGACGCACTACTGCCCATTTACTGAAACCCTCACACTCTTCTAATAAGGATGCGACACAGAAATTGCATCGAGATTAAATACTGTAGGCTCCAGGGCGGGTTATATCCTAGAGAGTAAAACGGCTACAGCCTCCACATGGAAGCTCTCCTGGGAGTCATGTAGTTTGTATCCGACGAACTACTGCGAATGTAGTGAAACCCTCACATTCTTCTAAAAAGGATGCGACACAGAAATTGTATCGAGATTAAGTACTGTAGGCTCAAGGGCGGGTTATATCCTAGAGAGTAGAACGGCTGCATCCTCCACATGAAAGCTATCCTGGGAGTCATGTAGTTTCTATCCGACGCACTACTGCCCATTTACTGAACCCCTCACACTCTTCTAATAAGGATGCGACACAGAAATTGCATCGAGATTAAATACTGTACGCTCCAGGGCGGGTTATATCCTAGAGAGTAAAACGTCTGCATCCTCCACATGAAAGCTCTCCTGGGAGTCATGTAGTTTGTATCCGACGCACTACTGCCCATTTACTGAAACCCTCACACTCTTCTAATAAGGATGCGACACAGAAATTGCATCGAGATTAAATACTGTAGGATCCAGGGCGATTTTTATCCTAGAGAGTGAAACGGCTGCAGCCTCCACATGAAAGCTTTCCTGGGAGTCATGTAGTTTGTATCCGACTCACTACTGCCCATTTACTGAAACCCTCACACTCTTCTAATAAGGATGCCACACAGAAATTGCATCTAGATTAAATACTGTAGGATCCAGGGCAATTTTTATCCTAGAGAGTGAAACGGCTGCAGCCACCACATGAAAGCTTTCCTGGGAGTCATGTAGTTTGTACCCGACGCACTTATGCGAATTTAGTGAAACCCTCACATTCTTCTAATAAGGATGCGACACAGAAATTGTATCGAGATTAAGTACTGTAGGCTCAAGATCGGGTTATATCCTAGAGAGTAAAACGGCTGCATCCTCCACATGAAAGCTCTCCTGGGAGTCATGTAGTTTGTATCCGACGCACTACTGCCCATTTACTGAAACCCTCACACTCTTCTAATAAGGATGCGACACAGAAATTGCATCGAGATTAAATACTGTAGGCTCCAGGGCGGGTTATATCCTAGAGAGTAAAACGGCTACAGCCTCCACATGGAAGCTCTCCTGGGAGTCATGTAGTTTGTATCCGACGAACTACTGCGAATGTAGTGAAACCCTCACATTCTTCTAAAAAGGATGCGACACAGAAATTGTATCGAGATTAAGTACTGTAGGCTCAAGGGCGGGTTATATCCTAGAGAGTAGAACGGCTGCATCCTCCACATGAAAGCTATCCTGGGAGTCATGTAGTTTCTATCCGACGCACTACTGCCCATTTACTGAACCCCTCACACTCTTCTAATAAGGATGCGACACATAAATTGCATCGAGATTAAATACTGTACGCTCCAGGGCGGGTTATATCCTAGAGAGTAAAACGTCTGCATCCTCCACATGAAAGCTCTCCTGGGAGTCATGTAGTTTGTATCCGACGCACTACTGCCCATTTACTGAAACCCTCACACTCTTCTAATAAGGATGCGACACAGAAATTGCATCGAGATTAAATACTGTAGGATCCAGGGCGATTTTTATCCTAGAGAGTGAAACGGCTGCAGCCTCCACATGAAAGCTTTCCTGGGAGTCATGTAGTTTGTATCCGACGCACTACTACGAATTTAGTGAAACCCTCACATTCTTCTAAAAAGGATGCGACACAGAAATTGTATCGAGATTAAGTACTGTAGGCTCAAGGGCGGGTTATATCCTAGAGAGTAAAACGGCTGCAGCCTCCACATGAAAGCTATCCTGGGGGTCATGTAGTTTGTATCCAACGCACTACTGCCCATTTACTGAAACCCTCACACTCTTCTAATAAGGATGCGACACAGAAATTGCATCGAGATTAAATACTGTAGGCTCCAGGGCGGGTTATATCTAAAACGGCTACAGCCTCCACATGGAAGCTCTCCTGGGAGTCATGTAGTTTGTATCCGACGCACTACTACGAATTTAGTGAAACCCTCACATTCTTCTAAAAAGGATGCGACACAGAAATTGTATCGAGATTAAGTACTGTAGGCTCAAGGGCGGGTTTTATCCTAGAGAGTAAAACGGCGGAGGCCTCCACATGAAAGCTATCCTGGGGGTCATGTAGTTTATATCCGACGCACTACTGCCCATTTACTGAAACCCTCATACTCTTCTAATAAGGATGCGACACAGAAATTGCATCGAGATTAAATACTGTAGGCTCCAGGGCGTGTTATATCCTAGAGAGTAAAACGGCTACAGCCTCCACATGGAAGCTCTCCTTGGAGTCATGTAGTTTGTATCCGACGCACTACTGCGAATTTAGTGAAACCCTCACATTGTTCTAAAAAGGATGCGACACAGAAATTGTATCGAGATTAAGTACTGTAGGCTCAAGGGCGGGTTATATCCCAGAGAGTAAAACGGCTGCAGCCTCCACATGAAAGCTCTCCTGGGGGTCGTGTAGTTTGTATCCGACGCACTACTGCCCATTTACTGAAACCCTCACACTCTTCTAATATGGATGCGACACAGAAATTGCATCGAGATTAAATACTGTAGGCTCCAGGGCGGGTTATATCCTAGAGAGTAAAACGGCTACAGCCTCCACATGGAAGCTCTCCTGGGAGTCATGTAGTTTGTATCCGACGCACTACTACGAATTTAGTGAAACCCTCACATTCTTCTAAAAAGGATGCGACACAGAAATTGTATCGAGATTAAGTACTGTAGGCTCAAGGGCGGGTTATATCCTAGAGAGTAAAACGGCTGCAGCCTCCACATGAAAGCTATCCTGGGGGTCATCTAGTTTGTATCCGACGCACTACTGCCCATTTACTGAAACCCTCACACTCTTCTAATAAGGATGCGACACAGAAATTGCATCGAGATTAAATACTGTAGGCTCCAGGGCGGGTTATATCCTAGAGAGTAAAACGGCTACAGCCTCCACATGGAAGCTCTCCTGGGAGTCATGTAGTTTGTATCCGACGCACTACTACGAATTTAGTGAAACCCTCACATTCTTCTAAAAAGGATGCGACACAGAAATTGTATCGAGATTAAGTACTGTAGGCTCAAGGGCGGGTTATATCCTAGAGAGTAAAACGGCTGCAGCCTCCACATGAAAGCTATCCTGGGGGTCATGTAGTTTGTATCCGACGCACTAGTGCCCATTTACTGAAACCCTCACACTCTTCTAATAAGGATGCGACACAGAAATTGTATCGAGATTAAGTACTGTAGGCTCCAGGGCGGGTTATATCCTACAGAGTAAAACGGCTACAGCCTCCACATGGAAGCTCTCCTGGGAGTCATGTAGTTTGTATCCGACGCACTACTACGAATTTAGTGAAACCCTCACATTCTTCTAAAAAGGATGCGACACAGAAATTGTATCGAGATTAAGTACTGTAGGCTCAAGGGCGGGTTATATCCTAGAGAGTAAAACGGCTGCATCCTCCACATGAAAGCTCTCCTGGGAGTCATGTAGTTTGTATCCGACGCACTACTGCCCATTTACTGAAACCCTCACACTCTTCTAATAAGGAAGCGACACAGAAATTGCATCGAGATTAAATACTGTAGCCTCCAGGGCGGGTTATATCCTAGAGAGTAAAACGTCTGCATCCTCCACATGAAAGCTCTCCTGGGAGTCATGTAGTTTGTGTCCGACGCACTACTGCCCATTTACTGACACCCTCACACTCTTCTAATAACGATCCGACGCAGAAATTGCATCGAGATTAAATACTGTAGGCTCCAGGGCGGGTTACATCCTAGAGAGTAAAATGGCTACAGCCTCCACATGGAAGCTCTCCTGGGAGTCATGTAGTTTGTATCCGACGCACTACTGCGAATTTAGTGAAACCCTCACATTCTTCTAAAAAGGATGCGACACAGAAATTGTATCGAGATTAAGTACTGTAGGCTCAAGGGCGGGTTATATCCTAGAGAGTAAAACGGCTGCATCCTCCACATGAAAGCTCTCCTGGGAGTCATGTAGTTTGTATCCGACGCACTACTGCCCATTTACTGAAACCCTCACACTCTTCTAATAAGGATGCGACACAGAAATTGCATCGAGATTAAATACTGTAGGCTCCAGGGCGGGTTATATCCTAGAGAGTAAAACGTCTGCATCCTCCACATGAAAGCTCTCCTGGGCGTCATGTAGTTTGTATCCGACGCACTACTGCCCATTTACTGAAACCCTCACACTCTTCTAATAAGGATGCGACACAGAAATTGCATCGAGATTAGATACTGTAGGCTCCAAGGCGGGTTATATCCTAGAGAGTAAAACGGCTGCAGCCTCCAGATGAAAGCTCTCCAGGGAGTCATGTAGTTTGTATCCGACGCACTACTGCCCATTTACTGAAACCCTCACACTCGTCTAATAAGGATGCGACACAGAAATTGCATCGAGATTAAGTACTGTAGGCTCCAGGGCGGGTTATATCCTAGAGAGTCAAACGGCTACAGCCTCCACATGGAAGCACTCCTGGGAGTCATGTAGTTTGTATCCGACGCACTACTGCGAATTTAGTGAAACCCTCACATTCTTCTAAAAACGATGCGACACAGAAATTGTATCGAGATTAAGTACTGTAGGCTCAAGGGCAGGTTATATCCTAGAGAGTAAAACGGCTGCAGCCTCCACATGAAAGCTATCCTGGGAGTCATGTAGTTTGTATCCGACGCACTATTGCCCATTTACCGAAACCCTCACACTCTTCTAATAAGGATGCGACACAGAAATTGCATCGAGATTAAATACTGTAGGCTCCAGGGCGGGTTATATCCTAGAGAGTAAAACGGCTACAGCCTCCACATGGAAGCTCTCCTGGGAGTCACGTAGTTTGTATCCGACGCACTACTGCGAATTTAGTGAAACCCTCACATTCTTCTAAAAAGGATGCGACATAGAAATTGTATCGAGATTAAGTACTGTAGGCTCAAGAGCGGGTTATATCCTAGAGAGTAAAACGGCTGTATCCTCCACATGAAAGCTCTCCTGGGAGGCATGTAGTTTGTATCCGACGCACTACTGCCCATTTACTGAAACCCTCACACTCTTCTAATAAGGATGCGACACAGAAATTGAATCGAGATTAAATACTGTAGGCTCCAGGGCGGGTTATATCCTAGAGAGTAAAACGGCTACAGCCTCCACATGGAAGCTCTCCTGGGAGTCATGTAGTTTGTATCCGACGCACTACTGCGAATGTAGTGAAACCCTCACATTGTTCTAAAAAGGATGCGACACAGAAATTGTATCGAGATTAAGTGCTGTATGCTCAATGGCGGGTTATATCCTAGAGAGTAAAACGGCTGCAGCCAACACATGAAAGCTATCCTGGGAGTAATGTAGTTTGTATCCGACGCACTACTGCCCATTTACTGAAACCCTCACACTCTTCTAATAAGGATGCGACACAGAAATTGCATCGAGATTAAATACTGTAGGCTCCAGGGCGGGTTATATCCTAGAGAGTAAAACGGCTACAGCCTCCACATGGAAGCTCTCCTGGGAGTCATGTAGTTTGTATCCGACGCACTACTGCGAATGTAGTGAAACCCTCACATTCTTCTAAAAAGGATGCGACACAGAAATTGTATCGAGATTAAGTGCTGTAGGCTCAAGGGCGGGTTATATCCTAGAGAGTAAAACGGCTGCAGCCAACACATGAAAGCTATCCTGGGAGTCATGTAGTTTGTATCCGACGCACTACTGCCCATTTACTGAAACCCTCACACTCTTCTAATAAGGATGCGACACAGAAATTGCATCGAGATTAAATACTGTAGGCTCCAGGGCGGGTTATATCCTAGAGAGTAAAACGTCTGCATCCTCCACATGAAAGCTCTCCTGGGAGTCATGTAGTTTGTATCCGACGCACTACTGCCCATTTACTGAAACCCTCACACTCTTCTAATAAGGATGCGACACAGAAATTGCATCGAGATTAAATACTGTAGGCTCCAGGGCGGGTTATATCCTAGAGAGTAAAACGGCTACAGCCTCCACATGGAAGCTCTCCTGGGAGTCATGAAGTTTGTATCCGACGCACTACTGCGAATGTAGTGAAACCCTCACATTCTTCTAAAAAGGATGCGACACAGAAATTGTATCGAGATTAAGTGCTGTAGGCTCAAGGGCGGGTTATATCCTAGAGAGTAAAACGGCTGCAGCCAACACATGAAAGCTATCCTGGGAGTCATGTAGTTTGTATCCGACGCACTACTGCCCATTTACTGAAACCCTCACACTCTTCTAATAAGGATGCGACACAGAAATTGCATCGAGATTAAATACTGTAGGCTCCAGGGCGGGTTATATCCTAGAGAGTAAAACGGCTACAGCCTCCACATGGAAGCTCTCCTGGGAGTCATGTAGTTTGTATCCGACGCACTACTGCGAATGTAGTGAAACCCTCACATTCTTCTAAAAAGGATGCGACACAGAAATTGTATCGAGATTAAGTGCTGTAGGCTCAAGGGCGGGTTATATCCTAGAGAGTAAAACGGCTGTAGCCTCCACATGAAAGCTATCCTGGGAGTCATGTAGTTTGTATCCGACGCACTACTGCCCATTTACTGAAACCCTCACACTCTTCTAATAAGGATGCGACGCAGAAATTGCATCGAGATTAAATACTGTAGGCTCCAGGGCGGGTTATATCCTAGAGAGTAAAACGGCTACAGCCTCCATATGGAAGCTCTCCTGGGAGTCATGTAGTTTGTATCCGACGCACTACTGCGAATGTAGTGAAACCCTCACATTCTTCTAAAAAGGATGCGACACAGAAATTGTATCGAGATTAAGTGCTGTAGGCTCAAGGGCGGGTTATATCCTAGAGAGTAAAACGGCTGCAGCCAACACATGAAAGCTATCCTGGGAGTCATGTAGTTTGTATCCGACGCACTACTGCCCATTTACTGAAACCCTCACACTCTTCTAATAAGGATGCGACACAGAAATTGCATCGAGATTAAATACTGTAGGCTCCAGGGCGGGTTATATCCTAGAGAGTAAAACGTCTGCATCCTCCACATGTAAGCTCTCCTGGGAGTCATGTAGTTTGTATCCGACGCACTACTGCCCATTTACTGAAACCCTCACACTCTTCTAATAAGGATGCGACACAGAAATTGCATCGAGATTAAATACTGTAGGATCCAGGGCGATTTTTATCCTAGAGAGTGAAACGGCTGCAGCCTCCAGATGAAAGCTTTCCTGGGAGTCATGTAGTTTGTATCCGACTCACTACTGCGAATTAAGTGAAACCCTCACATTCTTCTAATAAGGATGCGACACAGATATTGTATCGAGATTAAGTACTGTAGGCTCAAGGGCGGGTTATATCCTAGAGAGTAAAACGGCTGCAGACAACATATGAAAGCTATCCTGGGAGTCATGTAGTTTGTATCCGACGCACTACTGCCCATTTACTGAAACCCTCACACTCTTCTAATAAGGATGCGACACAGAAATTGCATCGAGATTAAATACTGTAGGCTCCAGGGCGGGTTATATCCTAGAGAGTAAAACGGCTACAGCCTCCACATGGAAGCTCTCCTGGGAGTCATGTAGTTTGTATCCGACGCACTACTGCGAATGTAGTGAAACCCTCACATTCTTCTAAAAAGGATGCGACACAGAAATTGTATCGAGATTAAGTGCTGTAGGCTCAAGGGCGGGTTATATCCTAGAGAGTAAAACGGCTGCAGCCAACACATGAAAGCTATCCTGGGAGTCATGTAGTTTGTATCCGACGCACTACTGCGAATGTAGTGAAACCCACACATTCTTCTAAAAAGGATGCGACACAGAAATTGTATCGAGATTAAGTGCTGTAGGCTCAAGGGCGGGTTATATCCTAGAGAGTAAAACGGCTAAAGCCTCCACATGGAAGCTCTCCTGGGAGTCATGTAGTTTGTATCCGACGCACTACTGCGAATGTAGTGAAACCCTCACATTCTTCTAAAAAGGATGCGACACAGAAATTGTATCGAGATTAAGTGCTGTAGGCTCAAGGGCGGGATATATCCTAGAGAGTAAAACGGCTGCAGCCAACACATGAAAGCTATCCTGGGAGTCATGTAGTTTGTATCCGACGCACTACTGCCCATTTACTGAAACCCTCACACTCTTCTAATAAGGATGCGACACAGAAATTGCATCGAGATTAAATACTGTAGGCTCCAGGGCGGGTTATATCCTAGAGAGTAAAACTTCTACAGCCTCCACATGGAAGCTCTCCTGGGAGTCATGTAGTTTGTATCCGACGCACTACTGCGAATGTAGTGAAACCCTCACATTCTTCTAAAAAGGATGCGACACAGAAATTGTATCGAGATTAAGTGCTGTAGGCTCAAGGGCGGGTTATATCCTAGAGAGTAAAACGGCTAGCCAACACATGAAAGCTATCCTGGGAGTCATGTAGTTTGTATCCGACGCACTACTGCCCATTTACTGAAACCCTCACACTCTTCTAATAAGGATGCGACACAGAAATTGCATCGAGATTAAATACTGTAGGCTCCAGGGCGGGTTATATCCTAGAGAGTAAAACGGCTACAGCCTCCACATGGAAGCTCTCCTGGGAGTCATGTAGTTTGTATCCGACGCACTACTGCGAATGTAGTGAAACCCACACATTCTTCTAAAAAGGATGCGACACAGAAATTGTATCGAGATTAAGTGCTGTAGGCTCAAGGGCGGGTTATATCCTAGAGAGTAAGACGGCTACAGCCTCCACATGGAAGCTCTCCTGGGAGTCATGTAGTTTGTATCCGACGCACTACTGCGAATGTAGTGAAACCCTCACATTCTTCTAAAAAGGATGCGACACAGAAATTGTATCGAGATTAAGTGCTGTAGGCTCAAGGGCGGGTTATATCCTAGAGAGTAAAACGGCTGCAGCCAACACATGAAAGCTCTCCTGGGAGTCATGTAGTTTGTATCCGACGCACTACTGCCCATTTACTGAAGCCCTCACACTCTTCTAATAAGGATGCGACACAGAAATTGCATCGAGATTAAATACTGTAGGCTCCAGGGCTGGTTATATCCTAGAGAGTAAAACGGCTACAGCCTCCACATGGAAGCTCTCCTGGGAGTCATGTAGTTTGTATCCGACGCACTACTGCGAATGTAGTGAAAGCCTCACATTCTTCTAAAAAGGATGCGACACAGAAATTGTATCGAGATTAAGTGCTGTAGGCTCAAGGGCGGGTTATATCCTAGAGAGTAAAACGGCTGCAGCCAACACATGAAAGCTATCCTGGGAGTCACGTAGTTTGTATCCGACGCACTACTGCCCATTTACTGAAACCCTCACACTCTTCTAATAAGGATTCGACACAGAAATTGCATCGAGATTAAATACTGTAGGCTCCAGGGCGGGTTATATCCTAGAGAGTAAAACGTCTGCATCCTCCACATGTAAGCTCTCCTGGGAGTCATGTAGTTTGTATCCGACGCACTACTGCCCATTTACTGAAATCCTCACACTCTTCTAATAAGGATGCGACACAGAAATTGCATCGAGATTAAATACTGTAGGATCCAGGGCGATTTTTATCCTAGAGAGTGAAACGGCTGCAGCCTCCACATGAAAGCTTTCCTGGGAGTCATGTAGTTTGTATCCGACTCACTACTGCGAATTTAGTGAAACCCTCACATTCTTCTAATAAGGATGCGACACAGAAATTGTATCGAGATTAAGTACTGTAGGCTCAAGAGCGGGTTATATCCTAGAGAGTAAAACGGCTGCAGCCTCCACATGAAAGCTATCCTGGGAGTCATGTAGTTTGTATCCGACGCACTACTGCCCATTTACTGAAACCCTCACACTCTTCTAATAAGGAAGCGACACAGAAATTGCATCGAGATTAAATACTGTAGGCTCCAGGGCGGGTTATATCCTAGAGAGTAAAACGGCTACAGCCTCCACATGGAAGCTCTCCTGGGAGTCATGTAGTTTGTATCCGACGCACTACTACGAATTTAGTGAAACCCTCACATTCTTCTAAAAAGGATGCGACACAGAAATTGTATCGAGATTAAGTGCTGTAGGCTCAAGGGCGGGTTATATCCTAGAGAGTAAAACGGCTACAGCCTCCACATGGAAGCTCTCCTGGGAGTCATGTAGTTTGTATCCGACGCACTACTACGAATTTAGTGAAACCCTCACATTCTTCTAAAAAGGATGCGACACAGAAATTGTATCGAGATTAAGTGCTGTAGGCTCAAGGGCGGGTTATATCCTAGAGAGTAAAACGGCTGCAGCCAACACATGAAAGCTATCCTGGGAGTCATGTAGTTTGTATCCGTCGCACTACTGCCCATTTACTGAAACCCTCACATTCTTCTAAAAAGGATGCGACACAGAAATTGTATCGAGATTAAGTACTGTAGGCTCAAGGGCGGGTTTTATCCTAGAGAGTAAAACGGCGGAGGCCTCCACATGAAAGCTATCCTGGGGGTCATGTAGTTTATATCCGACGCACTACTGCCCATTTACTGAAACCCTCATACTCTTCTAATAAGGATGCGACACAGAAATTGCATCGAGATTAAATACTGTAGGCTCCAGGGCGTGTTATATCATAGAGAGTAAAACGGCTACAGCCTCCACATGGAAGCTCTCCTTGGAGTCATGTAGTTTGTATCCGACGCACTACTGCGAATTTAGTGAAACCCTCACATTCTTCTAAAAAGGATGCGACACAGAAATTGTATCGAGATTAAGTACTGTAGGCTCAAGGGCGGGTTATATCCCAGAGAGTAAAACGGCTGCAGCCTCCACATGAAAGCTCTCCTGGGGGTCGTGTAGTTTGTATCCGACGCACTACTGCCCATTTACTGAAACCCTCACACTCTTCTAATAAGGATGCGACACAGAAATTGCATCGAGATTAAATACTGTAGGCTCCAGGGCGGGTTATATCCTAGAGAGTAAAACGGCTACAGCCTCCACATGGAAGCTCTCCTGGGAGTCATGTAGTTTGTATCCGACGCACTACTACGAATTTAGTGAAACCCTCACATTCTTCTAAAAAGGATGCGACACAGAAATTGTATCGAGATTAAGTACTGTAGGCTCAAGGGCGGGTTATATCCTAGAGAGTAAAACGGCTGCAGCCTCCACATGAAAGCTATCCTGGGGGTCATCTAGTTTGTATCCGACGCACTACTGCCCATTTACTGAAACCCTCACACTCTTCTAATAAGGATGCGACACAGAAATTGCATCGAGATTAAATACTGTAGGCTCCAGGGCGGGTTATATCCTAGAGAGTAAAACGGCTACAGCCTCCACATGGAAGCTCTCCTGGGAGTCATGTAGTTTGTATCCGACGCACTACTACGAATTTAGTGAAACCCTCACATTCTTCTAAAAAGGATGCGACACAGAAATTGTATCGAGATTAAGTACTGTAGGCTCAAGGGCGGGTTATATCCTAGAGAGTAAAACGGCTGCATCCTCCACATGAAAGCTCTCCTGGGAGTCATGTAGTTTGTATCCGACGCACTACTGCCCATTTACTGAAACCCTCACACTCTTCTAATAAGGATGCGACACAGAAATTGCATCGAGATTAAATACTGTAGGCTCCAGGGCGGGTTATATCCTAGAGAGTAAAACGTCTGCATCCTCCACATGAAAGCTCTCCTGGGAGTCATGTAGTTTGTGTCCGACGCACTACTGCCCATTTACTGAAACCCTCACACTCTTCTAATAACGATCCGACGCAGAAATTGCATCGAGATTAAATACTGTAGGCTCCAGGGCGGGTTACATCCTAGAGAGTAAAATGGCTACAGCCTCCACATGGAAGCTCTCCTGGGAGTCATGTAATTTGTATCCGACGCACTACTGCGAATTTAGTGAAACCCTCACATTCTTCTAAAAAGGATGCGACACAGAAATTGTATCGAGATTAAGTACTGTAGGCTCAAGGGCGGGTTATATCCTAGAGAGTAAAACGGCTGCATCCTCCACATGAAAGCTCTCCTGGGAGTCATGTAGTTTGTATCCGACGCACTACTGCCCATTTACTGAAACCCTCACACTCTTCTAATAAGGATGCGACACAGAAATTGCATCGAGATTAAATACTGTAGGCTCCAGGGCGGGTTATATCCTAGAGAGTAAAACGTCTGCATCCTCCACATGAAAGCTCTCCTGGGCGTCATGTAGTTTGTATCCGACGCACTACTGCCCATTTACTGAAACCCTCACACTCTTCTAATAAGGATGTGACACAGAAATTGCATCGAGATTAGATACTGTAGGCTCCAAGGCGGGTTATATCCTAGAGAGTAAAACGGCTGCAGCCTCCAGATGAAAGCTCTCCAGGGAGTCATGTAGTTTGTATCC
Organism: Schistocerca nitens; assembly: GCF_023898315.1. Taxonomy (NCBI): domain Eukaryota; kingdom Metazoa; phylum Arthropoda; class Insecta; order Orthoptera; family Acrididae; genus Schistocerca; species Schistocerca nitens. Next base: position 41,322,084 of record NC_064617.1, on the reverse strand, counting down.
GACGCACTACTGCCCATTTACTGAAACCCTCACACTCTTCTAATAAGGATGCCACACAGAAATTGCATCGAGATTAAATACTGTAGGATCCAGGGCAATTTTTATCCTAGAGAGTGAAACGGCTGCAGCCACCACATGAAAGCTTTCCTGGGAGTCATGTAGTTTGTATCCGACGCACTTATGCGAATTTAGTGAAACCCTCACATTCTTCTAATAAGGATGCGACACAGAAATTGTATCGAGATTAAGTACTGTAGGCACAAGATCGGGTTATATCCTAGAGAGTAAAACGGCTGCATCCTCCACATGAAAGCTCTCCTGGGAGTCATGTAGTTTGTGTCCGACGCACTACTGCCCGTTTACTGAAACCCTCACACTCTTCTAATAAGGATGCGACACAGAAATTGCATCGAGATTAAATACTGTAGGCTCCAGGGCGGGTTATATCCTAGAGAGTAAAACGGCTACAGCCTCCACATGGAAGCTCTCCTGGGAGTCATGTAGTTTGTATCCGACGCACTACTGCGAATGTAGTGAAACCCTCACATTCTTCTAAAAAGGATGCGACACAGAAATTGTATCGAGATTAAGTACTGTAGGCTCAAGGGCGGGTTATATCCTAGAGAGTAGAACGGCTGCATCCTCCACATGAAAGCTATCCTGGGAGTCATGTAGTTTCTATCCGACGCACTACTGCCCATTTACTGAAACCCTCACACTCGTCTAATAAGGATGCGACACAGAAATTGTATGTAGGCTCAAGATCGGGTTATATCCTAGAGAGTAAAACGGCTGCAGCCTCCACATGGAAGCTCTCCTGGGAGTCATGTAGTTTGTATCCGACGCACTACTGCCCATTTACTGAAACCCTCACACTCGTCTAATAAGGATGCGACACAGAAATTGCATCGAGATTAAGTACTGTAGGCTCCAGGGCGGGTTATATCCTAGAGAGTCAAACGGCTACAGCCTCCACATGGAAGCACTCCTGGGAGTCATGTAGTTTGTATCCGACGCACTACTGCGAATTTAGTGAAACCCTCACATTCTTCTAAAAACGATGCGACACAGAAATTGTATCGAGATTAAGTACTGTAGGCTCAAGGGCAGGTTATATCCTAGAGAGTAAAACGGCTGCAGCCTCCACATGAAAGCTATCCTGGGAGTCATGTAGTTTGTATCCGACGCACTATTGCCCATTTACCGAAACCCTCACACTCTTCTAATAAGGATGCGACACAGAAATTGCATCGAGATTAAATACTGTAGGCTCCAGGGCGGGTTATATCCTAGAGAGTAAAACGGCTACAGCCTCCACATGGAAGCTCTCCTGGGAGTCACGTAGTTTGTATCCGACGCACTACTGCGAATTTAGTGAAACCCTCACATTCTTCTAAAAAGGATGCGACATAGAAATTGTATCGAGATTAAGTACTGTAGGCTCAAGAGCGGGTTATATCCTAGAGAGTAAAACGGCTGTATCCTCCACATGAAAGCTCTCCTGGGAGGCATGTAGTTTGTATCCGACGCACTACTGCCCATTTACTGAAACCCTCACACTCTTCTAATAAGGATGCGACACAGAAATTGAATCGAGATTAAATACTGTAGGCTCCAGGGCGGGTTATATCCTAGAGAGTAAAACGGCTACAGCCTCCACATGGAAGCTCTCCTGGGAGTCATGTAGTTTGTATCCGACGCACTACTGCGAATGTAGTGAAACCCTCACATTGTTCTAAAAAGGATGCGACACAGAAATTGTATCGAGATTAAGTGCTGTATGCTCAAGGGCGGGTTATATCCTAGAGAGTAAAACGGCTGCAGCCAACACATGAAAGCTATCCTGGGAGTAATGTAGTTTGTATCCGACGCACTACTGCCCATTTACTGAAACCCTCACACTCTTCTAATAAGGATGCGACACAGAAATTGCATCGAGATTAAATACTGTAGGCTCCAGGGCGGGTTATATCCTAGAGAGTAAAACGGCTACAGCCTCCACATGGAAGCTCTCCTGGGAGTCATGTAGTTTGTATCCGACGCACTACTGCGAATGTAGTGAAACCCTCACATTCTTCTAAAAAGGATGCGACACAGAAATTGTATCGAGATTAAGTGCTGTAGGCTCAAGGGCGGGTTATATCCTAGAGAGTAAAACGGCTGCAGCCAACACATGAAAGCTATCCTGGGAGTCATGTAGTTTGTATCCGACGCACTACTGCCCATTTACTGAAACCCTCACACTCTTCTAATAAGGATGCGACACAGAAATTGCATCGAGATTAAATACTGTAGGCTCCAGGGCGGGTTATATCCTAGAGAGTAAAACGTCTGCATCCTCCACATGAAAGCTCTCCTGGGAGTCATGTAGTTTGTATCCGACGCACTACTGCCCATTTACTGAAACCCTCACACTCTTCTAATAAGGATGCGACACAGAAATTGCATCGAGATTAAATACTGTAGGCTCCAGGGCGGGTTATATCCTAGAGAGTAAAACGGCTACAGCCTCCACATGGAAGCTCTCCTGGGAGTCATGAAGTTTGTATCCGACGCACTACTGCGAATGTAGTGAAACCCTCACATTCTTCTAAAAAGGATGCGACACAGAAATTGTATCGAGATTAAGTGCTGTAGGCTCAAGGGCGGGTTATATCCTAGAGAGTAAAACGGCTGCAGCCAACACATGAAAGCTATCCTGGGAGTCATGTAGTTTGTATCCGACGCACTACTGCCCATTTACTGAAACCCTCACACTCTTCTAATAAGGATGCGACACAGAAATTGCATCGAGATTAAATACTGTAGGCTCCAGGGCGGGTTATATCCTAGAGAGTAAAACGGCTACAGCCTCCACATGGAAGCTCTCCTGGGAGTCATGTAGTTTGTATCCGACGCACTACTGCGAATGTAGTGAAACCCTCACATTCTTCTAAAAAGGATGCGACACAGAAATTGTATCGAGATTAAGTGCTGTAGGCTCAAGGGCGGGTTATATCCTAGAGAGTAAAACGGCTGTAGCCTCCACATGAAAGCTATCCTGGGAGTCATGTAGTTTGTATCCGACGCACTACTGCCCATTTACTGAAACCCTCACACTCTTCTAATAAGGATGCGACGCAGAAATTGCATCGAGATTAAATACTGTAGGCTCCAGGGCGGGTTATATCCTAGAGAGTAAAACGGCTACAGCCTCCACATGGAAGCTCTCCTGGGAGTCATGTAGTTTGTATCCGACGCACTACTGCGAATGTAGTGAAACCCTCACATTCTTCTAAAAAGGATGCGACACAGAAATTGTATCGAGATTAAGTGCTGTAGGCTCAAGGGCGGGTTATATCCTAGAGAGTAAAACGGCTGCAGCCAACACATGAAAGCTATCCTGGGAGTCATGTAGTTTGTATCCGACGCACTACTGCCCATTTACTGAAACCCTCACACTCTTCTAATAAGGATGCGACACAGAAATTGCATCGAGATTAAATACTGTAGGCTCCAGGGCGGGTTATATCCTAGAGAGTAAAACGTCTGCATCCTCCACATGTAAGCTCTCCTGGGAGTCATGTAGTTTGTATCCGACGCACTACTGCCCATTTACTGAAACCCTCACACTCTTCTAATAAGGATGCGACACAGAAATTGCATCGAGATTAAATACTGTAGGATCCAGGGCGATTTTTATCCTAGAGAGTGAAACGGCTGCAGCCTCCAGATGAAAGCTTTCCTGGGAGTCATGTAGTTTGTATCCGACTCACTACTGCGAATTAAGTGAAACCCTCACATTCTTCTAATAAGGATGCGACACAGATATTGTATCGAGATTAAGTACTGTAGGCTCAAGGGCGGGTTATATCCTAGAGAGTAAAACGGCTGCAGCCAACATATGAAAGCTATCCTGGGAGTCATGTAGTTTGTATCCGACGCACTACTGCCCATTTACTGAAACCCTCACACTCTTCTAATAAGGATGCGACACAGAAATTGCATCGAGATTAAATACTGTAGGCTCCAGGGCGGGTTATATCCTAGAGAGTGAAACGGCTGCAGCCTCCACATGGAAGCTCTCCTGGGAGTCATGTAGTTTGTATCCGACGCACTACTGCGAATGTAGTGAAACCCTCACATTCTTCTAAAAAGGATGCGACACAGAAATTGTATCGAGATTAAGTGCTGTAGGCTCAAGGGCGGGTTATATCCTAGAGAGTAAAACGGCTGCAGCCAACACATGAAAGCTATCCTGGGAGTCATGTAGTTTGTATCCGACGCACTACTGCCCATTTACTGAAACCCTCACACTCTTCTAATAAGGATGCGACACAGAAATTGCATCGAGATTAAATACTGTAGGCTCCAGGGCGGGTTATATCCTAGAGAGTAAAACGTCTGCATCCTCCACATGTAAGCTCTCCTGGGAGTCATGTAGTTTGTATCCGACGCACTACTGCCCATTTACTGAAACCCTCACACTCTTCTAATAAGGATGCGACACAGAAATTGCATCGAGATTAAATACTGTAGGATCCAGGGCGATTTTTATCCTAGAGAGTGAAACGGCTGCAGCCTCCACATGAAAGCTTTCCTGGGAGTCATGTAGTTTGTATCCGACTCACTACTGCGAATTTAGTGAAACCCTCACATTCTTCTAATAAGGATGCGACACAGAAATTGTATCGAGATTAAGTACTGTAGGCTCAAGAGCGGGTTATATCCTAGAGAGTAAAACGGCTGCAGCCTCCAGATGAAAGCTCTCCAGGGAGTCATGTAGTTTGTATCCGACGCACTACTGCCCATTTACTGAAACCCTCACACTCTTCTAATAAGGATGCCACACAGAAATTGCATCGAGATTAAATACTGTAGGATCCAGGGCAATTTTTATCCTAGAGAGTGAAACGGCTGCAGCCACCACATGAAAGCTTTCCTGGGAGTCATGTAGTTTGTATCCGACGCACTTATGCGAATTTAGTGAAACCCTCACATTCTTCTAATAAGGATGCGACACAGAAATTGTATCGAGATTAAGTACTGTAGGCACAAGATCGGGTTATATCCTAGAGAGTAAAACGGCTGCATCCTCCACATGAAAGCTCTCCTGGGAGTCATGTAGTTTGTGTCCGACGCACTACTGCCCGTTTACTGAAACCCTCACACTCTTCTAATAAGGATGCGACACAGAAATTGCATCGAGATTAAATACTGTAGGCTCCAGGGCGGGTTATATCCTAGAGAGTAAAACGGCTACAGCCTCCACATGGAAGCTCTCCTGGGAGTCATGTAGTTTGTATCCGACGCACTACTGCGAATGTAGTGAAACCCTCACATTCTTCTAAAAAGGATGCGACACAGAAATTGTATCGAGATTAAGTACTGTAGGCTCAAGGGCGGGTTATATCCTAGAGAGTAGAACGGCTGCATCCTCCACATGAAAGCTATCCTGGGAGTCATGTAGTTTCTATCCGACGCACTACTGCCCATTTACTGAAACCCTCACACTCGTCTAATAAGGATGCGACACAGAAATTGTATGTAGGCTCAAGATCGGGTTATATCCTAGAGAGTAAAACGGCTGCAGCCTCCACATGGAAGCTCTCCTGGGAGTCATGTAGTTTGTATCCGACGCACTACTGCCCATTTACTGAAACCCTCACACTCGTCTAATAAGGATGCGACACAGAAATTGCATCGAGATTAAGTACTGTAGGCTCCAGGGCGGGTTATATCCTAGAGAGTCAAACGGCTACAGCCTCCACATGGAAGCACTCCTGGGAGTCATGTAGTTTGTATCCGACGCACTACTGCGAATTTAGTGAAACCCTCACATTCTTCTAAAAACGATGCGACACAGAAATTGTATCGAGATTAAGTACTGTAGGCTCAAGGGCAGGTTATATCCTAGAGAGTAAAACGGCTGCAGCCTCCACATGAAAGCTATCCTGGGAGTCATGTAGTTTGTATCCGACGCACTATTGCCCATTTACCGAAACCCTCACACTCTTCTAATAAGGATGCGACACAGAAATTGCATCGAGATTAAATACTGTAGGCTCCAGGGCGGGTTATATCCTAGAGAGTAAAACGGCTACAGCCTCCACATGGAAGCTCTCCTGGGAGTCACGTAGTTTGTATCCGACGCACTACTGCGAATTTAGTGAAACCCTCACATTCTTCTAAAAAGGATGCGACATAGAAATTGTATCGAGATTAAGTACTGTAGGCTCAAGAGCGGGTTATATCCTAGAGAGTAAAACGGCTGTATCCTCCACATGAAAGCTCTCCTGGGAGGCATGTAGTTTGTATCCGACGCACTACTGCCCATTTACTGAAACCCTCACACTCTTCTAATAAGGATGCGACACAGAAATTGAATCGAGATTAAATACTGTAGGCTCCAGGGCGGGTTATATCCTAGAGAGTAAAACGGCTACAGCCTCCACATGGAAGCTCTCCTGGGAGTCATGTAGTTTGTATCCGACGCACTACTGCGAATGTAGTGAAACCCTCACATTGTTCTAAAAAGGATGCGACACAGAAATTGTATCGAGATTAAGTGCTGTATGCTCAAGGGCGGGTTATATCCTAGAGAGTAAAACGGCTGCAGCCAACACATGAAAGCTATCCTGGGAGTAATGTAGTTTGTATCCGACGCACTACTGCCCATTTACTGAAACCCTCACACTCTTCTAATAAGGATGCGACACAGAAATTGCATCGAGATTAAATACTGTAGGCTCCAGGGCGGGTTATATCCTAGAGAGTAAAACGGCTACAGCCTCCACATGGAAGCTCTCCTGGGAGTCATGTAGTTTGTATCCGACGTACTACTGCGAATGTAGTGAAACCCTCACATTCTTCTAAAAAGGATGCGACACAGAAATTGTATCGAGATTAAGTGCTGTAGGCTCAAGGGCGGGTTATATCCTAGAGAGTAAAACGGCTGCAGCCAACACATGAAAGCTATCCTGGGAGTCATGTAGTTTGTATCCGACGCACTACTGCCCATTTACTGAAACCCTCACACTCTTCTAATAAGGATGCGACACAGAAATTGCATCGAGATTAAATACTGTAGGCTCCAGGGCGGGTTATATCCTAGAGAGTAAAACGTCTGCATCCTCCACATGAAAGCTCTCCTGGGAGTCATGTAGTTTGTATCCGACGCACTACTGCCCATTTACTGAAACCCTCACACTCTTCTAATAAGGATGCGACACAGAAATTGCATCGAGATTAAATACTGTAGGCTCCAGGGCGGGTTATATCCTAGAGAGTAAAACGGCTACAGCCTCCACATGGAAGCTCTCCTGGGAGTCATGAAGTTTGTATCCGACGCACTACTGCGAATGTAGTGAAACCCTCACATTCTTCTAAAAAGGATGCGACACAGAAATTGTATCGAGATTAAGTGCTGTAGGCTCAAGGGCGGGTTATATCCTAGAGAGTAAAACGGCTGCAGCCAACACATGAAAGCTATCCTGGGAGTCATGTAGTTTGTATCCGACGCACTACTGCCCATTTACTGAAACCCTCACACTCTTCTAATAAGGATGCGACACAGAAATTGCATCGAGATTAAATACTGTAGGCTCCAGGGCGGGTTATATCCTAGAGAGTAAAACGGCTACAGCCTCCACATGGAAGCTCTCCTGGGAGTCATGTAGTTTGTATCCGACGCACTACTGCGAATGTAGTGAAACCCTCACATTCTTCTAAAAAGGATGCGACACAGAAATTGTATCGAGATTAAGTGCTGTAGGCTCAAGGGCGGGTTATATCCTAGAGAGTAAAACGGCTGTAGCCTCCACATGAAAGCTATCCTGGGAGTCATGTAGTTTGTATCCGACGCACTACTGCCCATTTACTGAAACCCTCACACTCTTCTAATAAGGATGCGACGCAGAAATTGCATCGAGATTAAATACTGTAGGCTCCAGGGCGGGTTATATCCTAGAGAGTAAAACGGCTACAGCCTCCACATGGAAGCTCTCCTGGGAGTCATGTAGTTTGTATCCGACGCACTACTGCGAATGTAGTGAAACCCTCACATTCTTCTAAAAAGGATGCGACACAGAAATTGTATCGAGATTAAGTGCTGTAGGCTCAAGGGCGGGTTATATCCTAGAGAGTAAAACGGCTGCAGCCAACACATGAAAGCTATCCTGGGAGTCATGTAGTTTGTATCCGACGCACTACTGCCCATTTACTGAAACCCTCACACTCTTCTAATAAGGATGCGACACAGAAATTGCATCGAGATTAAATACTGTAGGCTCCAGGGCGGGTTATATCCTAGAGAGTAAAACGTCTGCATCCTCCACATGTAAGCTCTCCTGGGAGTCATGTAGTTTGTATCCGACGCACTACTGCCCATTTACTGAAACCCTCACACTCTTCTAATAAGGATGCGACACAGAAATTGCATCGAGATTAAATACTGTAGGATCCAGGGCGATTTTTATCCTAGAGAGTGAAACGGCTGCAGCCTCCAGATGAAAGCTTTCCTGGGAGTCATGTAGTTTGTATCCGACTCACTACTGCGAATTAAGTGAAACCCTCACATTCTTCTAATAAGGATGCGACACAGATATTGTATCGAGATTAAGTACTGTAGGCTCAAGGGCGGGTTATATCCTAGAGAGTAAAACGGCTGCAGCCAACATATGAAAGCTATCCTGGGAGTCATGTAGTTTGTATCCGACGCACTACTGCCCATTTACTGAAACCCTCACACTCTTCTAATAAGGATGCGACACAGAAATTGCATCGAGATTAAATACTGTAGGCTCCAGGGCGGGTTATATCCTAGAGAGTGAAACGGCTGCAGCCTCCACATGGAAGCTCTCCTGGGAGTCATGTAGTTTGTATCCGACGCACTACTGCGAATGTAGTGAAACCCTCACATTCTTCTAAAAAGGATGCGACACAGAAATTGTATCGAGATTAAGTGCTGTAGGCTCAAGGGCGGGTTATATCCTAGAGAGTAAAACGGCTGCAGCCAACACATGAAAGCTATCCTGGGAGTCATGTAGTTTGTATCCGACGCACTACTGCCCATTTACTGAAACCCTCACACTCTTCTAATAAGGATGCGACACAGAAATTGCATCGAGATTAAATACTGTAGGCTCCAGGGCGGGTTATATCCTAGAGAGTAAAACGTCTGCATCCTCCACATGTAAGCTCTCCTGGGAGTCATGTAGTTTGTATCCGACGCACTACTGCCCATTTACTGAAACCCTCACACTCTTCTAATAAGGATGCGACACAGAAATTGCATCGAGATTAAATACTGTAGGATCCAGGGCGATTTTTATCCTAGAGAGTGAAACGGCTGCAGCCTCCACATGAAAGCTTTCCTGGGAGTCATGTAGTTTGTATCCGACTCACTACTGCGAATTTAGTGAAACCCTCACATTCTTCTAATAAGGATGCGACACAGAAATTGTATCGAGATTAAGTACTGTAGGCTCAAGAGCGGGTTATATCCTAGAGAGTAAAACGGCTGCAGCCTCCACATGAAAGCTATCCTGGGAGTCATGTAGTTTGTATCCGACGCACTACTGCCCATTTACTGAAACCCTCACACTCTTCTAATAAGGAAGCGACACAGAAATTGCATCGAGATTAAATACTGTAGGCTCCAGGGCGGGTTATATCCTAGAGAGTAAAACGGCTACAGCCTCCACATGGAAGCTCTCCTGGGAGTCATGTAATTTGTATCCGACGCACTACTGCGAATGTAGTGAAACCCACACATTCTTCTAAAAAGGATGCGACACAGAAATTGTATCGAGATTAAGTGCTGTAGGCTCAAGGGCGGGTTATATCCTAGAGAGTAAAACGGCTAAAGCCTCCACATGGAAGCTCTCCTGGGAGTCATGTAGTTTGTATCCGACGCACTACTGCGAATGTAGTGAAACCCTCACATTCTTCTAAAAAGGATGCGACACAGAAATTGTATCGAGATTAAGTGCTGTAGGCTCAAGGGCGGGATATATCCTAGAGAGTAAAACGGCTGCAGCCAACACATGAAAACTATCCTGGGAGTCATGTAGTTTGTATCCGACGCACTACTGCCCATTTACTGAAACCCTCACACTCTTCTAATAAGGATGCGACACAGAAATTGCATCGAGATTAAATACTGTAGGCTCCAGGGCGGGTTATATCCTAGAGAGTAAAACTTCTACAGCCTCCACATGGAAGCTCTCCTGGGAGTCATGTAGTTTGTATCCGACGCACTACTGCGAATGTAGTGAAACCCTCACATTCTTCTAAAAAGGATGCGACACAGAAATTGTATCGAGATTAAGTGCTGTAGGCTCAAGGGCGGGTTATATCCTAGAGAGTAAAACGGCTGCAGCCAACACATGAAAGCTATCCTGGGAGTCATGTAGTTTGTATCCGACGCACTACTGCCCATTTACTGAAACCCTCACACTCTTCTAATAAGGATGCGACACAGAAATTGCATCGAGATTAAATACTGTAGGCTCCAGGGCGGGTTATATCCTAGAGAGTAAAACGGCTACAGCCTCCACATGGAAGCTCTCCTGGGAGTCATGTAGTTTGTATCCGACGCACTACTGCGAATGTAGTGAAACCCACACATTCTTCTAAAAAGGATGCGACACAGAAATTGTATCGAGATTAAGTGCTGTAGGCTCAAGGGCGGGTTATATCCTAGAGAGTAAGACGGCTACAGCCTCCACATGGAAGCTCTCCTGGGAGTCATGTAGTTTGTATCCGACGCACTACTGCGAATGTAGTGAAACCCTCACATTCTTCTAAAAAGGATGCGACACAGAAATTGTATCGAGATTAAGTGCTGTAGGCTCAAGGGCGGGTTATATCCTAGAGAGTAAAACGGCTGCAGCCAACACATGAAAGCTCTCCTGGGAGTCATGTAGTTTGTATCCGACGCACTACTGCCCATTTACTGAAGCCCTCACACTCTTCTAATAAGGATGCGACACAGAAATTGCATCGAGATTAAATACTGTAGGCTCCAGGGCTGGTTATATCCTAGAGAGTAAAACGGCTACAGCCTCCACATGGAAGCTCTCCTGGGAGTCATGTAGTTTGTATCCGACGCACTACTGCGAATGTAGTGAAACCCTCACATTCTTCTAAAAAGGATGCGACACAGAAATTGTATCGAGATTAAGTGCTGTAGGCTCAAGGGCGTGTTATATCCTAGAGAGTAAAACGGCTGCAGCCAACACATGAAAGCTATCCTGGGAGTCACGTAGTTTGTATCCGACGCACTACTGCCCATTTACTGAAACCCTCACACTCTTCTAATAAGGATTCGACACAGAAATTGCATCGAGATTAAATACTGTAGGCTCCAGGGCGGGTTATATCCTAGAGAGTAAAACGTCTGCATCCTCCACATGTAAGCTCTCCTGGGAGTCATGTAGTTTGTATCCGACGCACTACTGCCCATTTACTGAAATCCTCACACTCTTCTAATAAGGATGCGACACAGAAATTGCATCGAGATTAAATACTGTAGGATCCAGGGCGATTTTTATCCTAGAGAGTGAAACGGCTGCAGCCTCCACATGAAAGCTTTCCTGGGAGTCATGTAGTTTGTATCCGACTCACTACTGCGAATGTAGTGAAACCCTCACATTCTTCTAATAAGGATGCGACACAGAAATTGTATCGAGATTAAGTACTGTAGGCTCAAGAGCGGGTTATATCCTAGAGAGTAAAACGGCTGCAGCCTCCACATGAAAGCTATCCTGGGAGTCATGTAGTTTGTATCCGACGCACTACTGCCCATTTACTGAAACCCTCACACTCTTCTAATAAGGAAGCGACACAGAAATTGCATCGAGATTAAATACTGTAGGCTCCAGGGCGGGTTATATCCTAGAGAGTAAAACGGCTACAGCCTCCACATGGAAGCTCTCCTGGGAGTCATGTAGTTTGTATCCGACGCACTACTGCGAATGTAGTGAAACCCACACATTCTTCTAAAAAGGATGCGACACAGAAATTGTATCGAGATTAAGTGCTGTAGGCTCAAGGGCGGGTTATATCCTAGAGAGTAAGACGGCTACAGCCTCCACATGGAAGCTCTCCTGGGAGTCATGTAGTTTGTATCCGACGCACTACTGCGAATGTAGTGAAACCCTCACATTCTTCTAAAAAGGATGCGACACAGAAATTGTATCGAGATTAAGTGCTGTAGGCTCAAGGGCGGGTTATATCCTAGAGAGTAAAACGGCTGCAGCCTCCACATGAAAGCTATCCTGGGAGTCATGTAGTTTGTATCCGACGCACTACTGCCCATTTACTGAAACCCTCACACTCTTCTAATAAGGATGCGACACAGAAATTGCATCGAGATTAAATACTGTAGGCTCCAGGGCGGGTTATATCCTAGAGAGTAAAACGTCTGCATCCTCCACATGTAAGCTCTCCTGGGAGTCATGTAGTTTGTATCCGACGCACTACTGCCCATTTACTGAAACCCTCACACTCTTCTAATAAGGATGCGACACAGAAATTGCATCGAGATTAAATACTGTAGGATCCAGGGCGATTTTTATCCTAGAGAGTGAAACGGCTGCAGCCTCCACATGAAAGCTTTCCTGGGAGTCATGTAGTTTGTATCCGACTCACTACTGCGAATTTAGTGAAACCCTCACATTCTTCTAATAAGGATGCGACACAGAAATTGTATCGAGATTAAGTACTGTAGGCTCAAGAGCGGGTTATATCCTAGAGAGTAAAACGGCTGCAGCCTCCACATGAAAGCTATCCTGGGAGTCATGTAGTTTGTATCCGACGCACTACTGCCCATTTACTGAAACCCTCACACTCTTCTAATAAGGAAGCGACACAGAAATTGCATCGAGATTAAATACTGTAGGCTCCAGGGCGGGTTATATCCTAGAGAGTAAAACGGCTACAGCCTCCACATGGAAGCTCTCCTGGGAGTCATGTAGTTTGTATCCGACGCACTACTGCGAATGTAGTGAAACCCACACATTCTTCTAAAAAGGATGCGACACAGAAATTGTATCGAGATTAAGTGCTGTAGGCTCAAGGGCGGGTTATATCCTAGAGAGTAAAACGGCTACAGCCTCCACATGGAAGCTCTCCTGGGAGTCATGTAGTTTGTATCCGACGCACTACTGCGAATGTAGTGAAACCCTCACATTCTTCTAAAAAGGATGCGACACAGAAATTGTATCGAGATTAAGTGCTGTAGGCTCAAGGGCGGGATATATCCTAGAGAGTAAAACGGCTGCAGCCAACACATGAAAGCTATCCTGGGAGTCATGTAGTTTGTATCCGACGCACTACTGCCCATTTACTGAAACCCTCACACTCTTCTAATAAGGATGCGACACAGAAATTGCATCGAGATTAAATACTGTAGGCTCCAGGGCGGGTTATATCCTAGAGAGTAAAACTTCTACAGCCTCCACATGGAAGCTCTCCTGGGAGTCATGTAGTTTGTATCCGACGCACTACTGCGAATGTAGTGAAACCCTCACATTCTTCTAAAAAGGATGCGACACAGAAATTGTATCGAGATTAAGTGCTGTAGGCTCAAGGGCGGGTTATATCCTAGAGAGTAAAACGGCTGCAGCCAACACATGAAAGCTATCCTGGGAGTCATGTAGTTTGTATCCGACGCACTACTGCCCATTTACTGAAACCCTCACACTCTTCTAATAAGGATGCGACACAGAAATTGCATCGAGATTAAATACTGTAGGCTCCAGGGCGGGTTATATCCTAGAGAGTAAAACGTCTGCATCCTCCACATGAAAGCTCTTCTGGGAGTCATGTAGTTTGTATCCGACGCACTACTGCCCATTTACTGAAACCCTCACACTCTTCTAATAAGGATGCGACACAGAAATTGCATCGAGATTAAATACTGTAGGCTCCAGGGCGGGTTATATCCTAGAGAGTAAAACGGCTACAGCCTCCACATGGAAGCTCTCCTGGGAGTCATGTAGTTTGTATCCGACGCACTACTGCGAATGTAGTGAAACCCTCACATTCTTCTAAAAAGGATGCGACACAGAAACTGTATCGAGATTAAGTGCTGTAGGCTCAAGGGCGGGTTATATCCTAGAGAGTAAAACGGCTGCAGCCAACACATGAAAGCTCTCCTGGGAGTCATGTAGTTTGTATCCGACGCACTACTGCCCATTTACTGAAGCCCTCACACTCTTCTAATAAGGATGCGACACAGAAATTGCATCGAGATTAAATACTGTAGGCTCCAGGGCTGGTTATATCCTAGAGAGTAAAACGGCTACAGCCTCCACATGGAAGCTCTCCTGGGAGTCATGTAGTTTGTATCCGACGCACTACTGCGAATGTAGTGAAACCCTCACATTCTTCTAAAAAGGATGCGACACAGAAATTGTATCGAGATTAAGTGCTGTAGGCTCAAGGGCGGGTTATATCCTAGAGAGTAAAACGGCTGCAGCCAACACATGAAAGCTATCCTGGGAGTCACGTAGTTTGTATCCGACGCACTACTGCCCATTTACTGAAACCCTCACACTCTTCTAATAAGGATTCGACACAGAAATTGCATCGAGATTAAATACTGTAGGCTCCAGGGCGGGTTATATCCTAGAGAGTAAAACGTCTGCATCCTCCACATGTAAGCTCTCCTGGGAGTCATGTAGTTTGTATCCGACGCACTACTGCCCATTTACTGAAATCCTCACACTCTTCTAATAAGGATGCGACACAGAAATTGCATCGAGATTAAATACTGTAGGATCCAGGGCGATTTTTATCCTAGAGAGTGAAACGGCTGCAGCCTCCACATGAAAGCTTTCCTGGGAGTCATGTAGTTTGTATCCGACTCACTACTGCGAATTTAGTGAAACCCTCACATTCTTCTAATAAGGATGCAACACAGAAATTGTATCGAGATTAAGTACTGTAGGCTCAAGAGCGGGTTATATCCTAGAGAGTAAAACGGCTGCAGCCTCCACATGAAAGCTATCCTGGGAATCATGTAGTTTGTATCCGACGCACTACTGCCCATTTACTGAACCCTCACACTCTTCTAATAAGGAAGCGACACAGAAATTGCATCGAGATTAAATACTGTAGGCTCCAGGGCGGGTTATATCCTAGAGAGTAAAACGGCTACAGCCTCCACATGGAAGCTCTCCTGGGAGTCATGTAGTTTGTATCCGACGCACTACTGCGAATGTAGTGAAACCCACACATTCTTCTAAAAAGGATGCGACACAGAAATTGTATCGAGATTAAGTGCTGTAGGCTCAAGGGCGGGTTATATCCTAGAGAGTAAGACGGCTACAGCCTCCACATGGAAGCTCTCCTGGGAGTCATGTAGTTTGTATCCGACGCACTACTGCGAATGTAGTGAAACCCTCACATTCTTCTAAAAAGGATGCGACACAGAAATTGTATCGAGATTAAGTGCTGTAGGCTCAAGGGCGGGTTATATCCTAGAGAGTAAAACGGCTGCAGCCTCCACATGAAAGCTATCCTGGGAGTCATGTAGTTTGTATCCGACGCACTACTGCCCATTTACTGAAACCCTCACACTCTTCTAATAAGGATGCGACACAGAAATTGCATCGAGATTAAATACTGTAGGCTCCAGGGCGGGTTATATCCTAGAGAGTAAAACGTCTGCATCCTCCACATGTAAGCTCTCCTGGGAGTCATGTAGTTTGTATCCGACGCACTACTGCCCATTTACTGAAACCCTCACACTCTTCTAATAAGGATGCGACACAGAAATTGCATCGAGATTAAATACTGTAGGATCCAGGGCGATTTTTATCCTAGAGAGTGAAACGGCTGCAGCCTCCACATGAAAGCTTTCCTGGGAGTCATGTAGTTTGTATCCGACTCACTACTGCGAATTTAGTGAAACCCTCACATTCTTCTAATAAGGATGCGACACAGAAATTGTATCGAGATTAAGTGCTGTAGGCTCAAGGGCGGGATATATCCTAGAGAGTAAAACGGCTGCAGCCAACACATGAAAACTATCCTGGGAGTCATGTAGTTTGTATCCGACGCACTACTGCCCATTTACTGAAACCCTCACACTCTTCTAATAAGGATGCGACACAGAAATTGCATCGAGATTAAATACTGTAGGCTCCAGGGCGGGTTATATCCTAGAGAGTAAAACTTCTACAGCCTCCACATGGAAGCTCTCCTGGGAGTCATGTAGTTTGTATCCGACGCACTACTGCGAATGTAGTGAAACCCTCACATTCTTCTAAAAAGGATGCGACACAGAAATTGTATCGAGATTAAGTGCTGTAGGCTCAAGGGCGGGTTATATCCTAGAGAGTAAAACGGCTGCAGCCAACACATGAAAGCTATCCTGGGAGTCATGTAGTTTGTATCCGACGCACTACTGCCCATTTACTGAAACCCTCACACTCTTCTAATAAGGATGCGACACAGAAATTGCATCGAGATTAAATACTGTAGGCTCCAGGGCGGGTTATATCCTAGAGAGTAAAACGGCTACAGCCTCCACATGGAAGCTCTCCTGGGAGTCATGTAGTTTGTATCCGACGCACTACTGCGAATGTAGTGAAACCCACACATTCTTCTAAAAAGGATGCGACACAGAAATTGTATCGAGATTAAGTGCTGTAGGCTCAAGGGCGGGTTATATCCTAGAGAGTAAGACGGCTACAGCCTCCACATGGAAGCTCTCCTGGGAGTCATGTAGTTTGTATCCGACGCACTACTGCGAATGTAGTGAAACCCTCACATTCTTCTAAAAAGGATGCGACACAGAAATTGTATCGAGATTAAGTGCTGTAGGCTCAAGGGCGGGTTATATCCTAGAGAGTAAAACGGCTGCAGCCAACACATGAAAGCTCTCCTGGGAGTCATGTAGTTTGTATCCGACGCACTACTGCCCATTTACTGAAGCCCTCACACTCTTCTAATAAGGATGCGACACAGAAATTGCATCGAGATTAAATACTGTAGGCTCCAGGGCTGGTTATATCCTAGAGAGTAAAACGGCTACAGCCTCCACATGGAAGCTCTCCTGGGAGTCATGTAGTTTGTATCCGACGCACTACTGCGAATGTAGTGAAACCCTCACATTCTTCTAAAAAGGATGCGACACAGAAATTGTATCGAGATTAAGTGCTGTAGGCTCAAGGGCGTGTTATATCCTAGAGAGTAAAACGGCTGCAGCCAACACATGAAAGCTATCCTGGGAGTCACGTAGTTTGTATCCGACGCACTACTGCCCATTTACTGAAACCCTCACACTCTTCTAATAAGGATTCGACACAGAAATTGCATCGAGATTAAATACTGTAGGCTCCAGGGCGGGTTATATCCTAGAGAGTAAAACGTCTGCATCCTCCACATGTAAGCTCTCCTGGGAGTCATGTAGTTTGTATCCGACGCACTACTGCCCATTTACTGAAATCCTCACACTCTTCTAATAAGGATGCGACACAGAAATTGCATCGAGATTAAATACTGTAGGATCCAGGGCGATTTTTATCCTAGAGAGTGAAACGGCTGCAGCCTCCACATGAAAGCTTTCCTGGGAGTCATGTAGTTTGTATCCGACTCACTACTGCGAATGTAGTGAAACCCTCACATTCTTCTAATAAGGATGCGACACAGAAATTGTATCGAGATTAAGTACTGTAGGCTCAAGAGCGGGTTATATCCTAGAGAGTAAAACGGCTGCAGCCTCCACATGAAAGCTATCCTGGGAGTCATGTAGTTTGTATCCGACGCACTACTGCCCATTTACTGAAACCCTCACACTCTTCTAATAAGGAAGCGACACAGAAATTGCATCGAGATTAAATACTGTAGGCTCCAGGGCGGGTTATATCCTAGAGAGTAAAACGGCTACAGCCTCCACATGGAAGCTCTCCTGGGAGTCATGTAGTTTGTATCCGACGCACTACTGCGAATGTAGTGAAACCCACACATTCTTCTAAAAAGGATGCGACACAGAAATTGTATCGAGATTAAGTGCTGTAGGCTCAAGGGCGGGTTATATCCTAGAGAGTAAGACGGCTACAGCCTCCACATGGAAGCTCTCCTGGGAGTCATGTAGTTTGTATCCGACGCACTACTGCGAATGTAGTGAAACCCTCACATTCTTCTAAAAAGGATGCGACACAGAAATTGTATCGAGATTAAGTGCTGTAGGCTCAAGGGCGGGTTATATCCTAGAGAGTAAAACGGCTGCAGCCTCCACATGAAAGCTATCCTGGGAGTCATGTAGTTTGTATCCGACGCACTACTGCCCATTTACTGAAACCCTCACACTCTTCTAATAAGGATGCGACACAGAAATTGCATCGAGATTAAATACTGTAGGCTCCAGGGCGGGTTATATCCTAGAGAGTAAAACGTCTGCATCCTCCACATGTAAGCTCTCCTGGGAGTCATGTAGTTTGTATCCGACGCACTACTGCCCATTTACTGAAACCCTCACACTCTTCTAATAAGGATGCGACACAGAAATTGCATCGAGATTAAATACTGTAGGATCCAGGGCGATTTTTATCCTAGAGAGTGAAACGGCTGCAGCCTCCACATGAAAGCTTTCCTGGGAGTCATGTAGTTTGTATCCGACTCACTACTGCGAATTTAGTGAAACCCTCACATTCTTCTAATAAGGATGCGACACAGAAATTGTATCGAGATTAAGTACTGTAGGCTCAAGAGCGGGTTATATCCTAGAGAGTAAAACGGCTGCAGCCTCCACATGAAAGCTATCCTGGGAGTCATGTAGTTTGTATCCGACGCACTACTGCCCATTTACTGAAACCCTCACACTCTTCTAATAAGGAAGCGACACAGAAATTGCATCGAGATTAAATACTGTAGGCTCCAGGGCGGGTTATATCCTAGAGAGTAAAACGGCTACAGCCTCCACATGGAAGCTCTCCTGGGAGTCATGTAGTTTGTATCCGACGCACTACTGCGAATGTAGTGAAACCCACACATTCTTCTAAAAAGGATGCGACACAGAAATTGTATCGAGATTAAGTGCTGTAGGCTCAAGGGCGGGTTATATCCTAGAGAGTAAAACGGCTACAGCCTCCACATGGAAGCTCTCCTGGGAGTCATGTAGTTTGTATCCGACGCACTACTGCGAATGTAGTGAAACCCTCACATTCTTCTAAAAAGGATGCGACACAGAAATTGTATCGAGATTAAGTGCTGTAGGCTCAAGGGCGGGATATATCCTAGAGAGTAAAACGGCTGCAGCCAACACATGAAAGCTATCCTGGGAGTCATGTAGTTTGTATCCGACGCACTACTGCCCATTTACTGAAACCCTCACACTCTTCTAATAAGGATGCGACACAGAAATTGCATCGAGATTAAATACTGTAGGCTCCAGGGCGGGTTATATCCTAGAGAGTAAAACTTCTACAGCCTCCACATGGAAGCTCTCCTGGGAGTCATGTAGTTTGTATCCGACGCACTACTGCGAATGTAGTGAAACCCTCACATTCTTCTAAAAAGGATGCGACACAGAAATTGTATCGAGATTAAGTGCTGTAGGCTCAAGGGCGGGTTATATCCTAGAGAGTAAAACGGCTGCAGCCAACACATGAAAGCTATCCTGGGAGTCATGTAGTTTGTATCCGACGCACTACTGCCCATTTACTGAAACCCTCACACTCTTCTAATAAGGATGCGACACAGAAATTGCATCGAGATTAAATACTGTAGGCTCCAGGGTGGGTTATATCCTAGAGAGTAAAACGTCTGCATCCTCCACATGAAAGCTCTTCTGGGAGTCATGTAGTTTGTATCCGACGCACTACTGCCCATTTACTGAAACCCTCACACTCTTCTAATAAGGATGCGACACAGAAATTGCATCGAGATTAAATACTGTAGGCTCCAGGGCGGGTTATATCCTAGAGAGTAAAACGGCTACAGCCTCCACATGGAAGCTCTCCTGGGAGTCATGTAGTTTGTATCCGACGCACTACTGCGAATGTAGTGAAACCCTCACATTCTTCTAAAAAGGATGCGACACAGAAACTGTATCGAGATTAAGTGCTGTAGGCTCAAGGGCGGGTTATATCCTAGAGAGTAAAACGGCTGCAGCCAACACATGAAAGCTCTCCTGGGAGTCATGTAGTTTGTATCCGACGCACTACTGCCCATTTACTGAAGCCCTCACACTCTTCTAATAAGGATGCGACACAGAAATTGCATCGAGATTAAATACTGTAGGCTCCAGGGCTGGTTATATCCTAGAGAGTAAAACGGCTACAGCCTCCACATGGAAGCTCTCCTGGGAGTCATGTAGTTTGTATCCGACGCACTACTGCGAATGTAGTGAAACCCTCACATTCTTCTAAAAAGGATGCGACACAGAAATTGTATCGAGATTAAGTGCTGTAGGCTCAAGGGCGGGTTATATCCTAGAGAGTAAAACGGCTGCAGCCAACACATGAAAGCTATCCTGGGAGTCACGTAGTTTGTATCCGACGCACTACTGCCCATTTACTGAAACCCTCACACTCTTCTAATAAGGATTCGACACAGAAATTGCATCGAGATTAAATACTGTAGGCTCCAGGGCGGGTTATATCCTAGAGAGTAAAACGTCTGCATCCTCCACATGTAAGCTCTCCTGGGAGTCATGTAGTTTGTATCCGACGCACTACTGCCCATTTACTGAAATCCTCACACTCTTCTAATAAGGATGCGACACAGAAATTGCATCGAGATTAAATACTGTAGGATCCAGGGCGATTTTTATCCTAGAGAGTGAAACGGCTGCAGCCTCCACATGAAAGCTTTCCTGGGAGTCATGTAGTTTGTATCCGACTCACTACTGCGAATTTAGTGAAACCCTCACATTCTTCTAATAAGGATGCAACACAGAAATTGTATCGAGATTAAGTACTGTAGGCTCAAGAGCGGGTTATATCCTAGAGAGTAAAACGGCTGCAGCCTCCACATGAAAGCTATCCTGGGAATCATGTAGTTTGTATCCGACGCACTACTGCCCATTTACTGAACCCTCACACTCTTCTAATAAGGAAGCGACACAGAAATTGCATCGAGATTAAATACTGTAGGCTCCAGGGCGGGTTATATCCTAGAGAGTAAAACGGCTACAGCCTCCACATGGAAGCTCTCCTGGGAGTCATGTAGTTTGTATCCGACGCACTACTGCGAATGTAGTGAAACCCACACATTCTTCTAAAAAGGATGCGACACAGAAATTGTATCGAGATTAAGTGCTGTAGGCTCAAGGGCGGGTTATATCCTAGAGAGTAAGACGGCTACAGCCTCCACATGGAAGCTCTCCTGGGAGTCATGTAGTTTGTATCCGACGCACTACTGCGAATGTAGTGAAACCCTCACATTCTTCTAAAAAGGATGCGACACAGAAATTGTATCGAGATTAAGTGCTGTAGGCTCAAGGGCGGGTTATATCCTAGAGAGTAAAACGGCTGCAGCCTCCACATGAAAGCTATCCTGGGAGTCATGTAGTTTGTATCCGACGCACTACTGCCCATTTACTGAAACCCTCACACTCTTCTAATAAGGATGCGACACAGAAATTGCATCGAGATTAAATACTGTAGGCTCCAGGGCGGGTTATATCCTAGAGAGTAAAACGTCTGCATCCTCCACATGTAAGCTCTCCTGGGAGTCATGTAGTTTGTATCCGACGCACTACTGCCCATTTACTGAAACCCTCACACTCTTCTAATAAGGATGCGACACAGAAATTGCATCGAGATTAAATACTGTAGGATCCAGGGCGATTTTTATCCTAGAGAGTGAAACGGCTGCAGCCTCCACATGAAAGCTTTCCTGGGAGTCATGTAGTTTGTATCCGACTCACTACTGCGAATTTAGTGAAACCCTCACATTCTTCTAATAAGGATGCGACACAGAAATTGTATCGAGATTAAGTACTGTAGGCTCAAGAGCGGGTTATATCCTAGAGAGTAAAACGGCTGCAGCCTCCACATGAAAGCTATCCTGGGAGTCATGTAGTTTGTATCCGACGCACTACTGCCCATTTACTGAAACCCTCACACTCTTCTAATAAGGAAGCGACACAGAAATTGCATCGAGATTAAATACTGTAGGCTCCAGGGCGGGTTATATCCTAGAGAGTAAAACGGCTACAGCCTCCACATGGAAGCTCTCCTGGGAGTCATGTAGTTTGTATCCGACGCACTACTGCGAATGTAGTGAAACCCACACATTCTTCTAAAAAGGATGCGACACAGAAATTGTATCGAGATTAAGTGCTGTAGGCTCAAGGGCGGGTTATATCCTAGAGAGTAAAACGGCTACAGCCTCCACATGGAAGCTCTCCTGGGAGTCATGTAGTTTGTATCCGACGCACTACTGCGAATGTAGTGAAACCCTCACATTCTTCTAAAAAGGATGCGACACAGAAATTGTATCGAGATTAAGTGCTGTAGGCTCAAGGGCGGGATATATCCTAGAGAGTAAAACGGCTGCAGCCAACACATGAAAGCTATCCTGGGAGTCATGTAGTTTGTATCCGACGCACTACTGCCCATTTACTGAAACCCTCACACTCTTCTAATAAGGATGCGACACAGAAATTGCATCGAGATTAAATACTGTAGGCTCCAGGGCGGGTTATATCCTAGAGAGTAAAACTTCTACAGCCTCCACATGGAAGCTCTCCTGGGAGTCATGTAGTTTGTATCCGACGCACTACTGCGAATGTAGTGAAACCCTCACATTCTTCTAAAAAGGATGCGACACAGAAATTGTATCGAGATTAAGTGCTGTAGGCTCAAGGGCGGGTTATATCCTAGAGAGTAAAACGGCTGCAGCCAACACATGAAAGCTATCCTGGGAGTCATGTAGTTTGTATCCGACGCACTACTGCCCATTTACTGAAACCCTCACACTCTTCTAATAAGGATGCGACACAGAAATTGCATCGAGATTAAATACTGTAGGCTCCAGGGCGGGTTATATCCTAGAGAGTAAAACGTCTGCATCCTCCACATGAAAGCTCTTCTGGGAGTCATGTAGTTTGTATCCGACCCACTACTGACCATTTACTGAAACCCTCACACTCTTCTAATAAGGATGCGACACAGAAATTGCATCGAGATTAAATACTGTAGGCTCCAGGGCGGGTTATATCCTAGAGAGTAAAACGGCTACAGCCTCCACATGGAAGCTCTCCTGGGAGTCATGTAGTTTGTATCCGACGCACTACTGCGAATGTAGTGAAACCCTCACATTCTTCTAAAAAGGATGCGACACAGAAATTGTATCGAGATTAAGTGCTGTAGGCTCAAGGGCGGGTTATATCCTAGAGAGTAAAACGGCTGCAGCCAACACATGAAAGCTCTCCTGGGAGTCATGTAGTTTGTATCCGACGCACTACTGCCCATTTACTGAAGCCCTCACACTCTTCTAATAAGGATGCGACACAGAAATTGCATCGAGATTAAATACTGTAGGCTCCAGGGCTGGTTATATCCTAGAGAGTAAAACGGCTACAGCCTCCACATGGAAGCTCTCCTGGGAGTCATGTAGTTTGTATCCGACGCACTACTGCGAATGTAGTGAAACCCTCACATTCTTCTAAAAAGGATGCGACACAGAAATTGTATCGAGATTAAGTGCTGTAGGCTCAAGGGCGGGTTATATCCTAGAGAGTAAAACGGCTGCAGCCAACACATGAAAGCTATCCTGGGAGTCACGTAGTTTGTATCCGACGCACTACTGCCCATTTACTGAAACCCTCACACTCTTCTAATAAGGATGCGACACAGAAATTGCATCGAGATTAAATACTGTAGGCTCCAGGGCGGGTTATATCCTAGAGAGTAAAACGTCTGCATCCTCCACATGTAAGCTCTCCTGGGAGTCATGTAGTTTGTATCCGACGCACTACTGCCCATTTACTGAAACCCTCACACTCTTCTAATAAGGATGCGACACAGAAATTGCATCGAGATTAAATACTGTAGGATCCAGGGCGATTTTTATCCTAGAGAGTGAAACGGCTGCAGCCTCCACATGAAAGCTTTCCTGGGAGTCATGTAGTTTGTATCCGACTCACTACTGCGAATTTAGTGAAACCCTCACATTCTTCTAATAAGGATGCGACACAGAAATTGTATCGAGATTAAGTACTGTAGGCTCAAGAGCGGGTTATATCCTAGAGAGTAAAACGGCTGCAGCCTCCACATGAAAGCTATCCTGGGAGTCATGTAGTTTGTATCCGACGCACTACTGCCCATTTACTGAAACCCTCACACTCTTCTAATAAGGAAGCGACACAGAAATTGCATCGAGATTAAATACTGTAGGCTCCAGGGCGGGTTATATCCTAGAGAGTAAAACGGCTACAGCCTCCACATGGAAGTTCTCCTGGGAGTCATGTAGTTTGTATCCGACGCACTACTGCGAATGTAGTGAAACCCACACATTCTTCTAAAAAGGATGCAACACAGAAATTGTATCGAGATTAAGTGCTGTAGGCTCAAGGGCGGGTTATATCCTAGAGAGTAAGACGGCTACAGCCTCCACATGGAAGCTCTCCTGGGAGTCATGTAGTTTGTATCCGACGCACTACTGCGAATGTAGTGAAACCCTCACATTCTTCTAAAAAGGATGCGACACAGAAATTGTATCGAGATTAAGTGCTGTAGGCTCAAGGGCGGGTTATATCCTAGAGAGTAAAACGGCTGCAGCCAACACATGAAAGCTATCCTGGGAGTCATGTAGTTTGTATCCGTCGCACTACTGCCCATTTACTGAAACCCTCACACTCTTCTAATAAGGATGCGACACAGAAATTGCATCGAGATTAAATACTGTAGGCTCCAGGGCGGGTTATATCCTAGAGACTAAAACGGCTACAGCCTCCACATGGAAGCTCTCCTGGGAGTCATGTAGTTTGTATCCGACGCACTACTGCGAATGTAGTGAAACCCTCACATTCTTCTAAAAAGGATGCGACACAGAAATTGTATCGAGATTAAGTGCTGTAGGCTCAAGGGCGGGTTATATCCTAGAGAGTAAAACGGCTGCAGCCAACACAAGAAAGCTATCCTGGGAGTCATGTAGTTTGTATCCGACGCACTACTGCCCATTTACTGAAACCCTCACACTCTTCTAATAAGGATGCGACACAGAAATTGCATCGAGATTAAATACTGTAGGCTCCAGGGCGGGTTATATCCTAGAGAGTAAAACGGCTACAGCCTCCACATGGAAGCTCTCCTGGGAGTCATGTAGTTTGTATCCGACGCACTACTGCGAATGTAGTGAAACCCTCACATTCTTCTAAAAAGGATGCGACACAGAAATTGTATCGAGATTAAGTGCTGTAGGCTCAAGGGCGGGTTATATCCTAGAGAGTAAAACGGCTACAGCCTCCACATGGAAGCTCTCCTGGGAGTCATGTAGTTTGTATCCGACGCACTACTGCGAATGTAGTGAAACCCTCACATTCTTCTAAAAAGGATGCGACACAGAAATTGTATCGAGATTAAGTGCTGTAGGCTCAAGGGCGGGATATATCCTAGAGAGTAAAACGGCTGCAGCCAACACATGAAAGCTATCCTGGGAGTCATGTAGTTTGTATCCGACGCACTACTGCCCATTTACTGAAACCCTCACACTCTTCTAATAAGGATGCGACACAGAAATTGCATCGAGATTAAATACTGTAGGCTCCAGGGCGGGTTATATCCTAGAGAGTAAAACTTCTACAGCCTCCACATGGAAGCTCTCCTGGGAGTCATGTAGTTTGTATCCGACGCACTACTGCGAATGTAGTGAAACCCTCACATTCTTCTAAAAAGGATGCGACACAGAAATTGTATCGAGATTAAGTGCTGTAGGCTCAAGGGCGGGTTATATCCTAGAGAGTAAAACGGCTGCAGCCAACACATGAAAGCTATCCTGGGAGTCATGTAGTTTGTATCCGACGCACTACTGCCCATTTACTGAAACCCTCACACTCTTCTAATAAGGATGCGACACAGAAATTGCATCGAGATTAAATACTGTAGGCTCCAGGGCGGGTTATATCCTAGAGAGTAAAACGTCTGCATCCTCCACATGAAAGCTCTTCTGGGAGTCATGTAGTTTGTATCCGACGCACTACTGCCCATTTACTGAAACCCTCACACTCTTCTAATAAGGATGCGACACAGAAATTGCATCGAGATTAAATACTGTAGGCTCAAGAGCGGGTTATATCCTAGAGAGTAAAACGGCTGCAGCCTCCACATGAAAGCTATCCTGGGAGTCACGTAGTTTGTATCCGACGCACTACTGCCCATTTACTGAAACCCTCACACTCTTCTAATAAGGATGCGACACAGAAATTGCATCGTGATTAAATACTGTAGGCTCCAGGGCGGGTTATATCCTAGAGAGTAAAACGTCTGCATCCTCCACATGTAAGCTCTCCTGGGAGTCATGTAGTTTGTATCCGACGCACTACTGCCCATTTACTGAAATCCTCACACTCTTCTAATAAGGATGCGACACAGAAATTGCATCGAGATTAAATACTGTAGGATCCAGGGCGATTTTTATCCTAGAGAGTGAAACGGCTGCAGCCTCCACATGAAAGCTTTCCTGGGAGTCATGTAGTTTGTATCCGACTCACTACTGCGAATTTAGTGAAACCCTCACATTCTTCTAATAAGGATGCGACACAGAAATTGTATCGAGATTAAGTACTGTAGGCTCAAGAGCGGGTTATATCCTAGAGAGTAAAACGGCTGCAGCCTCCACATGAAAGCTATCCTGGGAGTCATGTAGTTTGTATCCGACGCACTACTGCCCATTTACTGAAACCCTCACACTCTTCTAATAAGGAAGCGACACAGAAATTGCATCGAGATTAAATACTGTAGGCTCCAGGGCGGGTTATATCCTAGAGAGTAAAACGGCTACAGCCTCCACATGGAAGCTCTCCTGGGAGTCATGTAGTTTGTATCCGACGCACTACTGCGAATGTAGTGAAACCCACACATTCTTCTAAAAAGGATGCGACACAGAAATTGTATCGAGATTAAGTGCTGTAGGCTCAAGGGCGGGTTATATCCTAGAGAGTAAGACGGCTACAGCCTCCACATGGAAGCTCTCCTGGGAGTCATGTAGTTTGTATCCGACGCACTACTGCGAATGTAGTGAAACCCTCACATTCTTCTAAAAAGGATGCGACACAGAAATTGTATCGAGATTAAGTGCTGTAGGCTCAAGGGCGGGTTATATCCTAGAGGGTAAAACGGCTGCAGCCAACACATGAAAGCTATCCTGGGAGTCATGTAGTTTGTATCCGACGCACTACTGCCCATTTACTGAAACCCTCACACTCTTCTAATAAGGATGCGACACAGAAATTGCATCGAGATTAAATACTGTAGGCTCCAGGGCGGGTTATATCCTAGAGAGTAAAACGTCTGCATCCTCCACATGTAAGCTCTCCTGGGAGTCATGTAGTTTGTATCCGACGCACTACTGCCCATTTACTGAAACCCTCACACTCTTCTAATAAGGATGCGACACAGAAATTGCATCGAGATTAAATACTGTAGGATCCAGGGCGATTTTTATCCTAGAGAGTGAAACGGCTGCAGCCTCCACATGAAAGCTTTCCTGGGAGTCATGTAGTTTGTATCCGACTCACTACTGCGAATTTAGTGAAACCCTCACATTCTTCTAATAAGGATGCGACACAGAAATTGTATCGAGATTAAGTACTGTAGGCTCAAGAGCGGGTTATATCCTAGAGAGTAAAACGGCTGCAGCCTCCACATGAAAGCTATCCTGGGAGTCATGTAGTTTGTATCCGACGCACTACTGCCCATTTACTGAAACCCTCACACTCTTCTAATAAGGAAGCGACACAGAAATTGCATCGAGATTAAATACTGTAGGCTCCAGGGCGGGTTATATCCTAGAGAGTAAAACGGCTACAGCCTCCACATGGAAGCTCTCCTGGGAGTCATGTAGTTTGTATCCGACGCACTACTGCGAATGTAGTGAAACCCACACATTCTTCTAAAAAGGATGCGACACAGAAATTGTATCGAGATTAAGTGCTGTAGGCTCAAGGGCGGGTTATATCCTAGAGAGTAAAACGGCTACAGCCTCCACATGGAAGCTCTCCTGGGAGTCATGTAGTTTGTATCCGACGCACTACTGCGAATGTAGTGAAACCCTCACATTCTTCTAAAAAGGATGCGACACAGAAATTGTATCGAGATTAAGTGCTGTAGGCTCAAGGGCGGGATATATCCTAGAGAGTAAAACGGCTGCAGCCAACACATGAAAGCTATCCTGGGAGTCATGTAGTTTGTATCCGACGCACTACTGCCCATTTACTGAAACCCTCACACTCTTCTAATAAGGATGCGACACAGAAATTGCATCGAGATTAAATACTGTAGGCTCCAGGGCGGGTTATATCCTAGAGAGTAAAACTTCTACAGCCTCCACATGGAAGCTCTCCTGGGAGTCATGTAGTTTGTATCCGACGCACTACTGCGAATTTAGTGAAACCCTCACATTCTTCTAAAAAGGATGCGACACAGAAATTGTATCGAGATTAAGTGCTGTAGGCTCAAGGGCGGGTTATATCCTAGAGAGTAAAACGGCTGCAGCCAACACATGAAAGCTATCCTGGGAGTCATGTAGTTTGTATCCGACGCACTACTGCCCATTTACTGAAACCCTCACACTCTTCTAATAAGGATGCGACACAGAAATTGCATCGAGATTAAATACTGTAGGCTCCAGGGCGGGTTATATCCTAGAGAGTAAAACGTCTGCATCCTCCACATGAAAGCTCTTCTGGGAGTCATGTAGTTTGTATCCGACGCACTACTGCCCATTTACTGAAACCCTCACACTCTTCTAATAAGGATGCGACACAGAAATTGCATCGAGATTAAATACTGTAGGCTCAAGAGCGGGTTATATCCTAGAGAGTAAAACGGCTGCAGCCTCCACATGAAAGCTATCCTGGGAGTCACGTAGTTTGTATCCGACGCACTACTGCCCATTTACTGAAACCCTCACACTCTTCTAATAAGGATGCGACACAGAAATTGCATCGAGATTAAATACTGTAGGCTCCAGGGCGGGTTATATCCTAGAGAGTAAAACGTCTGCATCCTCCACATGTAAGCTCTCCTGGGAGTCATGTAGTTTGTATCCGACGCACTACTGCCCATTTACTGAAATCCTCACACTCTTCTAATAAGGATGCGACACAGAAATTGCATCGAGATTAAATACTGTAGGATCCAGGGCGATTTTTATCCTAGAGAGTGAAACGGCTGCAGCCTCCACATGAAAGCTTTCCTGGGAGTCATGTAGTTTGTATCCGACTCACTACTGCGAATTTAGTGAAACCCTCACATTCTTCTAATAAGGATGCGACACAGAAATTGTATCGAGATTAAGTACTGTAGGCTCAAGAGCGGGTTATATCCTAGAGAGTAAAACGGCTGCAGCCTCCACATGAAAGCTATCCTGGGAGTCATGTAGTTTGTATCCGACGCACTACTGCCCATTTACTGAAACCCTCACACTCTTCTAATAAGGAAGCGACACAGAAATTGCATCGAGATTAAATACTGTAGGCTCCAGGGCGGGTTATATCCTAGAGAGTAAAACGGCTACAGCCTCCACATGGAAGCTCTCCTGGGAGTCATGTAGTTTGTATCCGACGCACTACTGCGAATGTAGTGAAACCCACACATTCTTCTAAAAAGGATGCGACACAGAAATTGTATCGAGATTAAGTGCTGTAGGCTCAAGGGCGGGTTATATCCTAGAGAGTAAGACGGCTACAGCCTCCACATGGAAGCTCTCCTGGGAGTCATGTAGTTTGTATCCGACGCACTACTGCGAATGTAGTGAAACCCTCACATTCTTCTAAAAAGGATGCGACACAGAAATTGTATCGAGATTAAGTGCTGTAGGCTCAAGGGCGGGTTATATCCTAGAGAGTAAAACGGCTGCAGCCAACACATGAAAGCTATCCTGGGAGTCATGTAGTTTGTATCCGACGCACTACTGCCCATTTACTGAAACCCTCACACTCTTCTAATAAGGATGCGACACAGAAATTGCATCGAGATTAAATACTGTAGGCTCCAGGGCGGGTTATATCCTAGAGAGTAAAACGTCTGCATCCTCCACATGTAAGCTCTCCTGGGAGTCATGTAGTTTGTATCCGACGCACTACTGCCCATTTACTGAAACCCTCACACTCTTCTAATAAGGATGCGACACAGAAATTGCATCGAGATTAAATACTGTAGGATCCAGGGCGATTTTTATCCTAGAGAGTGAAACGGCTGCAGCCTCCACATGAAAGCTTTCCTGGGAGTCATGTAGTTTGTATCCGACTCACTACTGCGAATTTAGTGAAACCCTCACATTCTTCTAATAAGGATGCGACACAGAAATTGTATCGAGATTAAGTACTGTAGGCTCAAGAGCGGGTTATATCCTAGAGAGTAAAACTTCTACAGCCTCCACATGAAAGCTATCCTGGGAGTCATGTAGTTTGTATCCGACGCACTACTGCCCATTTACTGAAACCCTCACACTCTTCTAATAAGGAAGCGACACAGAAATTGCATCGAGATTAAATACTGTAGGCTCCAGGGCGGGTTATATCCTAGAGAGTAAAACGGCTACAGCCTCCACATGGAAGCTCTCCTGGGAGTCATGTAGTTTGTATCCGACGCACTACTGCGAATGTAGTGAAACCCACACATTCTTCTAAAAAGGATGCGACACAGAAATTGTATCGAGATTAAGTGCTGTAGGCTCAAGGGCGGGTTATATCCTAGAGAGTAAAACGGCTACAGCCTCCACATGGAAGCTCTCCTGGGAGTCATGTAGTTTGTATCCGACGCACTACTGCGAATGTAGTGAAACCCTCACATTCTTCTAAAAAGGATGCGACACAGAAATTGTATCGAGATTAAGTGCTGTAGGCTCAAGGGCGGGATATATCCTAGAGAGTAAAACGGCTGCTGCCAACACATGAAAGCTATCCTGGGAGTCATGTAGTTTGTATCCGACGCACTACTGCCCATTTACTGAAACCCTCACACTCTTCTAATAAGGATGCGACACAGAAATTGCATCGAGATTAAATACTGTAGGCTCCAGGGCGGGTTATATCCTAGAGAGTAAAACTTCTACAGCCTCCACATGGAAGCTCTCCTGGGAGTCATGTAGTTTGTATCCGACGCACTACTGCGAATGTAGTGAAACCCTCACATTCTTCTAAAAAGGATGCGACACAGAAATTGTATCGAGATTAAGTGCTGTAGGCTCAAGGGCGGGTTATATCCTAGAGAGTAAAACGGCTGCAGCCAACACATGAAAGCTATCCTGGGAGTCATGTAGTTTGTATCCGACGCACTACTGCCCATTTACTGAAACCCTCACACTCTTCTAATAAGGATGCGACACAGAAATTGCATCGAGATTAAATACTGTAGGCTCCAGGGCGGGTTATATCCTAGAGAGTAAAACTTCTACAGCCTCCACATGGAAGCTCTCCTGGGAGTCATGTAGTTTGTATCCGACGCACTACTGCGAATGTAGTGAAACCCTCACATTCTTCTAAAAAGGATGCGACACAGAAATTGTATCGAGATTAAGTGCTGTAGGCTCAAGGGCGGGTTATATCCTAGAGAGTAAAACGGCTGCAGCCAACACATGAAAGCTATCCTGGGAGTCATGTAGTTTGTATCCGACGCACTACTGCCCATTTACTGAAACCCTCACACTCTTCTAATAAGGATGCGACACAGAAATTGCATCGAGATTAAATACTGTAGGATCCAGGGCGATTTTTATCCTAGAGAGTGAAACGGCTGCAGCCTCCACATGAAAGCTTTCCTGGGAGTCATGTAGTTTGTATCCGACTCACTACTGCGAATTTAGTGAAACCCTCACATTCTTCTAATAAGGATGCGACACAGAAATTGTATCGAGATTAAGTACTGTAGGCTCAAGAGCGGGTTATATCCTAGAGAGTAAAACGGCTGCAGCCTCCACATGAAAGCTATCCTGGGAGTCATGTAGTTTGTATCCGACGCACTACTGCCCATTTACTGAAACCCTCACACTCTTCTAATAAGGAAGCGACACAGAAATTGCATCGAGATTAAATACTGTAGGCTCCAGGGCGGGTTATATCCTAGAGAGTAAAACGGCTACAGCCTCCACATGGAAGCTCTCCTGGGAGTCATGTAGTTTGTATCCGACGCACTACTGCGAATGTAGTGAAACCCACACATTCTTCTAAAAAGGATGCGACACAGAAATTGTATCGAGATTAAGTGCTGTAGGCTCAAGGGCGGGTTATATCCTAGAGAGTAAGACGGCTACAGCCTCCACATGGAAGCTCTCCTGGGAGTCATGTAGTTTGTATCCGACGCACTACTGCGAATGTAGTGAAACCCTCACATTCTTCTAAAAAGGATGCGACACAGAAATTGTATCGAGATTAAGTGCTGTAGGCTCAAGGGCGGGTTATATCCTAGAGAGTAAAACGGCTGCAGCCAACACATGAAAGCTATCCTGGGAGTCATGTAGTTTGTATCCGACGCACTACTGCCCATTTACTGAAACCCTCACACTCTTCTAATAAGGATGCGACACAGAAATTGCATCGAGATTAAATACTGTAGGCTCCAGGGCGGGTTATATCCTAGAGAGTAAAACGGCTACAGCCTCCACATGGAAGCTCTCCTGGGAGTCATGTAGTTTGTATCCGACGCACTACTGCGAATGTAGTGAAACCCTCACATTCTTCTAAAAAGGATGCGACACAGAAATTGTATCGAGATTAAGTGCTGTAGGCTCAAGGGCGGGTTATATCCTAGAGAGTAAAACGGCTGCAGCCAACACATGAAAGCTATCCTGGGAGTCATGTAGTTTGTATCCGACGCACTACTGCCCATTTACTGAAACCCTCACACTCTTCTAATAAGGATGCGACACAGAAATTGCATCGAGATTAAATACTGTAGGCTCCAGGGCGGGTTATATCCTAGAGAGTAAAACGGCTACAGCCTCCACATGGAAGCTCTCCTGGGAGTCATGTAGTTTGTATCCGACGCACTACTGCGAATGTAGTGAAACCCTCACATTCTTCTAAAAAGGATGCGACACAGAAATTGTATCGAGATTAAGTGCTGTAGGCTCAAGGGCGGGTTATATCCTAGAGAGTAAAACGGCTGCAGCCTCCACATGAAAGCTATCCTGGGAGTCATGTAGTTTGTATCCGACGCACTACTGCCCATTTACTGAAACCCTCACACTCTTCTAATAAGGATGCGACACAGAAATTGCATCGAGATTAAATACCGTAGGCTCCAGGGCGGGTTATATCCTAGAGAGTAAAACGGCTACAGCCTCCACATGGAAGCTCTCCTGGGAGTCATGTAGTTTGTATCCGACGCACTACTGCGAATGTAGTGAAACCCTCACATTCTTCTAAAAAGGATGCGACACAGAAATTGTATCGAGATTAAGTGCTGTAGGCTCAAGGGCGGGTTATATCCTAGAGAGTAAAACGGCTGCAGCCAACACATGAAAGCTATCCTGGGAGTCATGTAGTTTGTATCCGACGCACTACTGCCCATTTACTGAAACCCTCACACTCTTCTAATAAGGATGCGACACAGAAATTGCATCGAGATTAAATACTGTAGGCTCCAGGGCGGGTTATATCCTAGAGAGTAAAACGTCTGCATCCTCCACATGTAAGCTCTCCTGGGAGTCATGTAGTTTGTATCCGACGCACTACTGCCCATTTACTGAAACCCTCACACTCTTCTAATAAGGATGCGACACAGAAATTGCATCGAGATTAAATACTGTAGGATCCAGGGCGATTTTTATCCTAGAGAGTGAAACGGCTGCAGCCTCCACATGAAAGCTTTCCTGGGAGTCATGTAGTTTGTATCCGACTCACTACTGCGAATTTAGTGAAACCCTCACATTCTTCTAATAAGGATGCGACACAGAAATTGTATCGAGATTAAGTACTGTAGGCTCAAGAGCGGGTTATATCCTAGAGAGTAAAACGGCTGCAGCCTCCACATGAAAGCTATCCTGGGAGTCATGTAGTTTGTATCCGACGCACTACTGCCCATTTACTGAAACCCTCACACTCTTCTAATAAGGAAGCGACACAGAAATTGCATCGAGATTAAATACTGTAGGCTCCAGGGCGGGTTATATCCTAGAGAGTAAAACGGCTACAGCCTCCACATGGAAGCTCTCCTGGGAGTCATGTAGTTTGTATCCGACGCACTACTGCGAATGTAGTGAAACCCACACATTCTTCTAAAAAGGATGCGACACAGAAATTGTATCGAGATTAAGTGCTGTAGGCTCAAGGGCGGGTTATATCCTAGAGAGTAAAACGGCTACAGCCTCCACATGGAAGCTCTCCTGGGAGTCATGTAGTTTGTATCCGACGCACTACTGCGAATGTAGTGAAACCCTCACATTCTTCTAAAAAGGATGCGACACAGAAATTGTATCGAGATTAAGTGCTGTAGGCTCAAGGGCGGGATATATCCTAGAGAGTAAAACGGCTGCAGCCAACACATGAAAGCTATCCTGGGAGTCATGTAGTTTGTATCCGACGCACTACTGCCCATTTACTGAAACCCTCACACTCTTCTAATAAGGATGCGACACAGAAATTGCATCGAGATTAAATACTGTAGGCTCCAGGGCGGGTTATATCCTAGAGAGTAAAACTTCTACAGCCTCCACATGGAAGCTCTCCTGGGAGTCATGTAGTTTGTATCCGACGCACTACTGCGAATGTAGTGAAACCCTCACATTCTTCTAAAAAGGATGCGACACAGAAATTGTATCGAGATTAAGTGCTGTAGGCTCAAGGGCGGGTTATATCCTAGAGAGTAAAACGGCTGCAGCCAACACATGAAAGCTATCCTGGGAGTCATGTAGTTTGTATCCGACGCACTACTGCCCATTTACTGAAACCCTCACACTCTTCTAATAAGGATGCGACACAGAAATTGCATCGAGATTAAATACTGTAGGCTCCAGGGCGGGTTATATCCTAGAGAGTAAAACGTCTGCATCCTCCACATGAAAGCTCTTCTGGGAGTCATGTAGTTTGTATCCGACGCACTACTGCCCATTTACTGAAACCCTCACACTCTTCTAATAAGGATGCGACACAGAAATTGCATCGAGATTAAATACTGTAGGCTCCAGGGCGGGTTATATCCTAGAGAGTAAAACGGCTACAGCCTCCACATGGAAGCTCTCCTGGGAGTCATGTAGTTTGTATCCGACGCACTACTGCGAATGTAGTGAAACCCTCACATTCTTCTAAAAAGGATGCGACACAGAAATTGTATCGAGATTAAGTGCTGTAGGCTCAAGGGCGGGTTATATCCTAGAGAGTAAAACGGCTGCAGCCAACACATGAAAGCTCTCCTGGGAGTCATGTAGTTTGTATCCGACGCACTACTGCCCATTTACTGAAGCCCTCACACTCTTCTAATAAGGATGCGACACAGAAATTGCATCGAGATTAAATACTGTAGGCTCCAGGGCTGGTTATATCCTAGAGAGTAAAACGGCTACAGCCTCCACATGGAAGCTCTCCTGGGAGTCATGTAGTTTGTATCCGACGCACTACTGCCCATTTACTGAAACCCTCACACTCTTCTAATAAGGATGCGACACAGAAATTGCATCGAGATTAAATACTGTAGGATCCAGGGCGATTTTTATCCTAGAGAGTGAAACGGCTGCAGCCTCCACATGAAAGCTTTCCTGGGAGTCATGTAGTTTGTATCCGACTCACTACTGCGAATTTAGTGAAACCCTCACATTCTTCTAATAAGGATGCGACACAGAAATTGTATCGAGATTAAGTACTGTAGGCTCAAGAGCGGGTTATATCCTAGAGAGTAAAACGGCTGCAGCCTCCACATGAAAGCTATCCTGGGAGTCATGTAGTTTGTATCCGACGCACTACTGCCCATTTACTGAAACCCTCACACTCTTCTAATAAGGAAGCGACACAGAAATTGCATCGAGATTAAATACTGTAGGCTCCAGGGCGGGTTATATCCTAGAGAGTAAAACGGCTACAGCCTCCACATGGAAGCTCTCCTGGGAGTCATGTAGTTTGTATCCGACGCACTACTGCGAATGTAGTGAAACCCACACATTCTTCTAAAAAGGATGCGACACAGAAATTGTATCGAGATTAAGTGCTGTAGGCTCAAGGGCGGGTTATATCCTAGAGAGTAAAACGGCTACAGCCTCCACATGGAAGCTCTCCTGGGAGTCATGTAGTTTGTATCCGACGCACTACTGCGAATGTAGTGAAACCCTCACATTCTTCTAAAAAGGATGCGACACAGAAATTGTATCGAGATTAAGTGCTGTAGGCTCAAGGGCGGGATATATCCTAGAGAGTAAAACGGCTGCAGCCAACACATGAAAGCTATCCTGGGAGTCATGTAGTTTGTATCCGACGCACTACTGCCCATTTACTGAAACCCTCACACTCTTCTAATAAGGATGCGACACAGAAATTGCATCGAGATTAAATACTGTAGGCTCCAGGGCGGGTTATATCCTAGAGAGTAAAACTTCTACAGCCTCCACATGGAAGCTCTCCTGGGAGTCATGTAGTTTGTATCCGACGCACTACTGCGAATGTAGTGAAACCCTCACATTCTTCTAAAAAGGATGCGACACAGAAATTGTATCGAGATTAAGTGCTGTAGGCTCAAGGGCGGGTTATATCCTAGAGAGTAAAACGGCTGCAGCCAACACATGAAAGCTATCCTGGGAGTCATGTAGTTTGTATCCGACGCACTACTGCCCATTTACTGAAACCCTCACACTCTTCTAATAAGGATGCGACACAGAAATTGCATCGAGATTAAATACTGTAGGCTCCAGGGCGGGTTATATCCTAGAGAGTAAAACGTCTGCATCCTCCACATGAAAGCTCTTCTGGGAGTCATGTAGTTTGTATCCGACGCACTACTGCCCATTTACTGAAACCCTCACACTCTTCTAATAAGGATGCGACACAGAAATTGCATCGAGATTAAATACTGTAGGCTCAAGAGCGGGTTATATCCTAGAGAGTAAAACGGCTGCAGCCTCCACATGAAAGCTATCCTGGGAGTCACGTAGTTTGTATCCGACGCACTACTGCCCATTTACTGAAACCCTCACACTCTTCTAATAAGGATGCGACACAGAAATTGCATCGAGATTAAATACTGTAGGCTCCAGGGCGGGTTATATCCTAGAGAGTAAAACGTCTGCATCCTCCACATGTAAGCTCTCCTGGGAGTCATGTAGTTTGTATCCGACGCACTACTGCCCATTTACTGAAATCCTCACACTCTTCTAATAAGGATGCGACACAGAAATTGCATCGAGATTAAATACTGTAGGATCCAGGGCGATTTTTATCCTAGAGAGTGAAACGGCTGCAGCCTCCACATGAAAGCTTTCCTGGGAGTCATGTAGTTTGTATCCGACTCACTACTGCGAATTTAGTGAAACCCTCACATTCTTCTAATAAGGATGCGACACAGAAATTGTATCGAGATTAAGTACTGTAGGCTCAAGAGCGGGTTATATCCTAGAGAGTAAAACGGCTGCAGCCTCCACATGAAAGCTATCCTGGGAGTCATGTAGTTTGTATCCGACGCACTACTGCCCATTTACTGAAACCCTCACACTCTTCTAATAAGGAAGCGACACAGAAATTGCATCGAGATTAAATACTGTAGGCTCCAGGGCGGGTTATATCCTAGAGAGTAAAACGGCTACAGCCTCCACATGGAAGCTCTCCTGGGAGTCATGTAGTTTGTATCCGACGCACTACTGCGAATGTAGTGAAACCCACACATTCTTCTAAAAAGGATGCGACACAGAAATTGTATCGAGATTAAGTGCTGTAGGCTCAAGGGCGGGTTATATCCTAGAGAGTAAGACGGCTACAGCCTCCACATGGAAGCTCTCCTGGGAGTCATGTAGTTTGTATCCGACGCACTACTGCGAATGTAGTGAAACCCTCACATTCTTCTAAAAAGGATGCGACACAGAAATTGTATCGAGATTAAGTGCTGTAGGCTCAAGGGCGGGTTATATCCTAGAGAGTAAAACGGCTGCAGCCAACACATGAAAGCTATCCTGGGAGTCATGTAGTTTGTATCCGACGCACTACTGCCCATTTACTGAAACCCTCACACTCTTCTAATAAGGATGCGACACAGAAATTGCATCGAGATTAAATACTGTAGGCTCCAGGGCGGGTTATATCCTAGAGAGTAAAACGTCTGCATCCTCCACATGTAAGCTCTCCTGGGAGTCATGTAGTTTGTATCCGACGCACTACTGCCCATTTACTGAAACCCTCACACTCTTCTAATAAGGATGCGACACAGAAATTGCATCGAGATTAAATACTGTAGGATCCAGGGCGATTTTTATCCTAGAGAGTGAAACGGCTGCAGCCTCCACATGAAAGCTTTCCTGGGAGTCATGTAGTTTGTATCCGACTCACTACTGCGAATTTAGTGAAACCCTCACATTCTTCTAATAAGGATGCGACACAGAAATTGTATCGAGATTAAGTACTGTAGGCTCAAGAGCGGGTTATATCCTAGAGAGTAAAACGGCTGCAGCCTCCACATGAAAGCTATCCTGGGAGTCATGTAGTTTGTATCCGACGCACTACTGCCCATTTACTGAAACCCTCACACTCTTCTAATAAGGAAGCGACACAGAAATTGCATCGAGATTAAATACTGTAGGCTCCAGGGCGGGTTATATCCTAGAGAGTAAAACGGCTACAGCCTCCACATGGAAGCTCTCCTGGGAGTCATGTAGTTTGTATCCGACGCACTACTGCGAATGTAGTGAAACCCACACATTCTTCTAAAAAGGATGCGACACAGAAATTGTATCGAGATTAAGTGCTGTAGGCTCAAGGGCGGGTTATATCCTAGAGAGTAAAACGGCTACAGCCTCCACATGGAAGCTCTCCTGGGAGTCATGTAGTTTGTATCCGACGCACTACTGCGAATGTAGTGAAACCCTCACATTCTTCTAAAAAGGATGCGACACAGAAATTGTATCGAGATTAAGTGCTGTAGGCTCAAGGGCGGGATATATCCTAGAGAGTAAAACGGCTGCAGCCAACACATGAAAGCTATCCTGGGAGTCATGTAGTTTGTATCCGACGCACTACTGCCCATTTACTGAAACCCTCACACTCTTCTAATA
This sequence comes from Schistocerca nitens, assembly GCF_023898315.1. NCBI lineage: Eukaryota > Metazoa > Arthropoda > Insecta > Orthoptera > Acrididae > Schistocerca > Schistocerca nitens. The sequence goes on along the minus strand of NC_064617.1, from coordinate 41,282,739 downwards.
AGGATGCGACACAGAAATTGCATCGAGATTAAATACTGTAGGCTCCAGGGCGGGTTATATCCTAGAGAGTAAAACTTCTACAGCCTCCACATGGAAGCTCTCCTGGGAGTCATGTAGTTTGTATCCGACGCACTACTGCGAATGTAGTGAAACCCTCACATTCTTCTAAAAAGGATGCGACACAGAAATTGTATCGAGATTAAGTGCTGTAGGCTCAAGGGCGGGTTATATCCTAGAGAGTAAAACGGCTGCAGCCAACACATGAAAGCTATCCTGGGAGTCATGTAGTTTGTATCCGACGCACTACTGCCCATTTACTGAAACCCTCACACTCTTCTAATAAGGATGCGACACAGAAATTGCATCGAGATTAAATACTGTAGGCTCCAGGGCGGGTTATATCCTAGAGAGTAAAACTTCTACAGCCTCCACATGGAAGCTCTCCTGGGAGTCATGTAGTTTGTATCCGACGCACTACTGCGAATGTAGTGAAACCCTCACATTCTTCTAAAAAGGATGCGACACAGAAATTGTATCGAGATTAAGTGCTGTAGGCTCAAGGGCGGGTTATATCCTAGAGAGTAAAACGGCTGCAGCCAACACATGAAAGCTATCCTGGGAGTCATGTAGTTTGTATCCGACGCACTACTGCCCATTTACTGAAACCCTCACACTCTTCTAATAAGGATGCGACACAGAAATTGCATCGAGATTAAATACTGTAGGATCCAGTGCGATTTTTATCCTAGAGAGTGAAACGGCTGCAGCCTCCACATGAAAGCTTTCCTGGGAGTCATGTAGTTTGTATCCGACTCACTACTGCGAATTTAGTGAAACCCTCACATTCTTCTAATAAGGATGCGACACAGAAATTGTATCGAGATTAAGTACTGTAGGCTCAAGAGCGGGTTATATCCTAGAGAGTAAAACGGCTGCAGCCTCCACATGAAAGCTATCCTGGGAGTCATGTAGTTTGTATCCGACGCACTACTGCCCATTTACTGAAACCCTCACACTCTTCTAATAAGGAAGCGACACAGAAATTGCATCGAGATTAAATACTGTAGGCTCCAGGGCGGGTTATATCCTAGAGAGTAAAACGGCTACAGCCTCCACATGGAAGCTCTCCTGGGAGTCATGTAGTTTGTATCCGACGCACTACTGCGAATGTAGTGAAACCCACACATTCTTCTAAAAAGGATGCGACACAGAAATTGTATCGAGATTAAGTGCTGTAGGCTCAAGGGCGGGTTATATCCTAGAGAGTAAGACGGCTACAGCCTCCACATGGAAGCTCTCCTGGGAGTCATGTAGTTTGTATCCGACGCACTACTGCGAATGTAGTGAAACCCTCACATTCTTCTAAAAAGGATGCGACACAGAAATTGTATCGAGATTAAGTGCTGTAGGCTCAAGGGCGGGTTATATCCTAGAGAGTAAAACGGCTGCAGCCAACACATGAAAGCTATCCTGGGAGTCATGTAGTTTGTATCCGACGCACTACTGCCCATTTACTGAAACCCTCACACTCTTCTAATAAGGATGCGACACAGAAATTGCATCGAGATTAAATACTGTAGGCTCCAGGGCGGGTTATATCCTAGAGAGTAAAACGGCTACAGCCTCCACATGGAAGCTCTCCTGGGAGTCATGTAGTTTGTATCCGACGCACTACTGCGAATGTAGTGAAACCCTCACATTCTTCTAAAAAGGATGCGACACAGAAATTGTATCGAGATTAAGTGCTGTAGGCTCAAGGGCGGGTTATATCCTAGAGAGTAAAACGGCTGCAGCCAACACATGAAAGCTATCCTGGGAGTCATGTAGTTTGTATCCGACGCACTACTGCCCATTTACTGAAACCCTCACACTCTTCTAATAAGGATGCGACACAGAAATTGCATCGAGATTAAATACTGTAGGCTCCAGGGCGGGTTATATCCTAGAGAGTAAAACGGCTACAGCCTCCACATGGAAGCTCTCCTGGGAGTCATGTAGTTTGTATCCGACGCACTACCGCGAATGTAGTGAAACCCTCACATTCTTCTAAAAAGGATGCGACACAGAAATTGTATCGAGATTAAGTGCTGTAGGCTCAAGGGCGGGTTATATCCTAGAGAGTAAAACGGCTGCAGCCTCCACATGAAAGCTATCCTGGGAGTCATGTAGTTTGTATCCGACGCACTACTGCCCATTTACTGAAACCCTCACACTCTTCTAATAAGGATGCGACACAGAAATTGCATCGAGATTAAATACCGTAGGCTCCAGGGCGGGTTATATCCTAGAGAGTAAAACGGCTACAGCCTCCACATGGAAGCTCTCCTGGGAGTCATGTAGTTTGTATCCGACGCACTACTGCGAATGTAGTGAAACCCTCACATTCTTCTAAAAAGGATGCGACACAGAAATTGTATCGAGATTAAGTGCTGTAGGCTCAAGGGCGGGTTATATCCTAGAGAGTAAAACGGCTGCAGCCAACACATGAAAGCTATCCTGGGAGTCATGTAGTTTGTATCCGACGCACTACTGCCCATTTACTGAAACCCTCACACTCTTCTAATAAGGATGCGACACAGAAATTGCATCGAGATTAAATACTGTAGGCTCCAGGGCGGGTTATATCCTAGAGAGTAAAACGTCTGCATCCTCCACATGTAAGCTCTCCTGGGAGTCATGTAGTTTGTATCCGACGCACTACTGCCCATTTACTGAAACCCTCACACTCTTCTAATAAGGATGCGACACAGAAATTGCATCGAGATTAAATACTGTAGGATCCAGGGCGATTTTTATCCTAGAGAGTGAAACGGCTGCAGCCTCCACATGAAAGCTTTCCTGGGAGTCATGTAGTTTGTATCCGACTCACTACTGCGAATTTAGTGAAACCCTCACATTCTTCTAATAAGGATGCGACACAGAAATTGTATCGAGATTAAGTACTGTAGGCTCAAGAGCGGGTTATATCCTAGAGAGTAAAACGGCTGCAGCCTCCACATGAAAGCTATCCTGGGAGTCATGTAGTTTGTATCCGACGCACTACTGCCCATTTACTGAAACCCTCACACTCTTCTAATAAGGAAGCGACACAGAAATTGCATCGAGATTAAATACTGTAGGCTCCAGGGCGGGTTATATCCTAGAGAGTAAAACGGCTACAGCCTCCACATGGAAGCTCTCCTGGGAGTCATGTAGTTTGTATCCGACGCACTACTGCGAATGTAGTGAAACCCACACATTCTTCTAAAAAGGATGCGACACAGAAATTGTATCGAGATTAAGTGCTGTAGGCTCAAGGGCGGGTTATATCCTAGAGAGTAAAACGGCTACAGCCTCCACATGGAAGCTCTCCTGGGAGTCATGTAGTTTGTATCCGACGCACTACTGCGAATGTAGTGAAACCCTCACATTCTTCTAAAAAGGATGCGACACAGAAATTGTATCGAGATTAAGTGCTGTAGGCTCAAGGGCGGGATATATCCTAGAGAGTAAAACGGCTGCAGCCAACACATGAAAGCTATCCTGGGAGTCATGTAGTTTGTATCCGACGCACTACTGCCCATTTACTGAAACCCTCACACTCTTCTAATAAGGATGCGACACAGAAATTGCATCGAGATTAAATACTGTAGGCTCCAGGGCGGGTTATATCCTAGAGAGTAAAACTTCTACAGCCTCCACATGGAAGCTCTCCTGGGAGTCATGTAGTTTGTATCCGACGCACTACTGCGAATGTAGTGAAACCCTCACATTCTTCTAAAAAGGATGCGACACAGAAATTGTATCGAGATTAAGTGCTGTAGGCTCAAGGGCGGGTTATATCCTAGAGAGTAAAACGGCTGCAGCCAACACATGAAAGCTATCCTGGGAGTCATGTAGTTTGTATCCGACGCACTACTGCCCATTTACTGAAACCCTCACACTCTTCTAATAAGGATGCGACACAGAAATTGCATCGAGATTAAATACTGTAGGCTCCAGGGCGGGTTATATCCTAGAGAGTAAAACGTCTGCATCCTCCACATGAAAGCTCTTCTGGGAGTCATGTAGTTTGTATCCGACGCACTACTGCCCATTTACTGAAACCCTCACACTCTTCTAATAAGGATGCGACACAGAAATTGCATCGAGATTAAATACTGTAGGCTCCAGGGCGGGTTATATCCTAGAGAGTAAAACGGCTACAGCCTCCACATGGAAGCTCTCCTGGGAGTCATGTAGTTTGTATCCGACGCACTACTGCGAATGTAGTGAAACCCTCACATTCTTCTAAAAAGGATGCGACACAGAAATTGTATCGAGATTAAGTGCTGTAGGCTCAAGGGCGGGTTATATCCTAGAGAGTAAAACGGCTGCAGCCAACACATGAAAGCTCTCCTGGGAGGCATGTAGTTTGTATCCGACGCACTACTGCCCATTTACTGAAGCCCTCACACTCTTCTAATAAGGATGCGACACAGAAATTGCATCGAGATTAAATACTGTAGGCTCCAGGGCTGGTTATATCCTAGAGAGTAAAACGGCTACAGCCTCCACATGGAAGCTCTCCTGGGAGTCATGTAGTTTGTATCCGACGCACTACTGCGAATGTAGTGAAACCCTCACATTCTTCTAAAAAGGATGCGACACAGAAATTGTATCGAGATTAAGTGCTGTAGGCTCAAGGGCGGGTTATATCCTAGAGAGTAAAACGGCTGCAGCCAACACATGAAAGCTATCCTGGGAGTCACGTAGTTTGTATCCGACGCACTACTGCCCATTTACTGAAACCCTCACACTCTTCTAATAAGGATGCGACACAGAAATTGCATCGAGATTAAATACTGTAGGCTCCAGGGCGGGTTATATCCTAGAGAGTAAAACGGCTACAGCCTCCACATGGAAGCTCTCCTGGGAGTCATGTAGTTTGTATCCGACGCACTACTGCGAATGTAGTGAAACCCTCACATTCTTCTAAAAAGGATGCGACACAGAAATTGTATCGAGATTAAGTGCTGTAGGCTCAAGGGCGGGTTATATCCTAGAGAGTAAAACGGCTGCAGCCAACACATGAAAGCTATCCTGGGAGTCATGTAGTTTGTATCCGACGCACTACTGCCCATTTACTGAAACCCTCACACTCTTCTAATAAGGATGCGACACAGAAATAGCATCGAGATTAAATACTGTAGGCTCCAGGGCGGGTTATATCCTAGAGAGTAAAACGGCTACAGCCTCCACATGGAAGCTCTCCTGGGAGTCATGTAGTTTGTATCCGACGCACTACTGCGAATGTAGTGAAACCCTCACATTCTTCTAAAAAGGATGCGACACAGAAATTGTATCGAGATTAAGTGCTGTAGGCTCAAGGGCGGGTTATATCCTAGAGAGTAAAACGGCTGCAGCCAACACATGAAAGCTATCCTGGGAGTCATGTAGTTTGTATCCGACGCACTACTGCCCATTTACTGAAACCCTCACACTCTTCTAATAAGGATGCGACACAGAAATTGCATCGAGATTAAATACTGTAGGATCCAGGGCGATTTTTATCCTAGAGAGTGAAACGGCTGCAGCCTCCACATGAAAGCTTTCCTGGGAGTCATGTAGTTTGTATCCGACTCACTACTGCGAATTTAGTGAAACCCTCACATTCTTCTAATAAGGATGCGACACAGAAATTGTATCGAGATTAAGTACTGTAGGCTCAAGAGCGGGTTATAACCTAGAGAGTAAAACGGCTGCAGCCTCCACATGAAAGCTATCCTGGGAGTCATGTAGTTTGTATCCGACGCACTACTGCCCATTTACTGAAACCCTCACACTCTTCTAATAAGGATGCGACACAGAAATTGCATCGAGATTAAATACTGTAGGCTCCAGGGCGGGTTATATCCTAGAGAGTAAAACGGCTACAGCCTCCACATGGAAGCTCTCCTGGGAGTCATGTAGTTTGTATCCGACGTACTACTGCGAATGTAGTGAAACCCTCACATTCTTCTAAAAAGGATGCGACACAGAAATTGTATCGAGATTAAGTGCTGTAGGCTCAAGGGCGGTTTATATCCTAGAGAGTAAAACGGCTGCAGCCAACACATGAAAGCTATCCTGGGAGTCATGTAGTTTGTATCCGACGCACTACTGCCCATTTACTGAAACCCTCACACTCTTCTAATAAGGATGCGACACAGAAATTGCATCGAGATTAAATACTGTAGGCTCCAGGGCGGGTTATATCCTAGAGAGTAAAACGTCTGCATCCTCCACATGATAGCTCTCCTGGGAGTCATGTAGTTTGTATCCGACGCACTACTGCCCATTTACTGAAACCCTCACACACTTCTAATAAGGATGCGACACAGAAATTGCATCGAGATTAAATACTGTAGGATCCAGGGCGATTTTTATCCTAGAGAGTGAAACGGCTGCAGCCTCCACATGAAAGCTTTCCTGGGAGTCATGTAGTTTGCATCCGACTCACTACTGCGAATTTAGTGAAACCCTCACATTCTTCTAATAAGGATGCGACACAGAAATTGTATCGAGATTAAGTACTGTAGGCTCAAGAGCGGGTTATATCCTAGAGAGTAAAACGGCTGCAGCCTCCACATGAAAGCTATCCTATGAGTCATGTAGTTTGTATCCGACGCACTACTGCCCATTTACTGAAACCCTCACACTCTTCTAATAAGGAAGCGACACAGAAATTGCATCGAGAATAAATACTGTAGGCTCCAGGGCGGGTTATATCCTAGAGAGTAAAACGTCTGCATCCTCCACATGAAAGCTCTCCTGGGAGTCATGTAGTTTGTATCCGATGCACTACTGCCCATTTACTCAAACCCTCACACTCTTCTAATAACGATCCGACGCAGAAATTGTATCGAGATTAAGTACTGTAGGCTCAAGGGCGGGTTATATGCTACAGAGTAAAACGTCTGCAGCCTCCACATGAAAGCTCTCCAGGGAGTCATGTAGTTTGTATCCGAAGCACTACTGCCCATTTACAGAAACCCTCACACTCTTCTAATAAGGATGCGACACAGAAATTGCATCGAGATTAAATACTATAGGATCCAGGGCGATTTTTATCCTAGAGAGTGAAACGGCAGCAGCCTCCACATGAAAGCTTTCCTGGGAGTCATGTAGTTTGTATCCGACGCACTACTGCGAATTTAGTGAAACCCTCACATTCTTCTAATAAGGATGCGACACAGAAATTGTATCGAGATTAAGTACTGTAGGCTGAAGATCGGGTTATATCCTAGAGAGTAAAACGGCTGCAGCCACCACATGGAAGCTCTCCTGGGAGTCATGTAGTTTGTATCCGACGCACTACTGCCCATTTACTGAAACCCTCACACTCTTCTAATAAGGATGCGACACAGAAATTGCATCGAGATTAAATACTGTAGGCTCCAGGGCGGGTTATATCCTAGAGAGTAAAACGTCTGCATCCTCCACATGGAAGCTCTCCTGGGAGTCATGTAGTTTGTATCCGACGCACTACTGCGAACTTAGTGAAACCCTCACATTCTTCTAAAAAGGATGCGACACAGAAATTGTATCGAGATTAAGTACTGTAGGCTCAAGGGCAGGTTATATCCTAGAGAGTAGAACGGCTGCAGCCTCCACATGAAAGCTATCCTGGGAGTCATGTAGTTTGTATCCGATGCACTACTCCCCATTTACTGAAACCCTCACACTCTTCTAATATGGATGCGACATAAAAATTGCATCGAGATTAAATACTGTAGGATCCAGGGCGATTTTTATCCTAGAGAGTAAAACGTCTGCATCCTCCACATGGAAGCTCTCCTGAGAGTCATGTAGTTTGCATCCGACGCACTACTGCCCATTTACTGAAACCCTCACACTCTTCTAATAAGGATGCGACACAGAAATTGCATCGAGATTAAATACTGTAGGCTCCAGGGCGGGTTATATCCTAGAGAGTAAAACGGCTACAGCCTCCACATGGAAGCTCTCCTGGGAGTCATGTAGTTTGTATCCGACGCACTACTGCGAATTTAGTGAAACCCTCACATACTTCTAAAAAGGATGCGACACAGAAATTGTATCGAGATTAAGTACTGTAGGCTCAAGGGCGGGTTATATCCTAGAGAGTAGAGCGGCTGCATCCTCCACATGAAAGCTATCCTGGGAGTCATGTAGTTTCTATCCGACACACTACTGCCCATTTACTGAAACCCTCACACTCTACTAATAAGGATGCGACACAGAAATTGCATCGAGATTAAATACTGTAGGCTCCAGGGCGGGTTATATCCTAGAGAGTAAAACGGCTACAGCCTCCACATGGAAGCTCTCCTGGGAGTCATGTAGTTTGTATCCGACGCACTACTGCGAATTTAGTGAAACCCTCACATTCTTCTAAAAAGGATGCGACACAGAAATTGTATCGAGATTAAGTACTGTAAGCTCAAGAGCGGGTTATATCCTAGAGAGTAAAACGGCTGCAGCCTCCACATGAAAGCTATCCTGGGAGTCATGTAGTTTGTATCCGACGCACTACTGCCCATTTACTGAAACCCTCACACTCTTCTAATAAGGAAGCGACACAGAAATTGCATCGAGATTAAATACTGTAGGCTCCAGGGCGGGTTATATCCTAGAGAGTAAAACGTCTGCATCCTCCACATGAAAGCTCTCCTGGGAGTCATGTAGTTTGTATCCGACGCACTACTGCCCATTTACTCAAACCCTCACACTCTTCTAATAACGAACCGACGCAGAAATTGTATCGAGATTAAGTACTGTAGGCTCAAGGGCGGGTTATATCCTACAGAGTAAAACGTCTGCAGCCTCCACATGAAAGCTCTCCAGGGAGTCATGTAGTTGGTATCTGACGCACTACTGCCCATTTACTGAAAGCCTTACACCCTTCTAATAAGGATGCGACACAGAAATTGTATCGAGATTAAGTACTGTAGGCTCAAGATCGGGTTATATCCTAGAGAGTAAAACGGCTGCAGCCTCCACATGGAAGCTCTCCTGGGAGTCATGTAGTTTGTATCCGACGCACTACTCCCCATTTACTGAAACCCTCACACTCTTCTAATAAGGATGCGACACAGAAATTGCATCGAGATTAAATACTGTAGGCTCCAGGGCGGGTTATATCCTAGAGAGTAAAACGTTTGCATCCTCCACACGGAAGCTCTCCTGGGAGTCATGTAGTTTGTATCCGACGCACTACTCCCCATTTACTGAAACCCTCACACTCTTCTAATAAGGATGCGACATAAAAATTGCATCGAGATTAAATACTGTAGGATCCAGGGCGATTTTTATCCTAGAGAGTAAAACGTCTGCATCCTCCACATGGAAGCTCTCCTGGGAGTCATGTAGTTTGTATCCGACGCACTACTGCCCATTTACTGAAACCCTCACACTCTTCTAATAAGGATGCGACACAGAAATTACATCGAGATTAAAAACTGTAGGCTCCAGGGCGGGTTATATCCTAGAGAGTAAAACGCCTACATCCTCCACATGGAAGCTCTCCTGGGAGTCATGTAGTTTGTATCCGACGCGCTACTGCGAATTTAGTGAAACCCTCACATTCTTCTAAAAAGGATGCGACACAGAAATTGTATCGAGATTAAGTACTGTAGGCTCAAGTGCGGGTTATATCCTAGAGAGTAAAACGGCTGCAGCCTCCACATGAAAGCTATCCTGGGAGTCATGTAGTTTGTATCCGAGCACTACTGCCCATTTACTGAAACCCTCACACTCTTCTAATAAGGATGCGACACAGAAATTGCATCGAGATTAAATACTGTAGGCTCCAGGGCGGGTTATATCCTAGAGAGTAAAACGTCTGCATCGTCCACATGAAAGCTCTCCTGGGAGTCATGTAGTTTGTATCCGACGCACTACTGCCCATTTACTGAAACCCTCACACTCTTCTAATAACGATCCGACGCAGAAATTGCATCGAGAATAAATACTGTAGGCTCCAGGGCGGGTTATATCCTAGAGAGTAAAACGGCTACAGCCTCTACATGGAAGCTCTCATGGGAGTCATGTAGTTTGTATCCGACGCACTACTGCGAATTTAGTGAAACCCTCACATTCTTCTAAAAAGGATGCGACACAGAAATTGTATCGAGATTAAGTACAGTAGGCTCAAGTGCGGGTTATATCCTAGAGAGTAAAACGGCTGCATCCTCCACATGAAAGCTCTCCTGGGAGTCATGTAGTTTATATCCGACTGACTACTGCCCATTTACTGAAACCCTCACACTCTTCTAATAAGGATGCGACACAGAAATTGCATCGAGATTAAATACTGTAGGCTCCAGGGCGGGTTATATCCTAGAGAGTAAAACGTCTGCATCCTCCACATGAAAGCTCTCCTGGGAGTCATGTAGTTTGTATCCGACGCACTACTGCCCATTTACTGAAACCCTCAAACTCTTCTAATAAGGATACGCCCCAGAAATTGCATCGAGATTAGATACTGTAGGCTCCAAGGCGGGTTATATCCTAGAGAGTAAAACGGCTGCAGCCTCCACATGAAAGCTCTCCAGGGAGTCATGTAGTTTGTATCCGACGCACTACTGCCCATTTACTGAAACCCTCACACCCTTCTAATAAGGATGCGACACAGAAATTGCATCGAGATTAAATACTATAGGATCCAGGGCGATTTTTATCCTAGAGAGTGAAACGGCTGCAGCCTCCACATGAAAAATTTTCCTGGGAGTCATGTAGTTTGTATCCGACGCACTACTGCGAATTTAGTGAAACCCTCACATTCTTCTAATAAGGATGCGACACAGAAATTGTATCGAGATTAAGTACTGTTGTCTCAAGATCGGGTTATATCCTAGAGAGTAAAACGGCTGCAGCCTCCACATGGAAGCTCTCCTGGGAGTCATGTAGTTTGTATCCGACGCACTACTGCCCATTTACTGAAACCCTCACACTCTTCTAATAAGGATGCGACACAGAAATTGCATCGAGATTAAATACTATAGGCTCCAGGGCGGGTTATATCCTAGAGAGTAAAACGGCTACAGCCTCCACATGGAAGCTCTCCTGGGAGTCATGTAGTTTGTATCCGACGCACTACTGCGAATTTAGTGAAACCCTCACATTCTTCTAAAAAGGATGCGACACAGAAATTGTATCGAGATTAAGTACTGTAGGCTCAAGGGCAGGTTATATCCTAGAGAGTAAAACGGCTGCAGCCTCCACTTGAAAGCTATCCTGGGAGTCATGTAGTTTGTATCCGACGGACTACTGCCCATTTACTGAAACCCTCACACTCTTCTAATAAGGATGCGACACAGAAATTGCATCGAGATTAAATACTGTAGGCTCCAGGGCGATTTTTATCCTAGAGAGTGAAACGGCAGCAGCCTCCACATGAAAGCTTTCCTGGGAGTCATGTAGTTTGTATCCGACGCACTACTGCGAATTTAGTGAAACCCTCACATTCTTCTAATAAGGATGCGACACAGAAATTGTATCGAGATTAAGTACTGTAGGCTGAAGATCGGGTTATATCCTAGAGAGTAAAACGGCTGCAGCCACCACATGGAAGCTCTCCTGGGAGTCATGTAGTTTGTATCCGACGCACTACTGCCCATTTACTGAAACCCTCACACTCTTCTAATAAGGATGCGACACAGAAATTGCATCGAGATTAAATACTGTAGGCTCCAGGGCGGGTTATATCCTAGAGAGTAAAACGTCTGCATCCTCCACATGGAAGCTCTCCTGGGAGTCATGTAGTTTGTATTCGACGCGCTACTGCGAATTTAGTGAAACCTTACATTCTTCTAAAAAGGATGCGACACAGAAATTGTATCGAGATTAAGTACTGTAGGCTCAAGTGCGGGTTATATCCCAGAGAGTAAAACGGCTGCAGCCTCCACATGAAAGCTATCCTGGGAGTCATGTAGTTTGTATCCGAGCACTACTGCCCATTTACTGAAACCCTCACACTCTTCTAATAAGGATGCGACACAGAAATTGCATCGAGATTAAATACTGTAGGCTCCAGGGCGGGTTATATCCTAGAGAGTAAAACGTCTGCATCCTCCACATGAAAGCTCTCCTGGGAGTCATGTAGTTTGTATCCGACGCACTACTGCCCATTTACTGAAACCCTCACACTCTTCTAATAACGATCCGACGCAGAAATTGCATCGAGATTAAATACTGTAGGCTCCAGGGCGGGTTATATCCTAGAGAGTAAAACGGCTACAGCCTCTACATGGAAGCTCTCCGGGGTGTGATGTAGTTTGTATCCGACGCACTACTGCGAATTTAGTGAAACCCTCACATTCTTCTAAAAAGGATGCGACACAGAAATTGTATCGAGATTAACCCTCTAACCGGAACATCTTTTACTCGGCGGTAAGATGGAACATCGGTCTGCTAGACCGCTAGGACATTTAAAGTGTATTTTTCTCTATTTTTATGACTTTTCCGCACTTCTACGTTGCTTCTCTCTCTCTTTAAGGTGTAATTAAACATAATAATAGGTTTTTGAACCATAATATTTGTTAAAATACCAGTAAATTCAAGTTTATTACTAGGAAAAACTTTAATTTGCAGTGTTTTGTTGTTTACACATTACTCCTTTAGAAATACTTTTTTTTTACATTATTATAGTTACAACACAAAGAAAATGAATACTAAAATGTAATGCAAAGAAAAAATTTAACTTTTATTTTTAATTGCACAAGTCTTGCACACTTTTCGTGAACACTCCAAGCACGTTGGTTCTTCGCAAGAAATACACTTGTAGGCAGTTTTCCTCTTTTTTTGATATGGACAAAATCGACAGGTTTTTCTTTTACCAAGTGTGTCCGTCGGACACTCATCAACTCGAACAACAAATTTATTCCGTTGGCTAACGATTTGCTTTTCTTTTGCTGCCTCTTCTTCTAAAGATGAAATAATACTTTGTAGCTCTTGAGGCAGATTGGAGATTGCCAGTCGGGATTTTACGAAATCGTAGACCAAATATAGAGAAACTCTTTTCAGGAAATCAAAACGTGATACGGTTTTCTTCTCTCCAAAAAGTCCATAAAGTATACTTGCGTTTGATCCAGCCATGGCCACCATGTGGTAAAAAATAGCCAACGGCCACCTTCTTGTTTTGCGATTAGTAGAATAAACACTGCACTTCATATCTAGCGTGTCTATTCCACTTTTTGTGGCGTTATAAAAAGATATGATTTCAGGTTTATCATTTGAAACGTCAGTGTAATTGGAATGATGCATTGACGAAAGAAGTAGGACTGCCTTATTCCTTTTTGGGACATAAGAAAGCAGAGTCATTTCTTTCGTAAAGCCATAAAGGCTGGACCCAATTTCACGATCGCTTCTTGCTTGAAATTCTGCTGGTATCTGGGGTCTGTTTCTTTTTAGTGTCCCAACTAATGTCAAATTGTGAGCTAGTAGCTCCTGGGCAAGTTCCACAGAACAAAACCAATTGTCGCAACTAATATTTCTGTTTGTGCCATACAGCCCTTTAGATAGGCGGATTACAGACTGCGTGGGAATGCTCTTTTTCTTTTCTGCTGTAGAAAGTGTGGCTCCATCACAGCCTTTGCCGGAGTAGATGTAGGCATTGTAAATATATGCATTGTGTGCATCTGCCAGACCCATGACCTTAATGCCATATTTAGCCGGTTTATTCGGCATATATATACGAAATTTAACCCTCCCTCTGAAAGGCACCAAAGTTTCATCAACTGTCAAATGCGCTCCAGGGCTATAAATTTGTTGGCAGTTCCAAATAAACTTATTAAATATGTCTGTAATGGCAGCAGCTGGGTCATATTTTTCCCTCTGTTCCCTCGTGCTCGAGTCATCGAATCTAAATGCCCTAAGCAATATTCCTAATCGCTTTTCTGTTATTATTGATCGAAAAATTGGCCTCCCCAAGACCGAAGTGGAAAACAGCGAGGTCATAGGCTCCCTCGCAGATTTGAATATGCTGCAAAGAACTGTGACTCCAATCACAGCGTTCACTTCCTGCACAGTAGTGTCTCTGTAAGCTACACTTTCTTTTAGTTCAATAACAGAACGAATTTTGGCCAACTTTTCATTAGTATGCTTTACAATCGTCTCAATCATGTCGTCAGTAAACAAAAGGCGCCACACTTCACCTGGGAGTGGGTTTTTCCCCACGGTAAGAGCAGGCCCTTGTATCTTTGATAGCCGTACCTTTATTATATTGGATGCTGCTGTTCGCGTCTTAGAGCGAACAGGAGTTGATGACCATGTGAAACACTTGTTTCTTCCGTAGTAAGAAACTGGAAGACGACTCTCATCTAGAGTGTCATCAGAACGCGTAGATGAGCTAGCAACATCAGCAGGCTTCTGTGGAGTGATTAGTCTGCTTCCACCAGAAGTTATGTCAGACTGTGGTTGCTCTCCAGTTTCTTCGCGAACTGCGGTATTTTCGACTTCAAATATTTCTCGAATAGTTTCATCATCGCGATCATCATCATTGCGAGAGTCATCGTCATTATCTGTTTCATTGCGAGGATCTTGGATAGTAAGGTCCTCATCTGGAATGCATGATTCATCTGAATCCACTTCCGAGTCTGATTCTTCAAGGTAATTTTGAGAGCGTGCAAGGGCTACAATTCTTTTCGACCGATTTGAAACATATTTCGGACCTTCCATTGTAAACCTGCAAGGAAAAAGGGAAAAATGAGTTTTAACGAAATTTAATGGGGATAATTCTATCGCTGTAATAAGTTTGCGCGGTAAATTGGAGAATGTGTGTGAAAAACGGAAAGAGGAAAAATTAAAACGTTAAATACGAGTTGTTACACTTTTTTCTCGTTCTTCTATGAACACAAAAGTATTAAGCATCGTGTGGTGGCAAAAATTTCAATCAAATAGATGAAATGTTGCTACACAGAAAACAGAAGAGTTCAAAGAGTGGAACATCGGTCATACAGACCGACAAATGCGTGATACTTTTAGGAACACCGGTCTGGGAGACCGGCAAAAATTTGACACTTTTAGGAACACCCGGTCTGTCAGACCGGGAGGGGAATGCATTTTTTCGGAACACGGTCTCACAGACCGACAATACGTAACAAAAATTCTACTTACTTGAAAACAATGCATGCGCCGACAATACGTTGTTGGCCAGCTGCGGTTCGGGACCCGACTGAAGATTACTGGGCTTCTCCCCACCCTCACGAACAATGCAGCGCCGTTAGCATTGTTAATGTCAACTATGGCGGTATCTCAGACCGATGTTCCGTTCAAAGGGTTAAGTACAGTAGACTCAAGTGCGGGTTATATCCTAGAGAGTAAAACGGCTGCATCCTCCACATGAAAGCTCTCCTGGGAGTCATGTAGTTTATATCCGACGGACTACTGCCCATTTACTGAAACCTTCACACTCTTCTAATAAGGATGCGACACAGAAATTGCATCGAGATTAAATACTGTAGGCTCCAGGGCGGGTTATATCCTAGAGAGTAAAACGTCTGCATCCTCCACATGAAAGCTCTCCTGGGAGTCATGTAGTTTGTATCCGACGCACTACTGCCCATTTACTGAAACCCTCACACTCTTCTAATAAGGATACGACACAGAAATTGCATCGAGATTAGATACTGTAGGCTCCAAGGCGGGTTATATCCTAGAGAGTAAAACGGCTGCAGCCTCCACATGAAAGCTCTCCAGGGAGTCATGTAGTTTGTATCCGACGCACTACTGCCCATTTACTGAAACCCTCACACTCTTCTAATAAGGATGCGACACAGAAATTGCATCGAGATTAAATACTGTAGGATCCAGGGCGATTTTTATCCTAGAGAGTGAAACGGCTGCAGCCTCCACATGAAAGCTTTCCTGGGAGTCATGTAGTTTGTATTCGACGCACTACTGCAAATTTAGTGAAACCCTCACATTCTTCTAATAAGGATGCGACACAGAAATTGTATCGAGATTAAGTACTGTAGGCTCAAGATCGGGTTATATCCTAGAGAGTAAAACGGCTGCAGCCTCCACATGAAAGCTCTCCTGGGAGTCATGTAGTTTGTATCCGACGCACTAATGTTCATTAACTGAAACCCTCACACTCTTCTAATAACGATGCGACACAGAAATTGCATCGAGATTAAATACTGTAGGCTCCAGGGCGGGTTTTATCCTAGAGACTAAAACGGCTGCAGCCTCCACATGAAAGATCTCCTGGGAGTCACGTAGTTTGTATCCGACGCACTAATGTCCATTTACTGAAACCCTCACACTCTTCTAATAAGTATGCGACACAGGAATTGCATCGAGATTAAATACTGTAGGCTCCAGGGCGGGTTATATCCTAGAGAGTAAAACGGCTACAGCCTCTACATGGAAGCTCTCCTGGGAGTCATGTAGTTTGTATCCGACGCACTACTGCGAATTTAGTGAAACCCTCACATTCTTCTAAAAAGGATGCGACACAGAAATTGTATCGAGATTAAGTACAGTAGGCTCAAGTGCGGGTTATATCCTAGAGAGTAAAACGGCTGCATCCTCCACATGAAAGCTCTCCTGGGAGTCATGTAGTTTATATCCGACGGACTACTGCCCATTTACTGAAACCTTCACACTCTTCTAATAAGGATGCGACACAGAAATTGCATAGAGATTAAATACTGTAGGCTCCAGGGCGGGTTATATCCTAGAGAGTAAAACGTCTGCATCCTCCACATGAAAGCCCCCCTGGGAGTCATGTAGTTTGTATCCGACGCACTACTGCCCATTTACTGAAACCCTCACACTCTTCTAATAAGGATACGACACAGAAATTGCATCGAGATTAAATACTGTAGGCTCCAGGGCGGGTTATATCCTAGAGAGTAAAACGGCTACAGCCTCTACATGGAAGCTCTCCTGGGAGTCATGTAGTTTGTATCCGACGCACTACTGCGAATTTAGTGAAACCCTCACATTCTTCTAAAAAGGATGCGACACAGAAATTGTATCGAGATTAAGTACAGTAGGCTCAAGTGCGGGTTATATCCTAGAGAGTAAAACGTCTGCAGCCTCCACATGAAGGCTCTCCTGGGAGGCATGTAGTTTGTATCCGACGCACTACTGCCCATTTACTGAGACCCTCACACTCTTCTAATAAGTATGCGACACAGGAATTGCATCGAGATTAAATACTGTAGGCTCCAGGGCGGGTTACATCCGAGAGAGTAAAACGGCTGCAGACTCCACATGAAACGTCTCCCAGGAGTCATGTAGTTTCTTTCCGACACACTACTGCCCATGTACTGTAACCCTCACACTCTTCTTATAAGGATGCGACACAGAAATTACGTCGATATTAAGTACTATAGGCTCCAGGGCGGGTTTTATCCTAGAGAGTAATACGGCTGCAGCCTCCACATGAAAGCTCTCCTGGGAGTCATGTAGTTTGTATCCGACGCACTACTGGCCATTTACTGAAACCCTCACACTATTCTAATAACGATGCGACGCAGAAATTGCATCGAGATTAAATACTGTAGGCTCCAGGGCGGGTTATATCCTAGAGAGCAAAACGGCTGCAGCCTCGACATGAAAAGTTTCCTGGGAGTCATGTAGTTTGTTTCCGACACACTACTGCCCATTTACTGTAACCCTCACACTCTTCTAATAAGGATGCGACACAGAAATTGCGTCGAGATTAAGTACTAAGGCTCCAGGGTGGGTTTTATCCAAGAGAGTAAAACGGCTGCAGCCTCCACATGAAAGCTCTCCTGGGAGTCATGTAGTTTGTATCCGACGCACTACTGCCCATTTACTGAAACCCTCACACTCTTCTAATAAGGATGCAACACAGGAATTGCAACGAGATTAAATAGTGTAGCTTCAGGGCGGGTTATATCCTAGAGAGTAAAACGGCTGCAACCTCCACATGAAAGGTCTCCTGGGAGTCATGTAGTTTGTTTCCGACGCACTACTACCCATTTACTGAAACCCTCACACTCTTCTAATTAGGATGCGACACAGAAATCGCGTCTAGATTAAGTACTGTAAGCTCCAGGGTGGGTTTTATCCAAGAGAGTAAAAAGGCAGCAGCCTCCACTTCAAAGCTCTCCTGGGAGTCATGTAGTTTCTATCCGACGCACTAATGTCCTTTTACTGAAACCCTCACACTCTTCTAAAGAAAGCGACACAGAAATTGCATCGAGATTAAATACTGTAGACTCCAGGGCGGGTTTTATCCTAGAGAGTAAAACGGCTGCTGCCACCACATGAAAGCTCTCCTGGGAGTCATGTAGTTTGTATCCGATGCACTACTGCCCATTTACTGAAACCCTCACATTCTTCTAATAGGGATGCGACAAAGAAATTGCATCGAGATTAAATGCTGTAGGCTCCAGGGTTGGTTTTATCCTAGCGAGTAAAACGGCTGCAGCCTCCACATGAAACTTCTCCTGGGAGTCATGTAGTTTGTTTCCGACGCACTACTGCCCATTTTCTGTAACCCTCACGCTCTTCTAATAAGGATGCGACACAGGAATTGCATCGAGTTTAAATACTGTTGGCTCCAGGGCGGGTTTTATCCGAGAGAGTAAAACGGCTGCAGCCTCCACATGAAGGCTCTTTTGGGAGTCATGTATTTTGTATCCGACGCACTACTGCCCATTTACTGAAACCCTCACACTCTTCTAATAAGAATGCGACACAGAAATTGTATCGAGATTAAATACTGTAGGCTCCAGGGCGGGTTATATCCTAGAGAGTAAAACGGCTGCAACCTTCACATGAAAGCTATCCTGGGAGTCATGTAGTTTGTATCCGACGCACTACTGCTCATTTATAGAAAAGCTCACACTCTCCTAATAAGCGTGCGTCAAAGAAATTGCGTCGAGATTAAATACTGTAGGCTCCAGGGCGGGTTTTATCCTAGAGAGTAAAACGGCTGCAGCCTCCACATGAAAGCTCTCCTGGGATTCATGTAGTTTGTATCCGACGCACTACTGCCCATTTACTGAAACCCTCACACTCTTCTAATAAGGATGCAACACAGGAATTGCAACGAGATTAAATAGTGTAGGCTTCAGGGCGGGTTATATCCTAGAGAGTAAAACGGCTGCAACCTCCACATGAAAGGTCTCCTGGGAGTCATGTAGTTTGTTTCCGACGCACTACTACCCATTTACTGAAACCCTCACACTCTTCTAATTAGGATGCGACACAGAAATCGCGTCTAGATTAAGTACTGTAAGCTCCAGGGTGGGTTTTATCCAAGAGAGTAAAAAGGCAGCAGCCTCCACTTCAAAGCTCTCCTGGGAGTCATGTAGTTTCTATCCGACGCACTAATGTCCTTTTACTGAAACCCTCACACTCTTCTAAAGAATGCGACACAGAAATTGCATCGAGATTAAATACTGTAGACTCCAGGGCGGGTTTTATCCTAGAGAGTAAAACGGCTGCTGCCACCACATGAAAGCTCTCCTGGGAGTCATGTAGTTTGTATCTGATGCACTACTGCCCATTTACTGAAACCCTCACATTCTTCTAATAGGGATGCGACACAGAAATTGCATCGAGATTAAATGCTGTAGGCTCCAGGGTTGGTTTTATCCTAGAGAGTAAAACGGCTGCAGCCTCCACATGAAACGTCTCCTGGGAGTCATGTAGTTTGTTTCCGACGCACTACTGCCCATTTTCTGTAACCCTCACGCTCTTCTAATAAGGATGCGACACAGGAATTGCATCGAGTTTAAATACTGTTGGCTCCAGGGCGGGTTTTATCCGAGAGAGTAAAACGGCTGCAGCCTCCACATGAAGGCTCTTTTGGGAGTCATGTATTTTGTATCCGACGCACTACTGCCCATTTACTGAAACCCTCACACTCTTCTAATAAGAATGCGACACAGAAATTGTATCGAGATTAAATACTGTAGGCTCCAGGGCGGGTTATATCCTAGAGAGTAAAACGGCTGCAACCTTCACATGAAAGCTATCCTGGGAGTCATGTAGTTTGTATCCGACGCACTACTGCTCATTTATAGAAAAGCTCACACTCTCCTAATAAGCGTGCGTCAAAGAAATTGCGTCGAGATTAAATACTGTAGGCTCCAGGGCGGGTTTTATCCTAGAGAGTAAAACGGCTGCAGCCTCCACATGAAAGATCTCCTGGGAGTCATGTAGTTTGTATCCGACGCACTACTGCACATTTACTGAAACCCACGCACCCCTATACGTAGGATGCGATACAGAAATTGCGTCGAGAGTGAGTACTATAGGCAAAAGGGCGGATTTTAATCAAAAGAGTAACACGACTGCAGCCTCCACATGAAAGAACTCCCGGGAGACTTGTACTTTCTATTCGACGCACTACTGCACATTTACTGCAACTCACGCACCTCTATACGTAGGATGCGACTCAGAAATTGGGTCGAGATTGAGTACTATAGGCTAGAGGTTGGATTTTAATCTAAAGTGTAACACGACTGCAGCCTCCACATGAAAGCCCTCCTGGGAGACTTGTACTTTGTATTCGACGCACTACTGCCCATTTACGGCAACCCTCGCACCCCTATACATAGGATGCCACACAGACATTGCGTCGAGATGGAGTACTATAGGGCGGATTTTCATCTAAAATGTAACACGACTGCAGCCTCCACATGAAAGGACCCCTGGGAGACTTGTACTTTGTATTCGAAGCACTACTGCCCATTTACTGCAACCCACGCACCCCTATACTTAGGATGCCACAAAGAAATTGCGTCGAGATTTAGTACTATAGGCTAAAGGGCGGGTTTTATTCTAGAGAGTAACACGGCTGCAGCCTGCACATGAAAGCTCTCCTGGGAGTCTTGTACTTTTTATCCGCCGCACTACTTCCCATTTACTGTATCTCTTGCACCCTTCTACGAAGGATGCGACACAGAAATTGCGTCGAGACTAAGAACTATAGGCTAAAGGGCTGGTTTTAATCTAGAGTAACTTGTCTGCTTCTCCACATGAAAGCTCTACTGGGAGCCTTTTACTTTCTATCCGACGCACTACTTCCCATTAACTGTAACCCTCGCACCCTTCCACTAGGAATACGACAAAAATTGCTTCGAGATTAAGTACTATAGTGTAAATGGCGGGTTTTTATCTAGACAGTAACACGGATGCGGCTCCACGTGAAAGCTCTACTGGGAGTCTTTTAGATTTTATTTGACGAACCACCTCCCATTAACTGTGACTCTCGCACCCTTCTACGTAGGGTGTGACACATATTGCGTCGAGATTAAATACTATTGTCTCCAGACCGGGTTGTATCCTAGAGAGTAACACGGCTCCAGCCTCCACATGGAAGCTCTACTGGGAGTCTTTTACTTTTTATCCGACGCACTACTTCCCATTTACTGCAACCCTCGCACCCTCTATGTAGGGTGCGACACAGAAATTGCGTCGAGATGAAATGCTTCAGCCTCCACATGAAAGCTCTCCTGGAAGTCTTGTAGTTTGTATCCAGCGCACTACTGCCATCTTACTGTAACCCTCGCACCCTTCTATTTACGATGCACGCAGAAATTGCGTCAAGATTAAGTACTATAGGCTAAAGGGCGGGTTTAATCTAGAGTGTAACAGAGCTGCGGCTCCACATGAAAGCTCTACTGGGAGTGTTTTAGTTTTTATCCGACGTACTACCAGCCATTTCCTGTAACACTCGCACGCTTCTAGTTAGAATGCGACACAGAAATTGCGTCGAGAATATATACTATTGCCTCAGTGCGGGTTTCATCGTAGAGAGATACACGGCTGTGCCCTACACATGAAAGCTTTCCTGGGAGCCTTGTGGTTTGTGTCAGACTCAGTACTGCCCATTTACTGAAACCCTCGCACCATTCTACTAACGATGCGTCACATAAATGGAGTCGAGATTAAATTCTATAGGCTCCAGGCCGGGATTTATTGTAGAAAGTAAGACAGCTGTGACCTCCTAATGATAGATTTCCTGGGAGTCTTGTAGTTTGTATCCGACGCACTACTGCACATTTTGTGTAACCCTCGCTCCCTTCTACTAAGAATGCGACACCGATGTTACATTGAGATTAAATACTATACTCTCTAGGGTGGGTTTTATCCTGGAGAGTAACACGGCATCGGCCTCCACATGAAAGCTTTCCTTTTAGTTTTGTAGTTTGTGTCCGACTCACTACTGCCCATTTACTGTAATCCTCGCTCCCTTCTACTAAGAATGCGACACCGATATTGCATCGAGATTAAATACTATACTCTCTAGGGCGGGTTTTGTCCTAGAGAGTAACACTGCTGCGGCCTCCATGTGAAAGACTTCTGCAAGTCTTGTAGTTTGTATCCGGCACACTACTGCCCATTTAATGTAACCCTCGCACCCTCTTACATAGGATGCGACATGGAGATTGCGTCGAGATTAAATACTATAGACTCGGGGGCGGGTTTCATCCTACAGAGTGACACTGCTGCAGCCTCCACATAAAAGACCTCCTTGCAGTCTTGTAGTTTGTAAAAGCGCACTGCTGCCCAATTACTGAAATTCTCGCAACCTTCTACTCAGGATGCGACACAGAAAATGCGTCGAGATTAATACTGTAGGCTCCAGGGATGGTTTTATAGTAGATAATAATTCGGCTGCGGCCTCCACATGCAAGATCTCCTGGGAGTCTTTTACTTTGTATCCGACGCACTACTGCGCA
Organism: Schistocerca nitens; assembly: GCF_023898315.1. Lineage (NCBI taxonomy): Eukaryota > Metazoa > Arthropoda > Insecta > Orthoptera > Acrididae > Schistocerca > Schistocerca nitens. Next base: position 41,260,084 of record NC_064617.1, on the reverse strand, counting down.
TTTACTCTAATACTTGCACCCTTTTACTAAGGATGCGACACACAAATTGCGTCGTGATTAAGTACTATAGGCTCGGGGGCGGGTTTTATCCTAGAGACTAACACGGCTGCAGCCTCCACATGAAAGCCTTCCTGTGAGTCATGTCGTTTGTATCCGACGCACTACTACCCATTTACTGAAACTATCGCACCCTCTCCTTAGCATGCGACACAGAAATTCCGTTGGGATTAAATACTATAGGCACCATGGCGGCTTTTCTCCTAGAGAGTAACACGACTGCGGTCGCCACATGAAAGCTTTCGTAGTATTCTTATAGTTTGTATGTGAAGGACTACTGCCCATTCACTGTAACCCTCGCACGTTTCTACTGAGGATGCGACCCAGAAATTGTGTCGATATGAAGCTTAGTAAAGGCTACCTCTTTACACCGTCGTGGGCGGAAGGAGGTGATTCATGGTCGCACTGAAGTTTTGATGGAGCGTAGTTTATTGTTCCTCACTTCCAGCCACTGGGACTCCCACCAACATGTGGCCTTCCTGGTCACAAATGAAGTGACAGCCCGCAGAGGGACTGAGCAGCTGGCAGGAAGAGGAAGGGAGCCACCCTCCAGTGGCATGAGCGAGCCGCTGTGGCGATGCCAACACCACTGACTTCCACTCCTGTCACGGCAGGTGGTCCTGTCACGAAGCCATAATCCAGGATTGAGGAACAAGTTCAATTACAAACAAATAACATGCAACTGTCCTTTTTATGAAATTAGAGAACAACGAGAATGATAAAGCCATAAGGTATACCTTAACTTAAGGAGTAAACCCTAGAGCTGACATAATAGAAGTTAAAGCAATAAGGAACACAGCAAACACAGTAATTCTTGAAACGGAGACACAAGCAGACAGACAAGAGGGAGATTATAGAAGAAACAGCAAACTTAAAGGAAATTCGACGCGAAGAACCCAGAAAAGTAAGACACTACTGGCAGGACACAGCATTCCAGCAACACTGTCAAGTCAAGACTTTCTTGAAGATCTCTCTGAAATGAATCTCAGCGACCGCATCAACAAAGGGGAATTTCAACAAGAAGTCAAAATACAATTCAAAACAGGTCCGAAAGGGAAAAGATCGTTAGATAATATTCTACAGGCGACTCCGCGGGTCAGATCACTGTTATTAGATAGGGATAGGGAAGCTTTCTGCGGGAAATGTTCAAAACCCGGTCATAAAACGTTCCAGTGTCATGAAGAATAACTCCTGACTGTATTACGTGCAAGAACAGGAAAGAACATGTAACAAAGCCGGAGAGATTGGAGTACGCTACTTACAAAGAACTCTACGAAAGGCAAATACAATGAAAGGAGTATGGTGTCACCAAAAATGTCAACTAGCACACACCAAAACAGAAGCACTGAGACAACACTCTTTGGATTTCTAGGAAGAGATATGAATCCAAGTATCAGCCACGGAAATGTACAGAAGTCCTCTCAACAAAACACCGATATTATCACCAGGATCCAACCTCGCAGAAGCAAACTCAAATCACCAGCAACCAAAACAAGAGCGTGGCGACGTGCAGTAACCTGGAGGCAACAACTTGGGTCACTGTTAACCACAAACACTCTAACGGACATGAATCCCATAAACTGTTGCGATATTGTGGAAGAAAAATATTTAGGCTAACAGATTACATCGGCGATGTGTGTTTCCACTGCGCCATGGACTATAATGTGGCGAGGCACATCAAACACGAAGTTTTCCTGTGGGCAACACTCCAAACACTGACTTATCTTAGAATAATAGAACTGGAAGAGGAAGCCCTGAGTGAAGAAGACCTTACGAACAACACACTGCCCACAACAGAAGTACATAAAGATGGTGATAGACATCCAAGATAGGGTCATGCCCACCAAGACAAGGACCATGACACAGTCGTTAACCACAACACATCACACATAACAGAAGCACATATAAATGACAACAAAAGTCCGAGGCACGGTCAAGCCCATCTAGAACAGGATTATGACACAGGCATAACACCAGTATCTCTGGACACACGAAACCAACATAAACGTAAATTAATTCTTCCCGCGCCAGAGGATAAGTTATCATGTAATGAAATAACAGATTTAGAAAAATATGAATATGACGCATCAAAATGTAAACCATACATGCAAAATACACGTTTCCTCTACGGTGGCAGCGAACACGAAAAGACAACTCAGGATCAAGAGACAGTTGTCAATGAGAAAGAAACACAAACAGAAAACTTCAAACAACAAAAAGTTACTACACACCGTTTGGATACGAAAAACAATATGAACGCACAAAAAGCTCACGCTACAAAATCACAGCAATCCTCAACTGATGAGACATCGCATCACCGAAAACCGGAAACTACATCAGCAGATAAATACCACGAGCCGGAACACCATACAGAGTTACAAAACCATGACTTTAGAAACAAAATAGACTACCATGACAGCGAAGAGAAGTGCGCCTAAATCGACAGGAAAAGAAAGGAGTTTATCAAACTGCACAAAGACTGGCAACAAGACTGAATCACACATGGGCGACACTATATGCTACCCCACGACCGAACAAACAGACACAATGATTTTGCGAACCGAAAACCTAACAACACATAAACTCGAACTCTATAACCTTTTACATATATCATGTAAACGAAGAAATGAAGACCTTAACCATGGCAATGTCTACATGGGCTTGGTAAGGGCGCATGGACGCGTGTACCTCGATTACACCCAAGGCGGCCGAAGTTATTTGTTTTTACTAATTTTCCATAGTGAAAGTCTTGCAGCTAAACAGTATGCGTATCACGGCGGTGGCCGCAGAGCTAGATAGACTGGTGAACGAGGTATGCGCCGACATATTGTGTTTCCAAGAACAGTACACAGAAGACGAAAGAATTCCACGCCTTCCGAGTCAGTACATGCAAATCACAGTTACGAACACGGGCAAGGCTGCAATAATTGTAGTAAACAATAACATTACTGTAACACACATAACGCAATTGCGTAGACATCATACGGTTACAGCCGAAATAACTTTAGCCAGGGAAACATGTATTATTTCGTCGATCTACGCCTCGTACATACTTCATATAGAGCCCTTTGCTGAAGTAATAAAAGATATTGCTCGGTTTGAAAATGCCAGACGACTACTTATGTTAACAGACATAAATGCTATGTCAACTCTCAGGCACCCTGACAGAAAAGATGGCAGGGGACAAATAAAATTGGACGTTATAAACGAATGTAATGTTTTCGTTTCAAACAAAGCAGGTCAGCCGCCAGTATCACAGAAATAGTACTGTAGGCAGCACAAGGTATTTCTTTGCCAAACAGATTATCATTAATACAGGCAGCGAACTGGCAGGTGCTCGATAAGAGAAACACTCAGTGATCATAACGCAGTAATTATGTACACTAAAACAAAACCAGACCCAGACACATTAGAACACCCAAAGTTGCTGCAACGCAAAGCAAACTGGCAAAAACTAAGGCACGTGACTGAAGAATTTCCTCCATTAATCACCCAAGGAAGCATAGGTTACAGAGCTCACATTCTTACAGACATCTTACAGAGAGCACAACCTACAGGAATACCTGCAGCACGCGACGCACCTAAACAAAGGCCACGATGGTCAGCACTATTAACAAGACTAAGAAAACACTCTCATAATGAGCAACGATATCAAACATCAAAGAAAGCCCAGGGGAGAGAAATTAGACTTTAACATTATCGTGAAGCTAAAACACGATACAAGACGAACTGCATACGACTAAGAAAGATCACTGGGACACATATGTTTGGACAAATCTACAGGAAAACATCTTCGGAGAGCAGTTTAAGTGCAGAATGAACGTATAAAGACCCCTTCAGTATTATCAACACTGTAGAAACGAGATGGTACTACCACAACAGGCTGGAGATTCACAGCACAGTATCTCCTTAACAGACTACTTCCTGATGATGAGTACACTCAGGACAACCAACTTCACACCGCCCTTTGCAGACTACCTTACGACAAATACGAAAACGAAGGTATCACCATCCCCTTTGCACGCGAGGAAGTTGCACTGGCAATACACAAAATAAAGGACAAAAAGCCTCTGGACCCTGACTGCATCCACCCTGGAACTATCAAACAAGCTGCTCCACTTATCCTACCATACCTGACAGAGTTACTGAATGATGCTCTACTAAAAGGACGAATACCGAATACATAGAAAATGCAGTTATAAACAAGAAAGCGAAGATCCGAGTGACTCTAAGACATACACACCAATATGCCTCATTAATATTCTGGCATACGATTGTTATATGGCAGACTTCAATTATACCGACAGATCTTCGGGACATAGAGATGACACAGACAATACATGACAATTACATAGTAGCAATCCTAGTTGACATAACTGGTGCTTTCGACAACCTTGGTGGCCGGCGCTGTTTGCAAAATTTAGAGAGATGAATATTCCACTTGCTTTATACAACACCCATAGATATTATTGTAAAAACAGGATAGTAGAATGGAAGACTGGTGACCAGCAGGTTGTAAAGAGTGTAAGAAATGGGTGTCCGCAAGGATATGTATGCGGACCGATTTTCTGCGACACAGCCATAGAACCTCTACTGAATGCACTACGAGACAACTACATGGCTGAGACGGTGGTTGCGTAAGCCGATGACCTTATGTTCATGGTATCTGCAAACTGCACAAGTTCCAATGAGAGAATAAAGCCACGCAGCTCCACGCGTTCACCGGCGAATGGTGCACGAACAACAAAAGCACGATAGCAACAAACAAAACAGTTTACTACTTCTAAGAAGCACACTGAAAATAACTCCAATTATAAACAACATATCTACAAAAAGGAAAGCTACGGTAAGATATCTTGTCATTTATATTGACGAACATTAACACTTTAACGGACATCCCAGATTGACAATTAACAAAGCGACGAAACGTGTGCATAAACTTGCAAGACTGAAGTACAGACCACTTCTTCAGACAATGAGGACATGTTACACAGCAGTCTTTGAGCCAATAACTTGTTTTTCGGCTAGTGTTTGGGCACATCGATTACGCTTAGGTAACGGTACGCATAAAACCATTGTGAGGCGCGGCCAGAGGAGTATTCTACTCAGAATCTTGGGGGCTTTCGGCACGACCTCGATTGAGGCACTGTGCGTGATACTGTGACTTTTCCCTGTAGATATTACGATTCGCCACACAGCAGCTACTTCCTGCCCGAAATGTGAAGACGCAACGAAATAAGAGAAATAACTGGACAAGACATAACCGACAAACGGAGATTAAACAAGTGGAGAATTGATACGTGGCAAACAGAATGGGACACAACAGACAGGGGAAAAGGAATCTATTCTTTCCTCCACAGTATACGAGAGCAGATGAATTTAAAGTACATAAATCCAACACGCGGAATGGTGCACTTTCTCAAGGGACATGGCCCGTATTCTGTGCATAAAACAGACTCACACTTGTTCTTGTGTTGCGAATGGCACATGTGAACACATAGTTCAGACACAGAAGGCCGAGTTTAGGAAAACAGGACCTAGGACAGTTAATACACAAGGACATAGGACAGTTAATTCACAGACAAGGTGACTGGAACTCTATAAACGAAGTATCGCGAATACTACATGCGGCATACAAGCAGGAGAGACGTACTCTAGAACAGGGCCGGCCAGAAATTCTGCACGCGTGCGGTGCTCCTGCACATGTGCAACTTCCGGGTCACAGCGTGCATGCTGCAACCGTCAGCGTTCATGCAGTGCATGTTTCTAAGCACAGATGTCGCTTTATCCACTTGCTGGGATACTCTGTACCGGCGCATTCTAGTGCTCTTTCCACAGCTTGCAAGCCAACCATGGGAAGGTAATTCGCGTATTAAACATTTGAAATACTGTCACTGTCTACTCATTGAGACGTCTACTTTTATGTTAACATTTTAACCCAGTAAGACAAGTAATACGGTTAACAACTGTGGGTTTTTATTAAGGCAGCTTGACTGACGGCACGTAAAGACGCGTAATGTTTTTGATCTAGTATTTAAGAAAGATAGCACTTAGCGACTCCAAACGAACCTTATTCATGATTTGAAATAACATTAAACTAATGCAAGGTTTCCTATAACTAATTCTCGGTACCCTCAGTTACACCCACGTAATTTCTGTCTCACTGACCTCTGAACAGAATGATAACGGCAAACCTCTCGATGATCACCTGCTATTTCAATACCATTATTGCTATATCTTTCACCAGTTCCGTCTGAAATCTGCATAATAACCGACAATTAGATGAATGTTTTATCGACTTCAGCTGAGCGTAGCCCTTCACACATTAAAAAAAAAAACCCTAAATGTAAGTATACATTGGAACAATCGGTTTAATGACCAATTTTCCTGATAATAATGTAACATGGAGCAGAATGATGCAATAATGCATAGTTAGTAAACAATAATTTTTAATTATGAAAGGAATAAATCCAAACACGTTTATCACTGGTCATGAGAAGTGATATAGTTAATATCGGGCACAAAAGCACGGCTCATTGACAAACGCAAGCAGTTGCGAAGATTTTCATCACTTATGCTTGATCGAAACCTTGATTTATTCATTTTCATCACCGAGAAAAGCCTCTCACAAACATTTGTCGACCCAAACATGGACATAACTCTCGCGGCTTCTCGGTGCAGGCGTGGAAATTCTTGTTGTGAAAAATTTTCGTAGAATTCTTTTGTGCTTGGCACTGCAAAGAACTTGTCCTTCAGTCTTGTATTGCACTGTAGGTCAATCAGTTCCATCTGCAGATTATTCGGAGCATCTTCAACTGACGGCCCGCATCTCGTGGTCGTGCGGTAGCGTTCTCGCTTCCCACGCCCGGGTTCCCGGGTTCGATTCCCGGCGGGGTCAGGGATTTTCTCTGCCTCGTGATGGCTGGGTGTTGTGTGCTGTCCTTAGGTTAGTTAGGTTTAAGTACTTCTAAGTTCTAGGGGACTGATGACCATAGATGTTAAGTCCCATAGTGCTCAGAGCCATTTGAACCATTCAACTGACGACGAGAACGGTCGAGCAAAGAGGCGAATGACAGCAGACAAACTCGTAACATCTGCAAATCGTGCTATAAATTGTTCCTTATTTTTTACAATTATTGACACGTATTCTTAAAATCTAGCACTTTCATGGACCAGTCCAACAGTCGGGAAATGTGCAGTGTTTTCTGTCAATAGCTGGCTCTCCCAAAGCGCAAGCTTTCTTTCAAAGGCATTTACGTTTTCCAACATGTCAGAAATTAAATTATTTTCACCTTGCAAACTGACGTTCAGGCTGTTCATGTGAGACGTAATGTTCACGAGAAATGCAAGGTCTAATATCCAACAAGGGTCTTCGAACATAGGTTCACTTTTTCTCTTCCCATGTAAGAATGTTACTATGACCAAACGTAAATCAAAAAATATTTTCAGGATTTTACCTCGACTGAGCCAGCGTACTCCGCTCCTAATTTCTCCAAGAACCGCCGAAACTGGTGATGCGTAAGCCCATGTATCTTCAAATAGTTTACAGGACTCACAACAATGTGCATGTCTTTTGCTAACGTTACTGATTTTGCACAAAGCGCCTCTCGATGCAGAATACAGTGAATTCCATACAACGTCTCGTCTGTGCGCCTTAGCTTTCTGCGCATCCGTGCTATGAGTCGTTTCTGATAGCCTTGCATTGATGGTGCTCCATCTGTGGCCACTGAGACTAACCGATTCCAGTCCATACCGACACCATCAATCGTTTGCTCGACAGCTTGGAGTAAGTCCGCACCTGCAGTAGTCCCTTTCAAAGGTACTAAGTCCAAAACGTCATCTGTAACACAAAGTGCGTTATCGCCACCTCGTATGTATATCACAACCTGGGCTGTATCTGTAAGATCTGTTGCTTCATCGAGCGCAACAGAGAAAGCAACAAAGTCTTTAGCCTTATTTATTAGCTGCCTGTGCACATCGCCGGCCCTAGCACTGATACGTCATGTCATCGTTTGTTTGGATAGACTGGTTTCTTGAAACCTGCTAATTTTCGTGGGACACACAAGTTCTGCAGCATCAGTCAGACACCCTTTCACCATCTCCCCTTAGGAAAAGGGTTTCCCAGATTGCACAATTCTTAATGTGATTTTAAAACTTGCTTGCAGTGAAGATTTAGTGTGGTTGTTATTCTGGAAAATTGAAAACAGTACATTGTACAGCGTACAGTAAAATAGACATAAATGTAACACAAAAAACTAAGAGTTCAAGAAGTATCAGTTACTTTGGCGTACAGTAAAATCGAGTTGATTAGTCTCATCCATTTTCTTAAGGACATTTAATTTTGCTGGCCGTTCTTCACTGTTGAGTACACTACACTCGTCTATGTGATATGTATTGTAGTGTCTTTCAATTGAAAACTTACACTGGCCGCCTATTATTCGGCGGGACAGCAAACACTGTGAGTTTTCGCCAACGGCTACAAAAAAGAATTGCAGTTCCCAGTCATTTTTAAACGACTGAGAACATAGATTTCCCGTCCTTTGCTTTTTCACAGTACCTGCCATTTCTCAGTACTTCTCTGTTAAGGTTACGGTCACCAGGGGTAAACGAAAAAAATGGTTCAAATGGCTCTGAGCACTATGGGACTTAACATCTGTTGTCATCAGTCCCCTAGAACTTAGAACTACTTAAACCTAACCTAAGGACATAACACACACATCCATGGCCGAGGCAGGATTCGTACCTGCGACCGTACCGGTCACGCGGTTCCAGACTGTAGCGCCTAGAACCGCACAGCCACACCGGCCCGCTAGGGGCAAACGAGGCTGGGTATGTTGCGCTCTTGCTTGTGCCAAATAAACGGGGAAGTGGAGTCGCCGCCGTTCATTTAGACACATGTCTAATAACAGATGTCGCTGTCGCACACGTGTGCACATGTGCAGCACTTCTGCACCTCTGCACACTGTGCAGCGTTTGGCCGGCCCTCCTCTAGAATAGGACAGGCTCCACATCGAACAGACACAAATCTACACGGAGTCGGATGCGGTATCAAAAACAGAAAGTGAAGACGGGATAGACATACAAACATTGCAAAATCCGCAGTAAAAGAGCGCAGGCGACTTCTGTGTATAAGAAGGGTAAAAGAAGGGACCCGCAAAATTACAGATATCCTTCTTAGTCCAAAAATAAAAGATAACCATTCCCAATTGCAAGATAAAAGTTGATGGTATTACGAAATCCTTCTAACGGCTTATGATGTGTAACCAAAGATATTATTCCAACTCATAAATGCACTGACGTTCACAACCACACAGCAAGATCAACTGCAGCATCACTGACTGTGTTCACAAAATTGTTAAAAATATAATTGCTACTGCATTTCACAGTTACAAATGATAGATAAAAGCATATATGTTGCAATTACATAAAAGTATTTGTATGTACAACGGAATCTGAACTCACAAGGACAAAAAGAAGTATTGCACAGATACTCGAAAATTCTGATAGATGGTGCTGGTTTGGAAAACAAAAATATTTTGTTACCAATAACTGATCAAAATAATCCAAAATTCTAGATAATCCTAGGTAGAAAATTAAAGTCGACACCGCTTGAAAAAAATGATGTGAAAAGGAGTTGCTGCAGGACTACACAGCGTAAGAACACTTTCAGATAACTGCAGCCTTAGATTTTATGAAAGTGTGGCTTTTACTGAGCAGAGGAACATAAGATGCATGTTTTACTTGGGTCGCCAATAGTGCAAAGTGCACATGTTCGTATGTTGGCATCAATCACTTCCAGAGGTGTTGATGTGCAAGCCTTAATATTATAGTAATATGCTATCTAAATGGTAATAAAGCCTCAGAAGTAGTTACACAACATACAGTCTCATACAAATGAGAGAAACAGGTAGTAAAGGGCCTCAAAATATCAGTGCAATACAAAATATTGAAGTACAAGATCCATGAAAGCAACTGGGTGTTACTAATTTGTGTTAGCTTCACACCTTCAACGATCCGCAGTGCAATGACTCTTCTACCTCGAATATGTCTTTACCTAGTCACAGTAAATGTAATAATTAAGCATCTGAGTAGGGTGCCATTCAAAAGTACTCCCACATTTCTCTTACACAAAATGACTAACTTTCAGCGATGCTATGTCACTACACACAATACGTCGGTGTACAGCACGTCCCCTTACCTTATTTAATGGCTGGAAATGGCTACCTACCGTTGAGAGTCGATATGTCAAAAATCATCATCAGTGTCCTACCTTGCTTCATGATACAAAACTTAAAAAGAATAGCTTTCTTTTCGGTCGCTGTTCCCCTAAACTCAGGTCAACAATATGTCGGTGCCTTGCGTTCAGTGTATGTAAGCAAAACACGAATAAAGGACACGATCTAGCTAAAAATATAATTTTCTGTTAAAAAAGAATATAGTGTTCTTGAGAGTTATAGAAACAAATTACAAGAACACAGTGAGAATCGTATGCACATTCAGCTTCACAAAACAAGCTTACATCGTTGGAAGCAGAGTGTGATATTATGCTGATCTTCTCTTTCTCGTAAATCTTAACAGGGAGGAACTAAAGACAAAATAGAAATAAACGCACGCAGAAATTATTCAGAAACCAATTTTTCAACGTATGATAAATTCCTATCCGCTGTCAGCCTACACCACTGCATATAGAGGGTGTACATAATTAAAGTTACAGTTTCAAAACACTGTAGAAAGAGAAGAACTGCCCATGATGACATGACATTCTAACAGAATATTATTGACATGGGGAAACTTCATGGAGCAAAAAAATTTAACGACAATATTTACTAATAGATAACGCAGTATGCGTCTTAACGTAAATTGGGTTGGACACAAATGAGAAAGTAATCACAATACGACGGCTATGGTGTGAGTTGCACATTACTGTTTGATGTCCATGGCAGCACAAGTTCATCAGTCATCAGTTCTGGCACGATCAGTTAGGTAGGTCGGTCCACCATGGTAGTGACGTACCACATAGGATGGGTTTCTAATTGTACTCAGCGTAAAAGACGCTAAAAAGGTAAAATGACATCGGTTTTTGATTGTAACCCGACTAAAACTCTCATAAAAAGCAAGATGACTCTAATTGTTGTGAAACTGGCGCAACACTGTTTTCTGCTACAAGCTGATATCTCGAGATACAACATATTACACAACTGATCGCAGTATCTTGGTGATCACGTTCAGAATGCGTTGTGCAATGCGTTCCATTAATTCAGCTACGTCCGTAATTGGAGCACTGAACACAACATCTTTCATATAACCCCACGTAAGACTCAGGTGATCTGGAAGACCGGCTGTAGGGAAATGACGGCTGATAATTCTAGCATTTCCGAAATGCCTCTGCAGCCGCTTCATTGGCTGTGCAACGCGCGGAAGAGAGCCATCCTGCATAATAATGACCCTACAGACACACATGCACGCTGTGGAGGGGTCGGACTGACGTTTGTGCACTTAACAATCTCGTAGCGTTTACCAGTAACGGTACAGATAATAGGATCAACAGGGCTACTTGCCTCGAAAAACACGATAAACGGCGTCGTCATCCCGAGCCGCATAGTCGCCTTTGCAGATGGAAGTGGTACCGACTGATGTGCGTGTGGATTTTCTCTTGCGCATATTCTGCATTGAAATGTCTCTGGAGATGGAAATGGTCTTCGTTTGTCCACAGAATGCAGCATGGCCAGTCATTGTCCACTTACAAGTGAGCAAGAAATTCCAGAGCGAAAGTTTGTCTTGCTAGCAAGTCAGCAGGAAGGAACCCCTGAACATGGGTCACCTTGTATGGTTAGAAATAGAGGATGTTTCGTAGGACTCGCTCGTAGGCATGTCCAACGTTCAGGCAGTTCCCCATGCACTGAATCTTTGCTCACTACCACTCGACCCCTACTGCAGTGCTGTGCCCATACCTCCGACAGATGTCAGATCAAGTGCTTTCCTCCCTATGTTACACTGCACTAAAAAATAAAAAGGTATATAATGAAAAGAAGGTCTATCTTTTCGAATTTTGTAATGATTTTTCTCCATAAACCTAGCATACATCGGACCAATGCCTTTTTCCATACCCCTGAGTGTCCGAAGCTTCTGCATGGCTACTGGCACACAGCCACCGTTCTGGTAAAAAGAGCTCTACTAGCAGCGCGCGATCCTTCAAGTAGACAGCCATGCTGGGCGTGTCGCACGCAAACTGAGGGACAGCCGTGTGGCGCGCATCTGTCTGTTGTGGAGCGTATTCTGATGCTTACTGCTGGTCTATTTTTTTCTCTGACGTATCCCCCCTGTGTCAGTAATATGCTGTTAAAATATGGCGTCTTTCTGAGCAGTGTCCTCTTTCTACAACGTTTTGAAACTGGAACGTTGATTACGGGCACTTTGTAGATATATGTGAGTGAAAACCGGAACGTGGAAGAATGCAAAGTCACGACCTAATTCACCTTAAATGGTACCATAAAATGCCGCACAAAAAGATAATTTTGAATTGTTTTTTCCAGCAATCTTGCACGCAGTACAAACTATTCAACATTACAGCTCTCCATGAGGCAAAAATAGTTTCATCACATTAGTATGCTCCATTAAATATAGCTCCAAACCGGACACGTCTCAACACTCCAAGCACTGTACACGAATGTGTATTCGCACACCACCTTCAAACAAGGAGCACATACGAATGCTCCATCACCAACGAGAACTTTCCAAAACAGTGGCAATGCAAAGGGTTTGAAAATATGTCAGATTAGATTTGTATTGAAGGTTAATATCTCAGACATAGTCGTGACATAAACATTACTGACTTTGAGAATGAGACAATAGCTGGTGTGAAAAGGAAAGAACTAACAACAGACAACTTTAGTAGGCCTTTCGAATCTTCACACTAAATTATCTGCCTACAAAAACTATTGAGACTGGGAAAACTGAGGAGTCTCTAGAATGTTTTTCGAAATATTCATTCTTTGCCAGATCTATCACGTTTACCTTTACCGCCATACATAAAGATATTTATCACTGATATATGTTTTTGATTATAATCAGTGCTGTTTTTCTGTGGGAACGCTGGGGGATGCGTACCCCTAAACTTTTTCGTCAACAACGTACACTACTGGCCATTAAAAATGCTACACCACGAAGATGACGTGCTACAGACGCGGAATTTAACCGACAGGAAGAAAATGCTGTGATATGCAAATGATTACCTTTTCAGAGCATTCACACAAGGTTGGCAACGGTGGCGACACCTACTGTGTGCTGACATGAGGAAAATTTGAAACCGATACACATACAGCAGTTGACCAGCGTTGCCAGGTGAAACGTTGCTGTGATGCCTCGTGTAAGGAGAGGAAATGTGTACCATATCGTTTCCGACTTTGATAAAGGTCGGATTGTAGCCTATCGCGATTGCGTTTTATCGTATCGTGATATTGCTGCTCGCGTTGGTCGAGATCCAATGGCTGTTAGCAGAATATGGAGTCGTTGGGTTCAGGAAGGTAATACGGAACACCGTGCTGGATCTCAACGGCCTCGTACCACTAGCAGTCGAGATGACAGACATCTTATCTGCATGGCTGTAACGGATCGTGCAGCCACGTTTCGATCCCTGAGTCAACAGATGGGGACGTTTGCAAGACAAAAACCATCTGCACGAACAGTTCGACAACATTTGCAGCAGCATGGACTATCAGCTCGGAGACCATGGCTGCGGTTACCCTTGACGCTGCATCACAGACTGGAGCGCCTGCGATGGTGTACTCAAAGACGAACCTGGGTGCACGAATGGCAAAACTTCATTTTTTCGGATGAATCCAGTTTTTGTTTACAGCATCATGATGGTCGCATCCGTATTTGGCGACATCGCGGTGAACGCTTATTGGAAGCGTGTATTCGACATCGCCATAATGGCGTATCACCTGGCGTCATGTTATGGGGTGCCATTGGTTACACGTCTCGGTCACCTCTTGTTCGCATTTACGGTACTTTGAACAGTGGACCCTACATTTCAGATGTGTTACGACCCGCGGCTCTACCCTTCATCCGATCCCTGCCAAACCCTACATTTCTGGAGGATAATGCACGACCGCATGTTGCAGGTCCTGCATGGGCCTTTCTGGATACAGAAAATGTTCGAGTGTTGCCCTGGCCAGCACATTCTCCAGATCTCTCACCAATTGAGAACGTCTGGTCAATGGTGGCCGAGCAACTGGCTCATCGCAATACGCCAGTCACCACTCTTGATGAACTGTGGTATCGTGTTGAAGCTGCATGGGCAGCTGTACCTGTACACGCCATCCAAGCTCTGTTTGACTCAATGCCCAGCCGTATCAAGGCCTTTATTACAGCCAGAGGTGGTTGTTCTGGGTACTGATTTCTCAGGATCTATACACCCAAATTGCGTGAAAATGAAATCACATGTGAGTTCCAGTATAATATATTTGTCCAATGAATGCCCGTTTATCATCTGCATTTCTTCTTGGTGTAGCCATTTTAATGGCCAGTAGCGTTTTTTTTTTTTTTTTTTTTTTTTTTTTACGATGTTGAGAACTTGGAAGACTGCCAAAGATTTATTTCACGAACGTAATTTTTTTATTTCATTTTTTCGTGTTGTTAATTGCAATACGAACGATACCAGTGCAGTTTTTGGTGGGAAAAGTGATGTCGTTGACTGTTTGAAGCATTTCGAAGCTGCGGCAACGGTTCTCGACAGCTGAGTCGCTGGCAGCCAGTTCGACGAGCATGTAGTGCCCTCGCCCGCTAATAGTCGGCGATGGTAGTGCAAAACGGATATCCGTATGCTCAAACGCCGAGCTACCGATAGATGTCTCTTCGGTCCCGCTACTATGATCCTTCGCGATTCATCTTTGTTCTGTTGTTCTTGATACGTTTGCGTTGAACGAGTGAATGTGAACGTGGGTTTTCCCAAATGAATCTGATCGTCTCGCCAACATGAGATTCATTTCATCTTTCCACAGCCAGCAAGCCGATGTTCATAAAGGTGGTTGGTCCTCCACTGATGTAGTTCCAGCCTATGGACTATGTACGCTCTCAGTTCACGAAAGGCAGACATCTTGCTACTGATAGCAAGAGTAAAGTAAGAAAGCGTGAAGACTACGGTAGCCATGAACTAAAGTCAGTTTGGAATCTGTTGAATTGCTATTAATGTAAGTTATACTGTAGTTTTATAGTGAAACAAAATTTCAGCAGTATTAAAAATTGGGTCAGTTGAAGCACGGGATACCACCCATCATCTATGCCATTTCGAGAGCCAAACAAGGTTACAAAATATTTTTGTAATGTAGTTTCTATTGTTGTTGGTCATAGGTGTGGATGGTTTTTGTTGTATTGTGTCTTTTAATGGTGTTTTAGAGGGTAAAATATGTGTTCGGTAATATTTCCTTGTATTGTTTTGTATGTCGGAGGGTTGATTGGACTCACCTGTTTCATTTGAGGTCTATTATAGGTTAGTTAAGTGTACGATACCATTTTTTTTTAATGGTCGGGGGTTGATGGGAATCACATGCTTCATTTTAGGTGATGTAAACTGAAGTGTTCGATACCACATTCTCTTGTATGTTTGGGTGTTTCTCAATATCGCCTGCTTCGTTTGAGTTGTAAAGTCAACTGAAGAGTCCGATACCATTTTTTTATAGTTCGACATGTTGATGACGTCATGGCTAAAAGCAGACGGGTGGTATCCCATGGTTCGGTTACAAGTAATTTTCACTGCATTATATTCAATGTCGGAGTACCCTCAAACTTTTTCTTACAAAAAAAGCACTGATTATAATGGACAAGTTTTTGTAGTCATACAAGGGGTAGTTGGCAAATCGATGAGACTTCCACTTCAGAGACTGTAGTTATTAAGTGATAAATGTCAAATGAAATTCATTGCGCTAAAATGGAACTATAGCAAAAAATATACGTACAGAACTGCGTGAACCAGTTTTCAGGCTAAATACGACAATAGGAACAAAACTCTCAGACAGAGGACATCCAGCATATTTTAGTCCATCCACACGTGTTATCGGTCTCTGTCTAAGTCTTTCTTGTCCTGTGTCGTCTGTTGTCTTTTCCATTGATCGTTTTTATTCTGTGTGGGTGTTTGAAGTTTTGGAAAAAGGGACCGATGACTGTAGCAATCTGTTCCCTTCAATCCCACAAACCAATCAGCCACACGTGTTATCAACACACACATTCTAAAGACTAAGCTTGTTTGCTGTTGGGATGATTCATTACAGAGTGCATCGAAAGTGTATTAAATGTGGAATTTAGTTTTATATTTTACTTTTACGTCATGTCGTGTTTGCGACTTGTGAGTCTGTCACTGTCAATACTGAGCAATGCACCCCTCTGGTGCTGTTAATGGCCCGCTGTTCGTACACAGAAGAACAAATTGATGTCTAATGGTGAGCTCTGCCACGCATTTTGAAAGAAAGGTGTTTTAAAGAAATTTCGGTTATACATTTCAATGAAATGCTTCGTTTGGAATCCGCTTCTGAATTACAGTTGCCTTGGGAGAATATCCTGACCTCTAGGATCACCTAGGCTTGTATTAGTGACAACCTCTGTCACATTCACTGCTCAACGTGACCATCAAAATCAATACGCGTAAGAGCAATTATCATAAATAAAAGTTGTATTTTTATTACGTGCAACGGATAATTAGGATGAAAAAGGTATTTTTCACAACAGGCATGTGACAGAAGGGAAGGCTGATATGCAGACGACAGGTAGTTTGCAAATACACTGAACAGCTTCGCACTCGTTTACTCCCTGTCTCAATTACAGAGCTATTAGGCGTTGGGCGACCATCTATGCTTCTGATCATTTAATGCAATGGAGTAGGGACCGAGGAGGAGTAACTTTGGGTACTTCTGAGGCGTGAGATTCAGAAATCAAAGTATGAATTTATTATCTCGAATGAAAAACGGCCCACTTGCACTAATTATGTCTATTCTAAACCTTGACCATGTTATAATAATATAGCCTTCTTCAGAAGTCCTGTTTTCACAGTTTTTTAAGACGTATTCATATACCTATGTCCTGCCTTCACTACCTGGGCAGGTACGTATTTCATCATTTTCATTAGAGACAATTTCGTAACGGTTGCTGGTGTTGCTGCCATGATGAAAATAATGACTTTATTAATTTAGCAATAACACTCCATCTCTCGGTGTCAGTACACTTTCAGGGTTGAAAGGAGACGCTCGACGTACAACTGGGCTCTACAGTTAAACTTTTCATAAGTTGATCTGTAAATAAACACACAAATAAAATAAATTGGCAAAACATATATGAACACATAAGCTATCACAATCTGGCTTTCGAAAATGGTGAGCTATGTTAAGAAAAAGATAGGAAGCACTCAGTCCACTTGTGTGTATGCTCAACCAGAAAAGGAACAATAGTTGCACTGGAATCTATTCTTTTTCCAATGACCAGAGGGCAGTCGATAGTGTTAGTGAAATGCGTCGGACCTGTGAAAGAATTTTCAGAATCAGTACCCAGATGCGAGGAAAAAACTTCAGCAACATAAAGAAATTGTCTTCATGAACAGATGGTAATTTTGCACTGTAAAATGACCATGGTGAAACGATTGGATATACAGATCCGAAATGGGGAACTCAGGATGGGAGCGTGCAAAAAAATCTGAACCACTTGTAGGTATTCAGTCAATCCAACGCGTCCTGGACACGTGGAAAAAGTCACCGTTAGTGCAGGTGCGGAATACCAACCACCCTCCTTAAGTCTACTGACCTCACTCACTAGACAAACTCACCAGATTCAACGTTTTCCTCCTACAAACATATGTTGACAATGCAAACACACGGTTCTTCGAACTATGGCCACTCTGGATGTATCTGCAAAATACTCATGAATGCGTTCACTCACACACAAGCACATACGCAGAAAATGTGAATAAATCGGGAAGTTCAAATATGAATGAGGGAAACGAAGTTTGCTCCTCCCTTTTCCAGAAGCTACTTCTATTGACAGATTGATACATCAAACGGACTTAACACTGCCCGAATGTTAAGAAGCCAAATGCTCTTCACATTCATGAAACGATTCAGCTGACTTTTTCAGTTATACGCGATTATTTTCGTTAAAACCCGGTGACTAACCTTTACTACAATTTACAGAAGGCTAACAAGTACATGGAAACCAAAGTGTGTGAGTTAATATGCAAAGAGAGAAAATTACGTGAACGAAGAAGTCTTAAAACACAGATTGAGTATATGATAAAGACATTTTTTTTGTTACGATCAAGAATTGCTGTCCTTCACAGTAATTTCTGCTGACATTATAATTACAATATTTTTGTCAGAAAGGCTACTGAAACAAGAGACAAGTAATGTGAAGTTAGTGGCGTCAATAAAATAAGGACTAATCTAGTTAGACACTGATGTGCACTTACTACATTCCATACAAAACGAGTACATTACTTTATTCGTATTAAATTTCGTGTTACACGTACATCGGTTGTCATTGCACACTATTTTGTTAGGATAATACTAACATGTTAAGGGAGCACAAGGAGAACATGCGGTTCATCAGGAATGGTTGTGTTCTTACTTCATCCTTCTTGGCTCCTGCTATCGCATGAAATAATGCAGAAGAAGGGGGAACACTGTACGATAAAAATGTCCTAGATGGTGTACGTTGGTAAAGAGAGATAATACATTAATGATGTATCAGAAGAAAATCTATCTGATGGTCACGTAGTTGAGGAAGATCGTTTGTTTCAAGGTGACAGTCATTTAAATAGTCTTGACGAGGCGTACAGAATCAGTACCGAGCGAAATGCTGATCCGACAGCGTACTGTGCCACCCTTCATATACCACTGACTCGTAGGAGATATATTGTATGAACAGGCTCTAACAATACTCCAATACATAGGTGAAAGGCAACGTTGGATAATGTAGTTCACTCTCGTAATACTACAATAAGTTGTACGAACACGACGTTGCTACATTCAACTACGTAGTCAGTGTGACTTGAAGTAAACGTCTGTACATCACGTAAGGTTTGATATTCAACTACTCACACTACAACTTAAACTGCAGCTGACTACGAATCACTGTGTACAAAAGGATGGACACAATAACACTTTTCGTGGTATAAAGGGGACAGTGGCAAGTATAGGAATGTTTATTACAACACCTCATCTGACTATCAGGATCCACCACGCTGGAAAGATAAACTACCACCAAAGCTAGTGTCAGTCACCTGAAAACACTAGATGCGAAAGTCCGCGGGGAATGGATGGTTCAAATGGCTCTGAGCACTATGGGACTCAACTGCTGTGGTCATCAGTCCCCTAGAACTTAGAACTACTTAAACCTAACTAACCTAAGGACATCACACACATCCATGCCCGAGGCAGGATTCGAACCTGCGACCGTAGCAGTCGCACGGTTCCGGACTGCGCGCCTAGAACCGCGAGACCACCGCGGCCGGCAGGGAATGGAAATGATTTATTTACTATACCAGTAAGAACAACCTATAGCGAAGCGTTCTCTGTGTACTCTGACAACACAACCAAACACTTTCTCAACAACGTAGCTACCGGAAACGACTGCTTCCATGAGTAAGTGACGAATATGTCATATAGATCCGTTGCCTCTTGTAGTTGCTCGTCTTTTAAACCATCAACGAATAATCTTATGTACAAGCAGTCAGAGTAAAAGTTATAATTTTTTACGTAAATAAGAGAATACGTACACAAGGCAAAGACATAATTTAGGATTGTTTGTCTTTCGTTGTCAATCAACGGTAACCTCGATAATTAGCTCCTTGCAACAACAGTATCTTTGAACCTATTGTAATTTTATCGTAATAATCTATTTCGTCACTCTCTACTTTCCAGAATTAAATGGAATAACGTTTCACTTATAATTAATAACTTTTCAATAAAATGTAAACTTGCTTTCCCTGTCTAAATAAAAGTTAATTACAATCCTTTTTCGTTGCAAGCTATTAAATGAAGAATACTATTAGTTCTCTTTACGATTTTAATTTCTTTGAACTTTACTTTTACCAAAACGCCAGTCTTCCCTTATTGGCCTTTGTATTTACTTTGATACGAAAAGACATATTCGAAATATTAGTCTGCTTTGAAACAAATTTTTGAATATATTTCTTGTAATAGTTTAGGGATAAAGGACAAGTTGGGTAGCGACTTTTTCAGTTTGAAACAGTTAATTTTGTATT
This sequence comes from Schistocerca nitens, assembly GCF_023898315.1. Taxonomy (NCBI): domain Eukaryota; kingdom Metazoa; phylum Arthropoda; class Insecta; order Orthoptera; family Acrididae; genus Schistocerca; species Schistocerca nitens. Next base: position 41,239,782 of record NC_064617.1, on the reverse strand, counting down.
CCCTGCTATCTCTCAGCGTTTTATTTTACGAGTGCTGATTCTCTATTCAAAACCCCACTAAGCGGAAATGTAATAGTGTTTTCTAGAAAAATATTCTCTTGGTCCGATCACGACGTTCTTATGAGCACTTTCTAAACGACGCCTTAATTTTCTTGGTAGCGTTCATTCAACAAAAAGTAATTTGAAACACAAAACACACTGTAGACGTTTTCCACTGTAGACAACAGGGGGCTTGAAACCACCGTTTAATTACTTACCACCGCATTTCCTATGCTTTTGTTTTATATCTTCATTACCACTTTCTTTGTTGTCCTCAAAATCTCATTTTTTAACTTCCACGTGACAAATGTAAAAACTTTTCCATAGCTTATCACCCTTATCAATTTTGTAAGACGTCGCAAAATAGCAAAAGCTGGTTGAAAAGACAACAATCATCGATGCTGCCAAGTGTAACACGCGATTGTGTTACACTTAGCAGTATGACCAACATCTAAAGCAGAATTCCGTTCAAATCACATAGGTTGATACCAGAAATGAAACTGCCAACAACTGCCTTCTTTGCCACTGTGAAAATACTACGGCGCCCCTGGCGGTCGTTCATGGCACTCCAGGGCGCTGCGGCGCGCTGTTTGAAGACCAATGCTTTAGTGTCAGTGGACTTCATAGTCCGTGACAAGAAATCATTGAAGCGAAAATGTCTGAGTGAAGCTAACAGTCCTGTTTCCGTTCGGCAGAGAATCGTCACGACATCAGATAGACTTAATCTTCAGACTGTTTGCAACCATCATTTGTGAGTGGACTTCATGTGCAAAGCTCCCAGACTGACAGTGTTGTTTTGGTTGTTGTTATGGCCTAGACGGGTTTGATGGAGACTACACAATTCCTTTACGATGTAGTTCATTTTTACGAATATGAATTATACCCTACGTTTTCCCAACTGTGTCGTGGGTTTGATCTGAAAAGGTAATCATCTGCATGTAAAAGCATACACTGCACTTCAGTCAGTTTGCCGTTTGTTACATGTCGCCTTCATGGTCAAGATCCTGCAATTTTATTGGGTATTCGTGTACGTCTGTTTCTTGCGTATTTAATTACAAATTACATGCGTAGTGATTAATTGTTACTGAATACAATTATTTACGAAAGCACTAGTGTGTTTCCCGAGAACACGTAGGTGCGTTGTCTTGGCAGGCTGTGAGTGCTTATTCTGCCTTCTTCGGCATCTACGACCGTTGTACTACGCCATAAAAACTGCGAAGTGATAGACACGTAAGTCTCAACTGTGAGAAATGACGCAGAATATTTTCAGTATCATTCAACTGTACGTTAGTAATGAACGAGAAAGATAATTGTTAACGAATGAAAAACTAAGTAGTCTGAAGCTGACATGTAGGAAGGAGGTAATATTCTTTTAGCTGGCTGTCATGTTAATAGCTGTTTCAAGGACTGTTGAATCAATACGGAAGGGTAAAAGCCAATCGATAACATTTGTTTTCTGTCCTATACAATATTTTTGTTCGTGAACTTCAGTATCTAGTATTTTATCAGATACTTTGATCTCATTAATTTAATTTATCCTGTTTCGCACTCTCCGAATTAATAATCTAGCGACTATCGAGTACCACATAAGCTAATATTCAGATCAGGAAAGAAACATAATCGGGCAGGGAAATAACAGGCAGGAAATTACCGGTAGCACTGTGAATGTGTACAGTGAGACTCTCTTACTGTGTTACACGAATGGAGCGACGATTGTTACAACACGTTTTTTGTTATTATTTATTGACTATCTTAGTCAAATGCTATGCTCTAAAATACCACATACATTGCATGTGAAATTTCTCAAGTAATATGTAATTATTAATCATTCATGTTTTTACCAATCTCTGTTACAAAACAGCCAAAAGGTCACCTGGCCCCAAATTCAGTTTGCCTATGCCACGGCTTGAAGTGCAACAAAAAAACTGATAGCAACATTTCATAGAATTTTGGAGCGATTTAAAAATTGAAAGTGCTGGAATGTCATACTCACTAAGAAGAATATTCTTACATTAAAGATTACGTACAATAAGGCAAGTATTAACTCATTTAAAACAGTAATCAGGCGTTGATGTTGTTTTATACTCGAGAAACATACTCCTTTACCAATCGGTGTTGGCGGGTACAAGGCGCTGGCGTAGGGGGGAGGGAGGGGTAGGGAGGATTACTTGTAACGAAACGGAAACGAATACTATTTAGAAACGAAGATGATCTGGAGGAATAAGATTAATTACTTCTTACTTGGTTTAGCTGATTGAGTTGTTCCTCTAACAAGCAGTTATTCACATCCAGAAGCCAGAAAGCACAGTACGTGATAGTCTGCTACACCACAGATTCTTAGAATTCTACATGACGGTAAACGTTACTGCTGTAGTGAACAGTTTAATACCAGCTTGAAAAAGACGTAACGGTATTTTAAATTCAAGTTTTTGAGTAGTTTTTTGCATATTCATGACAGCTTTTATTTTTGTGTGTATCTACCAATCCTTTTTATATCACAGAAGAAGGTTACTGGTGTCAAGGACTTGGATAAGAATAACAATACGTATTTGTAATTTTTCCCTCTCCGCCTTTCAAATGTGCCATGCTAGTTGCTGAAAGTTATTGGTATTGATGAAATCTTCTCGAGTTTCAGTCCTCGTGGCTACGCCGAATTTCCACGACGTTTCGATGAGTGCCATTGTCATCAGCTTCTGGCGAAGCGTCGAGATTGTGCGGGTGTGCCTCACAAATCAGCATATTAGATTTTGCAAATAAAAGGTTAGTTTACAGAACAGTCGACGTCTTTTCACAAGGAAATGAATACAACACAGAGTAGCGACCTGCTTTCCTTCCTTTTTTGCATAGAAAACTGTGAAGAAGCACAAAAGTGAAGTGGATCCTACTGCACATAAAGAAAGTGTGGTTTCAGTTGCGTGAGACTACAGTCGTGTGTCTCTTACCTTTGCGCGCTCATGTGTGTGTGTGTGTGTGTGTGTGTGTGTGTGTGTGTGTTTGTGTCTAGTGTTGACGAACACCTTAATGGTAGAAAGCTTTACTTGTGAGAGTCTTTTTGTTGTGTCTATCTTTGCTTATAATACTATTGTTAAAAAAAATTTTTGTTGCACTTGATGCACACTGGTAGCCCGTGTTGCCCTCTCTTTCTCAATAATGGCAGCACAGCGTCTCGGCATACCTCGAATCAGCTTTCGAATGAAATCCTGTGGTGTTTCTTGCAACTCCTCTAGTAAGGCTCCCTCCAAATGCTGCACCGTTTCCGGAGGATCTGCACACGTCCTGAGTCTTCTCTTGTAGTTTACGTCGGGACTACATGCTGGCCACTCTAGAACACTGATATTGTGGCGCCAAATAAAATTTTGCTCTGGGGTTGCAACATGGTCGTGAGCGTTGTCGTGCTGTCGTGCATTAGAAGAAATCTTTACCAAACATCTTGTGTCGAACGGTTGTAAATTAGGATCAAACATTTCGTTGATGTACCTCTCCCCTATTAGACGTGTGTTATTCCTTCTGTGAACCATGACCAGTTCTGTTCCAGTGTACACTGTAATTACTTCCCACAGCGTTACAGCGTATCCTCCAAAATTGACTGTTGGAGACACTGCTGCTTCCCTATCATGTCTCTCACGAGTTCAGAAATGGTTCAAATGGCTCTAAGCACTATGGGAATTAACGTCTGAGGTCATCAGTCGCCTAGACATAGAACTACATTAAACCTAACTAACCTAAGGACACCACACACATCCATGCCCGAGGCAGGATTCGAAGCTGCAAACGTAGCAACAGCGCGGTTCCGGACTGAAGCGCCTAGAACCGCTGGGCCACAGCGGCCGGCCCCTCACGAGTTCTCCATACCCCGATACGAACATCGTTTCCACGGAAGTTCGCTCTACTTTCGTCGCAAAGCAGCACTTTACTCCAATGCCTTGACGACCGATGCCTGTGGTATTCGGTAAAGTGCAGTCTCTTTTTTTTTATGTAAGTTCAATCTGCCATCTTTACCTAAACTGATTCTGGTGTAGTCTGTTATGAATTGTTTGGTGTATTTTTCACTGATAGTGGAACTGCAACAACCAGCAAAGTTTACTCGTGTCCAAAAGATCTCAAAGTACTAACAGCAATTTTCCTTGTTTTTCTTTTTGATTAGTGTATATACCTGAGCGGTGGCTGTCTCTCCGCAGGCCCGGCTTACAAAGAGAGGGGGTGGGGTGGGGGGTTCCTGGTAACTCCTCGTGCGGCGGGGGGCGTGGACCAGCGTCAGCTGCTCGCTACGTCGGAGGCGTGGGGCTGCTGGAGCAGGGTTCCACGCCAAACTCCGCTGATAGCCCTAGCTCTATAGCCACTAAGTAGACACAGTGTTTCTGTTTTCTCAAATCCCAAAGTATGTCCCTCGCTGAGGCTGTTTGCTGCTACTATGTCCCTGATGTACGAATCTAATGTATTCCATCCAGCGTTCCGAGATGTTGCCCTGTGTTTGCCCAAAGTGTTGGTAGCCGCATTCGCAAGGGATGTGCAGTATACACCGTGTATTTGCAGTTCTAGTTGTCCTTTATCGAGCCAAGCGTATTTTTCGTTTCTCGTGGGGATCGAACAAAGGTCTTGATGTTGTTTCCGACGATTCGCGCAGTTTTGCCTGAAGGAGACCCAGTATAGAGGACAAAAGCGAGTTTGACTTCCTCCCTCTCTCTGTCTCTTATTTGAAGATAGCTGCATCATTCCTTTTCTTGAGTGTGCGTCTAATATGCGCTTCTATGTACACATTTTGGCTACACAGCTGTAAGGTGTGTATCTCGGCTATGAGGCTGTCTTCATCACAAATGGCACGTTCGCTGTGTACTGGAGTCGTCAGAACGGTGTACCGCTGCGCCGGCTGATGACAGCTCGCTGCACGACGGTACGGATGTGAGTGGTTCCTTCTTCCATAGACTTAATGTCCTAGGACACCGTCTGCATGTCTTCTTATTACAACGTCCAAAAAAAATGGAAGACTTCCGTTATGTTCTAGCTCCAACGCGAACTGCAAGTATTCACGGATGTTTGTTCAGACGGACCGGCATCTGAATCAGAGCTTCTCGGCCATGTTCCCACACGCCAAAGGTGTCACTCTCGTCAATTATTGGCGCTGTATTTGGAAACGTTTTCGATGAAAGTGATCTCTACCGTCGAATTGGTGTATCTGAAGTCACTGAGATATAACTGTTCGCTTCTTGACATCTTCACTAACGCTGGCACGTATGTGTCCTATGACAGGTTATCAAAGAAGCATGATACTGGTGTAATTCAATGTTCAAAGCGTAAAGGGAAGTTTACCAACAGTTTTCAGAATTCTTATAATTAGACAATTGCACCTGAAGGTTGTCCTGTCTCAGTTTTCGTTGTTAAGAGGCCATTGACTGTTTCATTTTCTAATATACCTCTTGTTCATTAGAGGTTTGTCTAAAGATATTACCTATGGCTGCTTTTGCGTAATCAGCTACAATTTTGGAAATTTGTGGTAAGGACTATGGGACCAAACTGCTGAGGTCATTGGTCCCTAGGCTTACGCACTATTTAATCTAACTTAAACTAACTTACCCTAAGGACAACACAGACACCCATGACAGAGGGAGGACTCGAACAACCGACGGGGCGGGGGGGGAGCTGCGCGAACCGTGACAAGGCCCCTTATGCCGCCCGTTTATCCCGCGCAATCAGCTAACCTAATAGGGAAGTTTACAGTACGAATTAAGGTGAATAATAATTTTACTGACTGAAATAAATGCTTACTGGTGAAATTGTTAAGAAAACCAATTTTCCTGTTACTTACTTTTAAGTACACATGCCAACACAGATCGACTACGGTGTCATAGATGTAACTCGTGCATTGTGCACACCTCTGCCGCCAATCAACGTCTCTGGTGCATTTGCATCTGTGGCCGCATGCGCATTTGCGCGTTACACGAGCATAAAGGGACGAAGAGAGCACTGGAGCGGCAGTCTTGCGGCTCACTCCGAAGGTGGCTGAACGTTATACAGCCGAAATATTAGAAGAAGAAGGAGCATTCTTGCGGCTGAACCCGAAACTTAATGGAACAGTCTCTGTGCCGCCAAAACCTGAAGATTGACGTCAGGTACCTCAGCGGGGAGAAGATGGTTTTATGTGTTCGACGATTGGATAAGCTTCGACACTTGAGAGCAAGATTACTGAGCTCCTTCAGTTTCCTACTAAGGTGCCGTGACAAGGGCATATTTCCGAAGTTTGCCAGATTAGTACATTTTATAAAATGGATGTCTATGAATAAGATTTTAACAAAAGCTGGTTCTGCTATTGTTAAGGAGAGGATCCACTTTACTCGCCGAAAATTAGACCTGGTTTCTGAAGAACTTTATCGACAGTACCTGAAGATGTCTGTGGTGATACCCTATGATTCTTGGAATTGGATTGATGGTACAACTAGGGCCAAATCGGACTGGATTCGTGAGGTGGCCACGTCCAGACAGACTGCAAAATTTAGTCGACTGAAGACGACATCGCAGCGAGAAACTGTTATTCGACGCCCTGTCATTAATATGACAGGTAGAGATTTGGACGATACTACGATGATGGTCTTGAGTAGGGGACTGAATTTTGCACCCACGCCTCAGGTCCTGCCATTACCTTCTTTTATCAGCGCCACTGAAGAAGCGGTTCGGCCACTTCCCTCGGATTCAGCAAGGAAATAAGACGTGAAACATGCCGCGCAATTATGAAGGCTCGCCCACAAAGGAGCAATGTATCTGTGGCAGTGAGGGCTGCACTACGTAAGCTTCGCCAGGATACTCAGACGGTGGTACTCCCAGCGTATAAAGGTATTGCTACTGTTTTATTGTTTCGGGACGAATACCATGATAAAACGTACAATTATTGAGTGACAGCATCTACCGGGAGGTCATCTGGGATCCCACGAATTGAGTGGCGAAGAAAACTGCTTCGCTTCTGAATGATTCTCCCTTCCCACCAGAAGTTGCCCGGAGATTGAAACCAAGTGGTGCAGTGCCTCCTAGATTTTATGGACCACCAAAGCTCCACAAAAAAGATGTTCCTCTCCTCCTCATAGTGAGTAACATAGGCTCCCCAACCTATGACGTAGCCAAACACCTAGCATCGTTGTTGAGGCCTCTTGTGGGATAATGTGCTCACCACATAACAAACTCAGCTGATTTCATTAGTAAACTGAAATCAGTGAAACCAAACCCTTCTGATGTATTAGTTAGTTTCGATGTGGTGTCTTTATTCAAAAAGGTTCCCCTTCCAGAATCTCTACAACTTATTGAAAGAAGTATCGACAAAAAGATTTCAGCTTTATTCAAACATGTTCTGACCTCTACATCTTATTTAACAACGAATTTTTTGAACAGACGGACGGAGTCACCATTGGTAGTCCCTTATCCCCTCTGGTGGCCAATTTATTTATGGAAGACTTCGAGGAGAAGGTGCTTGAATCTGATGACTTGAAACCCACGGTATTCTGGAGGTATGTTGGACCTTTGTAGTTTGGCCCCATGGTGAAGATAACCTGCAAGACTTCATAAGACATCTGAACTTCCTCCACGATCAAATAAAGTTCAGAATGGAAATTGAAAAGGAGGGATGCCTCCCATTCTGGGATGTTCTGGTTCGTCGCAGAGATGATGGTACTTTGGGACATGAAGTGTATCGGAAGCCTACGCACATTGATTTGTATTTACGTGCAAATAGCTGCCACCATCCTGCACAGACGATGAGTCTTGTCCGAACTTTGACCCATAGATCGCATATTATTATATTATTTGTAACGAAAGCAAGATGAGGTTTCCCACCTACAAAGAGTGTTTGAAGACAGCGGGTAATCCCCACAGCAAATACAGAAGGCACTGAAAATGAAACCGAAAGAGGCCACAAAGAAAGCAGAAGAAGACGAAGAAACCTTTAAGCCGATGGCCGTCCTGCCACATGTTGGTAGCCTCTCAGCAAAAATAGGTCGGATTCTCAGCAGTAAAAGTGATTTTTCGTCCTCCACCCAAGACAGCTGCAGTCGTGGGCTCCGTCAAAGATGATTTGCTGCCCCGAACATGTGTAGTTTACAAAATTCCATGTGAATGTGGCCTTTCTTACATCGGACAAACAACTCGTACTGTCCAAGAAAGATGTACAGAACACCGGACGTACACACGACTTTTACAACCTAACAAGTCGGCAGTGGCAGAGCACTCTATTGATATGGTCACAGTATGTTGTATGACAACGTCGAAATTTTGGCAACTACATCATCTTTTTGGGACTCGATAGTGAAAGAGGCAATTCAGATTCGCTTGACGACAAATTTAATTACTAGAGATAGTGGTTTCAACCTTGATAAATCATGAAATCCGGCACTTGGTGTGATTAACTCACAAAGAGGTCGTCACAGTGCAACTCACAATGATATATGGACATGCCAACACAGATCGACTACGGTGTCATAGATGTAACTCGTCCATTGTGCACGCCTCTGCCGCCAATCAACGTCTCTGGCGCATTTGCATCTGTGGCCGCGTGCGCAGTTGCGCGTTACACGAGTATAAAGGGACGAAGCGGCAGTCTTGCGACTCACTCTGAAGGTGGCTGAGCGTTATACAGCCTAAATATTATAAGATCAAGGAGAATTCTTGCGGCTGCACACCCGAAACTTTATGGAAAAGGTCTGCATTCGGCTATGCCAGCTGCTTTGTGTGTTTGGCCATCTTCTGTTCCTCCAGTGCATTGGTGCCTCACTGACAGTTCCCGTAACTCCGTGTTGTGGTCCACTCTCTCTAGCCTTCCGCCTTTTTTCTGACAAAGTGCTCTTCTACAGGGTCTTTTCCTACACTCTACCACTCTCCACCCTCCAGAACTTATTCCCACTGGTGTTCTTCCACATTTCCCTTTCGTTGAAAGCATTATATTTTAACGTGGTTCACGATATTACAAAAATGTGCAAGTTATTTTCTTTAGTTAAGTAAATCATTTCAGTTTTAACATTTTTTATTACCAGTCTCCCAAAGCTTAACGTACTAAATCAAGTCTAGCAGTCAGAATTGGTCTCCTATAGTTTCCAGAACTGGCGAGTTAGATGTTTGTTTTTGAGTGAAGCTCTCCCAGTTACCCTGGTTATGCTGTGCAGAAACTCTAACACGTCCGTCTCCGTGCTCCTTGGACATATTGTGCAATATTAAGTGAGGAAACAGGGCAAAAACTAAATAAGTCGTCGAATATGAATTGTTACAATACTAGAAGCAATAAACAATGAACGGTGCTTCAAGTACAAATTAATAAAACGGGCGATGAATTCTACGATTTGAAAGTCATAGCAACACAGCTGCAGAAATGAGTGTAGAACAGCCCATGTTAACCAATAGCCCTATTGTAATTTTTAACAAAAGTGATTTTTCAGAATGCTACCCAGAAAGTCTGTGGTTGGAGGACATTTAGGAATCGGTAGAATGCTTAGCAAGCTTAGGTTATTTCTTACTTGGCCAACCTTGTATAGGTATATGTGGAGTTTCGAGGGGTGAGTGCCATAACTGTGAAATTCCTAAACACAATTTTAATACTGTCAGGGGATTTTTACAATCTTGAAGAGAACACTCTCCCATTGATAAACTGTTTGTTGATTATGTCGGCCGCCTGCCACGTACTGGTAGTGCCAGTCAGTATAACCTGGTCGTGACTGATGACACCTCCAGAGTTGTCTTGTTCGTACACAGTAGTAGGCTGACAGCTGGGTTAATTATTCGTCAATTGTCGGAGATATATTCCACATTGGGCCCTCCCGATACCATTGTCAGTGAGAACACTTCTCCCTTCCTCTCACAAGAGTTTAAAAGACTTAGCTTCGGTAATGTGATAATTCACTCCACAATTGTACCGAACTGTCTACAACATTCATTTACGGAGGGACTGAACTGCAGTCTGAAGACGTCCTTAATTATTTTCCATTCCCTTCACTCCACAAGCGCAGCTATTCAGTAGCATGTCTCAATTTGGTGTTTAATTCCGCCAACCGTGTAGCCCTTAAAACCACCTCCACTTCCTTGGTGTTTGGTCATCGTTTCAACTCCCCATTGTCCAATCTGTGATGAGTTAACGATCTGTTCCCTGAGAATGTGACACCTAGCCTGATTCAGGAGAACAGGAGACAAGTGGTAGGAAATATTAATATCTCACCCAAGAGGCAGGTGCGCCATTACAATCTTGGGCAAAGCAAGTTTAAGGTGTGTGGTAGTGATAAGGTTTCGTTTACAAAAACTTTCTCCCAGGGGTCAAAGTACGGCGCAATTCCTGATAAATTGGCACCTCGCGTTGTAGAACCTTGTGTGGTTATCCAGGTTCTTAATCCAGTCACCCTTCTGGTACGTAACATCGCTACAGGAAAGTTTTCTAGAGTACATGGCTCCAAGGTCGAGGGAGGGAGCTAAATTTTCTGTTCTCTGTTTGAGATAAATTGGCGGACGGGCTTTCTCGAGTTTTTGGTGGGAAAGGATGAGCCGTGGCGATCGATTCGATATATTGCTAGAGGGCTGGTTTGCGATTCTTGCATGCAAAACTGGCTGATTGATGGTACGAGGTAAGTCCGAGAGAGGGTGTGAGTGGTACGCCGCCAACGAGTGAGGCTAATGGATAAAGAGTGGGCGCCGCACTGTGAGGAGCAGAGGCAGTCAGGAACATGGTGTGGCTGCGAGGAGTGGCATGTGTGGAGGCAAAGAGAGGAACCATGAACTGTTTGCGGGGCTGCTGCCTGCATGTTGCCGCTTGTGGCGTCTGGAAACTGATACCACTGGTGGGTGGAGCGACAATTGTCAGGTGCTAGACTTCGATCCAGGACATCTCGGCATCCTGTGTGGCCAACTCCAGTTCCTGAGTCTGGTGAGACGATTCGTCCGATTAGTTCTTGTTTACAAGTAAAATACAACGTCTTGCACTGCTTTTAAGTTCAAGTGGAACTGACGGATAAGAATTCTATCATTTTATCCGGTGTAATGAGCCAGCGCCTGGGAAAGCCTATGATCCAAAGCAGTATAACATTTGACAGTCAAAATGTTATATAGTTGTGACTGTTAGACAGGTCGCTGTGCCGTCGTAAGTCTAATTTTCTACCTTGAGTTTAGGGGCAGATATTGATGTTCAGTTAACTGCCCGATTTGTGGCTGAGTTCCCAGTTTCTTGTTACTTAAATTCAAAGCCAAACAGTGTATAAGGAGACCAATGTAGGAAAGTCACTCTCACTTCCCTTAAGTGGAATTGGTTTATTCCCCATTTGCAGTCGTTCATCCTGGTGTGCAACAATTTGTACATTTAGAATTTTAGTCTGTTTCAGTTCAGTCCATCCAGGGTCTTGTGAAATCTCCCCGGGTAACAGGCGAGAGCTTATGGTGGGTTTCCACTGCCCTGGTCGGCCACGGGTCTGGCGCTGCTCTCACAGCGACCGACCGACCGACCGACCGACGTGCCGGTGTTATAAAACGCCGAGCCATCTGCTGTCGGACTGCTGACAGTTCGAGGCAGGAGCTCTAAAACAGTAACAACTTCGTTACTTTCTTAAGCACATCTCTCTTTGCTCTGATGGCTGTCAGCGTTTAAGTTGGTAGATTACTTCGCACTGACCAGCTGATATTTACTTAATCATTAGTGAGCGACCTGGCCTGTTTGCTCCTAAATACATTGTAACCTGAATTGCTGTCAATTAAAGCCATAGTGAGCGCAGTGTAGCATGTTTCTTAATTACAGTTATTAATTGGAATATTATTACTAGAATTTGCTAAGCGCCAGGCGCACATTTTTTTCTAAAATCGTAAATAATATTCAAATTCTTTTGAAATGGCTCTGAGCACTATGGGACTTAACAGCTGTGGTCATCAGTCCCCTAGAACTTAGGACTACTTAAACCTAACTAACCTAAGCACATCACACACATCCATGCCCGAGGCAGGATTCGAACCTGCGACCATAGAAATTCTTTTGAAAAGATAAATTGTTATTGATAGATAGTTCAGTAAGCGCTAGCCACAAGCTTTCTTAAATCTAAAATTTACCGAAATTCTTAGTAAAGTCTGGTTTACAGTGTTCGTAATGTATTTTTCTTAGCTAAAATTTGCTTACTGTGTAATTTTCATTTCATTCATGTACACTCCTGGAAATTGAAATAAGAACACCGTGAATTAATTGTCCCAGGAAGGGGAAACTTTATTGACACATTCCTGGGGTCAGATACATCACATGATCACACTGACAGAACCACAGGCACATAGACACAGGCAACAGAGCATGCACAATGTCGGCACTAGTACAGTGTATATCCACCTTTCGCAGCAATGCAGGCTGCTATTCTCCCATGGAGACGATCGTAGAGATGCTGGATGTAGTCCTGTGGAACGGCTTGCCATGCCATTTCCACCTGGCGCCTCAGTTGGACCAGCGTTCGTGCGGACGTGCAGACCGCGTGAGACGACGATTCATCCAGTCCCAAACATGCTCAATGGGGGACAGATCCGGAGATCTTGCTGGCCAGGGTAGTTGACTTACACCTTCTAGAGCACGTTGGGTGGCACGGGATACATGCGGACGTGCATTGTCCTGTTGGAACAGCAAGTTCCCTTGCCGGTCTAGGAATGGTAGAACGATGGGTTCGATGACGGTTTGGATGTACCGTGCACTATTCAGTGTCCCCTCGACGATCACCAGCGGTGTACGGCCAGTGTAGGAGATCGCTCCCCACACCATGATGCCGGGTGTTGGCCCTGTGTGCCTCGGTCGTATGCAGTCCTGATTGTGGCGCTCACCTGCACGGCGCCAAACACGCATACGACCATCATTGGCACCAAGGCAGAAGCGACTCTCATCGCTGAAGACGACACGTCTCCATTCGTCCCTCCATTCACGCCTGTCGCGACACCACTGGAGGCGGGCTGCACGATGTTGGGGCGTGAGCGGAAGACGGCCTAACGGTGTGCGGGACCGTAGCCCAACTTCATGGAGACGGTTGCGAATGGTCCTCGCCGATACCCCAGGAGCAACAGTGTCCCTAATTTGCTGGGAAGTGGCGGTGCGGTCCCCTACGGCACTGCGTAGGATCCTACGGTCTTGGCGTGCATCCGTGCGTCGCTGCGGTCCGGTCCCAGGTCGACGGGCACGTGCACCTTCCGCCGACCACTGGCGACAACATCGATGTACTGTGGAGACCTCACGCCCCACGTGTTGAGCAATTCGGCGGTACGTCCACCCGGCCTCCCGCATGCCCACTATACGCCCTCGCTCAAAGTCCGTCAACTGCACATACGGTTCACGTCCACGCTGTCGCGGCATGCTACCAGTGTTAAAGACTGCAATGGAACTCCGTATGCCACGGCAAACTGGCTGACACTGACGGCGGCGGTGCACAAATGCTGCGCAGCTAGCGCCATTCGACGGCCAACACCGCGGTTCCTGGTGTGTCCGCTGTGCCGTGCGTGTGATCATTGCTTGTACAGCCCTCTCGCAGTGTCCGGAGCAAGTATGGTGGGTCTGACACACCGGTGTCAATGTGTTCTTTTTTCCATTTCCAGGAGTGTATTTTATACGCGAAGAAATTTTCTTAATTGTGTCCATGCACTCGCTGGTTAAACTTGTAAAAATGAATTGTCATCATGAAAACTGTGAGTGATGTTTCTGTTGATGGGTTAGCCCTCCCACTCCACACCTTTGTGTGTTGACCTCTCCCAGTGGCCGCCATTTCATTTAGCAATTGTGGAGCATTGACGGGTTCACTACTCCACGAAATATGGAAGAGTTTTTTATAAGTCTTTCTCGCATTGACAGTCCCAGATTTCCACCTGCTGATCAAAACTGGAACAAACCTTTTCCCGACGTAACTCAGTTCCAAGTAAACGCATTGGAATATCTACCAAGTTTCCCTGCCGTACTATAGTTCCAGTCCACACTGCTCCTCTGTGAACAGCTGTACTTTAATTATAACCACCTGGTAGTTTCGTCTTGCACTATATTCCAATATTTCCACTGCGGCAAACAAGGAAACATGAAGTTTACTAGTGTAAGGCGTATAATAACACAAAGAAAATTTGTAGATCTTACTATAGGTCTGCTCTGAGGAGACCATTATAATATAGTTAAATTATTTGAACACTTATGAATTCGCTTTTAGTGACAACCTTTCATTGCATTTATGTACAGGCTTTTAAACTTAATCTATTTTTTGTTTCTGATGTTGGTGGTGTATTTGCGTGGATTACAATGCGTGATACAATTTCGTCGAGTTGACGATTACCATTGTTATATATTTTCTTTCTCCTCGTAAGTTGAATTCGAAATACTATTCGTAAGATTGCAGCCTCTAGTGTAATGTCCATCTACTCGCGGAACGATTATTGTAACCCACTAACCATACATAATAATGTTTTAAAATACAGTGATTCTGTACATACAAGAACAATGAATACATTGAAAAAATCCCACAGAAAATCTCCCGTTTATTCGATGTAAATTGTAGTTTACAATATGGTGCTTCTCTGATAGGGTTTTCTTTTTTCACTTGATGTTTGAACGTCATTACAGTTGGTCAGTGATAATGAAAGGTAATTTACACATTTTGAAATATACTCTAGTGAAAGCTGTTACATTCATGCATCTTAAATCGATCCTTACACAGCTTCTTAAGTTAGTTATGTCCTTATTGCTATGTTGCTTATTAAATACTGACAATAACTGGTACACATGTGTATGGATTTTTGTTCTCAAGTTGTCAGAGGAGACTTTTGAATGTACACTAAGGGAAATGGTACACTGACATTTGGCGAAGTGTAGTTACGTCTCTTACTAGTAAACTACAATCGTTCTTTTCTTCTGTGGTACCATATTTCTTATGTATAGATAAATTACAAACTAGGAGGGCTGATATATTAATATGTTGGGTTGATTTTATGAAACTAACGTTGTGGACTGTTGTATTGAATTGGCAACTCAATACTGGGACATTTTCATACTTTCTACTTGTTTAATTGGGAGAAGCAAAATGTTCGTGGGTTTTTCTGCAAAAGGAACTTGTATTAGCAATGAATGATCAAATTTGAGATGCTAGAACACTACTTTCTGTAGTGAACCTTTGTCAGGTACGTGGATTTAAGATGGTTTTCAATGTTTAGTAGGACAATAATATTTAGGAACAGTGGATGGGTCAAGGGATTTATCAGGATTAGCAAAGTCAGTGGTATCGGTAAGTGAAGTTTCTGTTAGATAGTGATGTTTCGGTAGGCGGAACTTCTTGAGTGATAGTACTGACGTTGGATTACACTTTAAGATCTTGTGAAGTCAGTACTAACTTAGTAGGTTAAGAAAACATTTCTAATAAATATGTTTCGAGCTGTGCACTTGATTTAAGACCTATATTGAAGTTCTGAGTGCAACTACTTGTTTCTGGTAACTTTACGAAATATTACTGTGCATTAAATGTACCGAATTGTATGGAAGCCTAGTCTACAAGATTCAGAAACTAATGTAATGGAGTTGTGTCTTTCTCACTGAACATTCTTACGGGTTTGGAGTTTATCTGTTGGCAGATGGTGATTTCTGTATCTGTAACGAAACTTATTACTGGCTTTCTGTGGGCTGTTGCAACAATTAGTTTAATTACAGTGGAGTAGTAAGCATAACTTAGATTGCCAGTTTCATCATTGTACTTTTCAGTGGTGAGAAGTGGTAGCTTAGTAGAGCGGAGAGTGGACATACCTCTAACCCTCTCGTCCCCCATCACGCACGCTGATGGTAACTGTGATTTGGCCAGAGTGGAATTTATAACTATTTTCAAATTTCTTGAGAGTACTATATACATTCCGATATATGGATTTCATGACTTCATTGGACTTATTTGCTCAGGGATATGTATACTGAACTTTGTAAATGTCGCATGAGCAAATTAATGCCAGAAATCTGAATTGTCTCAGACGTACAATTTGCATCGTCTAGTGCTTGTGTCCGTTGTTAATGCCCTGCTGAATTATTACTCTACCCTTTAGTGTGAACCTGCATTGAAACTAATATTTCGTTGTTGTGGGAAGGAGGACTGAATTCAGCTGAATGTGGTTTATGTTACTCCAGTCCCTATGTTATCCCTCTTTAGATGTTTGTTTAGAAAATTTCTAGTTTTCACAGGGGATGAAATTCCCATGTTGCAACAACAGTTTGCATTGGAATAAAAGGAAATGGTAGAGCTAAACAGATTAATAGTACTTGTGGTGGGAAATATAAGAAAATTATATCTGTCAAAAACTAGTTAAAAAGAAGTGAAAGACAAGGACGTTAATGTTTGTGGAGGATGGAACAATCTGAGTTACATAATAGTCTAGAAGCTGCTCCAAGTCAGGCTGTAGCGAGTCAGGTTAACGAGCAAGTAACTAGTCAGGCGACAGCTTTGGAAAATCTTGAACATGGAGTAGAAGTATGAAAGGTCAATAGAGATAATAGCATTTCAAGAATCAGAGAAGGTTGATGAACTTTCTACTGCTGTAGCCAAACTGGCCGCTAGTGGTATGTAGAGCTCGGATACCCCAGTGATTGTGGACAGAGCTAACAGTTTGTTTGAAGGAGCTGGTTGATGCCACGCTGACCCACAGTACATGTCAGACCAATGTTGAGACATAAATCTGAGTTAGAATTATTTACCGTAAATGTATAACACGATTTAGTCGTCAATCTGATAGTGGAGGAACAGGATTAACTAGCTACATAGCCTGTCATAGGCTTCGATGAAAATGAACAGATATAGAGGAAGCAAACCAAACGTTAGGAAGGAGAAGCGACTTCACACTTACATTGGTTTTATTAATGCTGTCCCAAGAAGGAGTAAATCTTCAAAACTAGAAAATTTTTGCTGAACACTAATATATATCAATTTTTGTTGCTAAATGACCGTCTCTAATGGCTTCAATGTCAATGAAAAGTTAAACACAAGTCTTAGAACCTACAGAATTTGCGCAGTGTCGATGCAGACCTCAGTGTGTGTGGCACTTAATAGGTAAAAAATTTTCTCGTGTTAAGGTATTCAGTGTAACATATCTACAGTTTGTGCTTATGTCCTAGTTAAGATTCATCGTGTAACTAGGCTGCTTCCAAGTGTTCTCCTATGAGTATTTTTCCACGTTTTAAAGATTTATTTTCATGAATGAAGCCTTAGTCATATGTCTTGTTAGTTTCTTCCCTAAGAATGGCAATATAACCAACGGTCTTGCCACATTGGATCTCACACAATAAACAAAGTTCATCACTATCAGGCCAGGGTAGTACCTGGATATTCCAGGTGCAATTGGATTTGAAAGACAGGCACTTTTGAGTGTCAGATCTGATTTGATGAACGACTAGTTTCATTATATGATTATCATGAATGTTTTGATGTAGCAGTATTGGATTATCTAAATAATGTGTGATATAATGAGAATATATGGGGCAAGAACTTGCATTTTTTTATGAGTCTGAATCTGTGACACGTGATTATGAGTAGATATTTTCTATGTTGTGAGGTTCAGCACATGCTGAGAATGATCTATGGGATGATTTATGACAGTTATGGTTAGGATTTACTTGATATTTTACTTGATGTTTTCTTGGATGCGTGACGTTCTTCTTTGATAGAAACCAGTTTTATGGAAGATATTTGTAGGCACGATCTGGCATGTTGTGGATATTTATATTTTTCAGAAGTTTCTGTTATACCTCTAGGATTCCACAGCTGTCAGGATAAGGGGTGGTTCTGTCATAGTACGTTGAATAGTGAGTACTGATTCGCAATGGTTGTCTCTTGGTCTGTGTCACATGAGCATACGATACGAAAGATGCCTCGTTTGTTCGATATTTGAGCCAGACTGAGTAAGCTGTGAAGATGAAGGTGGATCTTATGTATGGCGAGGTTACCATATTAACACTCAGTGGCTTATACTGACTGTGCATATGAGGATGTAACAAGGTCAAGGTCACTCATCCCGATGCAGTGCTTATTTCGTCTACCATTTTCTGTCATGTTTCCTACTCTTGTTATAAGCTATATCTGTGTGAATGTAGATTTATTACAGTGACTGGATATAGTGTGAGGGTTGTTTGAAAAGGTTGGCCTTCTAAGAGAAAATGTGTGCCTCCACACAATTATTGCGTGCAACAGATACAATCTTAAGAACCCCTTGATTTGGAAAGTTTCTTCTCATCCAATCACTCTTTCTACCCTCTCTCTCTCTGTTTCTCTTCCTCTCTCCCTGCCTCTAGCCTTTCAATCCTATCTGAGAATACCAACAAAAATTGTTATTTATGTATAATTTCACCACTGAAGCCAAAATAATTATTGCTCTTAAATTTTTCATTATGTCACCGGGTTATATAAACAAGTATGAAGTTTAAGCTTGACAAAATCGGATTTATATACTATCTCAAATATTTGCTCGAACGCATGTGCTCAGCACCTCGAAAAAAAGATCTTTAAAAACCTTTCAAACTTATTCAGTAATAATGATGTTATGCTGTATACTCTTTGGACTTTCTGATAATTGTCCTCTTTTGTGATTTGATCCTTGTACCTAATAGTCTTCAGACGCAATTTTTGTTTACAAAATATGACAGTATACATGTGATGCGTTGCGGTAGTGAAAGAAACCTGTGACCACTGCAGGTAAATCTATTTTATTTATTTTATTTTTACCGTTTGATATACGTTTAGTTTTCTGTCACAAAAAGAACAAAACCGTGTTCTGAAGTGGTATCTTATACGTTCCTCCAAAAATTTTAACACAATACACACATACAATGACGCTCTGAAGAAATTGGTGTAGGCACGCGTATTAAAATAGAGAGATACGTAAACAGACAGAATACGGCGATGCGATCGGCAACGCCTATATAAGACAACAAGTGACTGGTGCAGTTGTTAGATTTGTTACTACTCCTACAATGGCAGGTTATTAAGATTTAAGTGAGTTTGAAAGTGGTTTTACAGTCGGCGTACGAGCGATGGGACACAGCATCTCCGAGGTAGCGATGAAGTCGAGAATTTCCCGTATGACCATTTCACGAATGTATCGTGAATATGAGGAATCCGGTAAAACATCAAACCTCCGACACCACTGCCGCCGGAAAGAGATTGTGCAAGAACGGGACCAACGACGACTGGACAGAATCGTTCAGTGTGACAGAAGTGCAACCCTTGGCCAAATTGCTGCAGATTTCAATGCGTGCGAACCATGCAACGAAATATCATAGATAAGGGCTTTCGGGGACGAAGACCCACTCGTGTACACTTGATGACTGCATGACATAAAGCTTTACGCCTCGTATGTGTCGTAAACACCGACATTGGATTGTTCATGACTGGAAGCATGTTGCCTGGTCGGTCTAGTATCGTTTCAAATTGTATCGAGCGGACGGACGTGTTCGGGTATGGAGACAACGTCATTAATCCATAGATCCTGCATGTCAGCAGGGGACTGTTGAAGCTGGTGGAGGCTCTGCAGTGGCATGGGACGCCTGCAGATGGAGTCATACGGAACCCCTGATACATCTAGATACGACTCTGACAGGTGCCACCTACGTAAGTATTCTATGTGATCATCTGCATCCATTCATGTTCATTTAGCATTCAGACGGGCTTGCGCAATTCCAGCTGTACAATGCGACGCCCGATACGTCCAGGATTGCTACGGCGTGATCCAGGAACACTCTTCTGAGTTTAAACATTTCCGCTTACCACCAAACTCCCCAGACGTGAACATTGTTGGGCAATCTGGTATGCTTTGCAATGTGCTGTTCAGAAGATTTGTGGACAGACCTGCAGGATTCATGGTATCAGTTCCCTTCAGCACTACTTCTGACGGTAGTCGAGTCCATGCCACGTCGTGCTGCGGCACTTCTGCGTGCTCGAGGGGGCCCTACACGATAATAGGCAGGTGTACCAGTTTCTTTGGCTCTTTGGTGTATGTCATAACAACAAATGTAAATCCGCCTGATATGGAGGTTTAAACCTTTGAAATTCGTCGTGGAGATAAATCAACGGTGATTGGCATCAGTAACGGTAAAGCCTAACCTAAAATGTTCGCATTTAAAGACTTGAATCATTTTGCAGCGTTTGTTGTTACACCATAATATTTTAGGTTACGTAAAATATAATCATCTACACAGTCAGATAGATCCGACCCATCACAAATTATACCAGTAGCCTATATTATACAGCTAATGAACAAAGTACATTATCGCTGTGTGTGTAAACGTCGTTCTCAGTATCTACAACCTGGAGGAGTCCAACCTGTGCTTTTGACATTAAATTATTTATTGCCGAATGAACACGTAGTGAACCGTATAATTCTTCAACTATAATTTTTGATAATGGCGAGAAAAGAAAATTGGATAGAAGTTTGGCAGTATTTCTGGACCTCAAGTCTTCAGCTTCAGCTTATTTCGGCCGTTTGGGAAAAGTTCCACTGATAAATAACTGGCTACACAAATAATTTTGTATGTTACTAAACTCTAAACAACACTCTTTAGATAACTCTGTTGATATGTTATTACCACTATAAGAATTTTTTGATTTTAAAGCTTTTGTGTTGGACATTAGTTTTATAGTGAGGTTCCTACTCTTTTTAATAGTGACTTGGTTAAGGTATTCCGTGGTAGAGCCTACTGAACCTGACAATCCCATTTGTTCAGCAACATTCATGAGACTCTTGTTAATGAGTTTCGCAACACTGTTCACATTCGTCACGAAAGCATCCTCTAATCTTAATGCTATCTCGTCCACTTCGTATGCGGCTATATTACCTTTCTCCTTCACTATATCATAGATTGTCTTCATTGTTTCACCTGACGTGCCTATCTTTCTCTCATATCGCATTTTCATAATATTCTGTGTTAGTGCCTGCGATATTATGGAATACCATCAACATCAGACCTGTTTGTGACTGGTAGGTACTGTTTCCTATTAATTGTACTGGTTGTCTTTAATCTTTGAGAAACATATGGTCTCTTTGTAGACTTCAGACTAATCTGGGATACTTTTGGGGAAAAACGACTTTAAACTAAAGCCGTGGTTTGATTAATGAAAGTATTGTGTTTTTCATTCATGACATAAGCGTTGCATAAAACCTTCAGTTCATGCCTTTGAGGAGTTTCTAAAATAATCAGTTTTGTCTTACTGACTGTTGTATCACCTTCTGTGGGGCCAGCACCCACAAAAAAAGGAGAGAAGTTGCGATGGCCGGTGGCAGGAATCTAAAATAGTCTGTGCGTAATAGTTTTCAATTAGTAGAACTTTTTATTTCTAAAGAGGAAATAAATAAAACCGAACTCTTCTCGTTGTGAGATGGCTTCCTGTGCTTGCCGTGCCTCATACATGAAATTACATTCATACATTATTACTACCGACAGAATCGTCTTCCTATTACTCAGTGCTAATGCTCCCTAAGTCTGCGACCGAACTGGGGCCGACCGATGGGTGGCCTGTTAGGTCAGCGTTGACAGGGGGCGCTCAACGCTGTCTTCCTGGAGGTGTCGTTCCATTGGCGTGTTCGTCGGTCCAGCTCCATCGGTTTCTTGCCACCCACAGTATCACGGTAGGACGCGAATCTGTGGAACAGAAAATCTGCGGAAGAAAATCTGCGGAAGAGTCTCACAATCGACTAGCAAGAATCTCGTTCTGACGGCGGCGCAGTAAGCCGTCAGGACCTCGAATTAAATGCATTCAGGAGCCCACATTTCGAAAGATCTGTTCTCTCATCCGTGTATGGTGCGAACAAAAAATGTGAATAGAGTATACTCATTAGCTGCAAAGCGATATTTGCGTAGCGTGGGAGGCGCCGTGTTCTGTGGTGGGTGCAGCAACTGAAGCAGCGTGCCGTGGCGCCGGCCATGTAGAAGCTCCGCCGGGAACGAACCGTTTCAGGGAAACCCAGGTACGCCTCATCTTGGTCCAAGCCTAAGATGGAGAGGTATGGATGCCAATGGTGGAGGCATACCATTCCCAGCACTCCTGCTTCCGTCAGGAAATGAAGCATCGGGCTCTGGCATGGAGCCACTTAAACTCAATGAGGTGGTACAGTGATGGGTGCCACTTATGACGTTAGAGGGCCCGCCTGTAATAGCGAATCGCGTCAGAGACCTCTGGTGACCATCAAGGCACAGTTCTCTGCCGACGGGACCCAGAAGAACAGGGAATTGCCGATTCCGCTGCAGAAACGATGCCGGTGGTGACTGTGTGAACCACCACATCAATGGCATCATGAGAAAGAGGCTCAATAGTGGCAATGGAGGCAAACAAGTCCCAGTCAGCCTTATTCAAAGTCCATCTGGGGAGGCGCCCAAGTGTGTGACACTGGGGTAGTGCCAGAAAGATCGGAAAGTGGGCACTACCGCACAAGTCGTCATGCACACTCCACCAGACAGGGGGTAGAAGGCCAGGGCTGCTGACCAAAAGGCCAATGGATGAGTACGTGCCATGCACCACACTGAAATGTGTGGAGGCACCATTATTCAAGATAGAAAGGTCGAGCTGTGCCAACACTCGTTCAACGACAGTGCCTTGGGCTGTTGCCACCAATCCACCCCACAAAGGGTTAAGGGCGTTAAAGTCGCCCAGTAATAGAAAAGGTGGTGGCAGCTGGGCTAACAGCGCTGCCATAGATGCTGTAGGACATCACCATCCGGTGGAAGATATAGGCTGCAGATAGTAACAGCCTGAGGCGTCCACACCCTAACAGCAACAGCTTCTAAAAGTGTTTGAAGAGGGACACACTCGCTGTAAAGAGAGGTAGCCTCTCATAAGCTGCCCGATTCTTGTAATAACCCCAATACCCATGGAGGGCAGGGGTTCACATCACCGGAAACCAAGTTTCCTGGAGGGCAATGCAGAAGAAAAGTTGAAGGCTGAGAAGTTCTCAGAGCTCAGCAAAATGGTGGAAAAACCACCGCAATTCTACTGGAGGATAATAGCATTGTGAGGCTGGGAAGGCAATTAACATTCAATGAGGCAGTTTACACCTCAGAGTCACCTCCTGCCACCAACGTATTGCTTGAATAGTCTGTATCTATTGTGTCTGAGGGTTCAGTGAGATCCAGGTCCACAGCGGACACCAGAATCTTCACCTCATCCTCAGACACAGAACTTGTAGGCAGCGGTGGTGTGGGTGCCATTGCAGTGCCTTGGATCTGGGTGATATTTTGCTTTTTTGGTTTCTCTCACTGCCCCTTAGGTTGATCACACTGGGACTGAAGAGGACCGTGAAGCCCTACAACCAGCTACCTGTGGTTGCTTCAGAAGGGAGTGACTCAATGGAACCCTTCCTAGTGAGAGGAGCCAAAGAAGTAGTATGCTTCTCTGGCTCGAAAGTGGGGACGTATGTCCCTGATGGTGAAGGGGGGGGTTATTGCTCCCAATGTCGGTGGTGCAGGAGCAACAGTAAGGGATGTGCCCCCACCCCCCCACCCCCCCACCCACCATGGTTGAGGTGGCAGGTGTAGTCTTACAGCTCAGAGAGCAGACTGGAATTCGCTTAACTGATGGCATCAGAGGAAGTCGTTTGCACAGGATGGAGTCGTTCCAATTTCCTCTTAGCCTCAGTGTAGGTCAGTCGGTCCAGGGTCTTACATTCCATGATTTTCCCCTCTTTCTGTGAAATTATGGAGTCCGGCCAGCAAGGTGAATGATGCTCTTTGCAGTTGACATAGATGGGAGGCGGGGCACATGGAATATTGGGATGTGATGGGCGTCTGCAAGATCGACATGTGAGGCTGGAAGTACAACACAATAACATATAGACGAACTTCCAGTATTTAAAGCACCACATCGGGGGAGGGATATAGGGCCTGACGTCACAGCAGTAGACCGTCACCTTGACCTCCTAAGGCATGGCCCTTGAAGGCCATGATGAAGGTGCCGGTGGCAACCTGATTATCCCTCAGACACCGATGAACGAGCAGGACAAAATGAACACCTCGCCGCTCCAAATTGGCGCGCAGCTCGTCTTCAGACTGCAAAAGAAGGTCCCTGTTGAATATAATGCCCTGGACCATATTTAAGCTCTTGTGGGCCATGATGGTAACAGAAATATCCCCCAACCTGTTACAAGGACTGGGCATATGGTGCTCTTTTTATCAAAACTGCCTCTGAGCGCATTTTGGACAAGCCCTCCATCTCCCCAAACTTGTCTTCTAAATGCTCTAGAAGGAACTGAGACTTCATCGTCATGAAAGACTCTCCATCAGCTCTCGTACAAACCAGGTACCGGGGCGAATAAGTCTCGCTGCCATTCTTAGC
The DNA here is from genome assembly GCF_023898315.1 of Schistocerca nitens. Classification (NCBI taxonomy): domain Eukaryota; kingdom Metazoa; phylum Arthropoda; class Insecta; order Orthoptera; family Acrididae; genus Schistocerca; species Schistocerca nitens. The sequence goes on along the minus strand of NC_064617.1, from coordinate 41,215,462 downwards.
CTTTCGCTCCTCCCATGGTGTGGCCAGCGAGGGGAACGATTTTGGGTCATACTTCTGTGCATTGAACTGAGCCATAGAATGCTTAGAGACTGCTGATGTCTGACCACCAGCAAGAGATGATGTACCATGCTTCATTGAGGGCGATCCGCCCTGATGCCACCCAATCCGACCAAGAGCCCTCCCCACAGGCGCCATGCAGCCTCAGCAAGGGCCACCTGGCAGGATGGTCATTGCCGGGAGTCTCAGTGCCCCAGGGAGATAGGGATCTACTCCTCGGCGTACGTGGGGGGTGAACAGCACAGTCATCAGCAGAGCGATCCCTAGGTCTACAACCAGCTGGGTACATGGCAGCCCCACCACAACAGACCATCTACCGTGCTGGATAACAGGTGCAAAGAAGACCACGGTCGTCGTCGGCGCAGAAGGCGAGACTCCATAGTGGATGGGGGAAACCGCACCCAGGAATGTAACCTCACTCAAGAGATGGAGAATGAGCAGGGCTGCAATGGGACGACGAGAAACGGGGCTTATGATCTCATTGCCTTACGGACACGATGCACCGTGCAAGGCGCCCTTCCCCAATTGGCACGCTCTTCAGGAAAATTACCTAATATGAAGGTCAAGCCCTACTGGGGGACCATGACATAAAGGCCGAAACGTGTGAGACTCCTTTTAGTCGCCTCTTAAGACAGGCAGGAATACCGCCTATTCTAACCTCCGGACCCGCACTGGGATACATTCAAGCAACACACGAACAAAATACATGCCCGCCACACGGGGGAGCAAGCGCTGCAGCTCCTTCTCGCCACGTACTGCTCCCATTCCCGTGACGGTTCGTTGCCGTCGGAGCTTCTACATGGCCGGCGCCACGGCACGCTGCTTCAGTTGCTGCACCCACCACAGAACACGGCGCCTCCCACGCTACGCAAATATCGCTTTGCAGCTAATGAGTATACTCTATTCACATTTTTTGTTCGCACCATACACGGATGAGAGAACAGATCGTTCGAAATGTGGGCTCCTGAATGCATTTAATTCGAGGTCCTGATGGCTTACTGCGCCGCCGTCAGAACGAGATTCTTGCTAGCCGATTGTGAGACTCTTCCGCAGATTTTCTTCCGCAGATTTTCTGTTCCACAGATTCGCGTCCTACCGTGATACTGTGGGTGGCAAGAAACCGATGGAGTTGGACCGACGAACACGCCAATGGAACGACACCTCCAGGAAGACAGCGTTGAGCGCCCCCTGTCAACGCTGACCTAACAGGCCACCCATCGGTCGGCCCCAGTTCGGTCGCAGACTTAGGGAGCATTAGCACTGAGTAATAGGAAGACGATTCTATCAGTAGTACTGTACTGACTCCAACACAATTGCAGAAATCTTAGCAGAGCATTACACTCACATTTTTGCTTTTATCAATTACCCACAGGCCTTCCACTCCCTGAAAGAGTGGTTGGAACGTCAGAGCTTTTCATTCCATACACTGCACCCCAAATCGTACAATGCTCCATTCAGTGACTGGGAATTCCAAAGTGCCTTAGCCGCTTGCCCTGATATGGATCCTGGGCCAGATGGCATCCACTATCAGATGCTTAAACACCTCTCAGTTAATTGCCAGCGACGCCTCGAATACTTTTCACCTGCATCTGGGTTGAGGGTGAGTTCCCATCACAATGGCAGGAAAGCGTCATTATCCCCATGCTGAAACCTGGCACGAACTCACTGGAGGTGGACAGCTACTGCCCCATTAGCCTCACCAATGTTCCGTGCAAATTGCTCAAATGCATGGTGACCCAGAGGTTGAGATGGCTACTTTAGTCTTGAGGCCTTCTGGCTACAGTCCAGGGTGCGTTCCGCAAGGGCCGCTGTGTCACCGATAATCTGGTCTTCCTGGAGTTGGCCATGTGTACAGCATTTTCCCGCCGACAGGTTGCCATCTTTTTTGACATGCAGAAGGCATACGATACAACATAGCGACATCACATCCTCACCACGCTTCATGGGTGGTGTTTAAGGGGCCCACTTCCGACTTTTATTCAAAATTTTCTGTCGCTTCATTCATTCCATGTGGACGTTGGTCCTTCCCATAGTCCCTCCTAAGGCCAGGAGAATGGGGTCCCACAAGGCTCTGTCTTGAGTGTCTGCCTCTTTTTAGATGGTGTCAATGGGCTAGCTGCAGCTGTGGGAACGTCTGTATCGGCTTATTTGTATTTTGATGACTTTTGCCTTACTACAGCTCCACTGGCACTGCAGTTGCTGAACGGCAGCTACAGGGCGCTATCCGCAGGGTGCAGTCTTTGGCCATCATAGACGGCTTCCAGTTCTCGACTGCCAAGACCTGTGTAATGCATTTCTGTTGGCGTCATACTGTTCACCCTGATCCACAGCTTTATCTTGACAGTGAGCCTCTTGCCATGGTGGAGACGCATCGGTTTTTGGGCTTGTTTTATGATGCCCAGTTGACTTGGCTCCCTCATATTTGGCAGATTAAACAAACGTGTTGGTGTCATCTTAACGTTATTCGTTGCTTGCAGCACACCAGCTGTGGTGCCGATCGGCCTACCCTTCTACGACTGTATCAGGCATTGATTCAGTCCTGTCTCGATTATGCGTGCCTGCCTTATAGTTTGGCATCGCCTTCTGTGTTGCAATTGCTTGACCCCATACTTCACTGCGAGATCCGACTCAAAACTGGAACTTTCGGCATAAGCCCTGTAAACAGCATACTTGTTGTGGTGGCTGGTGTCCCGCCACTGCGGATCCAGCGCCAATGACTACTGGCCGCTTATGCTGCACATGTTTGTAGCTTGCCCAGACATCAAAATTACTGTCTCCTGTTCCGCAACTCGGTCGTCCATCTTCCCGAATGGTGGCCCTGGTCAGAGTGTACCATCACAGTTCACACCCGGGCTCTTTTTTTTTTGGGCTTGAGTTCTTCTCTCTTCCACCTGTTTTCTGGGCCCATATACGTATACACCCATGGTGTGTGCCCCGGCCTTGCCTTCAGCTGAATTTGGCACAGGGCACGAAGGACTCAGTCGCTCCTGAGACCCACTGCTGCTGCTTTCTTTCCATCCTTGCCACGTTTTATGGCTCTGACGTGGTCTATACTGACGATGGTTGCTGTTCGAGCTGATTATGCTATTACTCTTGGGGATCATTCTGAACAAGGCTCATTGCCGGATGGCTGCAGTGTTTTCACTGCAGAGTACACAGCCATCTCTCACGCCCTAGAGTATATCTGCTCTGATTAGGTGAGTTCTTCGTCATCTGTGGTGACTTCCTGAGCCTTTTACAAGCTATTGATCAGTGTTTTCCTCGCTCTTGTCTGGTGATGGCTATCCTGGAGTCCATCCATACTCTTGCCAGTTGTAGCCATTTCATGGTTTTTGTGTGGACCACGGGTCATGTTGGCATCCCAAGTATTGAACATTGTTGACAGGCTGGACAAACAGGCTATCAGTGCCTTGGCCCTGGAGATTGGCCTTTCAGAATGTGATCTCCAGTCGGTATTGCGGCAAAAAAGTCCTTGGTGCTTGGGGTGCTGAATGGCACACCCTGCCTTCTCCCAACGAACTTTGGGTCATCAAGGAGACTACAGGTGTGTGGTGTTCCTCCATACGAGTCCTCTCACAAGGACTCCATTGTAATCTGCCAGCTACATATTGGCCATATGTAACTGACACATGGTAATTTATTGCGCCACGGCAACCAGCCTCTATGTCGCTCTGGATTAGTGTTGACAGTGGTCCAAATTTTGTTGGACTGTCCACTTTCAAAGGCACTCAGGCAGACGTTTGTGCTACCTGATACTCTCCCTGCTGTTTTTACGGATGATGCTGCAATGGCAGGCTTAGTTTTGAGTTTTATTCGAGTGTGGGACTTTTATCGCTCAATCTGAGGGTTTGTCCCTTTTGTGTGTTGCATCTGGCCTTTGGCCTATTGTTTTAGATAGGGGTTTTGGTGTGCCACTTTGTGGTTGGCTTTTCCTTTTTTGTTTCCATGGTCCGCCAACCACTTTGTGCTTTTAATCCTTTTGTCTGGTCTTTGTCTGTGCCTTTCTTGTCCTGTGTCGTCCCTTGTCATCTCTGTTGCTTGTTTTTGTTCCTTCTGGGTGTTTCATGGTCGTGAAAAAAGGGACTGATTGTAGTCTGGTCCCTTCAACCCCCCACAAACAAAACTATCTTGAATGTATGCACAAATCATTCAGGTTCTTCATTCAACTAATGATGAAACGGAACAGTGGTATGGTGAGTGATACTACGTACTATACAAGATTATTCGAAGTTCTAAGCTGTAAACTGTGGTCAGTTGCCTGTGAGCCACACTTCTGGCAAACCTTCCAAGAAGAAAATTGATGACTTAGGCTGAATGGGACTACGCAACGTAGTCAAGTTCATGGGCACTGCAAACGGATATTTGGTTTCTCGACAGTAAGCCAACTAGCGTTCCAAAAGGGACGAGCAGAGTCAATACGCACATGATGCCATTGCGACTAAGACTTTGGCCAAGCAAAAAAGTTTGCTAAGGGGCGAGGAGGGTTTCACCCTATGTGCAAGTCTGTGAACATCATCTGTTGAATATAGGCGTCCATACCAGTCCATGTAAGTGCCGGCACGCTACATGTTTCGTGTTTCCAATTCCCGAATGTTCTTGTAGGAGCTTTTTGAAACACTTTAGGAATAAGCACATCCTACTTTCCAGTAATTTCGTAATAAAATCACAGCATCTTGGACGGAGAGGTTATGCTGACGACAAAGTATTGGCACACAAAAAAATTCTGAATGTTTTTCACAGAAGGCCAAGCAGTACTGATGTAGTGCAACAAAAGGTACCTGTCAGGCTCTGGTTCTGTGGCCTGACCAGTTTTCCTATAGTGCAGTGGAAAATTCAGTAAGAGTTCAGTGCCCCGCGCATCTGTCTGACAACAAGATGCAGCAGTAGCATCGAATTCAGAATCAGAACCAATAGGAAGCCGAGAGAAGGCGTCAGCATGCTTCGACATGGATCGGTACAATACCTCGAACTGATATTGTGACAATAACAAAGCCCAGAGTTGCAGCTTCTGAGCCGTACACGACGGAAGAGGTTTGGATGGATGAATCAAAGACTGACCTAGCTTCTGGTCCATCACTAGGTAAGACTTCCGACCAGACAGATAATGGTGAAACTTTATCATGCCATAGATAATAGTGAGTGCATCGTTATTGATCTGGGAATAGTTACATTGAGTCTTGGAAGCCAAAGTGCTCGGACTTTGCTGTAAAGCAAATATGTGCGACAATACAGGTCTGATTCTCTACGAAGAGGTGTCCACTGCAAAAACCACTGGGTTAACAGGATCTAAAAGATCAAGTCACCTGTCACTCAAAAAGGCATTTATAGGTTACTGGAATGCATCCTGACAATCTTTGGTCCAAACAAAAGACACATTGTCCTTTCACAACCGATGGAATAGAGCAACGATCTGAGGTGTGCTGGGAAAAATCGGATACAATGTGTCATCTTCCTGAGAACTGACTTCAATTCCATGACTTTCCATGTGGCAGGGCAGTCCTGGATGGCCAGAAAAGAAGTAGAGCAAACTTCGTTCTGCCCCACTGTCCATTGTTGCCAGATGTAACCAATATGGTGGTGATGACATCATCCAAGATGGCACACATGATGTCAGATGATGACACGAGCACCGCTATCGAAAATGGCCGCTTTTGGCAGGAAATTTGAATTTTGGCGGCAAGATATGTTAATTGGGCTACCTCCACCCCATCCCCTCCCCTCCCCCACAAAATGGTGGGAAATTCAAATTTCATCAGAACACTGCAACACACCATGGATACCTCTACTAACCTAAGAAAGTGGCAGGAAAATAGGTCACTTGGTCTACCCCCACTAACCTAAGTCATCCGACCAGCACCTACTCCTAGGAATTGGTGGGAAAAGGACTTGGCCTGTGCCACATAGGATGGACGTAAGTCTTTATTTTGCATGCAGTCATTATTTAAACAATTTGATGCAGTACCGCCACCCAGTGTGTCCACCACGAGGTCTGGAGTCCAACTGCCCTAGTACACAATACTGCCACCAGAGAGTCTATCGTCCCTCCTATGACATAATACAAGATGGTGGTCTGGAGGGGAAAATGGTGGGAAAATGACTCAGCCTGCACTGGGCTGTTGGAGAGAGGAAGGAGTGTACTTTATTTATTTTGGAACAATTTATTTAGGGACAGATTTCACGTAGTTCATGTATCACAATGATAAAAGAAGTACTCGCCCTGATGTGCTTGGAGTCACAATAAACGGTCTGCAGACCTGCAAACTACTCGGAAATAATGCAGTACACTGATGTATAGATATGCAAACAACTCGTAAATTACCAAAATAATGCAACACACAGCTCATAGACCTGTAAACTACTCATAAATCACCGAAATAGTGCAGTACACTGAAGTGCAGACACGAAAACAACTCGTAAAATATCAAATTAACGCATGTAAAACGCTCTGCAGGCACGCTCACTACTTGTAAACTGTCTAAGTAATGCATAGCATGGCCTACAGGCCAGCTCACAAAATAATGCAACAGACACGCAAAGAATGAGTGCATCCACTGCCCACCACCCCCTGTCTACTGGGCCGCACAGGATGCTATCACACACGCTCCCAGGAGTTGGGTTCCACCGGCAGCCCCCGCAAAGGGACGATGAAACCATCATCTGCCGAGTCATGCACAGGTGCACATTCGGATCCTGCAAATATGAGGCAGTGGCATCCCTTTCATACTTGTGAGAAATTCCTCTGGAAATACATGTTGACCTGGGCAAAATTGCTGACGTGACTGGACAGGAATGAACACCAATTTGCAGAGTGACTCACCCTCACAGATGCCGCAGAAATCCGTTCCATTGTTTCCGAGAATGGAAGAGGCTGCTTTCTCTTCCTTGTGATCCTACCGGGACATTCGAGCTGCGTATAGTCGTGCTTAAGTGTCCAGTGTGGCTGACACATGACTGTGTATTGCGTACGCATAGCTACACGCCATCGCATGTGCATCTAAAGAGGTTCTCAGTGTTATAGTGATGTCACATAGCTATGTAAAATAAGAACCAAGTCGACTTCTCGGAAATTGTATAGTGCCTCCGAAATAGGTAACACTTGCTTTTGTAGGAGCTTCTATGATGTCTCAACTTGTCTGAATGGAAATGGTTGCCCTAACAGGACCTGCTTAGAGAAATAGCGCAGAATAACATCGAATGCATTCTTCCTCTCGGTCCTAACAACACATCCCATCCATCTTGTGTTACACGTACTGCTTTCAACATACGCAAACGTTCTCACCACTGTGTAGAGACACCTATATTCCAGCACAAATGATGTCTGGTGAGTTAATGAAGAATTATGATTGGCTCTTATCGAATTCACCCGCCGAATTACTAATGCCACCAGTGTGGAAGAACAGTCTGCCTTTTTTTTCTTTGTGCAGACGATAGTTTCAGCAGCAAGAACTATTTTACACAGGTCGCCATATTGCACTGACAATTAAACCTTGCAAGGTGCTCTGCATATCGTCAGGTACGGAAAGACTCTTACTCAGTTACACTGCTCTCTCACTGAGGACAAGAGCTTGAATATTAGAGCGTGAAACTGATCTCCAACTGCCGGCCGGAGTAGCCGAGTGGTTCTAGGTGCTACAGTCTGGAACCACGCGACCGCTACGGTTGCAGGTTCGAAGCCTGCCTCGGGCATGGATGTGTGTGATGTCCTTAGGTTAGTTAGGTTTAAGTAGTTCTAGGTTCTAAGGGACTGATGACCTCAGCAGTTAAGTCCCATAGTGCTCAGAGCCATTTGATCTCCAACTCAGCAATATATCACTGCATACTGTGTCAGTGTAGTAAACAAACAATTCATATCCTGCATGATACAAAATCACCCCTTTTCCATCACTTGTACATATACTGTGAAGACAGATAGCATAAGCACATGCACTGTAGGTGTACTCACGGCACTAGATATTTCCAACGAAGGCAGTTATCGACAACCAACGCATGACCAGAGCACACTCAGTGGATCGAAGTCAATCTCACAACTGATCTACAAATTCTGGATCGGCTCCCTTCGGCAAAAACGCATTACTCTTTCCGACCCAACCTGTTTGCTTTCTTACACACATCTGCAGACTCTGGGATTACAAGATAAATAGTTTGGTAGAATATCAGACTATTTTCACGGTACTTCTTGATATCAAGCAGACAGCAATATCGCTTGCATGGCAGTATCACTCATGTGACATAACTGATCTACATATTCAGGATCGACTCCCTTCGGCACAAACGCATTACTGTTTCCGGCCCAACCTGCTTGCTTTCGTACACTCATCTCCACACTCTGGGATTACAAGAACATATGTAATTTCGCATAGTTTGGTAGAATATCATACTATTTTCACGGTACTTCTCGACATCAAGCACACAGCAATATCGCTTGCATAGCAGTATTACTCGTGTGACATTATTCTGATGATATAGACTGGAAATTATTTCTCTAGAAACCCAAAAGTTTAGCTAGGTGGAGCATGGTGTAAACCATAGAGTAACTGGAAACTTATGCCATCTGTGAAGACCTTTACAGAAAAAGAACTCGAAAAAAAAAAAAAATGGAGGAAACTGATATTTCCACTCGCGAACACTTATGTCGGTCATGTAACAGATTCTAAATCATCCCAATAGTTTACAGAGTCAACTAAGGTGTTCCTCACGTCTAGAGAACCAGTAAACGTGTCTTCCACCTGCTAGATGCACACACCACAATCGATGTTCTCTCTACTAAATAAAGACGCGAAATGTGATGAACCAGTCAGCTAAACAATTTACATGGGTGGGAATAATGGCCCAGCACAAACACACATCCATATTGAATCTTCTCAAATTTCCACAAGATCACGAAAGCTGTCATACTAAGTATTAGGTCGCTATTCGGCTGTCTACACAGTTAAGTCAGCTACATTCCTGCACCCCAACAGGCCTCTCCATTCGGAAAGCTCCTACCGTTATATGTAAACGTGAATAATTCCCACCACAGGCCACCAGCACTGCACGCCTAGGTAGAATCATTATCCTAAGACATCGGTCACATATGTATTTGATTGCTATATTTACAATTAAATGTTACGATGGCGGTCTCAGTTGAACGACATTCGACAGTGAGCCAAGGGTGGGAAATACATCCTGCTGACGGCTGTGGCTCTTGAAATAGAAATATCTATAGCATTCTTATGACTTCACATACTCTCCCCTTTGCTATCACAGTATTCCACGTCAAATCCAGACCTTCCTGGAGACTGGACATAGCCATTTCCTTTGCACATGTCGGAACACAATCACATACTTTAAAAGCCTGATGCTCATGACGAACCTATCACGCATCCCCTACTACTATGCAGAATGCTTCGCCAATAAATGTTCGCTGGCGCCGGCCGGAGTGGCCGTGCGGTTCTAGGCGCTACAGTCTGGAACCGCGCGACAGTTACGGTCGCAGGTTCGAATCCTGCCTCGGGGATGGGCGTGTGTGATGTCCTTAGGTTAGTTAGGTTTAAGTAGTTCTAAGTTCTAGGGGACTGATGACCACAGCAGGTAAGCCCCATAGTGCTCAGAGCCATTTGAACCAATTTTTTTTTTTTTTTGTTCGCTGGCGATACGAAATAATACTGACAGAATCAGCGAGGGGGGGTGGACATGTTTCATAACTTTTTCTTGCGAGCGGTACCACTGTGTCTTAGAAGGAGAGACGTAATCGTCTTACAAACCGCCATATGTTAAGGAACATGAACATATTACTATCAAAAGCAGTCTTGGTCCTACAGGTGCACACAAGTATCCATGCTAAAGCTGTACTGGCTTTATAAATCGAGGTATGACATTACATACGAATGACGTGGTTTTTTTTTTTATCCAAACAAATACCGCAACACTGAATGTACTGTAGATGGTGATTGCCAGAGTGTATATTATGAGGTCAACAGTGCGGTTACACGTCGCCGACGACGCATCCTCGTTATAAGATTACCGAATTTAGAAAGTGAGTCAGCTAAGGAACGTGGTATGAAACCAGTATTTGCAACTCCCTCACGCCACCGCCGCCAGATATTTCTCCAGTATTTCTAACGCATTTTGTCTTGATGCCTTGTCAGATGTCCTTCGATATATCGACTGTGATGGTTGATTGAGAAGGATCACAAACAGTACTCACAGACGGTGTGCTGATTGAGCACATAAGAAATGCACACTATAGTCTGATTTAAAGTAGTTGTCACCTGACAGGCAACGGGCTGCAGGGCTCCCGCCACCAAAAAACCAATGGCAGCCGGCGCTGTCGGCTGCCACTGCGTTGCCACTTCGCTCTGCTGAGCTGACTAAGGCATTGTGCCAGCCAGTCCTCAGCGAGCCGTTGTAGACGTGCGGGTGAGAGGTTTGAGTGACTTGTAGCTTCGTGTGTTTACGATGTCTGACGAAAGCAGTCGCAAGAGAGGGAGGCCGAGGCTGCACACTCCTCGGAAACCTCCAAAAAGCGGCGGACATGGCGTCGTTATACGCAGTCAGACGCGTGAATACGTGTGTCCCTTAAGGGAGTATTTTGAAAGAGAGAGGGATGCAAGAGGGCCTCTCGTTCCTTTGGATAAGGTGGTGGAGCGAACTGCAGCTGCTCTGCAAGTTAGCGAACGATCAATAATAAAAATCTGCAAGGAGAAATTCACGAAAGAAGACTCAAGTGAATCATCTAAATTGGATACACCTGGGAAAAAGAGGCGACTAGAGAAGAGGGTCACAAGACTCTTTTCAGGAAGATGGCATTCGTCGTCAAATATACGCATTTTATTCGAGGAAGCAGTATCCAACACTCAAAAACTACATGCTACCCTCACAGTGGCTGATCTGTTTCAGGGTAGAAAATCGTCTTTGTTGCGAGTCGTGAAAATGTTAGGAATCCGCTACTAATCCATCTCTGGCAGAAAGTTACTAATGGAACGTCAAGATATTGCAGCCTGGCGATGCCGCTATCTTAGAGAATTAGTGGGGACAAATTTTGATGATATCGTTTGGCTTGATGAAACGTGGGTGAATGCAGGACACAGTTTAAAAAAAGGCTGGACAGACGGTACCATCAGCGGAAGTATGGCAGCTCCGATCGGCAGAGGAAAAAGGATAATTGTAGCACATGCCGGAAATTCAAAAGGTTTCATTCCAAATTGTCTGCTGCTATTCAGTTCAAATAAGACCTCCGACCACCACGGAGAGATGAACCACAATACATCTGTGAAATGGTTTGAAGACTGTGTGCTCCAGAACTTAACAAAAACTCTATCATTGTTATGGATAACGCTCCTTATCATTCAGTAATACAAGACAAAGCACCCACAAAGGCAACGAGGAAAAACGACATTGTTAGCTGGTTACAGAAACATAAGGTGCAGTTTGACAGTAATTTTACAAGGGCAGAATTATTAGAACTTGTATCGCAACACAAGCCAAAGAACCCGATTTACATTGTGGATGAAGTAGCAAAAAAATACTGGCATAAAGTGCTCAGATTGCCTCCTTACCATTGCCATTTCAACGCAATAGAGCTAATTTGGGCTCAGGTTAAACGGCATATTGCTGCAGAAAATAAGAAATTCACATTAACCGAAGTGGAAAGCCTTTTGAAAGAGGCAGTTGAAATTGTGACATCGGAAGACTAGCAGAAGGTAGTACATCACGTGAAAGGAGTGATTCAGGACGCATGGAACAATGAAGTTATCTTACAACAAAGTGTCGAAGACTTGATTATAGCCGGCCGCGGTGGTCTCGCGGTTCTAGGCGCGTAGTCCGGAACCGTGCGCCTGCTACGGTCGCAGGTTCGAATCCTGCCTCGGGCATGGATGTGTGTGATGTCCTTAGGTTAGTTAGGTTTAAGTAGTTCTAAGTTCTAGGGGACTGATGACCACAGCAGTTGAGTCCCATAGCGCTCAGAGCCATTTGAACTTGATTATATCTGTCAATAGGAGCAGCGACACTGACTCTCACTCTGAATTAAGCGGTGTTTTCGCATTGTATGATTAGTGTGTAGTGTGTTTGTGAATTTATTTCGATTAATTCTTATTTTTGTTATGAGACTAAGAAATACTGTTTGGCCAGCTCTCGTCATCTCCTTACGGTAAGTTAGACTAAATTTTAATTCTATTTCATTTTGTATATACACCAAGATGTTATTCAATGTGTGTAATAGTTTTCGAGATTTGCAATCTAAAGAAGAAAACTTTTCTGGACGCGAAAATTTCTCACACTTCAATAATTAGTGTAACAACGGCCCTAATTAAAATTAAGAAAAGATATTTGATTTGCTTATACATACCGCTGAGACCGATACTGTACATAAATTTCAAAATATTTATATGAGATAGAGATTTTAAACGTCATACTTGTTTCGAGTTCAGTACTGATAGGGTTGCTTAAAAATGCTGTTTTCAGAAATTTATATACAGGAAACCTGATGCACTATGAAAACTTTTAAGGAATTTTTGCCGAGTGCAATTATTTTGGTAATGAATGGAAAAAAATATTTTGCTGTGACACCAATAGTTTTTCAGTAATGACGTGATAAGTTAGAAGCTGTTTGCGAAACCGAGAATTTAAATGGTTTCAAACAAATTAACGTAACTCTTGTCCTAATTAAAATTAAGAATAGATATTTGACAGATTGAGAGACATTGTAGAGATATACATCATATGTGGGTTTGAAATTTTTTACTTACTTTTTGTAGAAGATACAGGCTTTCAAACGATTTTCTATCGCCGGGGGTAGCGATGCGCTGAGGCGGCTGCCTCCAGCCAGTGCTTGACGTGACAACGTCGCAACTTCGCAGCGCAAACGTCAAGTGACAACTACTTTAAATCAGACTATAGCTTTTCAGATCTCTAGTGCGACGCCGTCCGCTAGAAATGCTGTCTTGGATCTGGAATCAAGTCTCCCCATTCAACCACAAACTTGCCCTGGATCCTATGGAGAAGTCCTTTACTCACTACAGACACTAGTCTAGTCATATTTCTGTCACTCTCATACCTCGAAACGAGTTACCTTTGACGAACCTATCTGCTGCAGTAAAATTTTAGATAGCCCCTATGCATCCTGTAATTGGTGCCATTTCTGCAGCTTTACGCATGTGATCGTTCCTATTTAAGTCGGAGCTGAGTAGAAGTCACAGAAAGCTATATCTACCAGTGGCGTAGCGTGAGGGGAGACTTTGAGACTTAGTCTCCCTTATATTCGTGCTTAAAAAAGATGCAATAGTAATTCATAACAAAAATATAAACAACTTTCTACTAATAGCACTAAATCTGCAAAGACATCAGCTTTGTAGCCTCCGCCGCCGCCGCCCCCTGAGTATTGGTGCATCTGCCTGCTTGAGACTCGACTGCTCTCAGCCTCTGCCTCCCCTTACCTGGCTGTGTGCGCCTGAGCGTTCTCGGCTCCCCTCCACTTGCCCTCTTCCACGAAGGCCGGTGCGCTGCACTTGCTACCAGGTATGGAGACTAGTCTCTGCCGCTTCCATGATGGCTTTTACCAAGGAAGTGAACAGTCGCACGGTTTGTGTTCATACTCATTCTTGTGTGATTTTAGTGCATATTTTCGTTGTGTCGACAACATAAGTGAGCCAGCAACTGAAGACAGTATATAATTTTTATTAAAAACGCCTTTTTCTATATTAACGTACAAAAAAAGTGGGAATTGAAGGACAAACGACCTACTCCTATAATCAGTGTAGTTTTAAGTGAAGTCAAACAAAAACGCACTTTTCAGACAGCCTGGTACGAAAAGTATGCGTGGTTGACTGCGAATGCAGTTAATAACAGATTATATTGTTATATATGTCTTCTGTTTGGTGGTGAAAAGGAATGATGCAATGAAGGCATTTGTACAATAAAGAACTTTGACAGGAAAGCACAAAAGCATCAGATATCAAAACGTAACTTGCAGAACAAAGAATCATTTCAGTTATTGGGCAAAAGTAGAATGAGCACGCCCTTTCTGAAGCCGCTCGTCTGACGGCAATAAAATACAACAAACAAGTTGCATCCAACAGGAGAGTGTTGGCTCGTCTTATTCAGGCAATTGTATTTCTTTCTAAACAAGAACTAGCCTTTTGCGGCCATAGAGAAGACGAATCCTCCAGCAACAAAGGTAACTATCTGTAATTGTTAGATTTACTAGCTCAAGGAGAGCAGTTAATCCGAGAACATCTGTCATCATCTTCAACCTTTAAAGGAACTTCTCCAGATATACAGAACGATGTAATAGAAAAGATAACTTTGGCAGTTGATGAGAAAATATAATCTGAAATTCAGAACTGCAATTTCATTTCGATTCAGACTGATGAAACATTAAGACGTGTCATGCAAGAGTCAAATGAGTATAATATTCAGGTACCGTATTGCAGGCAAAATTGAGGAAAGATTCGCTCGATTTTACGATGTTTCTGCAGATAAAACTGCTCAAGGTTTGTCAAACATTATTCATGCAGTATTGAAAGAATGGAATGTGGGAGGAAAAGTGGTTAGTCAAACATATGATGGCGCTTCAGTAATGGCGGGCAGAGAAAGAGGACTACAACAATTGGTGAAGCACTTCTGTCCCTATGCGCTGTTTACTCATTGTTACCCACACCAACTGAATTTGGTACTGTTACATGCCTCCTAAATCATTCGACAAGTACGCATGTTTGTAAGTGATCTTACTGCATTCCATTCGTTTTTCAGCAAAGCATAAAAACGAACTGTGTTGCTAACTGAGAAAGGATTGAAACTGCTAACTGCAAGCAACACTCGCCGGAACTTACGTTCCAGGGCAGTTTCAAGAACATCTAGTTAATTCTCAGGGCTATATAGTGTTTTTAATTATGTATTTGATGATACAAACTCTCAGTGGGACCCAGAATCTTTGAGCTCTGCTGTGGGAATGAAACGACGGATGGATGATCCTACGTTAGTCTACTTGCTTTGCTTATACCGAGGGTGCTTTGATCATCTCTTTAATGTTCTTTAGTCAAAATCTGTCAGTATATCTGCTTGCCACGACGAAATAAGAACTGTTTTGAGAAACTTATGACAATTAAGAACGGAAACATTCGTTGATGAATGCATTAAATGAAGCTTGTGTTTGAATGGCAACTTATCGTTCTGTGACAGTCAAAAGACATCTCTAAGGGCACTAACTTACGAGATACTGGATTTGCAAATTGTTCAGATGGAAAGATGGTTTCCCCAAATTCAGTTTGTTGAACGTTTGAACGAAAAGTGTTTCCCGAACTACCAAAAGGATTTCCCAAAGTTGAAACTGCTTCAAATATTAGAACAGTATTCTTCCTTCAAACAAGAACAACTTGAAAATGAACAGTGTAACATAAACGCTGATGAGAAAAAACACTTATCTCCAAGAATCCTCTTAAAGTACATTGTCAACAATGATTTAGACTCCGTTTATGAAGAAACTTCGAAGTTCCTGCGTTTGGTTTTGACCCTACCCGCAACTACAGCAAGCAGTGAACGAAGCATGAGTGCTCTTAAACGAGTGAAGAATTATTCATTACGCCACGAGAAGTTGAAAATGCACATCAACTGAAGAATTATTTAAGGAATTCAATGTCCAACATCCGGCTGTTTCTGAGCACGTTAGCCATAGAAAAGACACTACCTGGAGCGATATCCAGTGATCAGATCTTTGTAGACCGATTTATAGACGTATTCGTGGAAAGAAAAGACAGGCGCATTGCACTTGTGTACAAGAAAATATAAGTGCTTCTTCTCTTGCTTCTGGGGTTCTACAAATTTGTCATCGTTTCTTGAACAAGTTAGTTATTATTATTATTATTATTATTATTACTAGTGGCGGTGGTAGGGGTAGTATTAGTAGTAGTAGTAGTAGTAGCTGTTGTTTTATTTGCTGCATTTTGTTTAATTTGTTTAAATTATTGTTTATTGTACTATTTTGTCTCCCTATAATAACTGCAGAGTCTCCCCAACCTTTACAACCACGCTACGCCACTGATACCTACCACCTTCTGCATCGTATGTACACTCCTGGAAATGGAAAAAAGAACACATTGACACCGGTGTGTCAGACCCACCATACTTGCTCCGGACACTGCGAGAGGGCTGTACAAGCATTGATCACACGCACGGCACAGCGGACACACCAGGAACCGCGGTGTTGGCCGTCGAATGGCGCTAGCTGCACAGCATTTGTGCACCGCCGCCGTCAGTGTCAGCCAGTTTGCCGTGGCATACGGAGCTCCATCGCAGTCTTTAACACTGGTAGCATGCCGCGACAGCGTGGACGTGAACCGTATGTGCAGTTGACGGACTTTGAGCGAGGGCGTATAGTGGGCATGCGGGAGGCCGGGTGGACGTACCGCCGAATTGCTCAACACGTGGGGCGTGAGGTCTCCACAGTACATCGATGTTGCCGCCAGTGGTCGGCGGAAGGTACACGTGCCCGTCGACCTGGTACCGGACCGCAGCGACGCACGGATGCACGCCAAGACCGTAGGATCCTACGCAGTGCCGTAGGGGACCGCACCGCCACTTCCCAGCAAATTAGGGACACTGTTGCTCCTGGGGTATCGGCGAGGACCATTCGCAACCGTCTCCATGAAGCTGGGCTACGGTCCCGCACACCGTTAGGCCGTCTTCCGCTCACGCCCCAACATCGTGCAGCCCGCCTCCAGTGGTGTCGCGACAGGCGTGAATGGAGGGACGAATGGAGACGTGTCGTCTTCAGCGATGAGAGTCGCTTCTGCCTTGGTGCCAATGATGGTCGTATGCGTGTTTGGCGCCGTGCAGGTGAGCGCCACAATCAGGACTGCATACGACCGAGGCACACAGGGCAAACACCCGGCATCATGGTGTGGGGAGCGATCTCCTACACTGGCCGTACACCACTGGTGATCGTCGAGGGGACACTGAATAGTGCACGGTACATCCAAACCGTCATCGAACCCATCGTTCTACCATTCCTAGACCGGCAAGGGAACTTGCTGTTCCAACAGGACAATGCACGTCCGCATGTATCCCGTGCCACCCAACGTGCTCTAGAAGGTGTAAGTCAACTACCCTGGCCAGCAAGATCTCCGGATCTGTCCCCCATTGAGCATGTTTGGGACTGGATGAAGCGTCGTCTCACGCGGTCTGCACGTCCAGCACGAACGCTTGTCCAACTGAGGCGCCAGGTGGAAATGGCATGGCAAGCCGTTCCACAGGACTACATCCAGCATCTCTACGATCGTCTCCATGGGAGAATAGCAGCCTGCATTGCTGCGAAAGGTGGATATACACTGTACTAGTGCCGACATTGTGCATGCTCTGTTGCCTGTGTCTATGTGCCTGTGGTTCTGTCAGTGTGATCTTGTGATGTATCTGAGCCCAGGAATGTGTCAATAAAGTTTCCCCTTCCTGGGACAATGAATTCACGGTGTTCTTATTTCAATTTCCAGGAGTGTAGAAACAGGCTAGGCTGAGCTACTGCGACAGGACTGTGTTTTAACCATTCCATGGAAACGGGAAGTGGGAGAAGGACAAGGATTTTGCAACTACACTGTGGTGCGTCCACAAACTACATACAAGTGCTACAGATCTGCGTCCCTCAGGGCCCATTGACATATATCACCCTAACATGTTAGCTTCGTTATTCTGTATCATTCAACAGAGAGAAATTACGAGCTATAAGAGCTCCACTAACTTCATCCAATAGAGAACTCGATAAGATTTAAACCACATCTCTCTCCTCCTATATATCGAAAACAAATACCGCATGTGTGCCAGCATCGAGCACATGTGATGATCCTATTAAACATACAGGTATTGATAAACTGTACAGACCAATCTGAAGTTTCACCACCTGTACTGTAGGGGGATGATCGTGTCCTGCAGACTGTACTGTAAGTCACAAGGGATGCTCCCTGTGACCCAATCTTGTTGTTCAAACATTGTTTTTTTTTCTTTCTTTTTTGCTGTTACATGCTTTGTACGCTGCCATACATTTTGTTTTTCCGCCACAACTTCGAGGTCTGTATCAGGTTCTAAACTGACGTTAGCACGTTCTGATCCATGGTGTCTCGCAGAAAACTGGACGTTGCAAGATGTAAATCGTTTTGTTACTGCTGCTACTATAACACACCACACACACTGTATGATTTTAAATAAAATACAGTTACAACATAAGGAAACTGGAAGAGTTCTGCAGTGTTGTGGAGAGTTCCCAACTACAGTCCGAAGGTTATTGACGACCTCTACATTTAAACTCGTCTGTTACAGTGATGGAATAGCTGATGATCTGCATTCCGTCATTATGTGGTAACCAACAGCGTACCAGTAGACAGATGGGATGGAAAAGACACCCTCGATGTACAGAAATATTAAGCATTACAGATGAGTGTGTGAACAATTTTACCAATTTTACAGTAATTTCAACACTGACCAATGATGTGACAGCTTGTTTCCCATTTTCAGTATCATAGATAAACAACCCCCTTCTCCACTTTGAAAGTATCATTGCGAATGTGGATAAATGACTGTGCAGTACGTCCATTCATTGTTAATTCTTGAACACACACATCATCAAAGTATATCAGACAGCGCTCTGCATATTTCTAACACGATCTATCTCTATGCGGATAGGCACAAAGCATTCTCACTCTCTTAGGATAAAATTAGAGACTGAAAGACCCCCTCACACTGTCATTGACCAACCTGCCCCGCAACATCGTTACTGATTTAATCTGAAACCGACCAGCAACAGACCGCTACATTCCACGTCTCGTGAATGAATGGCGCTTGCCAAGTCCTCGCCCATCCAAGTGCACAAGATTTCTTCAGATGCGCCCATGTCGAGGAGGTTAGCACTCTTTATCAATGTATAGTAACAGATTTGAAAGTGATGTGATGTAATAGCACACGGTTAAGAAGAACAAGAAACGGGTGATTTTATCCGTGATGGAGCTCCAGACAGATGTGTTCAAAGCATTTTTACGTATATCAAGTAAGCTATTCATTTTAAAGCATTGTTCTAAAGTCCAGGATCAGTATTTGTAAGGTACTGGTGAGAGAGAACATAAGCACACGCACTCCTAAGGCTACAACGTTCCGCCCTTAAAACAGGCTATAATGTTAGATCGCTTGATTTTCCGACCTATCAGACGTATGGAATGCAGCGCTGTTAATATTCCAATGTAAGAAATATATTTCCAGCTCACGTCATGCATCCTTCTTTCTGGTTTCTCTACGATAAACAATGCTATCGAACCATAATTCGAAAAAAAAGCTAGTTCCTTAAAAAATTGGCTCTGTGTGATTCGAGCACAATGTAGCTTTTCAGAGATGTATAGCATCCACTGTTCACATTCTATCACGGTTCGGAAATTATACAATGCCCGCATGAGTCTTATATAAAATGATCGTTAGTAACGGGAATACCTCTTACAAAGAAACAGATAAACGCATAGCAGCAGCGTCCGACGTGTGAAATTACGAATCATTCCGCCACTAACTCTGTAAACAGCATGTGTCAGGCAAATGTATACATGGGGATTGCAGTGCCTCACAAACACCTATCGTTAACTTGGAATCTTCCTAGGCCGGCCGAAGTGGCCGAGCGGTTCTAGGCACTACAGTCTGGAACCGCGCGGCCACTACGGTCGCAGGTTCGAATCCTGCCTCGGGAATGGCTGTGTGTGATGCCCTTGGGTTAGTTAAGTTTAAGTAGTTCTAAGTTCTAGGGGACTGATGACCTTAGAAGTTAAATCCCATAGTGCTCACAGCCATTTGAACCATTTTTTTAATATTCCTAGTTATGAAGCTGAAGTCTTGATTTTACACCAAAGATGCGACAGGGGGATGGAGCACATCGCATAAATAATAGTTCGTTTAGAGGAATGTGTCACGTTTCATCACACATGAGATGGAAGTCCTCTGATGACCGAGAGGTTTACCGTTAACGATCGCAAGTAGACAGTGCTCTAAATCACATGCAGAACACGGTTGTATATGAGTCGAAGGTCGGCTATGTCACGCGTCTGATGCATCCTGATAGAACAGTGGAAAAATCTACCTGCAGCAACTTCTCCCTCTCTAGAATACATAATCAGTCTACCATTAAATCGTATCTCGTTACAGCTCCATCTCAATCGATCACCCCGTCCACTCTCTGTTACCCTTTACCGCAGATACATGTAAGTTTAGAGGCAGATGGTTCTCTGTCTTCCTCAGAAGCGTGAAACACAGTAGTCAACTCGCGTGTGTCACTGTTACCTCACTAGACACACAGTATAATGCTGCTTCGACGGATAAAAAGTGACTGCTTCCCTTCGCTTCCACGTCGACATTTTCTCGGATTCGTCTTGCTGTCACGTACTTGTTCACATTTACAAATTTTTCTGTGCCAACCATAAGATACGCAAGTACTTCCTCAATTTCCCCGCATTTCAGTACATATTCCCTGTATTTATACGTATTCTCCAGTCATATTCCGCAATTATATCAATTTTATGTCAGTTCTACCGTTTAGGGTTAAATATGGCAGCGATTTCCAATATTTCGGGCTATTTAGCTTAGAATGACCAATCACTACCGCTTGGATTTTGTATGTGTTGAGTTTAATACTATCCTGCGACCATTCTTACATTTGACATAGGTGGGCATTAATATTTCCGATAGCTGTTTTTGATTATTCGTTTTACACTTACATGCAACTGGAGTTCATCAGCATACGTGTGGTACTTGCAACAAGTCAAAACTAATGGCACATCACTGACATACAGTGAAAAGAGCGTACTATCTAATACTGAACTCTAGGGGACGGCTGATCCAACCTGCCTCCATTGTGACTGTATGGTGCCGGATATGACGTATTGCTGGCGAGATGTCAAGTATGAGGGAAACCATTGCACTATGGTTTGGCGAAAGATTAGGCTGCTAAGTTTGACAAATAAAATGACAAATTCAGCAGTGTCAAAGGCTTTACTGATGTATGACAAGCACATGGCGGTCGCGCTGGTTGTGGCCTACCTAGTCAATGTTTCCAGACACCAGAGGGAACGCTTGTAGTAAAGCAGTAGTCGGCGATATCTGTTGTAGTGGGCGGTAGTGTGTCAGTTATAAGCTTCATCATTTGAACCGTGATGTCATCGCCTCCAGTAGATACGGATCTGATACGCATATTGGCCTTTCTGAATGTACTGCAAGAAATATGCTTTAGATAGAATCTTTCGTGGCTACAGTCGTTTACCCCCATGAATTAAACAATGAGTCTCAGTTTTATTTGTGGTTCAGTTGTGGTTGTGGGTAATGTGAGGTACTGGTTCAGTTCTGCAGCTGGGACAATAGGGTAAGCAGTAGCTTTTACTTTTCCTAGACCAAGAACACACAGGTTTTCCCATAGGACAGCTGGCATAGTTCTGTTGTCGGGTAATGGATAAGGATACATGAGTTTTGCATTTCTCACACCATGACTATTCCATTTGTAACCCATATGATTTTCATGCGTGGGGCGCAGTTTGTATGGCCGATGTGCAGTGTCTCTGAGATTCACGAGCTGTTCTCGTTCTTCAGTTAGTTACGGTGAATGTTAAGTATTGGTTTACAGTGAAAGTAATTCCATCGTTTGAGGATATTTTAAGCAAAAGAGTTCAATGGATCCACTTCCTGTTCCTTAGCTACTTTGTGCTATATTAAATAAAGAAATTATTTTGCAAAAAGGATTGAAATCACCATAGCAGAACGGTTACAGTACTACAAATATAACAGTAAAACTAAGTTTTTACAGTTTCTAACACGAAGTTCAACAATACCTCGGGTTGTGATTACCCAGAACGGGAATATGATTAGTGAGACTGAAGAGTTCAAATTTCTTTGTGATCAGATAGTAAACTGTCGTGGATAGCAGATTCTCAGGATCTTGTTCAAAGACTTAATGCTGCCATTTTTACTACTAGAACAGTATCTGAAGTAAATGATAGTTCGACACGAAATGTAGTCTACTTTGCTTTTTTAAATTCGTTTATAGGTATAATATTACAGTTTTGGGTAACTCTTCCCATTGTCGAAGGGTATTTTTGGCTCAGAAACGGGTCGTTCGGGCAACAAGAGCTGCAAGTTCACGAACATATTCTCAACCCCTGTTCATTAGTCTGGATATGCTGATATTGGCGTCTCCACTTAAATCCTGTTCCATTTAAATCCATAAGAGGAATAAATAGGGACAGAGATGAGAAACAGCAAAATATTTTAGAGAGAGGTTGTAGCTGGCAAAGAGGGTCATACAGTGCTAATAATTTTCGTGACCTTGATAATTTGGAGGTTAATGTGAATTTTTTAGATGGGAATCCTAATATTTAATTCGAGATTTCAAAATAGCGGCAGATTTTACATATAAATTCATACGTTATTCGAGGTCATGGCAAGATTCAGTTAAGATCAAATAAGCGAATACGTTTTTAGTTCTAACAGGGAGGGATACAGCACAATACAATGTTAGACGCAGATTGGAGGTAGTCATGTACCATTTACCAATAACCATGATTTTAAAGGTAATTAGCCCATGTCATTCGTAGGTTGAGTTTTGTTTCGTGGAAGCCCCTATTATTGACGTCGGATTAGGAAGAGAACAAACAGGAATATGGCCTGTATGTTCTAATTAACGTCTTTACTGGCAAAAATAAATATATCGCAGCGTATACATGTTACTGCGGCATTTGCAAGACAGAACAAACATAAAAGAAACGTATATCATTGTTTTACAAGTCGTTGAATCAGTCAACTACCCCTCATTCCTCGGGATGCCCTTTCCAGTTTGTGTCTGACACTGCATTTTGCTGTATCTCTCCTCTGTTCTAAGTTGATCCCCACTACAACTAAAACATGTTCGCCTGTTTGACACTCACTGAGCTGGCCGTCATCTTGAATAATCTATTTTACGTGCGAAATTTGCCACTGTTTTTTAAATTTGGAATCAAATGTTACCGTACCCATTTTAAAAAATCACATTAACCTCCAAGTCACGTTAAAAATCACGTTCAATATGACAGGCATTAGTAGCAATGCGTGACTCTGTTTGCCACCTACAACTTTCATCTTAAACATTTTGCTCTATCTCATCTCCATTCAAAGTTATTCCAAATTATGTATTCAAATGGTCAATCCTGAATATTATTTAACGTCGTTTCTTGTTAACAATATCCACTTATTCAAAACATTTAGCAGCTTTCAGTCAGTTAATACTAGACAGGAAGTCAATCTGCATTTGGATCGTACCTCATTGACTCTTATGTAGAAAGGCGTGCAGTATACGACTGTATCCAATTGCAAGAAGCTACCACATGAATTCAAATATTAGCAATAATCGACACGTTATCAGTTTCAAACTGAAGAATTTCCTCATCAGTTATTGCTTTTATTCCGTCGAGGAGTTCCTCGAAAAATTAAGCTACTTCCTATGTTACATTGTGGATTGCGCTTATGTAAACTTATAGCTTGTCGTAGTTTTAGAACTCACGAAAATTTTATTTTATCCATTATTACTTTTCTGTTGCAATTTCATTTACTGACAATTTCCATGATCATGGAGATTTGCTCCTCCATTCGTTCCCATGGAATTCGACTGTAAAATAAATAAGCAAGATTAAATAGTGTCCTATGCTTGAAGTACCAATTAATATAACAGGTTATATATTACACAAACTCGTAATCACAGCATCACTGTTTTAGGAATCGGTGCAGAACATCCCATTGTAATCTACACTACTATTATAATTCTTAGAACAAGCAATTGTTCAGAATACTGTCCAGAAACTCGACAGTACGACGTTGCAGGTTGTGATGAATGACAAGGTTGTCAACAACATCCGCAGATCCAACGGAGTGACGTCGTACAACTGATGTGTTGGACTCTGGCTGCGTGCCAGACGCCAGAAGCGACGCAGCTGCACCGCTTCTGCGGTGCTGAAAGTCGAACCCAGGAGTAGCCGGCTCAGGACAGGAGCTGTCTGCGCCGCCTCCTGGACAGCGCGTGCGAGGCCACTGCTATCATTAACACCTGTAACGCCTGCCTCGTTAGAAGAAAAATATGTATCCCATCCTGCCATATACGCCGCTCTAAAAAGATTATCACAACAATGTTCCAAGAAATAATGCACAGTGCTGTCACAATGCAGTAAAATAAGAACGGCTCACGTGCCGAAAGAACCTCCTGTGAGAGGTGGCACAGTGCGGAGTAGACTCTCCTCAGTTTCCGGTAGTGATCTGCAAGTGGTCGGTGCCGGCGTCTCATTTGCTCCGAAGCTCTCAGGCACTGGTTGAGTTGCCGTAAGTCGACCTTCACCAGAAGAACAAGTCCCACGTACCTGGAAACAGCTGTTGGTACAATGCTATTTGTGAAGTATACGGGGACCAAGAACCAGTTGATGCCGCTCCTCAGCCATTCCGTAGTGACTAAAGCTATAATCAGAGCAGTGGGCATGACATAAACTGTCACGCAGGAGAACTATACTGGCCGACTGGAGGAACGATGGGGCTCCAAGAGGCCGCTGTCCCTGTATGACAACAGAGGGAGGATCTTCTGGTACTTTTGGGTGTTTTGAAACAAATCTGCTTTGACCGCCGCAACAATGGTGATGCAGGTCGCCACCACATAGGCAACCAGCCACATAAAGCTTAAGGAATCCTTTCTTCTCACGTCCAAAACTTGCACCCCGTTCCACACAAGTGTTGATGATCATAAAGAGAACAGCCGCTGCGTACAGTGTACCAGCACATGTTCTCTGTACCACACACCTCTCAGCGTCCACTGTGAACGGCGCCAGCCCGAAAACCTTGCAGATGGCGTGGTATCGTGCTACGGATCTTAAGAGGTCTCTCCTATTCGTCATTTCAACATCGGCTAACCCTGTAGGAATGTTCAGTACCTGTAATGAAAGAAAACAGTTCTTCAGTTATAGAAAACAGGAAGGTTGAATTACACAGAAAATTAATATAAAAGCGTTTAACTGATAAGCAGAGTAAAGGCAGTGAATTAGCACTTACACAACACATGCATTGTGCTTAATATATATTTTCACAAACCACTATGAGAATAATGGAGTAATCGTAGGCATGATTAATAGTGCTGCCATAACCATAATCATACAACAACGAAAGTCGGTATGAAAATATAACCATGTTCATCAAATCAAGTACTCGACCATCAAGATGTGCTGCCGCATCTCTACACAGTGTTGTAATGGAAACTAAGATAACGCGAATTAGTTGTAAATTATTGCATATGGTATTATGTAAACTTGAGGTGTTTGACCATGTAAGTAGTTATACTCGTTTAATGCAATTAATAACACTGAAGTTACCGTAATGTGTTTATTAATTGCGAAAATTAAAAGTCATCTACTAAGCACATTGCAATGTTCACTATTATGAGCATTGTTATGCAAGCTAGGATAGAGGAGAGAAAGAGCCTGAAAGCTCTAAACAAAACGGATAAAGTAAATGAGTAAATTAAAATAAGTAATATAGCAAATAAGGAGAGGTGAGAAGTCATACTCAGCCATAGTCGGGAAAATCATAAACGGCGCATTCTTGGAGAACTTGGAGAACGAAATGCCGGTTTCCACTTTGAGGAGTGTTGTCGTTAGTCATCTAGATGAGCCAAGCAAAGCTAAATCATCGTTGAAAACGGTAATTCTTGCCCCATTTCTAACACACACGTGTTGAGAGCCTGAAGCACTGCATCTTGTAATTTAACATCGAGTTTGCACTTTGCTATGAGAATTATGATGTTCTCTCCAGTATATGCTCCCACACACTTGTGATGGTGGTTTACGTAAACTAAAACGACGTATCATATTGACATCAAACCAGTGAAAACAGTAATTACATAATTTGGATAGGTTTTAGTATAAGTATCTCTACATGTAACACTGTGGTAATGTACGTAATAGAATCCGCAGTAGAACTATGTATGTAAATTCTTACTGCATGTTCAGTAACTCATCTTATTCAGTTAATTGTGGTAAACCGCTCCCATCACTCTGTATTCACATACTTTGCTGCGATTTTTCAGCACAGCTGCCCCATCCTCGAGTCTGATTTCATGAAAAGAGTAAAGCACACAACAGTACAGTTTGTTTTGTTACACTAAAACTAACTGCGAAGTTATTGAGCCTAAATTACGAGCACAAGGGGATGTGGAAGGCATATGCTGCGGAGATCGAGAAAGAGTGTGGTAACTGTTGTTGAAGTTCCTACATATACTCCAGAACATACTATCTTCTTGTTTGTACATTTGAACTAAGCAGGACAAATTTAGTTATCTTCCCCTAAGCCACTGGCAACAATCAGATGGGCCTAATACATTGTCATCATGTCATACATCTCACTTATTATTCTGGTGATCCTGTATCTCACATAACAACCGATACACTGTATCACAGTATTACTGAGCACCGTGCCGCTAAATTAGATGCATTTCATGTGACAACAATGTTAACTTTGTAGTCAGATGTAAAGATCTGCAAAGTAATACAAAAACACCTACAGGCTTCTCACAAAGACTGACAATGAGGTGGCTAACTCTTCATGCACATTACAGCCCCATGTTCATTTTCCCTGTCAGTGATTTTCATTATCATGCCATCAACACAAAAAATGTTATACTGGTGTTAATGATTATTTATTCGTTTAAATTTTGTAGTTCTTTATTCGTATATTATATGACTGTGTAAGGCAAAAATATTACGGTTGATCACACATTCACTCTCCAACAAAGAAGAAGAAGGAAAAAGAAATTTGTGTTTGTCTGTTCCAGAACCCCATCTTATGTCTTGTAGATGTAGAGCTCTGCAGCTTGTAACATCTGTGCTACGGAAGACAAAGCACCATCCAGAGTGCATTAACCTGTGTAGTGTTCCATATTCGTAAATGTAATGCAAGGCATTTTTGCATGTAATATAATTTGTCTTTTATATTGTTTTCTCAGCCACAAATATGTTATTTTCTTCTTGTATGCCAGCAGTAATCAACTGTAGATTTGGATACAGTGCAACTTTTAATGACGAACTGTATAAACAAGTTGTTTACATTGGAGCTTATATAACTTCATTTCTAAATTGTATGATCTGTGTTAATGAAGTATCTAAACACAAGGTATGTATTTCCACAGTCAACATTTGTAAGAATGTTGGAGGAGTTTTCGATTAATTTCTTTACGTGTTAGGTCGATCTTTTGCTCCAAATTATGTCAGAATGTTTCATCATATATGTGAAAGTCTCTATTTCTTCCAAAATATTTAGAAAACTACCTGTCTCAGTGGTGGTGGGCATTGACATGTTTTGTATTATGTCATTGGCTGAGCTTTTGCTGTTTTAGGCGTGAGCAAAATGGAAACAGTTTTATGCCTGTGAGATTCAGGTATTTTTATGAATACTGCTTAGAAATTTCTTCCTGTCTATATTATGCATATCTTCTCTAAGCTATCGTATTTTAACTTATAAACACTGAAACAGATAAGTTTATGGAACTTTTCTGCTGAATGATAAATTCGTGATAGAATCGTCTGACACTTATTCGCAAGTTGATTATTTGAAGAACACCTTTGATTTTATTTTAAAATTTTCACCAATATGCTATGTGATTTACAGAGCTGTGCTTTTCTGAAAGTAATGCTATCTTTTATTTTATTTTTATTCATATGTAGCTGTTTAATATAAATTTGGTTGACTAAACTGAGTTTTTAGCTCCTATTTCTACCATTTTTGCTCTTGTAATTGGATCGTGAAATTTTCTTTTCTTGTGTTGCTCGTGCACGATTATAAGTACTATATTTTTGTGTAATTTATTCCATTATCAGTGACATATATCTCTGTTTACCACGTCCACCGAACAAAATTTTTCCGTCATCTACATATCGGTTCAAATAACGAATTTTACTAGCCCATTCGTGATGGTTATAAAAAAAAATAGTTCTCCATATTCTATGGTAAAGTATTACCTAGTGAACCAGCAAGGTAATTTTCCATTTCTAAACTGCACTTATGTACAAGCTGAAGTCAATCCCAGGAGGGCTGTCGCGGATTCAGTGCAGGACGGTGTGTGGTGGAGGGTTGTGGTGTATTTTCAGGTTCATGTCAGGTAGACACAGCTGTGAAAACCATCACCTTACTTTACACAGAAATTTGTACTCTCTCGAGGCATGGGAATGACCACTCCCCTCTGAGAACTGTGGAACTGTGGGAGGGGGGGGGGGGTTGCTGTGAGACGTTAAGCCAGGACTTCTGATGCCAGTGCCCAGTAGGTGGTTGCGTTAGTCGCGGCAGTCGCACTGCGTCCGCTGCACTTGGGGACGGTTCGAATTCTTTCTGTGGTAGCCACCTCCTCAATAGATGGCTGTGTCCTGTTGGGTGATGATGGGTTGCGTGATGGCTCCTGTTCGAACGGTGGAGGAAGTGGCTACTCTTCTTGGGCACGATCCGCTGCCCCTTGGGTCTGATGGAGTGAACCTGATAGCCTCGTCCCGACGTGGCACCAAGGTACAGTGGCAGAGGACCAAACTCGCGACTGTTGGGTACAAAATGACAGCTACTTGTATAGGATGGCAGCTTACATGCTGTACCAGTTGTGGTGTGCGTACTGTAAGACCTTCGGTACACACACCATCAGATTATTTGACTTGTCGCTGTAACGAAGTAGGCGAGTGTCAGCAATATGTCTCGTGGTCCTATAGTTGCGTGTTTATCTTCTGCCGTTAGGTCAGACGATAGAAATGCCACTTGCACGCTTAGAGTAGCAGATTGACGGTGACCAACTTTAAACAGAACTTGATTAATTTTCACACACATTTATTAACATAATAAAAAGCATAGATCTTACGTAAATTTTTCTGGATGCTGTTTACAATTGACAATCTGAAGTTACTTTGGTCTTCGTACGTTAATCTTATTCTCACATATCTCTGATACTTGACAAAGTGTCTATTCATTTATCTTCATGGCTATGTACAGGAATATGGTAATCTTATTAGGCGTAGACTGAAACTTGACTACAGACAAATGCAGACTGATTAATCGGAGGTCTGTACACTCGTTATAATACCTCGCACGTTCAGGTATCACTGCGCGAGTGTGATCCGTGAGGAGAAAAGGTTCTACGTTAGCAGCAATCTCATTGGCTGCATTACATATTAATACGCGGATCGGCGGAAGCAGAATTTGGTCCGCCTCTAAGACAGCGCCATCTCGTAGTGCGCTGTTGTGCTTAGCGGGGCGCGCTCTAGTGGGAAAGTTGTGTACGCGCTGACTACGCGGAACTATGTACACAACACCAGTGCACCGTTTCTATTCGCTTTCTGGGCAATACCTATGAAGCTCTCAGCGGAAAAAACGTCCGGCCAGCACTGCAGGAACCTTGTCTTACCGTTGTGCTGGCAGTTTCTTTCAGTTTGATCCTGGCCTGTCTCACATTGAATAAACCGCCATGTTACTGTAAGAGTAGCAAGCAGCTGCAATATTTTTGTGCTGTCCTAAATCATCGCCTGCACACCGACCAGCGCAGTACCGTGAAAAGGCATCGAGAAGGCGCTGACCCGCCTGCCAATGGAAAGAACGGGCAGCGCCACACCTTCAGGAAGACAGAGTCCAGCGCCCCCTGTCCACGCTGATTAACCATCCGCCCGTCGCTGGTTGGCCCAGTTCGGTCGCAGATTTCGAGAGCATCAGCACTGCATAATAGGAAGATGTATTCATAGATTGTCAGTGTAACCGAGCGTATAAGGCACAGGAAGCACAGGAATCAAGAGAAGTAGTTCATTTTCTATTTAGAAATAAAGTTAATCTTCAAGTGTTATATACAGATCATTTCTAATTCCTGCCACCGGCCACACAACTGTTTTACCACCATACTCCCATTTATTTTCCCACAAAATACTAGTGGAGCTACAATACCCTCTCGTGTATTCAGATCCAGCTCGTAGGTCACCATGTACAACTAATTTGCAACTGAGATCCACACATGGAGTGGATGACATATCACATTTTACAGAATAGATTTCTATCGCAAGTGTTTCTCATGCCTTACATGACATGGTTTGCAAACTGCATATAACCTCTTGTGTTAACCCACTAGATATACTGTTAAGCTACTCATTTACTACGCCACTTGACTGAGCATTACTTCTCTTGGAACACTGATCACATTCCACCTCTACTTTTAATCATGTTATTCATGTGCTCTTGGCAATTGTTCCTCCTTTCCCCTCATAGCTTATTCTGGCCTTGTATCCTACTAAGCTGTAGGGAACACATTTCTCATGAAAACTCAGACTACAATGTTCGTCATACGCCCACCCTCGGGCTCTCCGGATCCGTTCTGCGAGAATCTGCACCACTGGTGGATGAGGTGTAAAGGTGAGTTTTCACATAGGCAGAGGAAGGCTACAAATAGTAACGTCAGAATGGCTGCAGTACTTGCTGTCGTAATACCCAGGGCCACAGCCACTCGTTGTTGCTCTGTCCACACTGCTCCACATGCCACACCAACTTCTCTTCTAAAGCAGCCCATCTTGCGCGGCTGTGAGTCGGTCCAGGGACTGGATCAGGTCTGTTTTCAATGCGTTTCCGAGGAATATAGCTGTGTTACTCTCGGCTTGGTAGCTACCACGACCATAGCCGGTAGATGGAATATTTGCCTTGTTGTGTCACAGTTGTCATATTAATCAACAACGCACTACATCTCAGTTGCACTCACCTTGTCCCTGTGAGCCTACCTTGCTTGTAGCAACTTGCCACAACTACCACGGTGAGTACACACTCTTCTACTGTCCTCCCTACATACATTCACGCTGAGTTTAGTGGTGAAAGATAAAGGTTTTCACTATATCCTTGAGTGTCACTGATACTCATTATTCCCGCCATAAAAATGGTGCCATGTTACATTATTTACATATCTGTGACATAATATTAACATGATGTCATTGTTTTTGTATCCCGCTTGGAAGGCGGCGCGTGGCTCTGCTCCTTAAATCTGACAAAGAGGCCGAATGAAAGGAAGCGAGTAGGAGCAGGGGTGGTAAAGCACGTCGGTACTGCAAGTAAAGTAAAAGAGGGTTTTACTGGTGCATGAAAATATATAAGTGAACTAGCTGACCCGACAGACTTCGTCCTGTCAAAAAGATTTGTAATATGGCAGTTTTTTTGCCTACGTATTTAAAAAAATTCTCCTGAACAGAACCGTCACCCTGGTGATGGGGCGTTGTGAATAAAAAATAATTAAATAAAACATATATAAGGATTTAAAAGTAAGTAATCGCTTTATTGTTAATCATGTGAATCATAATTATTATTATTATCATTGTAGTGCTTTGTGGTATACGATGTTTTTTGTTTGATTACCTGGCGCATAGATAAACAAATCTGATGGTTTTCCAACACGGGAACAGGCAACATACAATTGACCATGTGAGAAACATGGGTTTTCTAGATTAATACCACAAACACTTAATGATTGCCCCTGGGACTTGTTTATAGTCATAGCAAAAGCAAGCCGCACTGGAAACTGTAGTCGTTTAAACTCAAATGGCACATCAGTCGGAATCATTGGGATGCGCGGTATGAGAACATCTTCTCCTTTATACTTTCCTTTGAGTATAGTTGCTTCTATCACATTGTTTAGTAATTTTTTTATCGCTAACCGTGTACCGTTGCAAAGACGCGGTTGGTTGATATTTCGCAACATTATAACCACCGATCCAACCTTTAATTGAAGATTGTGAGGTGGCAATCCTGGCAAATCCAGCGAGTTTAAAAATTCCGGTGGATAGTTGACTACATCATCTTGATTAGTAGCCGAATCAACTGATTTATATATCCTCAATTCGCCTGTAATTTGTTCTTGAATTTTGAAATTTAATTCATTAACATCTATGTTTTTTGCAGCCAGTATAGCTCGTTCGCTCAACCAATCATGGTTTCTGTAATTTTGAGAAACATCTGGAAACACCTTCTGAATAAGTTCATCTTTTGATCGAGTTAACTGACAAAAATTTTGAGGAAAGTTAATGCAGCCAGTCAACATGTCTATAGGAAATTTGCCATTACCAATGTCAATGAGTTGTTTAGAGAATATGTTTCCAGATTGGTCATTTCGCAACTCGACACGCATATTCTTGCTTAAATGAAGTACTTTGACATGTTTCCACAAATTGGAGGACTTTAGACATGCATTGAGTTCATCAGCTGGCGTTGATCGTGGAATCACTGGCAATGTTTGACGAAAATCTCCTGCTAATAAAATCATTGCACCACCAAATCGGTTATTATTGCTCCGTAGATCTTTTAAGGTTCTGTCTAAAGCCTCCAAAGATTTTTTATGTGCCATCGTGCATTCATCCCAAACAATCAATTTACATTGCTGCAAAACCTTTGCCATTGCAGAGTTCTTCGAAACGTTGCAGGTTGGAGTTTCATTGCTTTGCATATTTAATGGCAATTTTAGTGCTGAATGGGCTGTTCGACCACCTTCAAGCAAAGTTGCTGCGATTCCCGACGAAGCGAGTGCAAGTGCAATTTTATTTTGTGAGCGAATTGTTGCTAATATTAATGAAATCAAAAAAGTTTTTCCTGTACCACCAGGTGCATCTAAGAAGTAAATCCCTCCAGTTTCATCATTTGTTACTTTCATAAGAGTTTCAAATACATACTTCTGTTGTTCAGTTAACAGTGGATGATTTGTTTGAATTAATTCTTTCAAAGCGTTGAGATCATACAGTTTTTCGCGATGCAACTCTTGGTTAAAAGCGTCATGCATTGGACGATTGGGCGCGGTCAGGCCTAA
Source organism: Schistocerca nitens (assembly GCF_023898315.1). Lineage (NCBI taxonomy): Eukaryota > Metazoa > Arthropoda > Insecta > Orthoptera > Acrididae > Schistocerca > Schistocerca nitens. Next base: position 41,182,572 of record NC_064617.1, on the reverse strand, counting down.
TTGAATTAATAGTTTGTTTGACATTATAAAGCACATGTCCTCAATTGAAATCAATGCTTCATTGTAAATTTCTTCACTGATTTGTATATTTGGATTTCCCATTCTATTCCGTATTTGATACAAAATATCATCACACATATAATCTTTGTACTTGATCCACAAATCAATTGGGTTTGATGGGAAGCATGTAGATATGATTATAGAAAACAATGTTCGTATTTGATGAGCGTGTGATGATATTACAGCATCATTGAGAGTTTGCTCCCAATGAGCGTCATTTTCAAGCAATTGCAAACGTTGACAGGCTTCTCTGTAGGATCCACACAATTCACCATGAACGGTTCGTAACTGTTGGAATGATGTTGGGCCACGTACATTGACTAATAGCAGTCGTAAATAAAAACATTCATCATTGCTTGGATGTACTGAATAAATCCGGCCAATCGCATCGGTGGAATATACATCTGTATATCCTGGAACTGGTTTTCCTTGTTTCCGTCGTATAAATCTCCTTGAGGATTGATTCCAGGTATAATATTTTGGCATTTCAGAATATAGCAATGTTTGTGCGAAATGATCGTTTTGGCATGTCTCAAAAAAACTGGTTAATGTAGTAGATGGTGGCTGAGCAGCTCTTTGTACTGCGTTCTGTGCTGTAAAATACACTCTTTGTCCATTTTCTACATGCACAGCTAAGTGAACAACAGAAGGGTGTCTCTCATGAATAGGAAAAGAAAATATTCGCCAAACTGCTTCATTACTACTGACATAGCGGCCCATTTGGTATTGGGTAACTTCATCATTGGAATTCTCTGCACCAATTCCAATCACAGCCATATCACTCCCTTTGGTTACATATTTGCAAATGTATTTAATAGATTTCACTGAATGGCAAGATTCAACGTTGATGTGTGCTTTGAATGTCTTTGATAAAATGGGTGAATATGGAACAATCCAACGATTATCTATTTCAATATCTTGTTGATTTAATTTGACAATTGTTGATTTTCCATTGTCTGCTGTCGATCTGCGACGATACAATGGATAACCGTCATTACCAATAATTGTTTCCGATATTAATGTCCGTGGATATCGTTTTGAACATTTACCATCCATCATACACGGTGAATTTTGATTAAGAGTTCCACAGGGACCATGTATCATGTTTTTGATAACTACCTCATGCAATCCAGGATCTACTTGTACATTAGGGATTTCAGCTGATATCACTGCATCAACTTCATTTGGCCTTATCTTTTCAACCAACCAAATCAAAATGTGTGCATGTGGCAATCCTCGTTTTTGCCACTCCACAGAATACATCCAGCAGCGTGTCTCACCAAACACATTATGTTTTACGATGAAATCCATTAAAGATTTCAACTTTTGTCTAAAGACTCTGGCTGTAATATCATGACGATCAATGGGTGATTGCCCAGGGAATAACTCCTGCTTGATTTCTATCCATTGCGGATTGCATGTAAATGTGATGAACAAATCTGCTGTACCATAATGACGAACATACGACATGGCATCTTGAGCATATTCGTGCATATGCCGAGGGCTTCCGATATATGTTGCTGGAAGAATAGTCATCCGACCGACATTCTGTGCATTTCCATCAGTATTAATCGCATCTCGAAGGTGAATATACTCTTCAGATCGGAGTTTGGTTTGATTCAACCTGATGAATTTTGTTCGCTAAAATAATTATGAGTAACTGCTATACATACCTTGAAAGTTGGCATAAAATTTTCCCGAACTACATTTGTTGCCCCAAATGAAGTCATTTGAAAGCAATTGTTATATTGTTGGATATGTGTCAAAAAGTGTCTAGAATCTGTTCCTATTCCTGAAACCAATGAGTACAATGGTTCTGGTGGTGGGTCCAATGGTATCAATTTCACTTTACCATTTGCGCAACACAATCCATTGGCTTCGTTTTTGTATTTTAATGCCTTACAGTGTGAGCAAACCGAGTTCATAGAACCAATAACAACACATTGGTAGTTACTGTAGTCAATTGACACATCGTAACTGAAAGCAGCTCGATTCAAACTTGCGCGATTATTAGTTGAATGTCTCGCTCGCGCTTCACGCGTTTGTGATATCCGAATTCTTTCACGTTCATTTCCGTCGTCACGTTCTTGTGCCGTACGATTAGATCGGTAATTAGCTTGGTTTGTAGCATTTCTGGTTCTTCTACCTAAATTGCTTCGTCGTATAGGAGGCATATGAAATATAAATTAGTTTTTCACTAATCACGAACTAAACAAACACTAACTAAGTAAACACTCTGCACAAAACACGAATTTGTTTCGTGTATCAGTTGACAAAAGCAAACTCAGTAGATTAGGTCACAGACAACTTTTTTTTTTTTTTACATTTTATATGACTTGAAGTCAAATCCTTTTAAGCCGTACGAATTGTAACGCGATTTTTGTTTGACTGATGTAATGACGTGGAAACTGATGCATTTTATCTCGCGTGCCGAAACTAATACAAAAGAAACGCGAGTTTCGGAACGCGATATTAAACTTCTCCAACTATGTATTCTGTGCTCCAACGCACACACGCACATTGTTTTGATAGATATGATCTTTGACGTTAGGAACACACCTACATTTCTTAGACAACAGTGTGTGCTTGTAATTTAATATGAACTTTATACCATAGCAATAAAGCTCAAATTGACTACGTTTTAGTTACAAATCATTTGTATAGGAAAAAGAAAAGGGCTATTTTTAGGGTTTTTCCAGCAATAATTCTAATTTTTCTCGCCGTAAAAACCATCCTTGAACTTCAACGAACATTTTAAAAAAGGATTTGGCCAAATTGGTCGAGGCGTTGTTGAGTTATGCGCTTACCAACACATTTTGCGATTCATTTTAATATGAACTTTATACCATAGCAATAAAGCTCAAATTGACTACGTTTTAGTTACAAATCATTTGTATAGGAAAAAGAAAAGGGCTATTTTTAGGGTTTTTCCAGCAATAATTCTAATTTTTCTCGCCGTAAAAACCATCCTTGAACTTCAACGAACATTTTAAAAAAAGATTTGGCCAAATTGGTCGAGGCGTTGTTGAGTTATGCGCTTACCAACACATTTTGCGATTCATTTTTATATATTAGATATGTATCTTTTGCTTAGCACCTACGTGCTCATTTGTACCAAAGTCCAGGTAAGAAAATCTCAATAGCAAGTTAAGCTAAAGCGATGGTTCTCTGCTGTCTGCTCTTCATGAACTTGGTGAAAGTGGTGTGGCGCTCGTGGAGCTGCCCAGCGTCTGCTAGAGGGCGCTGTCGTCCGTGTAGATGGTTCGCTCTCGTAGTGCCAACCTACACTGTGGCATCGGAACTGTCGATACCACAAGTGTCAAAGTTGTACATTATTTACTTCTGGCTTAAGATCAAAATGTCCCCAAGGCCAAATGTATACATTACATATACATACATACATATATCTCCGTTTTAAGTGTGTCAAATGCTGCGACCTCTGGTAATCATTTCTCTTTCCCTCCGTCTGTCTCCTTCTTCCTCACACATATCTCAGTACTTCATATATCAAACACAACTAGGCTCCTTAAACACGCATGTGATCAGTAATAAGTTCTTGTTGGTTTTCCAGAAGTTGCAGTAATTTTCCGTGAAATTACCCTCTGCACTACATTGTAATTTAATTTCCTCATTAAGTATCATCTCTTACATCGTTTGTGTGCATCTGTCTCATCATTAAATATCATCTCTAGAATTCTTTCTTTTTTTTTTCTTTTTGCAAAACAATATAAATGCTAGGCCTCTGAAACACTGTGCTCACCAGTAAGCCACATTACACGTGTTACTTACTGTCAGTTCAGCTCTTCGCCTGCCACTGCCAGACAGCGCCAGCAACACAGCCCACACTGAGATACCTCTGCACGTCTCACCTATCCTGATAAGATACAGTCCAGCTGAGAGGCAGAGAGAGTCAGTAATGTTTTCTGGGGACAGTGTATAGAACGAAGAGTGTTGCACACCGTACTCAGCCGGCCGGTGTGGCCGTGCGGTTATAGGCACTTCAGTCTGGAACCGCGAGACTGCTACGGTCGCAGGTTCGAATCCTGCCTCGGGCATGGTGTTTTGAACACCGTACTCAATTCATGGGTGCATGTATAAAGTTTTGTAGTTATTATCTGACGCAAACACCAGAGAATCAGATCTGGCTCATACTGCGGGTCACAATCAGACTCTAGGGGACACAAGGAGTGCACTGTTGCAGTAGGCAGAGCACTCCTCATAGTACATCTCCACACAGAGCCTTGTCATAATAAAGAGGTGCAGACAGCATCTAACGGCTCATTCTGTGTGCCTTGCACCGTGTAGCCATACCACGTAAGCTGTATGCTCAGCTCCTCCTCGGCATCCGAGCACTGAGTGAAATTTGGAATGCAGCGCTAACTGAGAATAACTGAGACAGCATGGCTGGGAAAAATCCACTGACACCTCTAGAGAAAGTGGCAAAACAATGGCCTCGCCTGGTTGGATGAGGCTATGTCCAGCTTAAATACGAATCTTTCCAAACCAACAGTCTCAGTGCTTGTAGTCAATATATTCTAATTCAAGGTTTGTTTAACACGACACTGAGGTGACAAAATTCATTGGATACTTGCTAACATTCTGTCGGACGTCCTTTATCCCGGTGTAATGCAGGCACTCGACGTGGCTTGGACTCAAGTAGTCGCTGGGAGTCGCCTGCAGAAATACATTCATCCGTGCTGCTTCTGTAGGAGCCCATAACTGTGAAAGTGTTAGGCTTCGTGTGCGAACTGACCTCTAGACTATATCCCATAACTATTCAATGTGATTCACGTCGGGTGTTGTGGGTGGCCAAATCATTCGCTCAAATTGTCCATAATGTTCTTCAAACAAGTCACTAACAATTGCGGCCCAGTGACATGTTTGGGAACATGTAGCCATTAATGTCAGAAACTGGCCTCCAAGAAGCCAAACATAACCATTTCCAGTCAATTATCGGTTCAGTTGGATCAGAGGACCCAATCGATTCCATGTAAACACAGTCTACACTATAATGGAGCCACCATCACCTTGCAGAGCAGTACCTTGTTGACAACTTGGGTCCACGGCATCATAGGGTCTCCACAAATCCTACCATCAACTCTTACCAACTGAAATCAGGATTCACCTGACCAGGCTACGGTGTAGTGTCCTACCAATATGGTCATGAGCACAGGAGAGGTGCTACACGTGATGTCGTGCTGTTAACAAAGGAACTCGTCTTGGTCGTCTAATGCCATAACCCATTAATGCCAAGTTCGCGGTACTGCACTAACGGATACGTCCCACACTGATTTCTGCAGGTATTTCACTCAGCATTGCTTGACTGTTAAAGCTGACAACTCTACTGAAACGCCACTGCTCTCAGACGTTAAGTGAAGGCCATCGGTCGCTCCATTATCCGTGGTGAGAGGTAATGCGACAAGAAATCGTTGGGATCTTTGAACCCATTATGATTGACCCTTATGCCAATAAATATTCGATTTTTGAAAGCTGAATTCCCGCAAACACATTCTAGACCATAATCACTCGTATTAATACGCTTTCTGTATGGCTTAACCATTATTTATAGTTATATAAAGTACTTCTTTTTTTGGTCTGATACTAAGAACGGCTGTCATGATAATGATGACGATGTCCAAAAAATTTCAGGTGTTCTTCTGCTATTGCAGCTTCTCATACTGTTGCTGCTCGATAATTAATATAACATTAAATAACGAAACACACATGAGTGATCAGTAATACTGTTAATAGTGAAATACGTATTAAATAAAAATAAAAACCGGCATGAGTTATCAGGATATATAGGTTGTTCAATAAATGTCGATTACTTTGAGAGGTCGTCGTATTCACCGAAAGAAGAAAACTAAGTCCGATAAACATGGCTCCAGAAATACATACTTTCCGACATAAACACGTTGTTATAGGAAGGGCTGCATGACGATTGGTTGCCGATATTAGCACAGTTCTTGAATTGGCACTCCATCAACAGCGTCGGCAGGGTATTATGATGTCTTACTCACAGTATCCTACCTACCATTAGGTGGTCTGCTGTCAGTTGTGCGGTTAGAGTCGTATTGTAGGCTACGCTAGTTTTCGTCGTGTTTCTGTGCCATATTGTACACTACTGTCAACCCTGGGTAGGTATCATGGCGTTTTATCTTCTTCACTTATTGTTTACCGAGCGAGGTGGCGCAGTGGTTAGCACACTGGACTCGCATTCGGGAGGACGACGGTTCAATCCCGTCTCCAGCCATCCTGATTTAGGTTTTCCGTGATTTCCCTAAATCGTTTCAGGCAAATGCCGGGATGGTTCCTTTGAAAGGGCACGGCCGATTTCCTTCCCAATCCTTCCCTAACCCGAGCTTGCGCTCCGTCTCTAATGACCTCGTTGTCGACGGGACGTTAAACACTAACCATCATCACTTATTGTTTACTGTTACTGCACTGTTTGTACGTACAAATGGTGTAGTATATTTACATTTTCTCTCTTCCACCATTCCACCACTTCTTACCAATCGAAGCCTACTACTCGACAAATGAAATGGCAGGTATGATATTCTGCTATGGTGTAGCAAATGGACGTAGAGTGCGAGTCTGTGCCATCTACGCTAAAAAAAAAAAAAATATATATATATATATATATATATATATATATGTGTGTGTGTATGTATGTGTGTGTATGTGTATATATATATATATATATATATATATATATATATATATATATATATATATATAAAATAATAAAAAAAATCCACAGTACAGAGTGCTCTCTGATACTCGGTACCTTTGCACATCGGAAGACTGATAGTGGAAGGCGCTGCACAGTACAAACGCCTGATATCCTGTTATCGAGGAATGTGTGCTGTGTTTGGTCAAAAACAAAAAAGCACCCTATTATCGGCGTGTGACGATTGACAACAGCAGAAGGCGAGTTTCACTCTATCTGTGGGGTAATTCATGAACCATTGCTATGCTCTTATCATCTACAGCGTGTTCGGGACCTAAGGCCACAGGATCATCATAGTAGACGGTGGTTCTGTAAATGGCTTTGCAGAAGTGTGCCACAGATCAGCTGTCCACGTCCAATATTTTATTTACCGATGAGACACAGTTCATAAGAGATGGTGTTTTGAATTTCCATAACCATCACATATGGGCAGATGTAAATTCGCAAAGAATTCAAGAAAGAGGACATTAACACTGATTCTCAAACAATGTATGGGCTCAAATATTTGGCGATAGATTAATGTGCGACCACGAAAGTTAACTGGGGCACATTATCTAGAACCTTTCATTAATGTATTGTCTACCTTGTTGGAAGCTGTACCAGTGCAGTAACGATTACGAGTGTGGTTCATGCATGGTGGCGCACCAGCACACATCCGTCACAGTGAGCACAGACATCTGACGCAGACATTTCAGAACCGCTGGAGTGGCACATCACCAACCCCTAGACGTTTGCTTGTGGGAAAACTTCATGTACGAACATTAGAGTGTCGCATCTTCAATACATGCGAGTGAGTAGAACAACAACTGGGTGTACCTCAAAGGACGTGTCATTCCTAGCAAGGAAATATTGAGAACGTAAACACGCTAACAGTGAAAACACACACACACACACACACACACACACACACACACAGGGTGGTCCATTGATAGTGACCCGGCCAAATATCTCACGAAATAAGCATCAAACGCCAAAACTACAAAGAACGAAACTCGTCTAGCTTGAAGGGGGAAACCAGATGGCGCTATGGTTGGCCCGCTAGATGGCGCTGCCATAGATCAAACGGATATCAGCTGCGTTTTTTTTTTTAAATAGGAACCCCCAATATTTATTACATATTCGTGTAGTACGTATAGAAATATGAATGTTTTAGTTGGACCACTTTTTTCGCTTTCTGACAGATGGCGCTGTAATAGTGACAAACGTATAAGTACGTGGTATCGCGTAATATTCCACCAGTGCGGACGGTATTTGCTTCGTGATAGATTACCCGTGTTAAAATGGACCATTTACCAATTGCGGCAAAGGTCGATACCGTATTGATGTGTAGGTATTGTGATCAAAATGCCAAACTTGCGTGTGCTATGTATGCTGCTCGGTATCCTGGACGACATCATCCAAGTGTCCGGACCGTTCGCCGGATAGTTACGTTATTTAAGGAAACAGGAAGTGTGAAAAGTCAACCACGACCTGCGACAAATGATGACGCCAATGTTGGTATTTTAGCTGCTGTCGCGGCTTATTCGCACATCAGTAGCAGACAAATTGCGCGAGAATCGGGAATCTCAAAAACGTCGGTGTCGAGAATGCTACATCAACATCGATTGCACCCGTGCCATATTTGTATGCACCAGGAATTGCATGGCGACGACCTTGAACGTCGTGTACAGTTCTGCCACTAGGCACAAGAGAAATTACGGGACGATGACAGATATTTTGCACACGTTCTATTTAGCGACGAAGCGTCATTCACCAACAGCGGGAACGCAAACCGGCATAATATGCACTATTGGGCAACGGAAAATCTACGATGGCTGTGACAAGTGGAACATCAGCGATCTTGGCGGTTTAATGTATGGTGCGGCATTATGGGAGGAAGGATAAATGGCCCCCATTTTATCGATGGAAATCTAAATGGTGCAATGTATGCTGATTTCCTACGTAATGTTCTACCGATGTTACTACAAGATGTTTCACTGCATGACACAATGGCGATGTACTTCCAACATGATGGATGTCCGGCACATAGCTCGCGTGCTGTTGAAGCCGTATTGAATAGCATATTTCATGACAGATGGATTGATCATCGAAGCACCATACCATGGCCAGCACGTTCACCGGATCTGACATCCCCGGATTTCTTTCTGTGGGGAAAGTTGAAGGATATTTGCTATTGTGATCCACCGACAACGCCTGACAACATGCGACACCGCATTGTCAATCCATGTGCCAACATGACGGTAGGCGAACTACTCGCTGTTGAGAGGAATGTCGTTACACGTATTGCCAAATGCATTGAGGTTGACGGACATCATTTTGAGCATTTACTGCATTAATGTTGTAGTTACAGGTAATCACGCTGTAACAGAACGCGTTCTCAGAAATGATAAGTTCACAAAGGTACTTGTATCACATTGGAACAACCGAAATAAAATGTTCAAACGTACCTACGTTCTGTATTTTAATTTTAAAAACCTACCTGTTACCAACTGTTCGTCTAAAATTGTGAGCAATATGTTTACTACTATTACAGCGCTATCTATCACAAAGCGAAAAAAGTGTACCAACTAAAACATTCATATTTCTTTACGTACTACACGAATATGTAATAAAAAATGGGGGTTCCTATTTAAAAGAAACTCAGTTGATATCCGTTTGTCCTATGGCAGCTCCATCTAGCGGGCCAAGCAAAGCGCCATCTGGTTTCCCCCTTCAAGCTAGAAAAATACCGTTCTTTGTAGTGTTTTCGTTTACGCTTATTTCGTGAGATATTTGGCCCGGTCACGATCAGGGGACCACCATGTATATATAATGTCTATGTTTAAGTTGCACCAGTTCATTTAAAATGGCTCCATCTTTGTAAATGAAATGTTTAAAAAGCCTCTAATTCTTTCACTTGATCCAGCCTATAACCTGTACTTCCTTTGTGCAAAACTCTTAAGTCTTCTAGTTTCTGTGTACTGTTTCACAGCAGACCCCTACTGTCATTAACGTAGCAGAGAAGTAGCTCGATCTTAAATAGGACTACTGGATATATCGTTTTCCCCATGAGTTAAGGCTAGTGGCACTGTGTTTCTTCGTCGTTATGATGTAAATATATTTCTAGAGGTTTATTGTTCACAGTTTTTCAGAAATCTTCACCACCCTGCCACTATCTCTCTCCACCCTCTTTTCCTTTTCTCCCTCAACGACTAACTTTCCCACCTTCCCTCACTTCCCCTCATTGCCACCCTGGTGTTTTTGCTATTGCTTCTATTTCCAATATCTCACAGTCTCCGTAATTCGTTTTTACCACAGTGACCTTTTTAGACGGTAAATTATTATTTGTTCCTTAAAAAAACAGCCCATACCACATAAAATATCGCTTTAGTTAAGACAGTCGGTTCGGACGGACTTTGCTGTCGTTTTCAGGTCTGCAAGAAAGAGCATATACATGGACTGTGTCTCATAAATATGATTGAAGACACAACATTTGTGATAAAAGTTTGAGTTTTCCATTACATAAACGGAAGTGGAAATGTACATATACATATCTTAATATTTGTTGTTGTGAAACGTGCTTATTTTATGTTCATAAAAATCAGCACATTATAAAAGGCTTGTCGTAACTAAAATATTTTAAAAAACATAACGTATCTTTAACAAATGGCAATGTTGATATTTGTTAAAGGATGTCAGATCTTTATTATATTATATAAACGCAGAAAACAGTAGCACATATTTTTAAATAAGCTGGACGTATTCTAAACAGTGAAAACCCGCTTTAAACGGTGTATAAGGTACACCTGACGGGTAACATGCCAAACATAACATTTGTATAGAGTCCTACAATCGCTAGATGACTCTTACTTCGGTACCATGAAAGAGACTGCAAATAATATTCTTTTCACATTTAGTTTTAACAACTTTAATGAGTGACGTTTAAGAATAATAACAATTACAAAACTGCCCTTTACTTACAACTGAATCACATTTTTATTCAAATTTTCCAATTCACATGTTATTACTACTGCATGCATAATAGAAAAATTGAGGTATTTACGTTGCAATAGTTTACTTCATTGTTGTTGTTGTCGCGCATCCATACCACAAAGCAACAGCCGCGAAAGCGCACAGGTCCATTGCTGCAGCTGATGATGGGGGAGTGGGGCGAGAGTGGGTTTGGTAGGATATATCCTGAACAATGATAAAGTAGCACTTGCAGTGCATAGGTTCAGTAGAAACCCTCAAACTACAAAATATGTACAAATCTTCCCAAGTAGTTTATTGTGATCTTTAGGTATAATTATTCACATACAGCTATGTGTAAAAGCGTAGACTGCAAATATTATATTGTGAGCCTGGTGAGACTAGAAACAACCACAGTTCAAGCATGCCACATAGAGAATTGCCCTTTAGATGGACAGAGTTTTACCTGATAAAAGTTTCTACAGACAGACGGCAGTGGTACTTTGCTATTTTGGGCTGTGCATACATAGGTGTTGTACTGCAACAAATAAAATGTACATGGATATGTATGACACAGAAATTATCACATAAACAGCAGTACGTGACCAACCATGACAAAAACTAATAATATATGTTATTTATGTTATGCAGGTAGCAACATGGCTGCTTTTCTATTTCTGAGTTTGGAGTACATTGGATCAACAATATTTCTAAGAATAATGATCTAATCAAAGTAACAACTTGGAGTGCATTTTATTTCTGCAGTTGGTAACTGCAGAAGTGCAATTAAAGGTATAACTAAGAAGTGCCATTATTTTTGTGCAAAAAGTCTCAAACATTAAAAAACATAAGATTTCACTCACTTAAGATAAAAAGCCTTGGTAGATCTTTACACTGGGAGAAATGTAGTGTACTCATAATATCAATGTTTATATAATAATAATATTATGGATACCAGGGGATGGTGTTCTCCAACGCGCTGATATAGCTTGTCTCCCTGGGTGTAATCAAATTTTCTTTTACTTTTTTAAAAAAAATATAGCACTTTACAGTCATAAATACACACTTATAATACGATAACAATGTTTTAACCATACCTTACATTATGGGGCCCTTCCTTATACCTCGCTGCTGCAAATGGACGTTACACCACGAGACATACACAAATTTGAATACAGCGAATACAGAGAACAAAATTGTTCTGATGGAGGTCTGAACACAGTCCAACCCTTCAACACTTAACCACGACGCCGCAGCTATATATATTCGCTGAATATTGAACTTGTTAAGCGTGTTTCTACTTTGCTTTTTCTTAACAGTTCAGTACACCATCTTCCTATATTAATGCTTGATCTGGGTTCATATTTTGACGGAGTTTTCACTGGGCCATCTTATCACTAAAACTGAGGGGGATGTCAGAGGGAGTTTCCCTTGTTAGATGAAGCTAGTACATAGGCTAAAAATTATTTGGATATATCTTGCTTCTTACTAGTCCACACAGTAGTATGATGTTACAGCAATTGTGACTTAGTTACGGAGGTGACTTCAGATGTAACATTTTGGTAAAGAGGGACCATATCAGAGAAATTCGTGTGAAACCTCTGATCATGAATGTGCGTTGTGGTGTGTGGTGGACAGAAACAGTTAACAGACACAGTTAACAGTTCAAGGTAAAGCCTAAAAATGTGAAAGTGCAACATATTTTATGGGTGCCAGAAGTATTTAATATTATTTGGATATGTTATATATAGTTTAAGTAGTGTGCAACATACAGCATGGCTGTGTTACAGCAATGTTTTAAAAGTCTGTGCTTATGTTATACTCTGTTTCTGTGTGCCATATGACATGAACAAAGTAAAAGATAAGGGTCTTTTCAACACATGGAAGATGGTAGTGCAATCACTAACAAAAGTGCAGACGATTATTATTATGTAATGTAAAGTCGCTTTCAGGCTAGTCATTTATATCATACTCGGTTACTAGTGTCTCATATAAGAAAAGGCATAAAACTGCTGGTGGTGATAGAAAGTATTAGAGTACATGATTATACAGGTTGAAGAAATTGTTATCTACAAATTCGAACTGGTCATTAAGAACATCACTTGCTTGTCTTTTTCCGCGGCTATATATTTGTAATTTTTCAAGAATGTCTAATTTTCCCGCTTTGGGGAGATGGCGTAAGACTTTCATGTCATGCTCTGTATTATCTATGCTGGGTTTGGACTCTCTTACGCAGTCACCGAAGCTGGTGGTATTATGGTTTCCACTATTCTCCCCAAACTTGTGTAAAATATCATCGACACAAAATCTTTTGCATTTACCACATTTTAATTTTTAATTTATAACCACCTATGCAATTGTACTTATTCTCATGGTCTTTTATTTTGTGCCTAACTTTGGATCCTAAGTTGTTGGGATGTTGATGTTTATCCACATAACAACTTGGCGTAAGGTCCAACGTAAAATGAAAACGTTGCACAACAAAAAGAGTTTTAGGTAGGGCTATGTAAATGTACAATTCCACTTCCGTTTTTGTAATGCCAAACTGAATCTTTTATGTCAAATATTACGCGTCATTCATGTTATGAGACATATTCCATGTATATGCACTTTCATACAGACCTGAAGATGACAGCAAAGTCTGTCGAAACTGGTCGTCGTAAATAAAGAAATGTTTTATGACATCTAGGATGTTGAATGCTTTTAGCAAGTATAAGAGATCACTCCTTCAGTATTCTCAAAGTAGGAAAATTCAATCAAGTGATGCCCCCATCACGCACTGTAGGAAACCTATATATTACAGGATATGAAAAAGAAAATAAAGGAGTGTATCCTACACATTCTTTTTAACAAGTTGTGTACTAAACATAACTTAACGACAAATTACACAAGAATTCACATTAAAACTACGTTTCTCACTGCAGGAAAAGTGAAAAGTAAATTAGAGTTAATTTGCGTCAGATTACTAAAAACAAATCTTTACAAAATTCATCTTTTGACTAAAGAAGTAAGTAGAACAGACAATAGTTTAAAAACCATACTTACAGAGAAACTGTTTAAAGAAGTCCTACGAATAATGCAGAATAAAATCAGACAGTTGCGGATCACATTACTGCCACGCATGACAAAAGGTTAGAACGTCTTTTACCTTCTGTACCAAAACATTATGATGCTCAACGTTTGCAAGTAGAAAAGAAATTTTAAAGGCAATTGATTTTACAGACACCGAAAAAAGATGTTTAGAGAAAGGTTTTCAACACAGCTTATAGAATAAATGGAATGCGAAGCAAGTGAAAGAAGTAATAGCTGACAAAAAATACCACTTAAACTGTGCTGGATAGAAAAAAGAGGTTATTACCCCACCTATAAAAACAGCACAACCATTAAATAAGGAACAAAATATAACTCGCTAAAAACAATCGATATTTAACTTTAAAATCAATCAAGAACGAAATGATACCTACATATCCACATACCTCTCCAATAGGAATTGTGAGAATAATTATTCACACATTCCGTATGTGAATGGAATGTGAAGAAACACTAATAAATGTTACAATAGGACGTATTCTCTGCCATGCATTTAAAAGTGGTTTATAGAATACAGGTGTGGAAGTAGACTGGATATTGTGTGATAGATTATATTTGCTTCTTCAAATTAACTGAAACTATTAATCACGTAATTGAGCAAGGATTACGTGTACATTGTACAGGGTAAGAGGTGTGAGCAAGCAAAGGCTATAGCCATTGCAAGAGGTTACGCCGCAGAATTATCAGCCAAAAGGCTGCAGTGAATGCTGAGAAGGCTCACATTACCATCGAATCTAAGACACGTGCACTGCCACTTCAATTTTCACAGCGTGCTTATTAAAAATATGCTTTACAACAATACCTTTTTTAACAAAAGATTTTGTTTTGGAGCATCAAAATCCGTCTGCTTAACTAGGTTTCCCTTCCAACACACACACACACACACACACACACACACACACACACACACACACACAGAGAGAGAGAGAGAGAGAGAGGGAGAGAGAGACTCCGTCTCCGGGAATGGTACAGGGAGACAATTATCGAACTGTATGAAAGAAACGTAAATTAGCTACAAGCTACGGCAGGTACACACTTTATTCAACATGTAAACGTCACTACAGGTATTTGGATATAGCAGCAGATTATGACATTCGATATGCCTACCATCATTCGCGATGATGTGTCATAGACATATAGCGAGATCCTTCATGACCCACTGAAGTGCCGGAAAATCGATGCTATCGACGAGCTCCTGAAAGGCTGTTTTCAACTCAGCAGTGGTTTTTGGGTTGTTGCTGTACACCTTGTCTTTAATATAGCACCACAAAAAGGAGTCGCATGTGCTGGAATCCAAAGGATATGGCGGCCAACCGAGGCCCATCGCAGTGGCCTCTGGGTACCCCAGAGGCAGAGCGCGGTCCACAAGGTGCTCCTCCAGGACATCAGACGCTCTCCTACTTCGGTGGGGTCGAGCTCCCTCTTGCGTGAAACACATCTCGTCGAAATCGTGGTCACTGTGTATAATGGGGATGAAATCATCTTCCAAAACCTTCACGTACCTTTCGGCAGTTACCGCACGTTCAAGGAATATCGCACTGACTACTCCGTGACAGGAAATTGCACACCAGACAGCCACCCGTTGAGCGTGACGAGATTTCTCGATCGCGAAATGCGGATTCTCAGTTCCTCAAATGCGCCAACTTTTGCTTATTGACGAACCCATACAAATGAAAGTGGGCTTTGTCACTAACCCAAACCATACAGCGCATACTAATTCCAATCATGCCTCGCTGCCAACAGTGCAGTTTTAACCTCCTAACACAAACAGTTCGGAAGCTATGGCAACGTATTTGATATCGTGATTAACTGACTGATTAATGCCCCTTAATCACATATTTTTCATGCTGATTCAGGAGGAGGGCGTAAGATGATTGCGGGAAAAATTCGCTAGGAAGTTTTCATCTGATGTTGAACCTTCCTGCTACTAATAAGAATTTATACACTTTGATAATCGACTACTTATCGTAATACATGAAAACAGGGGTAACACATTACAAAACAGGAAGAGTCTGAGGAGTGCGGTATGCCCTATCGGCATTGGAGAAAGGGCGGGGCCATCCAATATTGAGCACAGAACATGTTCCCCACAAATTTGGAGCAACGGTGCTGGTTCATTTGAAGGATTGTAAGGTGTATCTGCCATCAAAATTTTCGATCATCAGTCTCACTAAACTATACTTTCTCAACAGTGGTAGACTGTGCATAATATATCGTAGAAGAGACAAAAACACAGGCGAAGTCGATTTTGAAAATTTTATTAGGTAATTTTTTGTCAGAAAATATCAGTTTCTATTCACAAAGTACTACGCTCTATAAGACATGTTAATATTAGATCTCTGATAAGACTGACGTGACTCCATGCTTTATTCACAAGGCTGTCTCACATAAAAGGTCACTAGTGAGCTGAAAGCCCTTACAGTAGTCACAGAGCACATAAGACAGTCGCTTAAGGGGAGTGGTTTACTGACTGATTCCAAGTACGGCGCTGTTCTAGAAGAGTACGATGGTTACAAACGACAGTAATGATTCTGTTCCAGTACAAGCAGCTAGCTGATAGCTATATTTAATATATGTTATTCATAATGTGCGCAGATTGCCCGCAAAATGCTATTCAGTACTGTTTCGATTTCGTTAAGGTAGATTCAGCAGTGAAATTCTGGTTGCCTACTCGAGTTAGTTCAAATACGATCTCAGACCTGAGGAAATTCCGCCTTACCATAGACGATACAAAAAAAGTGTGTAAAACGATGTAGAATCTGCCTGAAATTCCTATTTTTCAACAGTATTGATTGTAACAGTTCTCTGTGAAAATTTTTATCCATTAAAATTCTTAGCTCTTCAGTATATTGTTTGTGTTGCCCTTTCGTCCTAAGTATTTTGTTATTAAATAATAAAGTACTTTTGATACAGTTATGTTCCTGTCTCTGTCTCTCTCTCTCTGTCTCTCTCTGTCTCTCTCTCTCTCTGTCTCTCACTCTGTGTGTGTGTGTGTGTGTGTGTGTGTGTGTGTGTGTGTGTTTATGTGCGTGCGTGTGAGTGTGTGAGGCAACAGAAGAGTGTACAGTATTTTTTATATAAGAGATACAGATATGCGTGTGTACATAAATATGCATAAATTTGATCTTGGAGTCCTTTTTTAATATTATTCCAGAGGTGTGTTAATGTACACATACAGCACTGACTCCATTGAAATAATTTAAACACAATTTTTACGCATGATAAATTTCTTAGAGGTCTGTACTTACACTCGGATATTTCAACAGCGTATAATATTTACCACTAAGCATTTAAAGTTCACCATTTAAAGTTCACCATTTAGCGTCCATCATTTAGGATTTACTGTTGGGCATTTAGCGTTTAGTGTTTACAATTAAGCGTTGTGTGTTTACCCTTTAGCGTTTACTGTTTAGTGTTTGACGTTAGGTGTTCAGGGTTTACTGTTTACCATACAGCATTTACCATTTAGTGTCTACCATTTAGCAGTCAGAGTTAAGCGTTTAGTGTGGTGTCACCGCCAGACACCACACTTGCTAGGTGGTAGCTTTAAATCGGCCGCGGTCCATTAGTACATGTCGGACCCGCGTGTCGCCACTGTCAGTGATCGCAGACCGAGCGCCACCACACGGCAGGTCTCGAGAGACGGACTAGCACTCGCCCCAGTTGTACGGACGACTTAGCTACCGATGCACACTGACGAAGCCTCGCTCATTTGCAGAGCAGATAGTTAGAATAGCCTTCAGCTAAGTCAATGGCTACGACCTAGCAAGGCGCCATAGCAATTGATAGTTATCGTATGAAGCATGTCTCATCATGAACGATGTATACAAATGATGGATTAAAGTTAAGTCTTCCAGAAGCTACGTACTTTTCTTTATAGCATTCATTACGTATCCTGTTTCAGACCTCACGCCATCCTGCGTGAGCTTATAGCGTGCATATCGGTCTCCTCAAACCACACTGTGTCGGCGCTTCTGTCGACACATCATATTGGCGACGAGGCTTAAAAGAGGATTTCGTGTTCGTATTGCTCTAATTTATTTGTGTCATGGCTTCGCCACAATCTCCTGATGTACTGTCCGAATTTTATCGCTTGCAGAATCAGCAGACACAGGCGTTATTGGATGCCCTTGGACAGCTCGTCCAGGGTCAGCGTGCAATTCAAACCGATGCGGCAGCCGCCGCTTCACCGCTACCGCAGCCACAACATGCTGTTGCACCCCAAGTTTTGTCCATACGATGAGGCAATGGAAACATGGACGGAGTGGTCACGCCAATTTGGATTTCATCTCGCCGCCTACAGAATTCAAGGTAACGAGCGGCAGCCTTTTTTATTGGCCTGTTAGGTGTGTCCACCTACCGTGTGATAGTGAAATTGTTTCCTTGACGCGACGTAGCGACTCTGTCCTACGAAGAAATGTTGTCGGCATTAGATGCCTATTTCAAAGAAACAGTCCGTGTCGTTGCAAAAAGGTATACGTTCTTTCGTACAAAACGTACGGCCGGTCAGACTAATAGGGAGTGGGTTGCAACATTGCAAGGCCTTACTAGGGATTGTGCTTTTGAGTGTGAATGTGGCCTCCCTTATTCTGATACAATGGTACGTGATGCAATGCACAGAACGTTTCTGATGTTCGTATACGGGAACAGATTTTGAAACTAGTTAATCCCTCCCTTCAGCAAGTGATAGACATATTGGATAGGCAAGACACACTTGACTTTGCTCAGGAATCATTTGAAACTTCGCCAGCCGTGTGTCACATTAACCGGCCCGCCGGGCGCGCTGCACGGAACGATAAACAGCCCTCGCGCCCGTCCGCGCAGCTGCGGCCTAGCTCTCAAACACGTGTGTTGCGTAAGCATGCCAATGCAGTTCTAAAATCATGCCCGCGGTGTGCATCTAGACATTCGCATGACAATTGCCCGTCACGCCAAGCTATTTGCTTTTACTGTAATAAGAAAGGACATGTTCAAAGTGTTTGCCAGAAAAAGCTCAGATCAGACAATCACAACCATTCCAGGCCCTTTGCTTCGCGCCCGCCGGAATCGAACCAAAAATACTCGGGCTCGTGAACCTTCGCCCATGGACATTCATGTAGTTAATTCCACTCCGTCCAGTGCTACTTTCTCTACAAGTGACTGTGTTCGTCCCACTAATAGTGTGCGTCGACGTCGCCGGAAATCCCGTCAGGTCGCAAGTGCTTCTGTACCAGTATCAGTTCAAATTACACGAGAAAGTCACTCTTGTCGTCAGCAGGATAATAAACTTTTTGTAGACTTGGACCTTGAAGGTAAAGTGATCCCATTCCAGCTCGATACCGGAGCTGCAGTTTCCTTGATCAATCACGACACGTACAAACAACTGGGCAAACCTCCGTTGCGTGCCGCACAGGTTCAGTTAACTAGTTATTCAGGACAGCATATCCCTGTGTTAGGACAGTGCACTCTTCTTGCAACATACAAGGGACAAACGACACTTGTGTCATTTTACGTTCTTCGTTCTTCTTCTGCTGTAAACTTGTTTGGTTTAGATTTATTTCAGTTGTTTAACTTGTCAATAGTCAATCAGGTCCTATCAGTGAACCAGACTGTGCCTTCCGCCAGTGTTTCTCGTCTATACGACGAATTTGCAGACATTTTTGCACCGGGCCTTGGTTGTGCTAAGAACTATGAAGCACATTTGGAACTCAAAGTGGACGCGCAACCGAAATTTTTCAGAGCGCGCAATGTTCCCCACGCATTGCGTGATGAGGTCGCGAGAACATTACACGATTTAGAATCACAAGGTGTACTTGAACGTGTGCAGGCTTCTCTTTGGGCATCACCCTTAGTCATTTTGCCGAAACCTTCCGGAAAACTGAGACTTTGTGTGGACTTCAAGGCAACAGTGAATCCCCAACTAGTGATTGCAACTTTTCCTTTACCCCGCCCGGAAGATCTTTTTGACAAACTGTGCCCGGGTACATACTTTTCAAAGTTGGACCTAGCAGATGCGTACTTGCAAATACCAGTGGACGAAGAATCCCAGCGCGTATTGGTGGTTATCACGCATCTTGGTTTGCACCGATTCAAAAGACTGCCATTCGGGTGTGCATCCGCCCCTGCATTGTTTCAGCAATATTTACAAACTGTTTGTGCGTCGGTCCCTACTGCTGCGAACTATCTGGACGATATTGTGATCTCCGGAAAGACTGCAGACGAACATTTAGCAAACCTTCGAACATTATTTCAGGTCTTGCGACAAAATGGTCTTCGCTTGCGGAACGACAAATGTGTGTTTTTTGCTCGTGACTTACCATATTTAGGACATGTAATCAATGCCCAAGGCGTACATCCGAGTCCAGAGCACCTCCGTGCCATACAGGACTTGCCTTCGCCGCAGAAATTTGAAGCAGCTACAGAGTGTGTTGGGAAAAATTAACTATTATCATAACTTTCTCCCGCATGCCTCTTCCATTTCAGCTCCGCTTCATCATTTACGCCGTAAAGGTGTTCCGTTTGTCTGGACGACGGAATGCGAAAGCGCCTTTCGCCAGTTGAAATCGGCGTTCTTTCAAATACTTGCCTTACGCCATTCGATACCCAGAAACCCCTTTTGTTGATGGTAGATGCATCGGATTTCGGGATCGGTGCTGTACTTGCGCACAAAGATGGCTCACATGATCGCCCTATTGCCTTTGCGTCCAAATTGCTGTCGTCTGCGCAAAGAAATTATTCACAAATCGAGAAAGAAGCTTTGGCTCTCGTGTTTGGTGTTACAAAGTTTCACGATTTCTTGTATGGTCGTCACTTTACCATCATCACAGACCACAAACCGTTGTCATCGCTTTTTCATCCGAACAAGCCTGTACCTCCACGTACAGCGCAGAAATTCATTCGCTGGTCTATATTCCTCTCGCAGTACCGCTACGATATCTTGTATCGGTCCACTGCTAAGCATGGAAACGCTGATGCGTTGTCCTGTTTGCCTGTTGCTGAGGATAAAGCATTCGATTCTTCCAAACTTGCTTGCATGTTCATTGATGCGGAAACCGATAACGTGGTCGAATCGTTTCCGATTGATTTTCGTCGTGTAGCTACAGCCACAGCTGCTGACCCTGTCCTTGCTACCGTATTGTCTTTTGTTGCTACGCAATAGCCCTTGTCAAAGTCATGGATCGAGGATCCGTTGGTTCACCGGTTTTTTGCTCACAAGGAGAGACTTTTTGTACGACGTGGTGTTTTGCTGTTGCGTTCTGACAATCAGTCCAGAGTCGTGGTCCCACGTTCGTTACAGTCCTCTGTCATACGGCTTCTTCACCAAGGACATTGGGGTATAGTGCGAACAAAACAACTTGCTCGTCAGCACTGTACTTGGTTCGGAATCGATGCTGCTATTACGAATATGTGCTCTTCTTGCATGGCGTGTGCCGAACAACAATCCGCACCACCGCGGAAATTCTTTGCATGGCCGAAAGCAACTTCCCCTTGGCAACGCTTGCACATCGATTTTGCTGGTCCATTCTGGAATGCTCGATGGTTGGTTGTGGTCGATTCTTTGAGTAATTTTCCTTTTGTTGTCCGGATGTCTTCCACGACGTCATCTGCCACCATCCAAGCGTTGTCTGCTATCTTTTGTATTGAAGGCCTTCCACAGACTATTGTTTCCGACAATGGCCCACAATTCATGTCCGCAGATTTTCAGTCATTCTGCAAGGCCAATGGTATTCAACATCTGACATCCGCGCCGTTTTCGCCTCAGTCAAACGGTGCCGCTGAACGATTGGTCCGGACTTTCAAGTCACAGATGTTGAAGTTGAAAGAGTCGCATTCTCGGGAGGACGCGTTGTTGCTCTTTTTGTCTTCGCATCGCTTTCAGCCCCGAGATGGTCGCTCGCCGGCTGAGTTGCTCCACGGTCGTCCTCATCGAACCTTGATGTCTTTGCTACATCCACCGCATCAGGTTCCTGTGCAGCGGCAGACGCCTGCTTTTGCTCCGGGCGACGTTGTATTCTATCGCAACTATCGAGGTTCACGGCGTTGGCTCACAGGGCGCATTCTTCGCTGCTTCGGCCGCGCTATGTATCTGGTTTTGGGGGCCTCTGGTGAGGTGCGTCGGCATCTCAATCAGCTGCGCCTCTGTCGTCGCATGGGTTCTGCCGCTCCCCGTCTGCTTTCAGCGACCGTGCCGTCCGGTCAGCGCCCTGGGGACCCATCTACTGGCTCGCCTCATCCCCAGGTGTTACCGACGCTGCCTTCCATTTTGCCCCATGGCGACGCGCCGCCGCCGCCGCCGCCTGTTCTCCCGCCGGCGCCACCCACAGTGGACGCGTCGGTGCAACCGCCTGGCGCCTCCCTGGGTCACGCGCCGCCGATCGCTTCCCGTGACCAGATGTCCTCCACCATGGAACTCTTGCCTGCTCCGGACCAGATGTCGTCTTCGCCCGTCGGGTGCCCCGACTACATGGAGGTCGACCCTTCGGCCCCTCCTGTATCTCTAAGGGCGGATGCACCGCCTGTTGACGTGCACTCTGGACTAGGTTTTCAGGCGTTTCCTAGCTCCCCTCGGTCCGAATGGCAGGGTGCGGGTGGCATAGCCTCGCCTGTTGTTAGGCCCCCCACCTCGTCGCATACGTCAACATGGGGTCCTCCCCACGGCGGGCGGAAGCCTTATAACACGACCGTCCGCCGATTTGCGGGGGAGGAATGTGGTGTCACCGCCAGACACCACACTTGCTAGGTGGTAGCTTTAAATCGGCCGCGGTCCATTAGTACATGTCGGACCCGCGTGTCGCCACTGTCAGTGATCGCAGACCGAGCGCCACCACACGGCAGGTCTCGAGAGACGGACTAGCACTCGCCCCAGTTGTACGGACGACTTAGCTACCGATGCACACTGACGAAGCCTCGCTCATTTGCAGAGCAGATAGTTAGAATAGCCTTCAGCTAAGTCAATGGCTACGACCTAGCAAGGCGCCATAGCAATTGATAGTTATCGTATGAAGCATGTCTCATCATGAACGATGTATACAAATGATGGATTAAAGTTAAGTCTTCCAGAAGCTACGTACTTTTCTTTATAGCATTCATTACGTATCCTGTTTCAGACCTCACGCCATCCTGCGTGAGCTTATAGCGTGCATATCGGTCTCCTCAAACCACACTGTGTCGGCTCTTCTGTCGACACATCATTTAGTATTTACGGTCTACTATTAACTATTAGCATTCAGTGTTGACTGTTTGACGTTTACCACCTAGTGTTTATTGCAAAGTGTGTGCTGTGTAGCATTTATTGTTTGCCATTACATGCTTAATGTATACCGTTTACCATTTACTTGATATTGTGTGGGGCATAAAGCACAAAACTCATCTATTTCATTCATTTTGGAATTTTATTACTTCCCTGTGATTGGTAGAAAAACACAGATGAGGTATATTATTAATCATACAATCATTCTGTACGTTGGTTGTGTGTTTTGACACCATTTTTATGCTGGAAATAATGCACATCTTTGACTTCGAAGTAAGAAATGAATATTTTTCACTTTCAAGTGTAAATTCCATAGTTTTTACTACATCTATGCTACAGCATTTAAACACTACACTGATGAGTTAGAAAGACGAAACGGGGAGGGGGGTTTGAACCACACAATCGATGTGCTTCCGTCATTACGACTGGGTGGAGATTAGGAGTGGAAGAGGTTTTACTTGATGCATGTATCAGAAATAACGTAATTTTCCAACGTTTTTATACTATGGTTATTTGTTGATAGACAGGAGCGGTATAAACCACGCAATTGATCTGCTCCCGTCATAACGGACTTTTAATCCTGTGCTATGATTCAATAGAAATAAGGAGAAGGGGGGATTCGGGAAGAGGACGGGGAGATATTTTTAATTTCCCATTCATGCAAATAGGCTGTTTTCTCATACTACACTGTGACGAGGTGGAAACAGGAGAGGAATGAGGGGGAGTAAAATACGCACTTGTCTGTTTCCATCACCACGGACTTTTAATACAGTGATGGGCTTAAAGAGTACTTTGCTCCGAATGGTTGAAGATACGGAGGGGAGGGACGAGGGAGAGGTGAGGAGGACAGTCTTTATACACTCCTGGAAATGGAAATAAGAACACCGTGAATTCATTGGCCCAGGAAGGGGAAACTTTATTGACACATTCCTGGGGTCAGATACATCATATGATCACACTGACAGAACCACAGGCACATAGACACAGGCAACAGAGCATGCACAATGTCGGCACTAGTACAGTGTATATCCACCTTTCGCAGCAATGCAGGCTGCTGTTCTCCCATGGAGACGATCGTAGAGATGCTGGATGTAGTCCTGTGGAACGGCTTGCCATGCCATTTCCACCTGGCGCCTCAGTTGGACCAGCGTTCGTGCTGGACGTGCAGACCGCGTGAGACGACGCTTCATCCAGTCCCAAACATGCTCAATAGGGGACAGATCCGGAGATCTTGCTGGCCAGGGTAGTTGACTTACACCTTCTAGAGCACGTTGGGTGGCACGGGATACATGCGGACGTGCATTTTCCTGTTGGAACAGCAAGTTCCCTTGCCGGTCTAGGAATGGTAGAACGATGGGTTCGATGACGGTTTGGATGTACCGTGCACTATTCAGTGTCCCCTCGACGATCACCAGTGGTGTACGGTCAGTGTAGGAGATCGCTCCCCACACCATGATGCCGGGTGTTGGCTCTGTGTGCCTCGGTCGTATGCAGTCCTGATTGTGGCGCTCACCTGCACGGTGCCAAACACGCATACGACCATCATTGGCACCAAGGCAGAAGCGACTCTCATCGCTGAAGACGACACGTCTCCATTCGTCCCTCCATTCACGCCTGTCGCGACACCACTGGAGGCGGGCTGCACGATGTTGGGGCGTGAGCGGAAGACGGCCTAACGGTGTGCGGGACCGTAGCCCAGCTTCATGGAGACGGTTGCGAATGGTCCTCGCCGATACCCCAGGAGCAACAGTGTCCCTAATTTGCTGGGAAGTGGCGGTGCGGTCCCCTACGGCACTGCGTAGGATCCTACGGTCTTGGCGTGCATCCGTGCGTCGCTGCGGTCCGGTCCCAGGTCGACGGGCACGTGCACCTTCCGCCGACCACTGGCGACAACATCGATGTACTGTGGAGACCTCACGCCCCACGTGTTGAGCAATTCGGCGGTACGTCCACCCGGCCTCCCGCATGCCCACTATACGCCCTCGCTCAAAGTCCATCAACTGCACATACGGTTCACGTCCACGCTGTCGCGGCATGCTACCAGTGTTAAAGACTGCGATGGAGCTCCGTACGCCAGGGCAAACTGGCTGACACTGACGGCGGCGGTGCACAAATGCTGCGCAGCTAGCGCCATTCGACGGCCAACACCGCGGTTCCTGGTGTGTCCGCTGTGCCGTGCGTGTGATCATTGCTTGTACAGCCCTCTCGCAGTGTCCGGAGCAAGTATGGTGGGTCTGACACACCGGTGTCAGTGTGTTCTTTTTTCCATTTCCAGGAGTGTAAGTTTCCATTAACAGGATGCCGTGAGTTAATACTTTCGTGCGATTTCTTGGGAAATAAGGGTGGGGGGGGAGGGGTGTTGGGGAATGAAGCACAGCTGGGCTGCCCACTACACTCTGGGCCACGCTGTGCTGCAGTGTTGGCGGTCCAGTGTGCCCCAGCAGTGGCAGGTGCCGCAAAGCTCATCCGTTCGCAGTGTCCACAGTGTCCACAGTGGCTCACTTCTTTAGCACACCGGCTGTGCTCATAGCTACTTACTGACTACGGCTGGCTGAAACTTAAAACAAACTATATTTCCCACGGAAAACTTTTTCGGGGGGCAGCGATATGCAGTTTCATTTCTCCCATTCAGAATTTCGTGCTACACAGTCATTGATTAGCTTTGTACATCATTTGGCCCAGCAAGCACTAACTTTTCTACCGAGAGTTCGCAGAGCCTCTTCTGAGTCCTTAAGAAACGCTATCTGGCCACTGTGATCGCTAAAATTGCCACAGAAATACTGGGGCAGTTGGCTTCGGGTGTTATGAACGAACGACAAAAGATGGTGCATCATAAATATATAAAAATTAAACTGTGATGGTAGAGGAAGATTATATGATTAAAGGCGACTGTCATTTATTAGCCTTCCACCGTATTAAGAATGAATGTGGAGGCGCTTATTGATTCGAGCTCCACGATGCAACAGAAAACAACAACCATTAGTGTGATGTACCAGAATTCTGCGTGTCATTCCATCATCATATAGTTTATCTATGTATTCATGTAACGAGTCTCGTACGCACACTTACTCACAGGCTCTTATGCCAGTCTAATATTTTACTGTTGGACCCTGTCTTTCGTAACATAACGTATGACAAAGAAATATAGCGCCGCGACTATGCCCAGGTCGTGGTCAGCATGTAAACATAATTGCAGTAGAAACTACAAATGGCATCGTTTATGAGATAAAGAAGACAGCAAGAAGCCTTGTTGATTACAGACGTTACATCAATGGCAGTTTGCAAACTTGAAGAGTGTGGTTGGCTGTGTTTAGAAGTTAAAAGATAAGTTTGTTTCAACCCCCAAGCTCGTGCTCACACAGTCTGAGGTGGTTCATAATGAAGCTAATAAATCTCTCCTTCTTGGCGTCTCGGTTGAAAACGAGATGTGGCCCTGTAGCAACGCATACTTATCGCTCCAGGTGACCACATACAGCGATGTTCCTGCGCTTATGATGGTCCACTAAGCACAGGAAGCAGAGTTATACGTTGTAGGCTGCGGCTTACTTTCTCCAGAGTGTGATGTGGTTCCGGAAGGCGCCTGACACAAACCGGTTTGTGTTGTCCATCACTGAATTACCGAGTGGCTTTTTGCACACTACTTGATTTACAGATAGCCATAATCTACAAAATTCGGTAGCGATCTTTGCCATCAGCATGTTCTAGGCAGCGATCTCTATGATACATCAGCGACCCACAGTCCGGCCGCCATGAAAAGGGCTGATGTGGACCGTGCAGTCCATCCTGTGCTCCACACTTTCTTCGACGGCTGGTAAAAGGTGTGACGTCAGACCGGTCACTTACTGCGCCGCACTGTTTCATCGCCCTCCAGTACAGCACTGCCTTTAATGTACGGTGACCACACGTCCCGTATTTTACGGGATCGTCCCCTATTTAGCTTGAGAGTCCCTTAGGCGCCACAAAATACATATGGGACGTATGTTGTCCCGTTTTTCGTTAACCGTCCCGTATATTTTGAAATAGGGTGTTATTACGAAATGAGCAGCATAACCAAATGGAGAACAAACGTGGTCATACCCAAGGGATGAAGAAAATGAACTCCTTGATTAAAATGACTTCCTTGCATCTCAACATAACTGCTGCAGAAGTTTCCAGCTCATTACTGAATTTCTCCTAACTCTACCTGGTACTAACTCTACTGCATAAATGGCGTTCTCGATCGCAGATACTTTATGAACCGGACAAAAGAAGAGGTTTAGTGTGGAAACGGGCAAAAAAAATAGCTATAAGTAAGATAGTTCCACAAAAGCACGGCAGAACTGCCGGATATCAGTAATATTCTCCCACAATATTTCGGCGCAGAGTCTTCTGGCCATCTTCAGGTGAGTACCACTGTAGTAGTACTGCCGAGTACGCGCTGAGCTCCGTTATTTAAAGCCATACTGAGGTGACATTGCGCATGCGCTGCTCATCGTACCCGTTCATAACAACTCCGTGCGCTGCGCCTCGCGCCCTCCACGGTGAAAGCTTGGCGTATCGATATCAGGTCGATTTTCATCTTTATGCAGATAACTACGTCGACTGCGAAGTTTCTCTATAACAGGATTCCGAGCAGAGTTTAGCTGATAACCGCTATCTCGAGTGATGAGAGTCTCGTTGTCAGACAATCTTATTTCCACAGATTCATTGATAATCGAGCTCCAAAAGTTTGATGTACGAACCAAAACTTTTGCGTCGTTGTAATTCGTGGAATGGTCTGTGGAAATACAATGTTCAGCGATTGCAGACTTGGTGGGTTAGAGAAGGCGAGTATGCCGTTGGTGTACCACAATGCGTTCCTGCACAGTTGGTGTTGTTTGCCGCATTCACACGGAATTTTGTAACCACCTAGTTTATGCAGGCCCAGGGCGTCTTTAACGGATACCACCAGTGACGAAATTTTGGAAGGAGTGCGAAAGATGACTCTCACTTGATACTTTCGCAATATTCTGCCAATCTGTGAAGAAATATTCCCAATAAATGGTAGATAAGCAGTCGACCTGAAGGCCTCTTCCTCTTCCTTGTTCCGTCGTTTGTAGGTCTGCAACACTCTGCACGGCTTTAGATAGCGGAGCTCAGCGCGTACTCGCCAGTACTATTACAGTGGTACTCACCTGAAGATGGCCAGAAAACTCTGCGCAGAAATATCGTGGCCGGACGTTACTGATATCCGGCAGTTCTCCCGTGTTTTTATGGAACAACCAGTACGCCGGGAAAGCTTTAAACATCACATAAGTAAGATACATTTTCAGGATTATTCATGTGCTGATTTTTATAAAATTCTGTTTGAAAATGTATCAAATTCCTGAATAACATACATTCTCCTGCAAAATGTAACAAAGAAACATTTTCAGAAACTATCTACGGCGGATCTTCCAGGCCAATTGTGAGGACAAAATAAGTATCCTATGTAGTTAATTTTCTAACCTAGTTAAATACTTAGTTATATGAAATTGAAATATTATGTTTGCATGTCGCAACAAGAAAACAGTAAAGTATTTACTCAATTAGTAATGCAAGGTATTTTGTTCGATGCTCTGTGTAATTATTCCATAAACAAAGTAGGTTGACAAAAATCTAATATACACAAAATGTCCATTCATTTCAGCTTTTAAGTTGTGACCCACATTTTGATTTTGGAAATCTGGTCAGCCTGTTTTGATGGACCATCAGTGTGAGTGAGTGAGGCTGCACGGCGGTCAGCGCACTGGATTCGCAGTCGGGAGGACGACGGTCGAAATCTGCGTCTGGGCATCTCTGTGACTTTCCTAAATTACTTAAGACACACGCTGCGATGTTCCTTTTGAAAGGTCGTGGCCGGTTTTGTTCCCCTATCCTGTCCTAGTACGACCTCGCACCACGTCTCTGATGACTCCACTATCGACAGGGCGTTAAACACCAATCTTCCTCGCTCGTACGGCCATGCGGAAGAGAAATAACAAGTAAACCATTGAAAGTAACATATTTTTATTTCCAGATGAGTCACTAACATTTTTATTTGCGAACAGTGATTATCTCCCAGATTAAGAATGTAGCGCAGTTCGACAACTAAAGTCATCCACGAGATTCAGAACGTAGTAGAGATAAATATTTTTGGAACATCGCCCGTGAAATCAGCGAAGAAAATATAATCGTTGTAATAAATCGTAACAGTCTAGATCGCAAGGCACGTTTATTGGAAGGTGACCAGTCCAGATCATCGCGTGATCGTCTTCATACCTACAGCCATATTGATGGACAATCTCCTTGTCGAGCAGGAAGCGCTGAATGACGATACGCAATTGCTGATTGTCGTCATTCAGCGGATCTTGTTCCACACACAGGAATTGTTCATGAGACCAAAAGATGAATACACTAAGCAGATTCAGAAGGATGCAGGTTGCAGTAGGTACAGGGAGATGAAGAAGCTTGCACAGGATGGAGTAGCATGGAGAGCCGCATCAAACCAGTCTCAGGACTGAAGACCACAACAACAACAACAGTTCGTGTTAAAAGTTCGCCGAACTGACCATTAACATTTTTATTCACTTCTTTTTCTTCGTACGATGAATTCTAAATAATATTCCGAAGATTGCAAGCTCCAGCGTACGTGTCCATCTACTCGCTAAAGAACTGTTTTAACCCACTAAACACGTGGAATAATATTCGGAAATATAGGGGTTCTGTACCTATAAGAACAACAATTTCTGTGAAAAAATCTCACGGCGTTTGTCCCTTTTATTCGTTACAATGCTTATTTGAAAATGTGTCGTTGCTGTGACGGTACGTTTTTTTTTTTTTTTTTCACTCGATCTTTAAACTTACTTTTAAGTTGGTCTCCGTTAGTGAAAAGTAATTTATATATTTTGACATGCACACGAGTGAATAACTGTCACAGTCATGCATCTTCATTTTAACCATACACAACTTCTCACGACAGTGATTTTTTTTCTATACTGCTTGTTAAATATTGACACAATAACTGATACAAACGTATACGCACTCGTGTTCTCACGCTGTTAAGGGAGTCCGTTGAGTAGACACAGAGAGGAATGTTACATTAACATGTGGTGAAGTGCAATTACATTGCTTATTGCTAAACTAAACTACTGTACTATTCTTTTGTGGTGCCATATTTTTGTGTGTAGATAAATCATTATTTATAAAGCCTGACGTATTAATAGGTTCTGTTGATTTCATGAAACCATGGTTGTGGATGATAGAAGTAATAAGTGTGTACTGCGATATTTTTATGCTTTCTACTTGTGTTCGTTTGCTTTACTGCAAGAGGAACTTGTAGTTATACTGGGTGGTCAGATGTGAGTTGCTTGTTCAGTAGTTCCCATACAGATTCTTTATGAGGTTTGTGGAATTTAAGACCGTGTGGAGTGGCCGCACGGTCAGAAGCATCATGTCACGGACTGTGCGGCCCCTCCCGCAGGAGGTTCGAGTCCTCCCTCGGGCATGGGTGTGTGTGTTGTTCCTAGCATAAGTTAGTTTAAGTAGTGTGTAAGTCTAGGGACAGATGACCTCAGCAATTTGGTCCCTTAGGAATTCAGGGAATTCACACAGATTTTTGGGATTTAAGGTGCTTTTGAATGTTTAGCAGAAGAGTAATATTTTGGAATGGTACATGACTTAAGGAATTTTTCAGGATTATAGAAGTTAATGATACCAGTAGGTGAAGTTTCTGTTAGATAGTGATGTTTCGTTAGGCGAAACTTGTTGAGTGACACTATTGACGTTGTATCATATTTTCTGATCTTGTCGACTGAATACTAACTTAATTTTAAAAAGTTTTCTGAACTATATCTTTGTAATTCCGCATAGACTTAGTGTTTGTTTCTGCTGCGTGCAGAACTATATTGAAGTGTTGCGTTCAAAACCTTCATTCTGCTAATTGTATGAAATATTAGAGTGGATTAAATGTGCCTAATTTATAGAATATTAGTCTAACAGTTTCAACGCTAATTACCTGGAGAGTTCTGTTGCAATGACCATTCATAAGAATCTGGAGTATATCTGTTTCTAATTGGTGTTTTTACTACCAGCAACGAAAGTCATCACTGGGCTTCCGTGGGCTGTTGCCACGGTCAGTTTCATTCCAATGCAATAGTAAGAGTAGCTTTGATTGCAAATTTCATCATTGTACTTGGCAGTGGTGCGAAGCTGTAGCTTAGTAGAGCGGGGAGTCGATCAGTCCCCACCCTTCTTCAACCCTCTCGCCCCCCTCCCCTCCCCTCTCATGCTGATGTTAAGTGTGATTTGAGCGCAGTTGAGTTTGTAATCATTTTCATGTTTCTTATGAATACTATATACTTTGCGATAGATGGATTTGATAACTTTATTGAATTTATTTACTCAGGGGAAGTATATACTGGACTATGAAAATCTTGTTGCATGGGCAAGTGAATGCCAGAAACCTGAAACCAGACCACAGTGTTGACTGTCTAATGCTTCTGTGTTGTTTTAAGGCCTTTCTGATTTATTATTATACTCCTTAGGTGCACTTGCGGTAAACTGGTATTTTTTTGTTCTAGGAATGTAGATGGTATTCAGCTTCAGTCCGTAGGTTATCCCTTTTCAGAAGTTTGTCTGGGAAGTTTCTAGATTCCACAGGGGATGACATAAACGTGTTACAACAACAGACTGTATAGGTCTACAACGAAGTAGTAGAACTAAACAGATTGATAGCATTTGAAGAAGATAATCTTAGGCAATTGTAACGGCCAAAGACTAGTTGTAAAGACCGGGAGGATAGTGTTTATGGATTAATGGAACAATCTGGGTTACATGATAGGCTAGAAGTTGCTCCAAGTCAACCTGTTGCAAGTCAGGTAAACGAGATGGTCATGGAAATCTTGAGCAGGGAGTGGAAGTATTAATGGTGAACAGAGAATATAGTATTTCAGGAAACATACAAGGCTGATGAACTTGCTACTACTGTAGCCCAACTGCCTGTCAGTGGTAAGCAGAGCTCGAATAGCCCAGTGCAAGCCAGCGTTTGTAACTGAGCTCAGAGCGGGTCAGGTGGAGCTGGTGGATGCACCTGCTGACCACACAGCACATGTAAAACCAGCATTGAGAGATGACTCTATGTTAGAATTATTTAAAGTAAGTGTACAATAGGAGTTATGGGTCATTATGGTAGTGGAAGAACGTGATGAACTTGGCACAGAGCCTGTCATGGGCCTTGTTGAAGGGAAACTATTACACAGGCCAACGAAAACGTTTTTTGAAAAACTTCTTTTTACTTTGATAGCTGCTCTATATAGATTTTTATGAGCTGAATCCAAATATAGCCTTAGTTTTTTTGTATCACCTATAGTTTTCGAGCAATACACTTTTATTATGTACTATAAAAATTCGAAGTGGCATGGTAAATCGGGAAATTTGGTAAAGCCACCTTGCAGACCAAGGAACATACATATTACTTTTAGGAACATACATATTACTTTTAGATCGCCTGTTATCATCCAACCATGAGCACAATAGCTTGTTTTATTTAGCACTATTTCTAGGTTTTCATAGCATTCTTTCATATGTATAGAATCCCCAACATGTATAGATGCATACATGTTACCAATGTGTAATAAAACAGACTTTAAACTAGTTTTGGATGAATCAATATGCAGCCTTCAGTCTTCCTTTTTGATTCAATACCAAACTCATTCATTAAACTGGGAATGTCTGAGCAGTACGCTAATTCACATTATTGTTAAAAAAAAAATCCTTCGAAAATTGCTGCTCTCTCTCTATATAGATGTATATACTGGTTCCAACAGCCAATAAGTTGTTTTCTGTTAATCAAGAGCCAAGCAATACGGCATTTTCTTTCGGTAAGCCCAGATCCCTAACCAAGTAATTAAGCTTGGTGTAAGTAATCAATTTGGGCTGTAGACTTTCTGTAGTACAATGGAATTCATCATCACCTGGTTCATCTAAATCAGATTGTACGTCAGAAAGTACTTCTGTTGGAATAGAATTTAAATCATCTGGTGGTTCAGGAACTGGCAAATCTGCACCATGCCCTACTGGTCGGATGGCATACAGAAGGTTAGGGTAGCTTATTACCTTCTTGTTTTTCAAATTATGACCAGTAATATCAACACTGCAAAAGTAGCAATCATCGGAATGATTTCTTGGCTCCCTCCGTATCACAGAAACAGCAAATATAAAGACTTTTTCTCCTTTTTGTACCATTTTCTCCGATCTTCAACACACACATAACAAACCTTGTGCAACACCCAAGATTTATCTTGATCACCAAGTTTATATCCAAAGAATGATAGATAAACCAATCTCTCAAAGTCTGTAATGTTTCTTCTGTGTTTTTTAATCAAAATTCACCACAAATATAACAAATGTCAGCAGAGCTTTTACAAGCGCAATTAGATATTGTACTGAGCACATGTACAGGAAACAGTAAAGAGAGGTTAAGTTGACAGTAAACTAAACACAATCTGTTTACATAAAAATAGAATTGGCCTTTTTTACCCAGAAAATGTTTTTCGGCAGTGCTACCAACGTCATCTACATACATTACACCTCATTTTTAAATTATTTTAACTATATAAAGGCTGTTAAATTCTTTAAAACTCGCTTTTCTTTGTAAATTTAACTGTAAAGTATGAAGAAATGGTGGGTGAAACAGTTTTTTTGTCAGTATCTCCAGGCGTCTTCCATGTATACAACTGACAGGTTTCAGATAGATTATATAATGGTCAGACAGAGATTTACGAACCAGGTTTTAAATTGTAAGGCATTTCCAAGGGCAGATGCGCACTCTCACCACAATCTATTGGTTATGAACTATAGATTAAAACTGAAGAAACTAAAAAGGAGATGGGACCTGGATAAACTGACTAAAACAGGGGTTGTACAAAGTTTCATAGAGAGCATAAGGGAACAATTGACAAGAATGGGGGAAAGAAAGTAAAAGAAGAATGGGTAGCTTTGAGTGATGAAGTAGTGAAGGCAGCAGAGGATCAAGTAGGTAAAAAGACGAGGGATAGTAGAAATCCTTGGATGATAGAAGAAATATTGAATTTAATTGATGAAAGGAGAAAATATAAAAATGCAGTAAATGAAGCAGGCAAAAAGGAATACAAACGACTCAAAAATGAGATCGACAGGAAGCGCAAAATGGCTAAGTAGGGATGGCTAGAGGACAAATGTAAGGATTTAGAGGCTTATCTCACTGGGGGTTAGATAGAAACTGCCTACAAGAAAATTAAAGAGACCTTTGAAGAAAAGGGAACCAATTGTATGAATATCAAGAGCTGAAACGGAAACGCAGTTCTAAGCAAAGAGGGGAAGGCAGAAAGGTGAAAGGAGTATATAGAGGGTCCATACAAGGGCGATGTACTTGAGGGCAATGTCATAGAAAGGGAAGAGGATTTATATGAAGATGAAATGGGAGATACGCTACTGCGTGAAGAGTTTGATAGAGCACTGAAAGACCTAAGTCGAAACAAGGCCCCGGGAATAGACAATATTCCATTAGAACTACTGACAGCCTTGGGAGAGCAAGTCCTGACAAAACTCTACCATCTGGTGACCAAATGTATGAGACAGGCTTCAAGAAGAATATAATAATTCCAATCAAAAAGAAAGCAGGTGTTGACAGACGTAAAAATTACCGAACTATCAGTTTAATAAATCACGGCTGCAAAATACTAACGTGAATTCTTTACAGACGAATGGAAAAACTGGTAGAAGCGGACTTGGGGAAGATCAGTTTGGATTCCGTAGAAATATGGGAACACGTGAGGCAATACTGACCCTGCGACTTATCTTAGAAGCTAGATTAAGAAAAGGCAAACCTACGTTTCTGGCATTTGTAGACTTAGGGAAAGCTTTTGACAATGTTGAGTGGAATACTTTCTTTCAAATTCTGAAGGTGGCAGGGATAAAATACAGGAAGCGAAAGGCTATTTACAATTCGTACAGAAACCGGATGGCAGTCGAAGGACATGAAAGGGAAGCAGTGGTTGGGAAGGGAGTGAGACAGGGCTGTAGCCTCTCCCCAATGTTATTCAATCTGTATATTGAGCAAGCAGTAAAGGAAACAAAAGAAAAATTCGGAGTAGGTATTAAAATCCACGGAGAAGAAATAAAAACTTTGAGTTTCGCCGATGACATTGTAATTCTGTCAGAGACAGCAAAGGGCTTGGAAGAGCAGTTGAACGGAATGGACAGTGTCTTTAAAGGAGCAAAACGAGGACAATGGAATGTAGTCGAATTAAGTCAGTTGATGCTGAGGGAATTACATTAGGAAATGAGACACTTAATGTGGTGTCACCGCCAGACACCACACTTGCTAGGTGGTAACTTAAATCGGCCGCGGTCCTGTAGTACATGTCGGACCCGCGTGTCGCCACTGTGTAATCGCAAACCTAGCGCCACCACATGGCAGGTCACAAGACACGGACTAGACCTCGCCCCAGTTGTACGGACGACATTGCTTGCGACCAGAAGTACGACGCCTTCCTCTCATTTGCCGAGAGACAGATAGAATAGCCTTCAGCTTAGGCCATAGCTACGACCTAGCAAGGCGCCATTTGTATCAGTGCTTATAGTTTACTACATTTCAAGAGATGTATTCCAACAAGAGAATAAAAGTTAAGTAACATCTACGTACTTTTCTTCTTATTCATTAATAAGTCTCATGTTCCAGAACTTCAAGCCCGTCTGCGTTAGTTTAGCGTGCACCTAGCTACCTCATTGTGTCTATGCTGAATGAGCTAGACACAACATTATTT
Organism: Schistocerca nitens; assembly: GCF_023898315.1. NCBI lineage: Eukaryota > Metazoa > Arthropoda > Insecta > Orthoptera > Acrididae > Schistocerca > Schistocerca nitens. Next base: position 41,146,733 of record NC_064617.1, on the reverse strand, counting down.
GGCGACGAGGATGGGATGTATTCATTCGTTTGTGTCATGGCTTCGCCACATTCTCCAGATGTACTGTCCGAATTTTTTCGCTTGCAGAATCAGCAGACGCAGGCGTTATTGGAAGCCCTTGGACAGCTCGTCCAGGGTCAACGTGCGCTACAAACCGATGCGGCAGCCGCCGCTTCTTCGCTACCGCTGCCACAAAACGCTGTTGCACCTCCCTTTCGGCCATACGTGGCGGCCGAAGAGGCCTGGCACGAATGGTCTCGCCAGTTCAACTTTCACCTCGCCGCCTACAGAATTCAAGGTAATGAGAGGCAGCCGTTTTTGCTTTCTTGTGTCGGTGTGTCTACATACCGTGTGATAGTGAAATTGTTTCCCCGACGCGACGTAGCTACTCTGTCCTACGACGAAATTTTGTCTGCTTTAGATGCCTATTTCAAAGAAACAGTAAATGTAGTTGCAAAATGGTATACGTTCTTTCGTACAAAACGTACGGCCGGTCAGACTAATAGGGAGTGGGTTGCAACTTTGCAAGGACTTACTAGGGAGTGTGCCTTTGAATGTGACTGTGGCCTCCCTTATTCAGACACTATGGTGCGTGATGCAATAGCACAGAACGTTTCTGATGTTCGCATAAGGGAACAGATTTTGAAACTAGTTAATCCCTCCCTTCAACAAGTGATAGACATATTGGATAGGCAAGACACACTTGACTTTGCTCAGGAATCATTTGAAACTTCGCCAGCCGTGAGTCACATTAACCGGCCCGCCGGCCGCGCTGCCCGGGACGCTACACGGCCCTCGCGCCCGTCGCAGCCTACCTTGCAAACACGTGCGCCGCGTAAGCCAGCAAATGCAGTGAAATCATGCCCGCGGTGTGCAACTAGACATTCGCGTGAAAATTGCCCGTCACGCCAAGCTATTTGCTTTTACTGTCAAAAGAAGGGACATGTTCAAAGTGTTTGCCAGAAAAAGCTTAGATCAGACAATCGCAATAATTCCAGGCCTTTTGCTTCGCGCCGGAATCGAACCCAGGACAATCGGGCTCGTGGACCTTCGCCCATGGACATTCATGTAGTTCATTCCCACCCGTCCAGTGACACTTTAGCTAACAGTGACTGTGTTCGTCCCACCAAAAGAGTGCGTCGACGTCGCCGCAAATCCCGAAAAGTCGCAAGTGCTTCTGTACCTGTATCAGTTCAAATTGCACGTGCCAGTCGCTCTTGTCGTCAGCAGGACAATAAACTTTTTGTGGACTTAGACTTTGAAGGCAAAGTGATCCCCTTCCAGCTCGATACCGGAGCTGCAGTTTCATTGCTCAATCACGACACGTACAAACAACTGGGCGCCCCGCCAGTGCGTGCCGCAAATGTTAAGTTACATAGTTACTCAGGACAGCATATACCTGTGTTAGGACAGTGCAGCCTTATGGCAACATACAAGGGACAGACAAAACTTGTATCATTTTACGTTCTTCGTTCTACTTCTAGTGCAGTGAACTTGTTTGGTTTAGATTTGTTTCAATTGTTTAATTTGTCTATAGTAAATCAGGTCCTATCAGTGAATCAGACTGTGCCTTCCGCCAGTGTTTCTAGTCTTTGTGAAGAATTTGCAGACATTTTTGCACCGGGCCTTGGTTGCGCTAAGAACTATGCTGCACATTTGGAACTGAAAGACAACGCGCAACCGAAATTTTTCAGAGCGCGCAATGTTCCCCACGCATTGCGTGATGAGGTCGCAAGAACATTGCACGATTTAGAATCTCAAGGTGTAATTGAACGTGTGCAGGCTTCTCTCTGGGCCTCACCCTTAGTAATTTTGCCAAAACCTTCCGGAAAACTGAGACTTTGTGTGGACTTCAAGGCAACTGTGAATCCACAACTAGTGACTGCTACTTTTCCTTTGCCCCGCCCGGAAGATCTTTTTGACAAACTGTGCCCGGGAAAATATTTTTCCAAATTGGACCTAGCAGATGCGTACTTGCAGATACCTGTGGACGAAGAATCCCAGCGCGTCTTAGTGGTAAACACGCATCTTGGCTTGTATCGCTTCAAAAGACTGCCGTTCGGGTGTGCATCCGCACCTGCATTGTTTTAGCAATATTTCCAAACAGGTTTGTGCCGCGCGCTTCTTCCATTTCAGCTCCGCTTCATCGCTTACGCCGTAAAGGTGTTCCGTTCGTCTGGACGACGGAATGCGAACGCGCCTTTCGCCAGTTGAAATCGGCGTTACTTTCACATACTTGTCTTACGCCATTCGATCCCCGAAAACCCCTTTTGTTGATGGTAGATGCATCGGATTTCGGGATCGGTGCTGTGCTTGCGCACAAGGATGGCTCGCATGATCGCCCTATTGCCTTTGCGTCCAAATTGCTCTCATCTGCGCAAAGAAATTATTCACAAATAGAGAAAGAAGCTTTAGCTCTCGTGTTTGGTGTTACCAAGTTCCATGACTTCTTGTATGGTCGTCACTTTACCATCATCACGGACCACAAACCTTTGACATCGCTTTTTCATCCGAACAAGCCTGTACCTCCACGTACAGCGCAGAAATTCATTCGCTGGTCTCTTTTCCTCTCGCAGTACCGCTACGATATCTTGTATCGGTCCACTGCTAAGCACGGAAACGCTGATGCGTTGTCCCGTTTGCCTGTTGCTGAGGATAAAGCATTCGATTCTTCCGAACTTGCTTGCATGTTCATTGATTCGGAAACCGTTGACGTGGTCGACTCGTTTCCGATTGATTTTCGTCATGTAGCTACCGCCACAGCTGCTGACCCTGTCCTTGCTACTGTTTTGCGTTTTGTTGCTACGCAATGGCCCTTGTCAAAGTCACGGATCGAGGATCCTTTGGTTCGCCGTTTTTTTGCTCACAGGGAGAGACTTTTTGTACGACGTGGTGTTTTGTTGTTGCGTTCCGATAATGATCAGTCCCGTGTCGTGGTCCCACGTTCGTTACAGTCCTCTGTCTTACGGCTTCTTCACCAAGGACATTGGGGTATAGTGCGTACGAAACAACTTGCTCGTCAGCACTGTACTTGGTTCGGAATCGATGCTGCGATTACGAATATGTGCTCCTCTTGCGTAGCGTGTGCCGAACACCAATCCGCACCGCCGCGGAAATTCTTAGCATGGCCGAAAGCCACTTCCCCTTGGCAACGCTTGCACATCGATTTTGCTGGTCCATTCTGGAATGCTCGATGGTTGGTTGTGGTCGATGCTTTCAGTAATTTTCCTTTTGTTGTCCGGATATCTTCCACGACGTCTTCTGCCACAATCCAAGCCTTGTCTGCCATCTTTTGCATTGAAGGTCTTCCGCAGACTATTGTTTCCCCACAATTCATGTCCACAGACTTTCAGTCATTCTGCAAGGCCAATGGTATTCAACATCTGACATCCGCGCCGTTTTCGCCTCAGTCAAACGGTGCCGCTGAACGATTGGTCCGGACTTTCAAGTCCCAGATGTTGAAATTGAAAGAATCGCATTCTCGGGAGGACGCTTTGTTGCTCTTTTTGTCTTCGTATCGATCTCAGCCCCGCGATGGTCGCTTGCCGGCTGAGTTGCTTCATGGTCGTTCTCATCGTACTTTGATGTCTTTGCTGCATCCGCCGCATCAGGTTCCTGTGCAGCGGCAGACTCCTGCTTTTGCTCCTGGCGACGTTGTCTATTATCGCAACTATCACGGTTCACGGCGTTGGCTCGCAGGGCGCATTCTTCGCTGCCTCGGCCGCGCGATGTATTTGGTTTTGGGGGCCTCTGGTGAGGTGCGTCGGCATCTCAATCAGCTGCGCCTCTGTCGTCGCCTGGGTTCTGCCGCTCCCCGTCTGCTTTCAGCGACGGTGCCGTCAGGTCAGCGCCTTGGGGACCCATCTACTGGCTCGCCTCATCCCCAGGTGTTACCGACGCTGCCTTCCATTTTGCCCCATGGCGTCGCGTCGCCGCCGCAGCCGCCGCCGGCGCCGCCCGCAGCGGACGCTTCGCTGCAGCCGCCTGGCGCCTCCCTGGGTCACGCGCCGCCGCTCGCTTCCCGTGACCAGCCGTCCTCCGCCATGGACCTCTTGCCCGCTCCGGACCAGATGTCGTCTTCGCCCGTCGGGTGCCCCGACGCAATGGAGGTCGACCCTTCGGCCCCTCCGGTCTCCTTACGTGCGCATACACCTCATGTTGACGTGCACCCTGGACTAGGTTTGCAGGCGTTTCCTAGCTCCCCTCGGGCCGAATGGCCGGGTGCGGGTGGCACGGCCTCGCCTGTGGTTAGGCTCCCCACCTCATCGCATACGTCAACATGGGGTCCTCCCCACGGCGGGCGGAAGCCTTATCTCACGACCGTTCGCCGATTTGCGGGGGAGGAATGTGGTGTCACCGCCAGACACCACACTTGCTAGGTGGTAACTTAAATCGGCCGCGGTCCTGTAGTACATGTCGGACCCGCGTGTCGCCACTGTGTAATCGCAAACCTAGCGCCACCACATGGCAGGTCACAAGACACGGACTAGACCTCGCCCCAGTTGTACGGACGACATTGCTTGCGACCAGAAGTACGACGCCTTCCTCTCATTTGCCGAGAGACAGATAGAATAGCCTTCAGCTTAGGCCATAGCTACGACCTAGCAAGGCGCCATTTGTATCAGTGCTTATAGTTTACTACATTTCAAGAGATGTATTCCAACAAGAGAATAAAAGTTAAGTAACATCTACGTACTTTTCTTCTTATTCATTAATAAGTCTCATGTTCCAGAACTTCAAGCCCGTCTGCGTTAGTTTAGCGTGCACCTAGCTACCTCATTGTGTCTATGCTGAATGAGCTAGACACAACACTTAAAGTAGTAAAGGAGTTTTGCTATTTGGAGAGCAAAATAACTGATGATGGTCGAAGTAGAGAGGACATAAAATGTAGACTGGCAATGGCAAGGAAAGTGTTTCTGAAGAAGAGAAATTTGTTAACATCGAGTATAGATTTAAGTGTCAGGAAGTCGTTTCTGTAAGAATTTGTATGGAGTGTAGCCATGTATGGAAGTGAAACATGGACGATAAATACTTTGGACAAGAAGAGAATAGAAGCTTTCGAAGTGTGGTGGTAAAGAAGAATGCTGAAGATTAGATGGCTAGATCACATAACCAAGAGGATGTATTGAATAGGATTGGGGAGAAGAGGAATTTGTGGCACAACGTGACTAGAAGAAGGGATCGGTTGGTAGGACATGTTCTGACGCATCAAGGGATCACCAATCTAGTATTGGAGGGCAGCGTGGAGGGTAAAAATCATAGAGGGAGACCAAGATGAATACACTAAGCAGATTCAGAAGGATGTAGGTTCAAATGGCTCTAAGCACTATGGGACTTAACATCTAAGGTCATCAGTCCCCTAGACTCAGAATTACTTAAACCTAACTAACCTAAGGACATCACACACATCCATGCCCGACGCAGGATTCGAACCTGCGACTGTAGCAGTAGCGCGGTTCTTGACTGAGGCGCCTAGGAGGATGTAGGCTGCAGTACGTACTGGGAGATGAAGAAGCTTGCACAGGATAGTGTAGCATGGAGAGCTGCATCAAATCAGTCTCAAGACTGAAGACCACAACAACAACAGTTTCTATAAGTATCTTATTAGGACTTCCCACCCTAAAAGCATAAGAATAAGATATTTTCAGCAAAAAAGGTTCTTCCATCGTTGGCCTGTGTTATTAAATAATGAGATAGCAAACTGAATTTTAGAGAGAAGAAATTACTTCACATCTACAGTGGTTTTGTGAATTCTGCCCCAACATAGGATATAAACAACAAAAGATAATTTTTTTTCCTGAAATGTAGCACATACTTCTTTCTGTTACTGGATAACTATCTCTAATGGCCTCAGTATCAATCAGAAGCTAAACACTAGTCGTAGAACATATAGGACCATATAGAATTTATATAGTGTCAAGTGCAAATCTTACTTTGTGGTAGTGTGAAGGTACCATTATTTCTGATTTCAAGGAATCTTGTGTAAAATATCTAGTGTTTTACTTATGTGCCAGTTAAGTTTCTTTGTCTATCGAGACCATTCCACGTGTTCTCTTTTCAGTGTATTTTCACGTTTTATAGATTTTTTTTCATGACTGAGGCATTAGCCAGGTGTCTAGATAATTTCTTCTGTGTGAGTGGCGATATAGCCAATGGGCTTGTCACACTGGATCTCGCAAATTAAACGAAGTTAAGAAATGTCAGGCTTGGTTAGTGCTTGGATGGATTATCTTCTGGGTATTCCAGGTGCCATCGGATTTGAAAGATTTGCTGTTGCGCAGTATGACTATTATTATTATAGTTGCAACATGTGATGAGGAATTTAATTTTCTTGAGGAGTACTATTGATGAGACAATTTATAGTGCTTTTCTTGATTATAGCGACGAGTGAGGCAGTGTGAAGTGCTCTTACATATGATGATTTAATTAGAGATATGATTACCATGTCTCATATAGATACAAAACGCTTTCTTATTCTTGTTTTATTCATTAATGATGTATTTTTCTGCATGCACTGTGCAGTTTCTTGTTGGAGTGTGAGGTCTGCATTTGATTAACGTCCATTTTCATCATATCATTGTTATGAATCATTGTTATAGATATTTTGATATAGTGATATTGGGTTTATCAGAATAATGTATGATATAATGAGATGATACTACTTAGGGATTTTCGTTTGTTTGTTGTGAGTCTGAAACTGTGACGTGTGATTATGAGTGGATATTATCTATCTACTGATGTTCAGTACACGATGTTCATGATATAAAGGAGGATTTATGCCAGTTATGTTTAGCCTTTACTAGATATTTTACTTGATGATAGTTCCCTTGAATGGTTAACATTCGTCTTTGATAGAGAGCAATTCGTATGCAAGATAAGTGTGGGCACGATCTGATATGTTGTGGATATTTATATTTTGCAGAAGTTTGTGTTATGGCTTTATGAGTGTACTGTGTTCCAAATGACGAGATGGTTCTGTCCTAGTATACTGAAAAGTGAGTTATGATTTGCAATTGTTGTGTCCTGGTCTGTAAAGATGAGTATATGATGTGACAGATGTTTCGTTTGTTCGATATTTGAGCCAGAGTGGGTACACTGTGAGCATTAAAGTGAATATAATGTGTAGTGAGGTTACCATCTTAGTGCTCAGAGGCTTATACTGACCGTGTCTGTGATGAGTGTAGGAAATTCAAGGTCTTTCCTGCCAATGGAGTGCATATTTTGTCTTTCATGCTATATGTTGTTTACTACTCTTGTTCTGCACCGTGTCTGTGTTTGTAGATCTATTACTATCGATGGACTTGGTGTGAGAGTAGTTTGAAGAACTTGGCCAGCAGAAAGAAAATATGTATGTCCATATGGTGTAAAAGAAAAATGATTCACTCGGGTTGCTTGAGACATATCTGATTGTGTCAAGGCAAGTAATAACTGTGATTAAGATCTCGATATGGATTCCGTTTCATTGATGCTTGATTACGTTTTATGATGGTTGCTCCAGACTATTGTGGTGATTAAGAATGTAGTGCCGCGATTTCGCTTTTGCAACAATGCATGTAGCAGTCACGTTAGTGTCCGAGATTAACACTAGTGTAACTTTTGATGCGGTACGTTTCTTCAGCTGCAATAAATCATATTTGACGTCCAACTGCATACAGTGATGAAACACCGTTAACGTTCACCCGCGTCAGCTAAGGTTTCTGGTCTTCTTCTGTAGCCGCGTCTTGTTGTTGGTTACTGTGGCTCCGTGTCGCATCTGAACCTCTTTGTCAACTTTCCGCCTCCTCCTGCGAAACACAGCTTTGGTCCCGTCTAAAATATTCCAGTTGCTGTTCCTGAACTTTTCTCTTTCTTTTACGTGAAATAACTTCATGTGTGTTTCAAGAATTAAAAATTCGTGCGATTTATGCTTTTAAGTAATTCATTTCACTCGTGCTATTAATAATTACCAATTGTGTGAATATGTAATGCAGTGTGGAAAGTGCAGCAATTTTAATTTGTTTCCTGTAGTTTCAAAAATGGTTCAAATGGCTCTGAGCACTATGGGACTTAACTGCTGAGGTCATCCGTCCCCTAGAACTTAGAACTACTTAAACCTAAATAACCTAAGGACATTACACACATCCATGCCGGAGGCAGGATTCGAACCTGCGACGGTAGCGGTCGCGTGGTTCCAGACTGTAGCTCCTAGAACCGCTCGGCCACTCCGGCCGGCTCCTGTAGTTTCAATCGATGGAAGATTTCATGTTGGTTTTGAGCGAAACTAGACACTGTAACTAGATACACTGCACAATAGACTTGAACACGTCCATCTTCGCACCCCTTCGCTGTGCTATACGAGTATAATGCTAAATAAGGAAACACTTTGAAGAATGGTCTCATCTCTTAAAATGCTGCGGACTCTTAATAGCTCTTAATCATAGCAACACAGTTAAAGAATTTTAGTGCAGAAGATTCCCTGTTCACCAATAGTGCTGTAACAATATTTAGCAGGCTATCCTTTTTTTTTTTTCAGAACGCTTCCCAGAAAGTTAACAGAATCACAGCACAAGTTGTAATGAAAGACAAGGAGACAATCAACATCTGCAAATCCAAGGAAACGACGCCGTAAAGTTGATGAGTGGGACTCTGGCTGCTGACCAGACGACAGAAGTGGTGCAGCTCTGACGTTTCTGAGCTGCGGAGAGTCGAACCCAGGAGTAGCCGGCAGAGGACAGGAGCTGTCTGCGCCGCCTCCATGGCCACTGTCACCATTAACACCTGTGGCTACTGCCACGACAGAAACAACATGTGTATCGCCACTAGCTGTTTCTGCTGACGTGTTAAGACAGCGGCAACTGCATTCCAAGATATACTGCACAGTGCAGTCACCATTAATAAGACTAAGACTATCTCGTGGGCTGAAAGAACCTCCTGGGACAGGCTGCACAGGGCGGAGTAGACTCTCCTCAACTTGCGGTAGCGATCTGCAAGTGGTCGCCGCTGGCATCTCACTTGGGCTGTAGTTCTCAGACACTGTTTGAGCTGGCGTAAGTCACTCCTCACAAGAAGAACGAGCCCCACTTACCTGCAAACAGCTGTAGGTAGAATACCACTTGAGAACAATGATAACGTGTACGTCCATTTCGTCCCTTCCATCAGATATACGAACGTCACAGCAGCTACACGTAGCGCGAGAGCCTGCGTACACCACTTTGCAGCAGATCCTCACCGCCGCGCTGGAGAAATGGCGCCACTCCAAGATGTCGCTGTCCTGGTAAGACAATAGAGTGAGTAACCTCTGGTACTTGTGGGTATTTCGAAACAGGTCTACGGCGACGGCCGTCACCGTGGTGGCGTAGGATGTCATCACATAGGCAACAGACCACACAAAGGTGATGGAATCCTTTTTCATCGTGTTCATAGCTTGCATCCAGTTTATCATAAGCGCTGTTAGTGCCAGGCTCACGACGAGAACAGCCGCTGCGTACAGCGTACCAGCACGTGTCCTCTGTAGCCCACACCTCTCAGTGTCCACTGTGAACGGCGTCAGCCCGAAACCCCTGCAGATGGCGTGGTATCGTGATACAGACCTTAAGAAGTCCCTTCCATTCGCCATTTCAATGTCGGATAGCACTACAGGACACCATCAGTACCTGTGATAAAAGAAAACATGTTCCCAGTTACAATAAGAAAGTCGCTTGCATTACACAGGGAACAAATCTAAAATTATCAACATAGAAATGATTAACAGAGTAAACTCACCATGAGATAGCACATTCACGACAAATGAGTTTTCCTTAACGTATGTTTTCAAAAACCATTACGACAATAATGGACTAACCACAGGGATGATGATTATTTTTCGACATATGAAATCGGTACAAAGATACAGCCTTTTTAATAAAATATAAACTTGGCGATCCAGTATAGTTATCGCTTCCCTACAAACCGCAAATAGTGACAACTAAGACAATTCGAATCATTCATAAATTGTTTAGTATGAGGTCTTGGTAAATTCTGATTGATCGTATAAGTTCATATGTTCTCTTAACAGAACGAATAAGACTGATTTCCCTGTAATATGTTTATTAATTACTACAAGTGCTACTACCGTTTCGTAAAAACCACCCATCAAGCACATTGCAAAATCTACTGTTATAAGTGTCTTTAGTGAGTCTTCGTTACACCACATACAGAGCCTGAAATATTTAAATATTCTGAGTAAAGTAAGTAAATAAATGAAAATAAATAAGACCGAAAAGAAGGAAAGTCAAGAGGCAATATTTTATCATAATCGGGAACATTGTCGACGGCGCACTAAATCAGTTCGAGATGGAAGTGGCGATTGCGAGTTGAAGGAGTAGTGTCGGCACTGTTCAAGATAAGCCAAGAAAACCTAAATCATGTGGCAAAATCGAAATTCATACTCCATTTCTCTCATACACAAGTTTAGGAACTTATATTTTATGTGAAATTTTTTGCCATTGTGGTCTGGCAGTGAAATGGGCTATTTTGGTTATGTTTTCGTGTTAGCGTAATGCTGTCCTTAATTTTGTTTCCATTTACGTGTAGCTTCTTAATACAAATTTTCTTGGCTAATGTGGGATCGTAGCAATCGTTTTCTGGTAATACTTTGCTATATCAGTTATATCTAGAAAGTTTATTTCATTATGGTGTTCATGCTCGATTATAAATATATTATTGTGTGAAATCAAATACTGGAATAACAGCAATGTGGGACGAGTGTATTGCCGGTCACCACATAAAGGAATCATTGAGTTGCAACAGGCACAATGAAAAAACAGCCTAAATATTGAGCTTTAAGACAGTGCTTCTTCACAAAAAGGAAACAAACAGATATTCCCACAAGAAAAGCTCACACAGACCGGGACACTGCCGGTGGGCACTGGAGCCTGACTCATGATAAGTCGGGCTCCAGCGTCCAGAAACAGTGGCCATTTTTATGAGAGTTGTGCTTGAGTTAATGTGTGTGTGTTTTCTATTTCCGAAGAGGAATATTGTTATAAGGCTCAATACTTCAGCTGTCTTTTTGATTGAGCCTCTTAGCGAGTCAGCGCCTCCTCATGTGATGAGTATCAATCTATTCTTTTCGTTCTGATTATATGTTTGTGTAATTTATTCCATTCTGTGGAACATATCTATTTACTTTTCAGATCGGTCTTGTAACAATAGTGTGTCATCTACTTATTTATATAGGTAACGGGTTTTATTAATTCATTTAGGATGGCTATAAGGGAACTGGTTCTCAGTATGGTGTAGTAAAATATTAGCCAGTATTCCAGCGAGCTGGTTTCCTATTACTAAACCGCATTCTAGTACATATATTTGGTTACTGAACTTGGAATGGTTGTAGGAGAGTTGCAGTTTTAGTAACGTAATAAAATTCCCCCACAACTACTGCGTTCGACGTACGACGTGTGGGAACCTTCTTTTCGGCAATTTAAATGGTCTCATTAACTATTCAGTTGGTGTATATGTTGATTTTATCTAACAAAATATGTTTTAAATCGGGTGGGATATCGATGTCTGTAATTTGTTGTATCACTCCAATAGAACTATTCACTGTATACTCATTTCCATACGTACAGTCCTGAGCAAGTATATAAATTACCTTTGTTTTAGTTAGAATAAAGAACTACTTTGCAGTTTATAAGTGGATTTATAGGGTTACTCTCTTTATGAATTTTTTGCAGTGTCTGCAGTTTATTTGCAGATAGGTTCTTCATGTTGCAATATGTTTCTTTCTCTTTTGTCAAGTAAAGGATCTTTGCTATTTAGGGATTTTTAATTTGGACAGACATCAAGTCCTTTTGAACAAATCACGTTATTTTTGTTGGACACTCGAAGATTCTTTTTATGCAGATTATCTTGAACACGCCTTCTACAGTATTCCCTTCATTAGTTACTCGTATTACACTATTAGTGCTTATTTCACAAAAAGTATGATGATTTTCGTAGTGAGGAGATCATCAAATGATATCAAATGCTGATTTGAAATGTCCAAGCTGAGAATAAACATCAGAACACACACTAGGATACGAAGTTGTCATTCCATGGAACAATGACATAAATTCACTCACTGGGAATTCTGTAAGTTAAAGTGGAATAGCCTTGAGATAACATACATAGGAAAGGGAGGAAGAAATGAAAACAATACCCAGAGAAGATGTGAACGCCATTGACAGGAACCTATCTCCCTGTTCTCCCTGTTCTCCGCTCATCGGAAGCACACCGCGCCTGGTACACGTGGTGATCGGGGACCACAGCACAGCTACGACACCTGAGGATGTGCTTGTAACAGTCCGAAACTGGTCGTGTGAAGATAAAGTAATTTACAACTGAAGCGGTATTTTCAACCTCTGCTATCTTTATTTAGTGTACATCTAAAACCACAAAAACACTCAGCTAGTGACATAAAACAATGCTTGGTAGTCCCAGCAACTGATGGAAAACGCAGAAAACTAAGTACTTTAGATAAAATACGAAGTTTCACACACTTGACAAAACATCCTGTCATTGTTTCCAACGAAGAGACAGTGTTAAACACCAAACAAATCGTCGAAAATTTCACCGATGTTGTTGTAAGTGTCAATTGTAGCAATACATTATTTTGTATGATATTATGTTAACAAAAATAATGTAATATATAAACTAATTTGTATAGTCTGAGATCAGTCAAGTTAATCATTACCTTTGGATGTAAAGTACATCAAATTTGACAATTAAACATTAACCAAATCTACAGTGCGAGTCAAGATAATATAAACAATCTTAATTTAGCGTTTTTTATTCCATGTTGTTAATACCCACAGATGAAAGACATTTGAACAGAGAAGAATGGAGATAGCTTAACGAACGTTGTGCAGTCGGCGACAGAAGTATGACGAAGGTTTGGAGAATGATTTCCATACAGATGGCCGCCAACTCGTTTAACAATTTATCGCATTTACCAGAACGTTTGTATCAACTGGATTAGTAGTGGACAATTATGACAAAGCTGTGCTGTTGGACGTTGATTTGAGTGCATCAATCATGTTCGTTGTCAGGTTGAGACTCCATATAATGACATCTCTGAGTAAATAATTTCTGTCAAATAGTGTGCACGAATTATGACTCTTCTGTAAGTGCTGAATATCACTGGTATATGCTGAGGTAATAATAGGTAAATTATTGGTAAAAGTCGTTCGCATATCCTAAAAGCAGTACACGTAGCTTGTATGTTGAATCATAAAAAAAAAACTGATATGGAACACTATTCACCTGAGGTAAATGTACGCTGTAGCGCAAGTGCCGCTGAGGATGGGTACATGCCCCAATTCCACTCCGGATGGAAATAAATAAGAATATAATCTAGAGGATAATTTATCAGTAAGCCTTATTCTATCACCAATACTTGCCCACTTTGATCTGTTGCATATGTTGTATCTGCACTTTCCACCTGCCTTTTGTTTTCGAACGCTTAACAACATTTTTGCAGTTCCGTTTCAACAATCTCAACGTCACAAGGCATAAAGTAATTCCAGAGAGCAAACCATCTTATTGGCTTTAATGTAGCACCATCGTCCCATCAGAAGTGAAGGCCCCAGCTCATTCCCTTCCCACAGAAGTGCTATGTATCTCCTGGTTCTTCTCCTTCACTTTTGCTTTTACCAGTTTCCTACGTGCGTATTGCTATATGGGTTAAAGTAATGATAGTGACTGCCAGCGACCGGATTCCCTCCCTAACGCCACCGCTCCCCGTGGGACAGAGTCTGTGCAGCAGATCTGTCTGCTTGTAGTGTACTGTTCATGTTTGAGTGCGATAACTTTCTTCCAAACATTTTTGTAGTACTATCTGACGCGGGACAGAAGTTACAGCCCAGTATTTACCTAGATGTCTGTGGAAAACCGCGTAAAAGCCACCTATAGGATGACTGGCTAACGAGCGCTTGTCTTTAATCCACTAGGGGGATTCGATCTGTGACAGGTTCACCTCCTCGAATCCCTGAAGTGGTGCATTAACGCGCTCGGATATCTGGGCAGGTTTGTAGCTTCTATTTACTAAATGCCAGATACCAATTATTATCAGCATAAATATCGCACATTCTTTTCCAAGCAACATTCTTCCCAGTTGTTTCCTCATCGTGATTCCTGGCCCACAGGTCCCAGCAGTCCCGACTGTCACCAGACCGTTATGCAAGTTTTCAGGAATACGTGGATGAAAATTAGGCTGCGCGAAAGTCGACGAATCTTAAGTGCGAAACCCATCCTGTTCGATAGATTTATCACTTCTGAAGTCCATCAGTTTCATCCTCTAAGAAATATTGTAATTTGGTTTGTGAAAGTGGGTATTTCATAGAATTTTATGCATTCATTTGGAGGAATAGATTGCACTCTTAATGTTACTGTCCCTGCTTTTAGTTTCAGCGAAGGCTGTTCCGACTTTCTTATATGCTGAGCCAGTCCTTCCGACAGTCATTTCGTTTTCGATTTCTTCACATTTTTCGTGCAGCCATTTCGTCTTAGCTTTCCTGCATTCCTATTTATTTCATTCCTAAGAGATTTGTGTTTTTGTATTCCTAAATTTCCCTGAACATTTTTGTACTTCCTTCTTTCATCTATAAACTGATCAGCCAAAGTGTTTCTACAGTCACCCACGGTTTCTTCTCAGTTACCTTCTTTGTACCGTCAGTTTCCTCTGAAACTTCTACAATTGCCGTTTTTGGAGACAACCATTCCTCTTTAACTGAACTGCCTACTGACCTTTTCCTTATAGTGGTATCTATACTGAGAGAACGTCAAGCGTGTCTATTTATTCCTGAGTTCTTCTGTATCCATCTTTTTGAGCGTTGATTCATCCTGACTAGCCTCATTAAACTTCTTCATCATTGCTAAATTGTGATTCGAGTTTATATCTGATATTGGATATGGCTTTCAATCAAGTGCCTGATTTCGGAATCTCTGCCTGCTCATGATGTAATATAACTGAAATTTTCCTGTATGTCCAGGTCTTTTCCAAGTATACCTCCTCCTCTTATGATTCCTGAACGTATTATTCTCTGTTAGTAGTTGTAATTTATCGCAGAACTAAATTAATCGTTCTTCATCATTCCTATTACCAAGCCCACATTCTGCTATAACCCTTTCTTCTACTTCTTACCTTACAACCGCATTCTAGTCGCCCATGACTATTAGATTTTCATTTGTCTTTACATGCTGACTTACCCGTTCAAGATCCACATACACTTTCTGTATATCTGTATATTCGGCTTGCGACGTCAGCATGAATTCCTGAGCTGTTGTTGACGGTGTTGGTTTGTTGTCGATTGTCTTTCCTTGTTAAAGGTATCATACGACAAAGGCAATAATCGGAAGTATTCATAAGAAAACCCCATGCCGGATTAAACACAAATATTTAAGTCAGTAGATTGTACGGGCGAATTTATCAACTCGTAGCCACGCTCAACAGCGTATACATTTATAAATGATGTACAATGATGAGCCAGAACATTCTGATCAGCAGCCTACTATCGATATAAACGACTCAAGAAGACACCAGCGTCAACTGGCTAGGAATGAGTGGTAGTCAGAGACACGCACGGCGCACGTAGTATATGTGGGCGAGCTGTCCGCGTGTGGAGTGGGGAAGCCGCGCGACCTGTGTGAGTTTGACCGAGGGCAGATTGTGATGGCCGGCCCGGAGGCTCAGCAGGAGCGTTTCGGAAACTCCACGACTTGTTCGAGGAGTGCTGCGGTGGGTGTCTTCAACACGTGGCGGAACTAAAATGAAACCACGTCCCGACGTCGTGGGAGTGGGCGGCCACCTCTCATTACGGATGTAGGACGTCGTGGGCTGTGCAGACTTGTAAGACAAGACAGTCGGCGAACTGTGGCGGAAGTAACACCAGAGATTAGAGCTAGGCAGAGTACAAGGGCGTCTGTACACACAGAGCACTGAACACTCCTAACTATGGGCCTACACAGCCGACGACCCACGCATGTGCCAATTTCAACACCACGACATCGGCAGCTACGACTGAAATTGGCACACGACTATCGGCACTGGACGTTGGTGCAGTGGCAGAGCGTTGCACGGTCTGATGAATCCCGATACCTTCTTCATCGTGCCGATGAGAAAGCGCGAATCCACCGTCTTCCAGGGGACCACCTCTTTGACACCTGTACTGCAGGACGGCGGTAGGTCGGCGGCGGCTACGTTACGCGCTGTGGAACATTCTCGTGGGCATCCGTGGATCCAGTGCAGCTCTCGCAAGGCGCCATGACGCGCCAAGGAGTATCGCACACCTCCTCATGACGATCGTGTTTCCTGCCACTGCGCGCTACGCTTTCTCGGCCGAGGAAAGCTCCAGATTCAGTTCTGTGTTGTGGGAGCCGCGAAAAGCAAACTGTCATGTGTGTTGTTCTCACAACGCCAGCAAACTGTCGTGTCTTGCGCCCCACAGCATGAAAAAGAAGTACGCGCAGAGGAAACCTGCTGCCACGAGACGGCCTTCGGTTGTGCGAATCACTGAGTATGCCGACTAAGCAAGGAAGACCCGAGAAGACCAGTCGCAGCCTGTTCGCCTTTCGTATGTCAAGTGCGAAGGCGGGTGGACGGCACTGTTCGATTTAATGACGAATTGCGCCACAAACGAGGTGGTCTACGAGTCTGTCGGAACAGACTCGCTGATCTGCGTTCGGGCAACAAACCTGGCCGACCACAGGGCGATCGAAAGTGCTGTGGCCGCCCACACTGTCGACGCGCCGCCGACGCGTGAGAAGGCGCCTTCCGATGGAAGGAAGAAGACGACCGAGGCACTCCTAAGGGGGCTGCCTTGGTGCTGTGACAAAGCAACGGTTCGGGAAGGGCTGCTACGTGCCGGTTTCGGCAACACGACCGCAAGGTTGCACAACCAGACGAACAAGAAGAGGGCGCCGCTCTATGCCGTGACCGTGCAAACGGCCGACGGCGAGGGTGACGTCTTCGACTTGCGGAAGATGCTGGGGTTACGACGGAGGCTCTCCCGACCAGCACGGACCCCCAGCGCCAGTGCTTCAGGTGCCAGGGTGAAGGTCATGTCACGAAGTAATGCAGCAACGCGGCGAGGTGCGTCAAGTGCTCTGGAGAGCACGACAGCCGCGCCTGCGACCGCGGTAGAGAAGCTTCGCCGAGTTGCGCCCTGTGTGGCGGCCCGCAAGTCGCCAGCTGGCGCCGCTGCCCGGCTTTTTCGAGCCACAGTCGCGCCGAAGGCGGCGAGGCGACCGCGGCCGCACCGACGCAACGTAAGAGACGACGACATCGGCGACGATGACGGGCGCAGACCAGCCGGGCTCAGCCGAGGGACAGCGCAGAGGCAGCTCCCCCGCCAAAAGCGGGGACGACCGCCCGGAGGCGTACGTTCGATATGCAGCCCGCGCCCCTGTGAAGAGCAGCGCCGTCGACATCAGCACCGCCGTGGAGGAAGCCACTGCAGCCCCCAAAGCCGTCGTGGCGGCGGAGAGGACTGTCTTTGCAGCCGCCTTAGCTGCAGAGAGGAAGGGGTCTCGAGGCAGCTGCGTGCAGTTCTCGCCCGAGGCCTCCGTGCAGCAGAAGGGGGTTCGAACCCCTACGAACGCTCCTGCAACCCCGCAGAAGGGCTTTCGGGTGCCTCCCCCGCCGGCCGCCACAGCAGCGCCGCAGGGGAAGGATGCCGCGAAGACGACCGCCCCCCCAACGGTACCGGCGGCGACGCCGACCGCCGTGGGGGCAGAACCCGCTAGGGGCCGAGAAGCCAAAAGGGCAGCAGCCTACGTCGCGCATGCGCGAGGGAACGGCCTGCAGCTCTCCGGTCATACTGCGGTGCAGTACGGCGAGCAAGCAGAGCTGCTGGAGGAGCAGCTGCGGCAGAACTCCGCCACGCAGCACCAGGGGGCGCCGACCGACAGCGAGCTGCAGCTGTTCAGCACCAGCCCGACGATGCTGTGCCAGGTCACTGAGGACGCGGCGCAGCACAGGGCTCAAGGCAACGCACTGCGCTGCCGCACCGGACTCCTTTATTACGACGACCATGGCACTGACACGATATCTTCTTGCAAGATACCCGCTGTTAACATAAGCTACCCTCGCAGTCAGCAAGATATCCGCTACTGCTCTTACTACCCCACGTAACTAACGCTTTTTTTCCGTTGGCGCTTGCCTTGGCACTTGTTTCCCTCTGCCCTTAGAACCGCCACCTTAGTTCGTCTTTCGACCCAATCTATCTCCAGATGAGCGTGTATAAATGGTTAACCTTAACCAGACGTACGCAAACATCGCAGTACCCACATCCTGCGACACATCACTTTAGTGAACACTAACCCTTATGCAGAGATGGAAGTAGACGTTTTGAGTTGACCATCATGCCGGTGTGGGCAAAAAAAAAAAAAAAAAAAAAAATGGTGTGGTTCGTGTAACACAGTGGCGAGTTCCAATTGATGTGCTGACCCCCTCAACTGGCCAGATCTGAATCCGATCGAACACATGTGGGATGTGATTCAACGTGGAGTGAGAACTAATAGCTCTCCCTACCCCCGCAGCCCCCCCCCCCCGTCCGAAATTTACGGTAATTAGGTGACTTATGTGCGCAGACGTGGAGCCAACTCCTTCCAGCAATATACCGAGGCCTCATTGTTTCCGTGCCACGACGTGTCGCCGCTGTTACCTAGCCAAAGGTGGCTATTGGGTAGGTGGTCGTAATGTCCTGGCTGATCAGTGGAATCAAGACGGTATCGCGTCGTCACAAAACAAAACTGAGAAACCATCCATACTGCTAGCTGTATGGTGTGGTTGGCACGTCCGTACACCAGACAGTTGGTTACCACAAAATTACAGGTCAGTGGTTCAAAAATGGTTCAAACGACTCTGAGCACTATGGGACTTTATGTCTGAGGTCATCAGTCGCCTAGAACTACTTAAACCTAACTAACATAAGGACATCACACACATCCATGCCCGAGGCAGGATTCGAACCTGCGACCGTAGCGGTCTCGCGGTTCCAAACTGAAGCGCCTAGAACCGCTCGGCCACACCGGCCGGCACAGGTCAGTGGATATGGAAAATATTAAGTAAGCGAGTATTGCTGAAGACACGTAACACAATGTACATGGATGTCAAAGCTTTTTCATCGGCCAACACAAAAGGACCTACATGGTTTACATGTTCGTCTTCAACAAGGTATGAGAATATAAAGCGGTTATTCAGTGTTACGCGTGAATCATAGGAACCCACCAATTTCATATTTGATGTACTTATAGGGAAATAGCGAAGGAATAGTTTAAGTGTCGTAAGGAAGGCTGCGTTGGTGTAAATGGAGAAATCACGGCATGATAAAATCTCATGGTCACTGCTTCATTTCTTGAGAGGTTAATTAATGCAGTGTGGCAGCCTCCTGTGTTTGTGAATCACATTCAAGCCGCGTCTTCACGTCAGTCTGTACGTGCAGGCTACCCTCAAGAACGGCTGTAGGAATTTTGATCCTGTTTCTGTACATAATTAATAAATATTTCGTGCAAACTGTCCGAATTACGATGAATTAAATTTAAGATGCGCAAACGATCGCACTGCCACGTAATTGAAAACCGCAATAACTCGAGAGAGTATGAGGCAGCAGAAAGTGTGACTGACCTCACAGAGAGTATGAGGGTCTGGTGGTAGAGAGTTTGGCAGGAGACCTTTTTTTCACTGTCTTTTAGTCGACTATCATCTCTCAATGAAATGGAGATTCACCAGCAACGAAACGTGGTTCGGATTCCCCGTTAGATTGTAACTCCACTTTTCCCGTCTGGATAACTGGTTAGGGACACTCAAAAATCAACCAAATGACATGCAACTAAGAGGTGCTGTTCCTGAACAACTGCGCAGCTAAACCATGTACGACTCTAAACGCTGAGATTTTCAATTATTTGTGCACAGAGTAAAAAGCATCGTGGGATGCAGCTGTGCTTCGTTTTTACTAAGGAAGTCTTATCGCAGGGCAGCTGATGACTCAAGTATTAGCTTTCTCCTTTCCTTGAGTCGAACTTAGATCTGAGCAAGATTCTCTTCGTGGTGGGTCGAAAGGTTTTATTTTGTTTGTACATTTTTAAATTACTTACAAGAGCCGTAGACAAATCTCCACTGGCAATAAAATGATTTAGACGTTTTAAAGATCATAAAGCCAGGGCACAGCCTTCTTGAATGGGATTCAAAAATTTCTTGCAGATATATACAAAGGGTTTGAAATACTTCTACAAATGGCTGACTATTTCATTTCGAAATACGATGACAGTATCAGACTGCCAATTTTTGCTCACTCAGATTAGCAGTCATATTCGCGCTCTTAATTCACTGCAAGTTCTTCGAAGAGCGGGCAGTGAGTTGGTCAGCTTTGAAGTATCGCAGTAAATGTGACGAATAACGATAAGACAACCACCTCATCATCTTACTCTGATGTGATAATTACATTTGGAAATAACAATTTGTTTTCCCCAGTAGTTTCCCTCCCGTCGTCAGAAAACAATTCTTTAGCGAAAAAATGCGAATACAAAAATGTGTGTAAATTTTTAATGCTTGAAGTGAAATGTTTTTCAGAATAGTACGTCAGGAGCTTTGCTTTATTTTACATACAGAACCTTCCTTCATCAGCGTAGCAAATTGACTCAACTTTCAGCTTTCTGTTTTCCAGGAATGAGACATGGATGGCCGCGCGGGGTAGCCGCACCGTGTAATGAAGCCATGTCCGGTCCTCGCAGCTTTCCCCGTCGGAGGTTCGAGTCCTCCCTCGGGCACGGGTGTGTGTTTAGTCCATAGCGTAAGTTAGTTTAAGTAGTGTGTATGCTTGGAGACCGATGACCTAAGCAGTTTGGTACCATCAGATCTTACCACGAATTTTTTGAGATATAGATGTGAACTCGATTCCTAGCGTTGCAGGGGTTGGGTTGCTTTTGGGGGACGATACCAGACAGCGAGGTCATCAAACTCATCGAAATAGGGAAGGACGGAGAAGGAAATCGGCCGTGCCCTTTCAAAGAAACCAATTCGGCATTTACCTGGAGCGATTTAGGGAAATCACTGAAAACCTAAATCAGGTAGGCAGGACGCGATTCCTTGGGCATCGCAGTGAGGTCTGTCATATAGAGTCCATGACAAGGAATTGCAGCAATGAGTGTCAACAATGCATCACCGCGCGTACTAAGCTTCACATGTGCAGTGCTGTAACGTAAGCTAAACATGTAGATCATTCGTGTTTTTTCTCATTTTTACTTTTATTTGTGCTACCTCAACCAGCCTCCGATGCTTGTTGAACCACTCACACACACACACATACAATACACCTATGAATCGCATACAGTATTTACATTCATTGTAAGCATATTACTTATAGCACTATGTACTCCCATCATTGCCATGAAATGTCACACCAAACGTCCTAAGTTACATGAAAGTGATGATATTCACTTACTTAATGTTGGTTCTCTCAATTTTATACGTGGCCCGCAAACAGAATACGCTACGCCGGTGAAGTGTTCTGCGTGTAGATGCTTAATGCTACCAGTGCGAAGTCGGGCCGAGTCCCTCGTTATTTCCTATTTGTCATTTGTCCACAGCCCAACGCCACAAACAAAATTTGCCTGCATATTTGCACACTCATTAGATTCCGAAGTTTCTGAATACTGGATAAGAATACTGGATAAGAATGCTATTAATGCCGTTCATGAAAGGCTACATTTCACATCAACTCCAAATTTCGTTCCAACGAAAGATTACATCAATCCGGTGAAGCACGTTTCGACTTGACTGCCATCGTAATGGACAGGATTGATTCTCCAAGAAACCTACAGGGCATTTATCGGAAGCACAAGAAAATAATGAATATAATTTTGAGATCTGTGGATATAAAGGATGTCAAATTAAACCCCTTCCAGCCGTCTAGTTACCAACGTTATTTTATTTGGCACCCAGTTTCAGAATTTTACCACGCCATCTTCTATCGAATAGCCAAGTTCCGCAACCATCCCTAAAAAGCTGGACCTACAGAGACTGTGGATGTAATGTTGAGACGTATGGGATTACACAGAAGCCATTTATCAGCTATGAACAGACTGCATTGTTTAAGTTCGGCGCCTTAAACACAGTACATGAGGTTCTTCAATTATACCCTCTGTGTTCTGGTTTACCGGGGTTCAACGTGTCAGAATGTTACCTACATCAGTCTAAATATTATACTTATGTAGGAAAAGGATGTCAGGTTAATATGTTTTGACAAAGGTTTTGGAAAAATTTATTTTTGCATACTCGGGCGTTACTTTAAGAGCGTCATGTAGGAGTTAGTAAGGTAATGCGGCTGGACGTTTCATTAGTGACAGAATTCGCGACGACTGCTTAATGTTGTACATGTTTCCTACGAAGTCTACAAGGGATAGTGAAATACATTATAAAGTGGTATTTGGTGCATGACGTGTGTTCAAAGTGATCTCACATTTGCCCAATGTACACTCACGTTCATTAAAAAACGGATCATCTTGACTAGAGGTACGACGTTCATATTCACAGGACATGCACATTAGTATGCTCTGCAGAAATGATTAGCATTTCACTCGCCTCGGTTCAGCCTGCGTCCTGTTGCCTAGTAGGCACAGGGTCCGCCGTGGCCCTCATAACTCGTTCCACAGTGGCATCGATGCGTATGAGGCGCGAATGGCGTCCTGTGATACAGCCAGCCAGGCTGCACTCACCTGGTTCCGAAGTTGCCGGCACGGTAGCTCAGCGTGTTCGGTCAGAGGGCTGCACGCTCTCTGTAATAAAAAAAAAACTGAGTAAAGGAATCAACGATCAACTTGAACGGATGTCTGTTGACGTCCGCCCCGACCAAACGCAACGAACAATACGGAAAAAAATGAAAAAAAAGAAAAAAGAAAAGAAAAAAAAGTTCATCTGTGGTCGTTGGCACTGGCTCACAGCGCTGCACCGGTCGTTTCACCAGACCCCACGTATTGTAGATTGGCGACAAGTCTGCTGATCTTTCTGGTCGAGGCAGAAGGCTGACATCCTGTGACAGCAGCAAGGCATCTATGTGTTCGTGGAGCAACATGTCACCGTGCATTGTCTTGCTAAAAGAGGCGCGTAGGATGTTGAGCGGTATGGGTATGGTTACAGGTCGCAGGATGTCACTGATGTAGGTCAGAGTGGTCACAGTGCCCTGGACACGCCACATTTCTGATTCGTAGTTGTACCAAATAACATCGCACATCGTAAGACCTTGAGTTGGCGCTGCATGTGTTGGGCGAATGCAGTCACTGTGATGCCGCTCCGCCTCTCTGCGCCGAACCAAAATGCGGACGTCATTTGCAATTAAACAGAACCTGGATTCGTCAGAAAACACTATCAAATGGCATTCATGTCCCCAGTGACCCAGTGACGTCGTTACGTACACCATTGCTTTCTAGCATATTTCTGCACCTTTGTCAAAAGTAGGCGGAGAAGTGGACGATGCGCACGTACCCCATGCTATAACAAACCGTGGCGGACTGTGACCCCTGGTAGTATACGATATGTTACACTGTTCCAGTGCTGCACCAGAGCCGAGAAGGACGCAGATATGTCCTGCAATGGTATGCGGATGAGGTGTCGGTCTTCTCGGGGGGTGGTCTGGGTGGGCCTTCCGTGAACCATTCTGTGCGCACCCGTAGCAAGCTGAAACACTTCGTCAGACACGAGCAACAATTTCTCGGATGGATGCATCACATTGTCTCTTGGAAATAATGCGCCATCTTTCAAAGTCACTGATTTGATGGTACGGTTCGCACATACGTCTACTGGGTGCCCTGCACATGCTCGTCACACAGATACATTACCTTCGATTTATAGCGAAATCGAGAGCCGCAGACACATTTCACCGGTAAGTGGTGTTGCGCCGCCATATCGATGTTGTACTTGAACATACCTGTGAATATGTGAATATGAACGCCTTATCTCTAGTCGTACAAGGTGTTCTGTTTTTCTGAACGTGAGTGTACATGTAACTGCGTTTCTTTCAGTTTCTCACAGTGCGGATAATCATGTCATTACGTGCTGCCATGTACTGATAGCATAGCATAGCATTTTACGTATTTTAATATGTTTTGATGTCTACAAGGTTATTATGTTCCCTATTACCATCTACGTTTTAATTGTCACGTTTCTCAAAGTATATCCATTCGTGTGTTTAGGCAACGCTTTTGGAAACATAGCTTTTTTTGTGGGCGGTAGACCAAAGTTCGTAGTAAAGCTTCACACATACTGTGCTACACACTTTCTGGCGTTTTAATTGGTATCTTTTTGAGAAAGCTTTTCCTTTTGTGTGTTTTGGCAGCACCTTTGGACCCATAACGTATTTTTTTTGGCGGGGGGGGGGGGGAGAGAGGGTGAGATGGCGCAAGTGAGTGTTTGAGATCCCCTCATAATACGGTATATACTGCCTGACAGTAAAATGAATCAAGTAGGGACATGGTCCGATGTCAATGCAGCTTTGACACCTACACACTACAGATGGGTGTGTACAGTAAACGACCAGAGTTGAAATTTTCCGTGACAGGTAGAAAGGCCACCAGAGAGCGTTAATGTTGCTCCTGTTTACTGATGATAAAAGGCTAGGGATGGTGTATAGGGGATCACTGTGTAGGTCCTGTAGATGTCGAGTACTCGTGTAAGATAGCATTATCAGCTCCTGGCACGGTTGAACAGGGGCCTGATTGTCTCAGTTTAACTAACTGGTCCAATCTTGCAGTATCCAGATTTGTGGGGCGTTCGGATGCGACAGTGGACAGTGGACTGCATGGAAACATGAGTTGTCGACGTTCCGGTAGGTCACGTTGGAGTACCACGAAGGAGGACCACAATATTGTGCACCAAGCACGTCGTAACTGTTTCACGGATACGCCTGCCATCCGACAACAAGTAATGAAGTCAATGCAACATTCTGTATCATTGCGAACAAATGGTCAGAGACTGTCAGCAGCCAGGGATTAGCATCCCACGGTTAGCATGCCGTCAGCACTTCAACACGAGCGGCTGCGTTCGGAGTGGTGCCGATACCGGGAAGCTGATGAATGACGTCACACTGGGTTCAACAATGAATCTCAGTTCTGGGCTATCTCGGATGACAAGTGCAGGCGAACATGGAGGCATCTTGGGGAGAGTTTCCATTCTTTCAATGTTGTGGAGGCACACAGAGGTGTTATTCTTGTGGGGAGCCATGGCGTATGACTTCCGGTCGCGGTTGATAGCGACTAGGGAAGCTCTGACAGTGCAACAGTGTGCCGGGGACATCTGTGACCTATCGTGCGACATTATTGTGGTATAAATTTTCAGCAAGAATTGAGGATGGAGGTGTGGCAGTCTGTGCAGTCGTGCAAAGCGACTGGGCCAAGACGGTTGGCCGTCAGCGACGGAGCGGCGAGGACGTGCGTTTACCATCCCGCCCGTCTGGTGGTGTACGCGATTTTGTTTACTTCCCGGGAGTCTCTTACTACAAACTCATCGAAGTAACATGGGGAACTCAAATTTCAAGAACATTGTCAAGATTATCTTCCAAGACGAGTATCCAAGACTGCCAGCGTATGAAGTAGAAAACTTGTTGCGTGATGAGCGACGTCTAGATTCATAGCACATAATTTGTATTCCCTTTTCACTCACGGCCAGTGTAGTCACAGTCAAGTGATTAACAAGGAAGCGTGCACGAAGGTGGTTACCGGCGCTGCCGGCAGACACCAGTTTAGGCACGCAGATGGACATATCGACGCTGTTACCGAGGAACATGCAGGCCTAGGCATGAGGACTCTCCGGATATTCGAGCTACCACTTGAGGTGCCCGCCGAGTCTGTTATCTCCGCTTTTAAGCCGTACTGGACAGTCATTAGCTTCGTGGGAGACAAGTGGCAGACTTTTACAACGTATCCCGTACCCCACGGAGTAAGATAGGTCAAAATCGAACTGACGTAGAATGCTTCGTCATACTTAAATATTGCCGGTTGTCGTGCACTTATCATGTACGATGGATAACCGCGTACATGGCCGAGCGGTTCTAGGCATTTCAGTCTGGAACCGCGCTTCCGCTGCGGTCGCAGGTTCGAATCCTACCTCGGGCATGGATGTGTGTGATGTTCTCAGGTTAGTTAGGTTTAAGTAGTTCTAAGTTATAGGGGACTGGTGACCTCAGATGTTAAGTCCCATAGTACTCAGATCCATTTGCACCATTTTTTTGAACCGCGTGCACGTTCAGGGTGTGGACAGGAGGGTCATGTTCGTTCTGATTGTTTGCAGGGGCAGATCAGCCAGATTCCGTCAGGAGAAGCGGCTCAGCATGTTCCTGCTTCGATCCTACCAGTTACTTATGCGCGTGTGACGGCACCTGCGACGTCTGGCGCACAGGTGGCGCCACCTACTGCGTCCGGCGGTGTGGATCTGAACAGGTTACCACCGCAGACAGAGGGAAACGTTATTAATGAGGCACATACCGTCCGCTCTCTGCCGACGGAGTCTGATCCGCGAGTCGTGCGAACTGAAGCTTTCCTCTCTGAAGGCCCAGGGGAGTCGGATCTACATTCACATTCTGATACGAAGACGCACGTCCGGATGAAGCTTCCGCTCCGAAAGTGCAAGGAAAGCCTACGGACGCCGTCTGACGACTGTCTCTTGCGGACAGATACGAACGATCGTACTGATTTAGAGAGTGTCGTGGCTGCTCATGCTCCGGAGGCGTCGACCAACACCGCTCCCTCTTTACGATCTGAGGCGATGGGCTATGCTTCTCCTCGACACCCGTTCGGAGATGGAGGGGGCTATGCAGCACACGACGGATCACAAGGGCCTCTTTGGTAGCCAAAGAACCACACCGACAGTGTTTCTCCAGTGACTCGTGGGCGGACGACGTGGAAGACGTCTCTTTGCCGGGCACATCAATTGCAAAAGAGGGGGAGTTACACAATCCTCCCCATCTCCTACGTAAAACATGATAGCAGTGACGACAGGATGGCGTGCGAGTGACCAAACCCGTCGCCACTCAGTGCACCTATGACTGCCGCTGCCTTCGAGAGCGAACGACACTCATATCGATTCGCGACGATTAACATCAACACCATCCGATCACGCGAGGAGCTGTCATTGTTACGCGACACACTTTATGCGGCCGACATTGACATGGCCTTATTACAGGCGGTACACGTCCTTGGCTTCCAGGACTACTCCGGCTGCACGACATGCATATCACACGCGTCGGACACGGGCAGTGGCGTAGCAGTACTTCTCAAGGAAGGTTAAATAGCCACCGATATACGTTACCGACCGAATGCCAGGGGTATGACGCTTACGGTCCAAGTGATTCACTTCGTCAATGAACCAGAAAGAGGCGTGAAGGTTCGCTTTCCTTTACTGAGGAATTAATACAATTATGCCAAGGCAGGATAGATAATATGGCGATCGGGGCGATTTTAATTGTACTCGATCTCCCAAGGACGAAATTTCTCAACATTGTCCATGCCAAACGCTCGGGACTGTCATTTGTGAGCTCTGTTTCGTAGACACTTGGGATATCGTCTATGCTAACAGCAGGGTTTTACGCACTTTACGGAACATCCGTCTAGCAGAATTGATAGGATACTCCCCTCCCGCTCTCTCAGGGATGCGGTCACGGCAGCCGAGTTGTGGCCAGCAGCATTTACTGGCCACACTGCTTACATCTGTACCATCACGCTTCGACGCCAACAAGTGGGGCCGGCCGCGGTGGTCTAGCGGTTCTAGGCGCTCAGTCTGGAACCGCGCGACTGCTACGGTCGCAGGTTCGAATCCTGCCTCGGGCATGGATGTGTGTGATGTCCTTAGGTTGGTTAGGTTTAAGTAGTTCTAAGTTCTAGGGGACTGATGACCACAGATGTTAAGTCCCATAGTGCTCAGAGCCATTTGAACCATTTGAACAAGTGGGGCGCAGCTGCAGCCAGTAGAGATTTAACAACGCTCGCCTGGATTCACCAGAATTAAAAGCGGCAGTGGCCGACACGTGGAGACTGTGCCTACGACGACAAGGAGCGTGCACATCTGCTTTGCAGTGGTGGGTGGCCTGTGTCAAGCAGAGCCTTCGACGTACCTTGAAGTCTTCCAGCAGAGAAGCTGCGGCTTGGAGGCGCAGCACTACAGGGGTATACCAAGCCATCGTCAGGGCGTGTTCCGTTATGCGCCCATCACCCGACCGCGTGATAACTGTCAACCGAGCAAAAGCGAACATTGTGACGCTGACACGTCAACACTTCGAAGGGCCTATCATTTGTACACGTCAAGCTCTCGGAATCGCTAACGAACGGCCCTCCATGTGCCATATGACCACGGAAAGAAAGTGCAGACACAGGACATTGATCCATACGGTGACTACAGAAGATGGCGTCCTTCACGTCAGGCAAATACCCATGAGCAATGCATACTTTATCCATTATTCTCACCTGTACGCGGAGAAGATATCTGATTCAGAGATCATTACTGCTATTGCAGGTTTGTCGCACACAACACGAAGTATTGTATAACATAGGCAAAGGGGCACGCAAGAAGTCACTAGAACCGGATGGGTTATGATGGAGTTTTATAGGACGTTGCAGAGACTATTAGCATCCTATTGGACTACTATATGTCAATATCTCACGACACCAGAGGTGCAACTTCCGGCTACATTTGTGGAAGGTATCGTCATCCCAATCCATAAACCTCGCGGAGGACCACGTATTATGCACTACCGATCATTAACTGTTATACGAAAATCTTCACACATCTGCTGGCAGTGCGAATGCGGCGTACGACATCTAGTGTTCTATCAGTAGACCAGGCATTGATGGGTGGGACGTATAATATCCACTCCGCCCTGTGCCGCTACAGGGACCCGATTGCCTTCGCTATGATGTGTCGTGTATCGGGAGCGCTGGCAATGACAGACTTCGGTCAAGTATTTGATCGCGTCAGTCATTTGTACGTAACTTCTGTTCTTCAGAATATGCATTAAGCGGGCGCTTTCGAGGAGGTGGTACTCCGTCTCCTCCGTGGCGCAATATCGGAAGTGCAGACTGTGGAGCAGCTCGCAGATTCGCCGCTCTCCTAGACAAGGACGCCCATTATCGACAATAGTGAACGCTTCAGCAGTAGAAACTGTTTTGTGCATTCTGCAACACTCTCTCAACGGATTCTCTCTTGGTGGCTTCGTTTTTAGGTGTACTGCATATGCAGATGATCTGATGTTAACTCTCCGTGACGAACATGATGTTTGCAGAGCCTCATGGTGAAGCTTCGGGGAGCCGTATAAATGTACATAAATCGATGGCTTTGAATGTTGGTATATGGATGACACCTGCAAGTGTCGCCCCAATCAGACTGGGCTATAAGATACATTGTCTTGGTATCGACTTCACGGACGACGTGTCACACACGACGACTCTTAATTATCGGAGCCTCCTGCAACACATCCGTGCTTGACTTGTGATTCATCGTCTTCGTGATTTGGACCTTCATCAACGGACCGAATTTGTTAATGTGTACCAATCACGACTAAATCTGCATGTAGCGCAAACACTAGCGATGCCTAAACACATAGCTCGGAGCATCATGGCGGCATTTGTTTCCTTTGTCGTCGCTCGAATGGTACTTAAGGTGCGATACGACTCCCTGTCTTTTCCTACAGAACGGGGTGGACTTGGCCTCGTCAAAATTCAAGATCGAGCGGTGTCTCTGTACGTCAGTATGCAGCTCAAGCTTTGCCGACGATTCCCGACCAGCCCACGGGCCTACTGACGGATGCTTTGGCGCCATATTCGCTTGATCCTTCGGTGGCGCTTACTGAGATACCGGTGCCATTTTACTACTTTGGGAAGTTTTATCTGGAGTACAGCTACCTACGGGACGTTCCCCACGTGTCTCGCTTACCAACCGTCAGTTACGTCTGTCGCACTCTACTTCGCCGCCGGTCGCCTAATGTCGTCGAACTGACATCTCCTACCGTGCATTGGAACGTAGTACGGCGCACTGTCAACGCGTTAATGCTACATTCAGACGTACTTTCTACTTGGTACTTGACGGTGAACAGAAACCAATTTACTCGAGACACACTCTATAGGACCCATCTTGCAGGTTCGCCTTTATGTGTGAACTGAAACGTGCAGGACACAGACGAGCAGTGGGTACGTTGTGGGCCGGCGGAAGAGCTCTGGTATTTTGTGCGTCAGTTTTTGGCTAAGTTTTTACGGATGTCGTCCGCTTATGTCGATGCCCGCACTCTCCTCTGCCCGAACACTGCCCATTACCCGAGGATACAACACATCACTGTCACGTAGATCAGAGGTCACGCGATTCATTATTTATGTGAAGGTGGTGTCGCAGAATTCACGAATTTTTATAATTATTCAAACGATCGTTATTGCGCTATTGTGAACAACCCTAAGTACAATCAACACTTTTCGAACTTTTTGCGGAGCATCATCCACAATCCACTCCATAGCTTGCTTATTCATCGCAGGAGACAAATTTGATACATTCACTCAAGGAGAAGAATACATCATGGTACCTTCACAACATTACGAGAAGACATGCCATGAGAATGGGGCGGCGGCGCCCGTGGCGTATCGACGCCATACGTGCGTGTTACAGAAGTGTAGCTTGGTGCGTGTTTTTCTTTTTTGCTTTTTTTTCGTTTTTTTGAGACAATTCATAGAAGAGGCCGATTTCTTTTTTTCAATAAATAAATGAATATACTCCTGAAGCCATTTACCGCTTCCATATGTTCCTGTTTGGCGATGGAGACAGCGTGGCCAGGCCTCGTACAACGATCCCTGCCCACTTTGCCCCCAGACCAGTGCGTCTATTCCTCTACCTAAGGAAAAGAAGAAAAAAAATTTAAAAAAGTTGTTAAGGCAACGAGCTACAGTAAAAAAAAAAAAAAAAGATACCGCATCTCCCTCGTGACCATGTGATCTGGGTTCAAATTCCGGCCTTGATACAAACTTTTATTCCTCACTTCAGTCTACATACATATATTATAGGTGTTTCGGGCTTGAAAACGTCCCTCTAACCGTATAGTTTCATCTGATTAAAACACATATTACTGGATTACAGGCAGGATCCGCTTCCCCCGCCCACCATTCGGTGCTGATGTGCTACTCCGATACAGTCGGAGAGCCTCGGTATGGGGAATACCAAGTGAACTGACGGGTGAATGGAAACTAGGATTGTGGAGGGAGGCGTGCTAGGGTAGCCCTTGTAGTTTGGCAAACGTCCTGTGCCAGGGTGGCGTAGTGGACAGCGCATCTACATAGCGAGCAGGAGACTAAGGTTGAAAGTCCGCTCTTACAAATTTTATTTCGGATCTGCAGTCCGCATACATACATCATTTATCTAAAGACTTTCAATGCTATTGTATTCACTACATTGATTAAATTGTAGATTGATGGTTAAAAAACTTAATTGTGTTTGACAGGTGCTTGAACATGCAGCATTAATCGTCCGAACCAGGTAGGATTAATAATTAAGGAAACTGCGGAGGGTTTAGAATGTTATTTAGGGCACGAAAATCGCCCGAAACTGTTAGGATTATTAATGAAGGAGACTGCGGCGGAAGTGGAATGCTATTTACTGTATGCAGTGTTTAATTTGGTAAAAGAAGTTCCTTAACATCTGTGACATACTGGTGTTCATATATACAGTGACCAGCAGAGTATAAGACTTTCTTTGCAGTCCTACTTATCAACTGATATTTGGAAGCTGCTTGAAAATTGCATGGGCCCTCTTGACTTCTGGCAATATTCGTTACAGATATCGTATCTATGCAGTATCTATACGGCAGTCTCTTTAGTTTAGCTACAAGATTCACATCAACTATGGATTTGGCTTCACTGTATTTCTCAAGTTTGCGACGGTGTTTTGCCGGAAATCCACATTCCTTATGAAGATTGCTAATATCTGGCAGCTTTTGATTTCGTTTATAAGTTAACCCATTGACATAGATTCATGTATATATTCCCGGTTTTTAGTCTCTATTTCCATGTTTAAGACAAAAGTACATTACACTTTAATTGTTATTTCTTTAAGGAACGTGCGTTGTTGTTCACAAATACAGGGCGAGTCACTAACTATTGCCACCTAGAATAACTCCGAAAGTATGAAAGTAGCTTCTGATAACGGCTATCGAGACGAATCCAATGAAGTCCAACAGTAAGGTCTTTGAAGGTCAACGAAGGTCCCAAAGGTGGAATGAGCGCCCATTTACAGAGGGTGTTCGAAGTGATGACCATTGGTATCAATGCAGTGCTGCAATCTTCATATCATAGATTGAGTGGAATTCCTTATCACTTCGGCATTTATCGCAGCACATGCTCTGAAAATTCTCTCTCGTATACCGTGAAAATAGTAAATATTCACCGAATACGGCGTATTCATCTAACGTGCCATCGACATGTAAACACCATTCGACGGTTTTGCAAAAAAATGTTCAAATGTGTGTGAAATCTTATGGAACTTAACTGCTAAGGTCATCAGTCCCTAAGCTCACACACTACCTATCCTAGATTATGCTAAGGACAAACACACACATCCATGCCCGACGGGAGGACTCGAACCTCCGCCGGGATCAGCCGCGCCTTAGACCGACGGCTTCACGATACAACACTAATAGGAACGGTAAGACTAGTATCGTCAAATCAAGCGAATGTGAATGACGTATTAATTCGAAGAAGAAGTCAATATGCTTCTCATTTACGGAGAACGCCAACGAAGTTCAGTGAGAGCTAGAGACTTATATGCGGGAAGACATCCTCAACGTACTCACCCCACACGTCGTACATTTAAATATGTGTCTGATAAACTCAGAACAACTGGATGTTTAACTCATCGGAAACATATCCAGCAAAGGAAAGTTACTAACGAGGAAACGGAAACTGGTACTCTTTCCACTGTGGTTCGAGATCCTTGTGTTAGTTTGTGTCAAATCGCAAGGGAATCTGGCATGAGCCAGAGTAGTGTTGTTCGTGTTTTGCGTCGCCATAAATTTCGTCCTTATCATATCAGCCTCCATCAAAAATTAACTGTTACGGATTGTGTGCTTCGCTGATGGCTAGAAATGAGCTCAAGAGAGAATTCCCAAATGGTTGGATTGGACGCAGAGGAGATGTGTCGTGGCCGGCTCATTCGCCTCTGGATTTTTTCTTATGGGGATTCGTAAAAAACATTGTTTATAAAGACGTTCCAATTACACTTGGAGATATGTGTGAGAGAATTGGCAGAGCATGTGCTTCGATAAGTGCCGAAGTGATAATGAATACCACTCACACTTGGAACACCTCCTGTAAATGGACGTTCATGCGACCTTTGTGACTTTCGTTGACCTTCAGTGACCTTAGCGTTACACACCATTGGATTCGTCTCGATAGCTGCTATCAGAAAATAAGTACCAAAGTAGATCATCCTGTTTAAAAAAAAAAGGACAAAGTTGACCTTCATATCTCTTAAGCGACCAACGTCTTATTATGGCCCCCGTTGTCCCATGCAACTTTTGTCCCACATACGTTTCAGCTCCTTTTCAGCTCCTCTTCAGCTCCTCCTTGATGGCAATAGTTAGTGACTCGCCTGTATATTAGCTATCCTGTTTTATTCAACTGGTCTGAAGATAGCCATTACTATCAACTAAGAATTCGGGGTCGTTTGATGAGGCCACGTTAGGAAAACAAATGTCGTAACAGTGGGCAACCACGGAAAGGCAGAATGGGAAATTCAGTTGGCTTTCACAACAACAGCATGGGGCAGAATGGGAAACAACAGAACGCGCCGTTATCAACAAGACGACGAGAACCATCGACACGTGTGTCACGTCGGCTCTTAAGAAGGGACTCTATTTTGCACCTTCGCCGCTGGATATCCCCTTCGCTGACATAATAAGTGATGGGGAACAAGCAACTGGGAAAGAGGTCCAGTGAAGCTGTCGAAGAAATTCGTCGAGAAACGAGCCGCATTCTTTCAAAATCCAAGCCGCCAACAGGACAAGAGCAGAGCGTAATGGTCCTCTCCTCGCAGTCCTGCCAGCTTACGAGGGTAATGCAGTCGTCATTATGGAGCCAGACGACTATTCACTTGATGCTAATGGTCGGCGCCGAACACATATCAAAAAGTATTAAGTGATCCAAAACCAGAATAATGAGGAAGTCGACGGAGCATCTGAGGAAATCTTCACTGGAAGGAAATGTCATTAAAAATCTCCTCCATCGGGCACCTCGACCACCTGCATTGTATGGCCTTCCTAGGTTCACAAGAAGAACACATATCTATGTCCCATCGCGAGCATCATTCGATCGAAGACAAGACTCGCGAAACACCAGGCCGCCTCCTTACTCAGCACGTTGGCCATTGTGTGCACCACGCCAAGAGTACGACCGACTTCATCAGTCGAATAAAGTGCCTGCGTCTTAGAGATACTACGGTCAGGTTTGATGTGCTGTCGTTACTTGCGTTCCTATCCGGGATTCCATAGATCTGGTCTTCCATTTATCTGACGACACTGTTGTAGATTTATTTAAGTATGATGAAGAACATTTTAACCAGACCAACAGCGTCGCGATGGGGTGTCCATTGACTCCAGTTACAGGCAACTTGTTTATGGAGAACACTGAGGACATCGCCCTGGATACGGCTCCGGCAAAGCGTAGCTACTCTTCTTGTTAAGTCGATGACACGTTCGTTGTCTGGCCTCATGGACGTGACAAGCAGGGAGAGTTCTCGGACCACAACAGCCACAACAACTTCAATTTTACGAGAGCGATGATCCTTTGCTTTTCCTTGACGTCATTGTCCACCGTGAAGCAAATTGTTGTCTCAGCCACAGTGTTTATTGGAAACCAAACCAGGCGGATCGACACCTACAAGCAAACAAAGATCACCATCCACAGCAGAAACGTTCTGTTTTTAGGACCTTGGTGCGTCGAGCGGAAGCTGTCTCAAAGGCCGGAAACCTGGAAAGGAACTGCGCCACTTTCGGAGAGTATTCAAGGAAAACCGCTGCAACAAACGCCAGAGTTCGCAAGCCATCTTTCCGAAAACACGGAAGCAGGAGCCCGAGGAGGACTCGAAGAAGCTTCCGTTTTTGCCGTTCTGTGGCTCAGTAACGGGAAAGATTAGCCGGCTCCTAAAGAGGCATAAAATCGATTGTGTCTCCAGAGCTCCAACAAAAATTCGGCAACCCACGAATCCTGTGGAAGACGATGTATGCCTCAGGACGCCATGACCTTATAAAACACAATATGGGTGTGAATAGTTTTATGTCGGACACACTGTACACGTTGTGGAACATGAGATATGTTTTCACTCCGGTACCCTGAGAAATCAGCGGTAGCGGAGCATGCTCTAGAGAACGGACTTCGCATTTCATTAGAAGAAAAAACCGTATATTATACCGACTAACAGCCTGGGGTAACCTAATTAAAGAAGCGATTGAGATAAAAGTTTGTGATAAAACCGTCAATAAAGACAGTGGCCTAAAGCTAAGCACTGTTTGGGACCCAGGCATCGGAAGGATGAAGAAGTCGCGGCGGGCGCGCTACGAAAACGTCACCATATATGGCGGTGGAGCGGGCACCAGTGACGTCATAGAAGTCAGCTCTGATATATACGGACGGTAGTTGTAACCAGAAAACAGTCACAACTTGACAACGACCGAGGAGTACTCGGCCGAAACCTTATGAATTTTAAATCACTTGACGTGGCAGGAAGCTTGAGAGCATTTTACACTTTTTACAATTTTCCTTCAAGGTGGCGATTACCAATTCATTAATTACTGGTTTCTACTGCTACCATCATCAGGTTCCGTTAAAACGTAAAGTGAAAGCAGAACACTAGGGACGATGATCTATTGTCATTATTAGATTACGTTAAAACATAAAATGAAAGCAGAAATTTAAAAACGATGATCTATTACCACCATCTGATTTTGGTAAAATTTGAACCAAAAACAGAGCTTTAGGAAGATTTTTATTTTGTGTTCGCTGAAAAGCTGTTTATGGCAGTGGCAGTGGCCTATTGTAGTGATTAATGACATCAAAATTTCAGTCTTGACCTAAATTGTAATAAGGACAGTCACAACTATTTTAATTTGAAGTCAATATATTTTGACCACACTAGAAATGTCCACCTCCGTCACTGAATGGCCAGCACGGCTGACTACCAAGGTCCTTTCCTTAGTGGGAGGACCGGAACGACGTCCACCTCACCTCACGATTCCAATTGACGAGGCCGTTGAATGAGAAATAGTGGCAGGAAGTCCTGGAACGCCGACAACAGCCGGGAAAGAGGTGTGCTGACCACACGCGTCCGAATGACGCCACAGGGCAGGGTATGACACGGCGGTCGGTCGGCCGGCGCTGCCCTCTAGACCTGATCACGGAGTTACGACACAGTTTTATAACCTGAAAATAAAGATGGAAGTGTTTTACGTAGCATTACGTAAAGTCTGTCACTGTCGTTAGCTATATTTAGTAAAAGTAAAGGGGACGGACATAGAACGTCGGAATCACAAAATCACAAAATATTTTGAAAACTGCTTCCAAGCAATTCGATCCTATCGAAACTAAAATGTCAACGAATGGAAAATGTCAGACCTATTTCTCTGAGTATTCCTATTTACAGACAAATGCTGGTAAATGAAAGGACACAAATTTAATAATGGTATAAACTTGACAGCAACCACGTTTGGAACTACAATGGCCTCAGTAGGACGCGTAGTATCTATTACTCTTTATGTTACTGCTGTGGTTTCCTACCTGGCAAACTCTGTTTGTTCTCAGAGTTTTATCTCTTCTGGTCCTCTTACTCATTTCTTTCAGTATCTTTTCTGAGGTAGGTGAGAAGAGTTGTTATCACCTTACTCTTTGAAAACCCTTCTTGTGCTAATAGATCCCTTCTGTAGTCCTTCACCGACGTCACCTCTTGCAGAGAAAGGTAACTTGAGAACTCGAGCAGTTTACGGAAGAAATTGATAGGAAGCTACTCGCTAAGAACTTACCTCTGCCGCTGCGTGGCCGCTGCGCTAGAGACAGAAGTTCTGCCGCTTCGCCTCGCAGCAGTCCAGAGTATCAGCTAACGGCTGCAGCTGGCTACTTTAGTCACAATGGCTGCCGCAGTCCATGTCTGACGTAAAGTACCGTTACCCAGAGTGCGGCAACTAAGTTTCCGCGAAGAATGCCAATCTGCGCTATTTCACACAATTGAAATGAGGCTCAAGTCATCTCATATACCACAATTTTTTATCGATCTCCTTCGTGACCAGGAGATAAATTTTAAAGAGAAAAGCAAAATTATTCACTTTGGCGTGATGTAATCTATGGCAATGGCTACTTTCTAGCAGCATTTATGAAGCTAGTACAATCGCCTCTCCAGCTGTTCGTCCCCCACCTCCTCCAAGTAATTGTTTTCATCTTTGTTCAATCTCTCAGTCTCTATCATTGATATTCATCTATTCAAACCTATTTAGAAACTCAAGACGGAAGCGAGATGGACTTTATTCAGAAACTAATCGGAAAAGAGTTTCACGGATGGTACGGTATGGTGACAAGAACGGCACCGTTTCTGATAATCTTTTAGGTTCTTGGGAAAGTTGTCTGTTTCGCTTCTATCTAGAGCGAATCATTCCATCGTAAAAATAATACGTCACAGTTCGCACTATGTGATGGACATGTAATCTGAACAGTATCAAACAGATACAGTTGTGTACTACCCCAGACAGGAAGCATCAGCCAAAATCTCCCCATTTATAACGAAATACTAATTCCTGGGGATTAGCGACGTGCAGTGCCGGGAAAAACAGAATTAGTGGTCGGATTAGTGCAATATTCTACAAGCAAAATTAAATGGCGTTAATGCTGGAATAGGCCTAGCAATAAACAAGAAAATAGGACTGCAGGTGACCGAGTATGAACAACACAGCTAACGCATTATCGTAGCCAAGGCACACATAAGGCCAACGCTCACGAGAATAGTACAAGTTTATATGGATATTTGCTCCACCGATGATGAAGCAATTGAAACAGTTTATAATGACAATACAAGAAATTGTTTAGACGGTTACTCGAAAGGAAAAATGATTGTTTATATTAGGATAAGGAAGAGAACATTGACTTGATCGACTTTCTGGAAGAACGAAAGGGGACGCCAGCTCGTAAGCCTCTGATAACAAACAATTGGTCTGTGAGTCGAGAAAGAAGGTTATACACATGTGAGTAACCCGCAGACACTGGAAGCTTTGTAATAGGTTGTGAACTTGAAGTACAGAATTATCAACTTCAGATTTTAAACCACAAAAAATGGTTCAAATGGCTCTGAGCACTATGGGACTTAACTTCTGAGGTCATCAGTCCTCTAGAACTACTTAAACCTAACTAATTTAAGTACATCACACACATCCATGCCCGACGCAGGATTCGAACTTGCGACCGTAGCGGTCGCGCGGTTCCAGACTGTATCGCCTAGAAACGCTCGGCCACTTCGGCCGGCTTTAAACCACAAAATATTTCCAGAAGCAGATGTGAACTGACCACAGTCTGTTGGTTATGAACTGCTGGTAGATACTGAAGGAAATGGCAGAAACGTGGGAAATCAAACTGCTGGGAGACAGATAAAATAGTGACAGGTTTTCGAGAGTAGAAGTCGTCATGAGGAGGATCACTTCCGCTCCCAGTCAAATTAAGCAACACGTGAGATAATTTTGACGTTAAAAATGATTCAGAAGATGTATTATCGACACACAAACCTATGTTTATACCATTTGCAAATTTAGATAAAAGTTTGGGAATGTTGATTGGAGTACACTCTTTGAAAATCTGAAGGTAGCAGAACATAATATATGGAGTGGAAGGTTATCTAAAAACTGTACAGAAACGAGACTGCAGTTGTAAGAGTCAAACGACATGAGAGGGTGAAAGTTCTCTAAATAAATAAAAATGTCTGAAGTACTCTATTTCTTATTGTAAGCCAGACTGTAATAGTAAATCAACTGTAGAATTGTGAAATCAAAGCTGCACTTTAATAATAATTAAACGTCGTGATGAAGAAAGAAGGATTTCACACTGTAAAAGTTAGCAATCTGACTGCAAGAATTTTCAACAATATAAACTGTCTCAATAACTTGAACATGAAACCTAGATTAATTAGTTTCACTAAAATTTGATCACAAACCTGTATCTGAATAACTTGAGTTGATCTTGATTGAATAAATAAAACAACCAAAATATTTTCTCCTTACTTGTATTCTGCGCAATTCTAGATAACGCATTGCAGTACTGCTCCGTCTTGCGCGCCGCTATGTTAAAGCTGCTAATTACTGTATCTGCACACACTCGAGAGGTGCAATGAGTTCTCTGTTAATTGCAAATCGAACATACTTGGTCGGATCAAATGGGTTCAAATGGCTCTGACAAGGGAACCTCCCCATCGCACCCCCCTCAGCTTTAGTTATAAGTTGGCACAGTGGATAGGCCTTGAAAAACTGAACACAGATCAATCGAGAAAACAGGAAGAAGTTGTGTGGAACTATGAAAAAACTAAGCAAAATATACAAACTGAGTAGTCCATGTGCAAGATAGGCATCATCTAGGAGCGTTCAAGTTCAGGAGCGCCGTGGTCACGTGGTTAGCGTGAGCAACTCCGCAGCGAGAGGTTCTTGGTTCAAATCTTCCCTAGAGTGAGAAGTTTACTTTCTTTATTTTTGCAAAATTATGATCTGTCCGTTCGTTCATTGACGTCTCTGTTCAGTGTAATAAGTTTAGTGTCTGTGTTTTGCGACCGGACGGCAAAACCGTGCGATTAGTAGCCGAAAGCACGTGCCTGTCCAATGGAAACCGAAAACATTTGATTGCAAGGTCATAGGTCAACCGATTCCTCCACAGGTAAACACGTCTGATATATTCTATACGACACTGGTGACGGCATGTGCGTCACATGACAGGAATATGTTGTCGACCCACCTAACTTGTACACTTGGTGAATGGGTAAAAAGATTCTTCTACCTTGCCCAATTTAGGTTTTCTTGTGGATGTGATGATCACTCCCAAAAAAGTGTGAAAACATAAGAGTTTGTCACATAAACTGCAACAAATGAATGCAACAGTTTCACAGTCACACAGTTTTGTCTGTTTTTAACATTTTCAAACGTTTCCGTGTGTAGACCGACAAATCCTGCATATGTCCAAGCAAATCTGAACATGTCCTGGAATTTTGGAGAGCGAAGTTGATTATATGTGAGCGCCTGAACTTTGATAATTGTCTAAAAATAAAAAATTAAAATTTTCTCCCGAGGGAAGACTTGAACCAAGGCCCTACTGTTCCGCAGCTGCACACGCTAACGACGGTACCACGGCGCTCATGAGTTAACACTCACTGGTATGTTGCCTATCTTACACAAGGACTACTCAGTTTGTATATTTTGCTTATTTTTTCATAGTTCCACACAACTTCTTCCTGTTTTCTCGATTGATCTGTGTTCAGTTTTTCAAGGCCTATCCACTGTGCCAACTTATAACTAATTCTGAGGGGGGTGCGATGGGGAGGTTCCCTTGTGAGCACTATGCGAATTAACTTATGAGGTCATCAGTCGCCTAGAACTTAGAACTAATTAAACCTAACTAACTTAAGGACATCACACACGTCCATGCCCAAGGCAGGATTCGAACCTACGACCGTACCGGTCACGCGGTTCCAGGCTGAAGCGCCTAGAACAGCACGGCCACTCCGGCCGCCTTGGTCGGATCAACCATTAAACAAAAATGTAAGAGAAAGGTTGTTAAGAAAATGAAATATGTGCATAAATGACACCTCTCTGTTTTCTTCATATATTGAGGAAAAGTGCTCAAGGCAGATTTTAAATTTAATCATCTTCTCAATATCCAAACAATACATTTTCCTATCCCTCAAATCCAACAACTTTCAGTACAATGCCCAAGTTCGTTCGATGGCGCAGCAATAGTGAAAAATAATATCATCATTATTGTATTTACCTCACATTCCATTAGATTTCTTCATTCACAAATTCGTTTCGTAATCGTATTGATTGAACCAAATTTTAATTTGAATGATAATATTTCCATAGCTTCCTCACTAACGCTGCTTAGATTTATCTGCTTAAGTCTGTCACAGATGTACTTTGACTCCACTCGCTACCAGATCTAAATATTGTCTGCTTCAATCAAACACAGCTAAACAACGACGGCCCCCTGCACCCTCGCGCAGCTCAAAAACGTTAGCTTAACTTCTGCGATACAGCTTACCACATCGCTGCTCAACTACAATCGATTCAGAAACCAAAAATTCACATATCAAAATTATACATGACACCTATCATTACCCCGCAGTCCGGTGGACCAAAATTTCACGGACGAGGTGATGTCAGTGACCTTGATGAGACTGGGAAATTTTACTTTATAAAAACAATATTCTGAGAGAAAGATGTAGAAAGCTGGATAAAAAATTTTAAAGATACAATACGAGTATGTAAGTTATAATAAAACTATACATGACAGAAAATAAGTAGAAATTATTGCTGGACATGAACAGTTGCATAACTGAAAATAGGTACTAATCATTGCTTGACATAAACATTTTGTTACAAGCATAGTATTTACGAAATACTAGGGTACCATCACTGCAATGCACACTGCATTACATATGTAAACTGTTAGTACAGAGAATTGATGGAATACGTATCTGCACTGCACATAGTAGTGTCCGAAGTGCAAAGAAAATGTTTATTACCACCCTAGGTTGCGGCACAAAAAGTGTCCTAAGAACAGTAAAACTTGTACATTACTGCCAACCATAAGTGCGTAGGCAAACTATACGACACATTGAGGAAAAGTCTTGCAGTCCCACAGACAATGACAGTATAAACATTATTTGAAACGCACAGTGAGACAGTCTTTCAGATCCACTGGCACTGTCAGCAGAAGTATTGGTTACAACAGACCACTAAGGACAATCTTACAGTCCACTGGCACCAATATGAGACGTGTTTAATATCACCAACGAGTGCAGGACAATCTTGCAGCCGGCCGCTGTGGCCGAGCGGTTCTAGGTGCTACAGTCTAGAACCGCGCGACCGTTATGGTCGCAGGTTCGAATCCTGCTCGGGCATAGATGTGTGTGATGTCCTTAGGTTAGTTACGTTTAAGTAGTTCTAGGGGACTGATGACCTCAGGAGTTAAGTCCCATAGTGCTCAGAGCCATTTGAACCATTTTGAACAATCTTGCAGTCCAACAGGCACTGTCATCAGAAAAATTTGGCATTGGCAGTAATGAGGAGGTGGCAAGCTCAGAATGTGCTAAAAAATAGTCCAGCCACACTATAGCAATTACCGAACCACTCATTACAAACACGTATTCACGAGACCTCCACAGTATGAGTATTCTTAAGTGCAGTACAGGCTATTCACAAGCCAGGGTATAATCAAATAAAATGTGAGAGATAACAGTGGCTCCCAATGAAAATATTTCAATATCTGTGCAGAGTGCAAAAAAAAAAAAAAAAAAAAAAAAAATACAAAAGCTTCATATAAAACCAGATGGTATATCCAGGCAATGAAATACAATGGTGAACTAGTACACATATTACATCGAGAAACAAAATGAGAAATAAAATACCAGAATACATTACATCTGAACACACGAAATATCTTAAAACTAGGCAAATAATTAAGATAGCAACATCAGAAAGGAAAGTATATACTTAAAGTGCACTATGTCATAGTATAGACAAATGGGATGGAAACACGCTGTTACATTTAGCGTAATGTGCAAGCTTAGTTGCAGTATGACCAGAATCATTGCATACAAATTTATAGTGGTGGCATATGAAAAATAGTTATCAGGAGCAAAGTATGTCACATCAGTAACATGAGTAGCACACTTCTATAAAATAGTTGTTTTGTACATTCAGAGAAATATGCAAACACAGTTGGTTTATGACAAGATATCTTCCATATGATTGCAAGAACATCTCTATGTTAACATAAAAATATTTATACAAATATCTAGGCTAACTATCTTTGCAGAGTAAACATACACAAGGGAAAAAGAAGGAGCTCCACTAACTATGGGAACAAATAGGAAGGTTTGTCTAGTGCATTAGGCCTATTGTACCTGTGGAAAGAAGTAATTAAAAGTCATTCGTCATACATCAGTCAACATAGCAACAAGAAGAATTTGGCCAAAATGATCAATATATGTCATACTTCACAAGATAAATATTATCACATGGGAAAAGAAGAGTAATCATCAGGTAACAAGAATTTAAGTGTTTAATCATAGAGAAAAAGAAATCAAGCCTAGCAAAGCAGTAAATTACTTAAAAGGTAACTCTAATCTCACACCTTCTATACAAGGAACAAAATATCATCATGAAATCCTAAGAAAATATCATCATAAACAGTCATTGTAATAATAGAAATACCTACAGAAGGTCATAAATATCATATGCAAAACGACGACACATGGTCTGCCCGGACGTCTGCCACATGGCGGTTACTTCAATGCTTACCATTTACTTCTCTGTGTACCAAGTTAACTGTACCAGGCTACTAAAGTATATCCCTGTCACTTCTCAACAAAACTGTGGTAAAACGAA
Organism: Schistocerca nitens; assembly: GCF_023898315.1. NCBI lineage: Eukaryota > Metazoa > Arthropoda > Insecta > Orthoptera > Acrididae > Schistocerca > Schistocerca nitens. The sequence continues at coordinate 41,103,108 of NC_064617.1, read as the reverse complement.
GGCAAAAAAGGGAACATTAAAAGCGCGAGGTGGGTCTGTAACGGTTAAGTACAGAGGATAAAACGTGCTAATGGTGAAAAAACTGCAAGAATAAGGTTTATCATAAACATCAAAGAAAATATATGCCATAGTCTATATTGTAACTGCCTATAGGTAATAAACTAACTGCAGATCACTCTACAATCTGTCCAAAATATAAGACAAATAAAGCATAGCATGACGTGCGTACAACATTCTTGAAAATACTAAGCATGAGTATAGAAAATAATAAGACGTAAATTAGGTGTAGTAGTAACAGCTGAGTGAGTATGTTGTCTGTCAAGCTGTGCACATGTTCCCTAATTCATTCAGTACATGTAAGAAAATCATAGCTTGTACAAGAACAAAGAGTCAAGACAATACAGTAGGTTATTACTAGGTAAGAAAAAAATGTTATAGTATATAGTAGTAATGTACATTGCCGTATGACGTAGCATGGCTGCAGCCGGTTAAGCTGCTCTCACAGAAAAGAAAAAAAATTACCAAGTGCATCCAGGGTTGCATAAAAATCTCACGAAAGTGACAACTTTGTATCATACAAAAGAAAATTTACTATAGTAGGAAATAGGTGCAAAACAATTAATATTGTCAACCTGCCTTGACTGATCCAAACTCATCTTTTATACTTATTGTCGTATCGGCCGCCGCTCAGCCAACGCCACCTAGGAACAAGGCCTCACATCGTGAGTCTAATGAGCCTGTGACGTCACGGGTAGGGGTCTGAGAAGCTAGGAACCGACTACCGACACACGTGATTCGTAGCGTTTCCATATTGTACTTTGTGCTGTTCGTGAGTGGTTATTTGATCTATACTCAGTTACGATGCCCCGAAGGTGTTGTATGCCGAACTGCAGGGGCAATTACGATAATGGACCTAAAGTCAGTGTATTTTATTTTCCATCTGACGAGAATTTAAGACGAAAATGGTTATCGGCTGTTCACAGACAAGACTGGACACCGAGTAAGCACTCTGTTGTAAGTATCAGTGTATTTGTTTGGTTAGTGTGTCGTAGTTACTTGAAATGTAGTACAGCTGAACAAAATACAGTAAACAGAAGAACGTATTTATAATCTCATACCTCATTAATTTTCGTTATATGTTTTAAAGAGAACTGTATGCTTGTTTTTATATATGTGAACTGCATTTCAACAAGGACGATATTTTAAGCGGTACCAGCATGCATGACCCGAAAACTGGTACACTCTTGTCAGCACCGTTGGATCGTCGACGCTTGAGAAAAGGTGAGTTACGAAACACGCTCTTAGTAAAGTACAGCGGCATAACAACTATCTTTATTTCACTTGTATGCTGTGAGATCGGTTTCATACTTCGTTATTAATTTTTCGGATGCTATTCCATCGAAGTTGCCTGGATGCCCATCTTACTTGTCGAGTCATCAAACTGCAGTACGAGAGCACCCAGAAATCCGCAGGGGGCGTTTAGAAAATCGTGCTCTTCAAATTGCTATTCAAGAAAGTGTGGACACACATGCGAAAATGATTGATGCGATATCGTTCGATAGTTTAGAACAAATGAAAACAAAGTTGAGTGAATGTGAAAAGCACAGTGACTGGGTAGTGATAAACAAATCTGACAGTGTGTGCCTAGTGTTACTAAAGCATAATCCTTACCCAAGAATTTTTTGCCACGTAGTTATAAGCAGTGGTTTATTACTCAGTGTCTTCAGTAATGATTTGTTGTTGTTGTGGTCTTCAGTCCTGAGACTGGTTTGATGCAGCACTCCATGCTACTCTTATCCTGTGCAAGCTTCTTCATCTCCCAGTAACTACTGCAACCTACATCCTTCTGAATCTGCTAGGTGTATTCATCTCTTGGTCTCCCCCTACGATTTTTACCCTCCATGCTGCCCTCCAATACTAAATTGGTGATCCCTTGATGCCTCAGAACATGTCCTACCAACCGATCCCTTCTTCTGGTCAAGTTGTGCCACAAACTCCTCTTCTCCCCAATCCTATTCAGTACCTTCTCATTAGTTATGTGATCTACCCATCTAATCTTCAGCATTTTTCAGTAGCACCACATTTCGAAAGCTTCTATTCTCTTCTTGTCCAAACTATTTACCATCCATGTTTCACTTTCATACATGGATACACTCCATACAAATACTTTCAGAAATGACTTCCTGACACTTAAATCTAAACTTGATGTTAACAAATTTCTCTTCTTCAGAAACACTTTCCTTGCCATTGCAAGTCTACATCTTATATCCTGTCTACTTCGACCATCATCAGTTATTTTGCTCCCCAAATAGCAAAACTCCTTTACTACTTTAAGTGTCTCATTTCCTAATCTAATACCCTCGACATCACCCGACTTAATTCGACTACATTCCATTATCCTCGTTTTGCTTTTGTTGATGTTCATCTATTATCCTCCTTTCAAGACACTGTCCATTCCGTTCAGCTGCTCTTCCAAGTCCTTTGCTGTCTCTGACAGAATTACAATGTCATCGGCGAACCTCAAAGTTTTTATTTCTTCTCCATGGATTTGAATACCTACTCCGAATTTTTCTTTTGTTTCCTTTACTGCTCAATATACAGATTGAATAACATCGGGAGAGGCTACAACCCTGTCTTACTCCCTTCCCAACCACTGCTTCCCTTTCATGTCACTCGACTCTTATAACTGCGATCTGGTTTCTGTACAAATTGTAAATAGCCTTTCGCTCCCTGTATTTTACCCCTGCCACCTTTAGAATTTGAAAGAGAATATTCCAGTCAACATTGTCAAAAGCTTTCTCTAAGTCTACAAATGCTAGAAAAGTAGGTTTACCTTTCCTTAATCTTTCTTCTAAGATAAGTCGTAAGGTCAGTATTGCCTCACGTGTTCCAGTATTTCTACGGAATCCAAACTGATCTTCCCCGAGGACGGCTTCTACTAGTTTTTCCATTCGTCTGTATAGAATTCGTGTCAGTATTTTGCAGCTGTGGCTTATTAAACTGATTGTTCAGTAATTTTCACATCTGTCAACACCTGCTTTCTTTGGGATTGGAATTATTATATTCTTCTTGAAGTCTGAGGGTATTTCGCCTGTTTCATACATCTTGCTCACCAGATGGTAGAGTTTGGTCAGGACTGGCTCTCCCAAGGCCGTCAGTAGTTCCAATGGAATGTTGTCTACTCCGGGGGCCTTGTTTCGACTCAGGTCTTTCAGTGCTCTGTCAAACTCTTCACGCAGTATCGTATCTCCCATTTCATCTTCATCTACATCCTCTTCCATTTCCATAATATTGTCCTCAAGTACAGCGCACTTGTATACACCCTCTATATACTCCTTCCACCTTTCTGCCTTCCTTTCTTTGCTTAGAACTGGGTTGCCATCTGAGCTCTTGATATTCATACAAGTGGTTCTCTTCTCTCCAAAGGTCTCTTTAATTTTCCTGTAGGCAGCATCTATCTTACCCCTAGTGAGACAAGCCTCTACATCCTTACATTTGTCCTCTAGCCATCCCTGCTTAGCCATTTTGCACTTCCTGTCGATCTCATTTTTGAGACGTTTGTATTCCTTTTTGCCTGCTTCATTTACTGCATTTTTTATATTTTCTTCTTTCATCAATCAAATTCAATATTTCTTCTGTTACCCAAGGATTTCTACCAGCCCTCGTCTTTTTACCTACTTGATCATCTGCTGCCTTCACTACTTCATCCCTCAAAGCTACCCATTCTTCTTCTACTGTATTTCTTTATCCCATTCCTGTCAATTGTTCCCTTATGCTCGCCCTGAAAATCTGTAGAACCTTTGGTTCTTTCAGTTTATCCAGGTCCCATCTCCTTAAATTCCCACCTTTTTGCAGTTTCTTCAGTTTTAATCTACAGGTCATAACCAATAGATTGTGGTCAGAGTCCACATCTGCCCCTGGAAATGTCTTACAATTTAAAACCTGGTTCCTAAATCTCTGTCTTACCATTACATAATCTATCTGATACCTTTTAGTGTCTCCAGGGTTCTTCCATGTATACAACCTTCTATCATGATTCTTCTACCAAGTGTTAGCTATGATTAAGTTGTGCTCTGTGCAAAATTCTACCAGGCGGCTTCCTCTTTCATTTCTTAGCCCCAATCCATATTCACCTACTACATTTCCTTCTCTCCCTTTTCCTACACTCGAATTCCAGTCACCCATGACTATTAAATTTTCGTCTCCCTTCACTATCTGAATAATTTCTTTTATTTCATCATACATTTCTTCAATTTCTTCGTCATCTGCAGAGCTAGTTGGCATATAAACTTGTACTACTGTAGTAGGTGTGGGCTTCGTATCTATCTTCGTATCTATCAGTAATGATACTGAAGTGAAATGTATTGGAAACATGAAATTTCCCATGAAAGTAAACAACATACAGGTGGTAAGTGATGTTCTTAAGAACATTTATCTTGTGTATAATAGTTCTGAGGCTCCTGTAGATAATATTTTGTCTTTAATTGACCAGTTATTGCAAAATTTATTAGAAAAGTTGCCAGGAAACGAAACTATGCTACAGATTAATTTGTTACCACAAATTCTCTGTGAAACCCCAATCTCATAGAATTAGGGGAATAGTCTTTTCTGTTCATCAGTAAATATAAAATTAATGCTGCTCCTGCTCTGTGGTTGACAAGTTTTTGTATATATTTTTGTCCAGTCAGTAAATTAATTATTCTCACAAGGAGAACAAATCATTGCTAGTATTAGCATGTTAGTCTACCATCATCATAAGTAAAAAGTAATCTGCAGAACAGGTCCAGTCTGTCAATACAACCAATATTTCGGGGTGGGGGGGGGGGGGTGAGGACAATACATAACTTTAGCCATTCTTCATTTGAGAGAAATTCTATGCAATTTTATTTGATAATGTTTTTGGAGTTTGGAATAGCAGTGCTTTCTTTCCTCTGGGACAACATTAAATAGTGAACAATAAAAGAATTTGATTGTCATTTAGCTATTGCAGCAATAGACAGTCAAATTACAAATGTTTAAAATGTATACAGCATGTATACAAAAATTACTATACGCAAATTAAAAAACAACGTTACAACAGATTTTCCATAAAGTAAAATATTCAAGCTAAAACTATTTGTGTAGTACATCTTAAATAGAAATCATTAAGGAAATTATGGTACACTCACCAAGCAGTTATCACTGTGATATTTAGAGTCATACATTAAAGTGAGTAGGGAGGATTTACCGATGACCAACTGTACTTCTTGTGCTTGAATAAATCAAATAAAGCTTCTAGCCATTCTATAGGCAGTTTGTTAAACAGCTTCATACTCACTACATTACTGTTCTATGATGTAGATAATCTGCAGTAAGGTTTGTGAAGATGCCTACTATTTCTAGTTCTGGCATTACTGAAGATTGCGATACCACTCATCTGCTTTCACAAATGGCCCTATAGATGACATTTTAAATATTTACAACGCTGTAATACCCATTGCCAATGATCAGTATATCAAATGACAAGTATTTTAATTAAAAGATGGGGATCAGTATGTTGATGGGTGAATATAAATGGATCAGTTTGTACAATAAAAAGTAATAACAGGTTCTTAAAATATGTCATTACATGAAGTTGATGGGTGGTGTCCCATTCTTCAGTTAAACCCCAGTTCCATGAGAGTGTAAATCCTGCTTAAGCTGGTATTCTGTTCTTTGTATACAGTAGAACAGTGTAAATGTGCAAGTTTATAACAGTTAATATTTTCAAGCTGATAAACAATGGCTTACAGTGGGCAAGTTTGTAATAATTCTAATGTGTGGTTCCCATGTCAATTTATAATACCTAATAACTTAACACTACCTGGTCTTTTACTGGCAAATCTCTTAAACTAAGTAGTATGTAGAAGGTTCAGCGAAGTTTGCACAAGTTTCTGTACGGTAATGTTTTCTTAAGTATAAAACTGAAGATGACTGCCAAATGAGGTATCTGTCATACGAAACTAGAATTTGACATAGATACAAGTCCCAGAGTACCTGCTTCGATTCATTGTCAGTCTTTCCAATTGCGGTACCTCATTTTCAATTAAATTATCCAAGGTGACTTACACGGTGAAAATAGTGCTGTCAGAGCTATGGAATTAGAAATTCGCATTTTCAAAACGCGAGTGACGGAAATTACGAAAAAGTATTTTCACCTTTGGAGCTATAGTTTACGAAATTTGAACAATTTAATTCTCCAGTGAGAATGATTAGCGTTTGTTTACAGATTTGTGTATAAAACACTGAGTAGTCTACCAGGAAACTGTTTAATGTTTTCATATGCGTGGCGCAGAGCCTAACAAGCCGCTCGGTATTTCGGACCCCTAGTCGTGACGTCACGAGTCGCGCTGTGAGGCCTTGTTCCTAGGTGGCGTTGGCTCAGCAGCCGTCAACTCGGCGTGGCGTGCTACAACACACGCGGCACACAGCGAGTACCGCTGGCGCCGCACACGATGTCAATAACTGGCGCCAGTGAACGCGTCGTCGCGTGGTTAGCGGCAGCGTGCACACCACTATCGATACGGATTACCCTGGCGGCGCTGCCCTTGCCACCAGAGTGAGCAACCGTATAAGGGCGCCATCTACCAACACTCTGATTGGCCGGACCTGTGGATTTAAGCGAGCTCCCTGAGCCCGTAAACCAGTTCAATCTTCGCCGATGACTGTGTTACTACCCGGCTGCTGGATTCACGACGACCGAACCATACTGTAGTCTCCCTGGCTGGAAATTTGCGACGCGTCGGTATCGACTGCTTGGCAGTGGTTTGGACTTGTATTCTCTACTAGTGACTGATTTCTCCTTAGCGCTACAGCCAGCGAAGTGTTGTGTAGTCGAATTTTGTTTTGAGTGACAGAAGGTCAAATAAATTTGGTTATCACGGAATATTTGTTGTGTTATAGTGCGGACATAACACTTATAAAGCAGAAATGTCATCATATAAAATAAAATCGACTTAAACGAAAACAGGGTCCCTAAGCCATAATCATTATTTCAATATTATTCATCATCATCATTATCATCTCATCAGTAACTTGACACAATACTTCATATATGTAAGCCTCATAAATCATACTCATATACCACATGAAATATCATCAGTAATCATCGTCAAGTAAGCAAATATGCAATAAACTTCTTAATACAAAACATCTGAAATCTACCAAAACAAAATTCCCTGTTCGGTGTACATCAATTGTGTGGCACACGAAAAACACTCCGACGCTATTCAATACTGTACACAAAACAGCTGCAATGACAATAGATCCTGAGGTAAAGAAATTGTAGCTCTCAGCAAATATTCCTTCCGACACTAGACAAAAATGTATGAAAGCAATAGGCTGCAGATAGCACACATAAATCGTAGAATATTCTTCTGAGTAACAGCAAAGTACATCCAAATAAAATAACAAACCCAAAGTTATGAGGTAAAAAAAAGACAAATAGGCTTTAGTGATATCAGTCCGGTAGTAGTCCAGATCACAATGTAAGTGTGTTGACTGAAAAGCTGAGTATGTGTGTCCTATTCACAGAACTTTTTGACAAGTTACAAAATCAGAAAAATCGAACATTATAAAATCATAAATAAGTAGGCTGCGGTTATACCAATCCGATAGTAAACAAAATTCTCATTGTAGGTACGTTGTCTGTAAAGCTGTGTGAGTGTTTCCTATTCGTGAAATTCTTTGACATTCGTAATATGATGTAAACCGATATTACGTTTGGTTCTCAAACTTTCCACTTCCATAGGATATGGATGACAAATACGAAGAACTCTCTATGGCCCGTTATAGCAAAGAGAGAGTTTTCTGAACAAGCGTTTTCTTTTATAAGACAATCTGTGTGATCTGACGAGTACTTTTGGAACCACCTGAAATGTTAGTTTGATCCCTGAAGGCTTCTGGTGTTTAATCCTGTTTTCTGCAGCTCGTTTTATGTTGCGTTAAGCTATTTCCACAATTTGATGGTGTTGTAAGCAACGCGACTTAGGTATTGGTACAAGTTCTCAGATTCTGTCAGGTGGCAGTTTGCTTTTCAGTACAAGATACGGAGAAAGTAAGGCAGAAGCGTTGGGAATAGAGTTGTGTGATGTCCTATGGTTAGTTAGGTTTAAGTAGTTCTAAGTTCTACGGGACTGATGACCACAGCAGTTAAGTTCCATAGTGCTCAGAGCCAATAGAATTGATAGAAATGTGTAAATGTATTTTTCCCAATGTCTGTGTTTCTTGTGGCAGTACAATCGGCATAGTTTACCTATCTCTTTCATAATGCGTTTAGCTGGATTTGAAGAAGCGTGATAGCAGGAAATGTAACGCGGTTTGATATTCCTGCTCGACTGAGAGCGAGTATAGTAACTTGACCTAAATTGCGGACCGTTGCCTGAAATGACCTTGTCAACGTGACCAACTTCTGTTAAAAAATTCCTAACAAAGGCGGCGGACAAAGTTTTACCAGCAGCGTTACGCAAAGGTGTGAATGAAGCAATTTCGACGTAAGCTCTACAGCTAAGAATGAATCCTTGTCTGCTGGTAACAATAGAAGCGTATAAGTCAACGGCTGCTAGATGAAGTAATTTCAAATGAATGACCGGATAGAACTGAGCATAAAAGGAAGATATTGTTATCTTGGCCTTCTGGCATAACTTGCACTTCATAAGAACACGACGAATCCGTTTCTCTATATTAAAGAAATAAGACGTTTGACGAAGAATGAAAAAGCATTTTCGAGCTCCATAATGAGAATAACTTAGATTTACGAACCATACGGATTTGTTAATTAGATGTTCGGGAACGCAGACAATCCAGGTGTGACTGGCAGTTGCTAATCGTTTAAACAAGACGTTATTGCGAACGAGATAGCAGAGTGTGACAGAAAGTTTAGTTTTGTCGCGCCATTGCCGTTTGATGGCTTTCCGGATCGGATCCTTGTCTTGCTCTTTAGCAATGTTGATCATCACCGTAGAAATAAAGTTCCCGAAAGCTACTCGTTGAATGTATAACACACTGAAATTGGAGTGACAAAATTCCGTTGAAGAACCAGACGGAGTACCACCTAGTGAGCGAGATAATGCATCAGCGACAATATTTTCAACACCGGGAATGTAGATGACTGTAAAGCGAACTTCTTGTAAATACACAGCCGAAACAACTAAACGCTCGTGAGAAAGTTTTGCCGACATAAGAAATTACGACGCTCTGTGATCAGTATAAACTTTGTTATTTCTGCCAAATAAGAAGTGATGGAACCTGGAAAAGGCCAACACGGCTGCTAAACATTGAAGTTCTATTATATAATAATTACGTTCAACTGGAGACAAGACGCGGCTAGAGAATGCAATACTTTTCTTAGCAACAATGCCGCCTTCTTCGATCTCTTGAAACATATAGACACCAATGGCCGTTTTAGAACTGTCAGTGGCCAAACAGAAGTCATGTGAGAAAGTATAGGACCGTTTAATAACGCTTGTTTGAAATTGACAAATTCTTGTTCAGCTTGGTCGTCCCAGAACCAGTTGGATTTTCTACCGCTAAGTTGCCACAAACGTGGGGTGTCGAGAGCCTTGTAGTGCACAAAACGACGGAAAAATTAACAAAACCGAGAAAACTTCCGACTTGATGTTTGGAAGTGGGTGTGGTGATGTCACGGATAGCTTGCAACTTATCCGGGTCAAGTTCAGTGCCAGAAACAAGTATGACGTAACTTAAAAATTTGATGTCAGATTTGCAGAATTCAGATTTGCTCAGGTTAACTATAACACCGTGGTCAGAAAACACTTGCAATAAAGAATTCAAGGTATCATTGTGCTCATCCCAGATCTTTTCGGATATGGGAATATCATCAACGTAAGTGGTAATCCTATTTTTAAATGCTCCGGTAAAATAGAATTTAAACCTCTGATGAATGTTGCAGACGAAATGTTTAATCCAACAGGAAGTTAACTGAACTGATATCATTTGCCAAAACAGAGGAAGACCGTGTATTTGCGACATTTAGGGTGCAATTCAATCTGCCAGAAACAATATTTTAAATCAAGGGAGGAGAAAACAGTGACGCCATGAAATTTCTGAAGAATTTCTTCCAATGGTTTCGGCCTATCGGTTTCCGGAAAAACAATGTTGTTAATTTGTCTCGAATCGAGAACAATCCTCAGTTAAACATCTTTCTTTCGCACAATATGGAGCTGCCGGCTCAATACCACCTTGTTGAAGCATGGAATTAATTTCTTCTTTAATTTCATGACGATAAACAAAAAGGAATAGTGCAGTGTCGTCCAACAAAGGTATTGTGTGGCTTAAGCTGAAATTCATAACGAAAACCACGAATAGTGCCAGGTACATTATCAAAAACGTGAGAATGAGTTTGTAAGATTTTCCTTAAGTGTTGTTTATGAAAATCGGAGGTGGTTTTACAGTTGTCAACCTTGTTCTGAATCATGTCGAAGATGTCAGTCACAGTGACGTCCTCGTTGCGCTCATAGTTATCAGGAATTCACACCATCACTAACCCCTCTAAGTCAGTGTTGTGAAATACATGGATGAAAAGATGCATTAGGAGAGAGGTAGAATTAAAAAATTCTCATCTTTCTTCAGAAAACTGCAGCTGCTACCATAGGCGCTTTAATAACAGGGACAAGCATGAACCTGAAGTACGAATTCTTGGTGCACCAAACTTATCACTCTTTGGCTGCTAAATAATTTCTATCTGGGAAACGTTCAGAGACCGACGAACAAATTATGGCAGCTGTAGATGAATGTTTGGAAGATCTGTATTTCAAGTTCAGGATGGGATATAGAAACTGGGAAACGTCGGATGTAGTTCATTAGCCTATAATGGAAATACATTGCAAAAAAAAAGTATATTCGTTATCAAATCAGTCTTTAGCCTGAAGATCACAAGTAAATCATTGTTAGTTAAATAGCTTTTCACAATAAGTTCATTCGTATGTGTTAGTGGCAAAACTATCGAAATTCTGAAGGTTAAAACCGCTTGCTGTCGGGAACACTGTTTGAAGAAACAAACGAAAGTGTTTTTTTGGACTTGTACTTCCACTCTAATTGTTGTTATAATATGTTCCCGTCTTATGACTTTTAAGTTCATTGACATGAAAGCGTATGAGAAATTATGCGGACAGAGCACACTGCCTGAACAAAGAAGTTGTGGAGCATAGAATTAGTGCATAACACACCGGTATTCTTGTCTATAGCTAGAAACTGCTGTTCTTCACATTCGTTAGGACTAAGAGTTTTAATAGTAACGATATGTGATGAACGCAATTAGAGCAACGGACAAACAATGTAATGTTGGTGTGGTGAAGAACTTAATAATAATGATGATGATAATAATAATAATTTCGTGTGGCACGGCGGCCTAGTGCAAGTCTTTCAACTAGACAACCCTTCCACTTCTTGCGTATCCGTAAAACCAACGGCACGCGGTTTTCCCCGAACGGTTACCCATCCAAATAACAGCCGCACTCAGCGTTGTTTTGTATTCCGCATTCTTGTGGTGTCGAGCTATTGCATATTAAGTCTCACGTTGAACATGCGTTTACCCTACGAGGTACAGGAGTTCAAAGATGACAAATTTTCGTGCCGCGACCTTCGTGCCCGAGTTTGATTCAAATTCTGTAGCGCTGTTATCCCGCATTCGACAGTCAAATACATTTGTTTTTGCATTTAAAACTACTGGGATTTTAATGAGCCCAGTTTGTAAAGATTTATAGAATGCAGTTGCTTTCAGAATCACACCCAATCTACCGCACCCAATCTTCGAAGTTTCATTTCATTTCAAAGGGTACAGTACTGCCCGACATAGAAAAGATGTACAACATACTTTGTTGTTCTTGTCAGAACAGCGTTTTTTGTAGAATAACACCATTTTATTTAACACACCGAAGTCAGTTACCAACGTAGGAAAGAAGGGCAATTTGTATGTTTAATTATTCAGATGTGCACTTGCTTAAAATAGATCCCTGAATCCAGTTTGGTAATGTTTGTGAATTGAATGAATGGCTGGTCGTCTGCTGACCACAGATAGTGATTCTATAATCATCTTTGAGACGGTTCTCTGGTCACCTTTGGCCGAACCAAAGAGAGGAAGCATACCAGAACACCAGAGGGCATGGAATGTGGCTGACCAATACGGTGGCGAGGTCCTCCCCCACTTCTGCGGAAGCGCGGGATCACCGGATGAACGGCCATGTTTCAGCACTCTGTCGCTGGTTCCTGAGGTGTGAAGACGTGCTCTATGTGTGCTCCAGGAAAACAAATTTAAATGAAACTGGTATGCATGTGGAATATTTAAGAGTAGATGACCTAATAATTTCTCTTTCCAGAAACATTTTGGTTGGAGGCTCATGTAAATTGTTCGGAGAAAGATAGGCAGGTAAAAATTCACAGGGAACATAGGATTCTTTGGAAGTGACAAAGAAACCACGCGTTGTAATTATAAGACGAAATAGTAGCGTGTGGTAGTATTAAGATGAAATACTTGCATGTGTAAATCTCTGTTCAAAATAATTAAGATTTCCGTGTGCAGAACTTGAATTAGAGACAAGAACTTCCACGTGGTGAGTATTAGAAGTGCTTGTACTAGCATTCAGATGAAGATCTGTGTGTGAGATAAATAGGATACCAAAACTTACATTATGAGATACATTTGTATGACGCCAGCTTGGTATATAGATGCTCTGAGAGTAAATTAAGGTGAGTCAGCAATCTACCCGGCAACTCCATGTGGGCTGCATTGCACAGGGAGATGTGCATAAATCCTCCAGAATTTGTGGTAGGAAAATTACTACGTGGGTCAGTGACGTGTTGATCTGGGATGACTATTGTTTGATGTGGGAAAGCGGAACGAGTAGAAAACCAAGCATTTTGTTTTTGAGATGTGTTTCATACTGCAGTGTAATTTATTATGTTTATTTAATCTGTGAGATCTGCATGAGATAGTAGAAAATTAGTTTGAAATACGGTGGGACAATCATGATTTTTTCTAGTAATGTACGAAAGTCGGTAGATTCGTTATGTTGGTAATCAATGAGGTTAAGAGAGTGTGGGAGAAAATGAAGTAGCGAAAGATTCCTTACCAATCCAGAAAATGCACTGTAGCAATAGACAGAAACATTACGAGACCATAGAATAGTATAATGCTTATGTTATGTCATGCCTATTGGGTGGAGAATCCCTTGTTTAGCTATTGTGTTTAAGTGTAATGCAAGAACTTTTTCAACATTAGCTTGACAGAATTTATTGTAATAAAAGAGGAGATATATGCGACAACTAGTGGTCTTGATTATTGAGTTGTGGGTAGCCATTTTGTTGAGGTATTTTAACATAACCTCCATTTTCTTGCTGGGTTGCCCAACCTTTGGATAAAATATATACGACAGGACGGAAATGTGGCCTTGCCACGGTGGAGGGAGTCCATCAGAAATGTGCACTAGCTATTAGTCAGATGCGTTATCCATTCCGTTGCATTAAAAGGTATGGACGAGAATAAATTATAGCTTAACTGATAGGCACTAGGTCTCATATTACAAGCATAGTTGCAGTGCGTATGAAACTCATGAAAATATTTCTGATGTACGAATAATAGTTGCACTCGCTTGGCAAGCCACTCATCTAGTGGGCCTGACTATTAGATGCCACAGAATGGGGTAGGAACCTCACACATTTAATCAGTATTCGAAAGTGGTATTCAAATAAAATTTTGTTTTACAAAACTTTATGTGTTACGTGTCATACAAGAAGCCAAACTTTGACATTTTTTTGGGCGCTTACTTTTTCTGTCGCTTTTGTTAAATATTTTCTGAGTAACTATGGCTCGCAAAATTCTTTCCATTGTTATTCTCAAAATAACGCATGAATTTGTATAAGTCAGCCAGATTTCATTTATTTCAACGAAATCTTGACCAAGATTCAACAGGTCAAAATCATCATAAATTCACGCATGCTCTTAGCAAACTGAAGTGATGAACCCTAGTATCCACCATTACTTGTCGGGCATCCGTTTCTGATGTAATGTCTGCCTTATCTTAACGGTGAAGAGTAGTAAACAAGCTTGGCACCCGAGGAACACGTATTTGATATTTACGGTTTGTTTCTTTCCGTTACTCACAGTGCGAATGTTGGTGATATGTTATTGATCTGCTGGGTGTCTGTCATATCTTAGCTCTGAGTTATCGTGACACAAGTAGATTGTGGCAAAATTTAATGTAGATTATGTATAATTTTGCAAGCTTTCAGTCGCCGCCCCTGACGTCGCCGCCTCCTGCGCCCCTGCTGCAGCCACCTCCGTCACTGCCGTCGACGCCGATGCCGCCTTCGCTGTTACCGCCACATCCGCGACATCCACGACATCGGCTGACGCAGCTGTCTCCCACACAAGCAGGCTGGAGCTTTGGAAAAGCTCGTTTCTCAAAAATTTAATGGTGCTCGTTGTTAGACTGAGAGACAGATTATTTCACTATGCATTTCGCTAGAAACTGATATGACTCGCTTCACAGTTTTCATAAGCAAGCGAATAACGTAGTTTACCAGGTAGAGGAACACACAGGTTCCCTTGAAAATTTTGAAATTAGTGGTAAGATCTTATGGGACCAAACTTCTCAGGTCATCAGTTCCTAAGCTTACACACAACTTAATCTAACTTCCGCTAAGAACAACACACGCACCCATCCCCGAGGGAGGACTCGAACCTCCAGCAGGCGGAGCCGCGCGGACCGTGACAAGGCGCCTCGGACCAGGCGGCTACCCCGCACGGCGGTTCCCTTGAAACCTTATATAGACAGAAGAGCGAATTTCAGAAGCAAGTGGCGGGAAGAACGTTGTAGTTTACAGGTAAGGAGACTACAATCGAAGAAACAGAAGTAGCGGTCTAACCTAGAATCCGCGAAAGAAGCAGTAATTGATAAGATCCAAAATCGGTGTAAATCGCTGTGGGAGGAAGCAGTGGATTAGATACTGTGGTGGGAAACCTGATTGCAGCAACAAATGATCTCCATAGTGAGTGTAGTCGAAACTATTCCTTCAATGTCTGGTGAAATGGGAACCGCAAATCACGTACCAAGTGGAGAACTGCCTTTGTGCAGTGCCAATGCCGGGGATAATGAACTGCCCTTTTCAAAGGTGGGGTCCCGAACTAGGCTGAGCACGTAGGCCAGTGCTTCTCTAGAGGCAGGCCATGCGGTAGGGAGGTGCGTCTCATCCACCCCCACTGTCCGTTTACCTCCGAATGATGCACATGGACCAGTTCAAGTGCGCAAGAGATCTCGCGTCTTCCTATTGTCCAAATGCTACGGAAATTTCTACTCGTCCACCTATTTTTTCTTATGAGAAATTTGAGGGATTAAATTCCACCGTCCACCCTTTTGATTGCGTCAACAACGTTAGAGAATTGTTCAACCCTTATCCTCTGCCAGAGGGCCAACAAAGTAACTTGTTTAGCCGTCATCTTGCGAATGAGGTTCTCCTCTAGTTTGACGTAACTAGCACGCACTGTAACAGCTCTCTCAATTTACCTAAGGGTTCCTCACTCACGACAGGAAAATGGTTCAGCAGCTACAAGTGAGGAGAATTCTGACGACAGGTCCCACTTGTAATCCTTGCAGAGTCGCTTTGCTCGAGTTGTTTTGCAGAACGGTTTCAGTTTTCGCCATGTACTGTCACCAACAGAATCGGAAGCGTTGATCGCGCTTCTCTATCCTGGAATGCCGGAATGGGCTCGAAAGCAACTGCTGATGGTGCCTGTCACGACAGTAGAGGCTTTACTCGAAGTCCTTTCGGGCACCTTGCATGTATTCCAATTGGACAGACGGAAAAGTCATACAACGGCGCTTGCCTCACAAGTACTATGGGGACAGACCAATGCACGACACTCTTCAAGGCCGGCGGAAAACCAGTCTGCCGCCTGAAAGTCGTCAGCGACACACACAAAGGAGCCAGGTAATGGTGATACAAGCCCCAGGGTGCAACGGGAAATGGAGGTTGCAGCGAAATTGTAAATAACATTGGTAGTCAATCCCACAGACCTTACAAGTTGCTTTTCCCTTGTTTTAGAATTTCAACTTCTAAGGGGCTGAAGTAGGGAATGAAAACTTTTAAGGGATATTTCTTGTTGTTGTTGTGGTCTTCAGTCATGAGACTGGTTTGATGCAGCTCTCCATGCTACTCTATCCTGTGCAAGCTTCTTCATCTCCCAGTACCTACTGCAACCTACATCCTTCTGAATCTGCTTGGTGTATTCATCTCTTGGTCTCCCTCTAAGATTTTTACCCTCCACGCTGCCCTCGAACACTAAATTGGTGATCCCCTTGATGCCTCAGAACATGTCCTACCAACCGATCCCTTCTTCTAGTCAAGTTGTGCCACAAACCTCTCTTCTCTCCAATTCTATTCAATATCTCCTCATTAGTTATGTGATCTTTGTATATATATATATATATATATATATATATATATATATATATATATATATATAATTTATTTAATTATTATTTATTTATATATTATTTATTTATTTACATAAAAATTTAAAGTTAAATCTATAAAAATTGGTATTTCACTTCTCGGTTCGATGTAACGAAATATGTGATTGGGTGATGAGAGTTTCTTTGGATATATCACTACAAGAACCCAAAAGGCGTCATTAACTAAGCCCTTGGACTCCAGCTGCAGGAATCGCTTGTTAGTCAGAGGTACATTCGGAAAAGAGGATGCTTCTATTGCATTAACTGGCGTGAAAAAGTTTGCAATTTGTGAACAACACAAAAATTCGAGGAAACAAAAAAAGTCTGTGCTGACCATAGAGGCCTCCAACTTGAAAAACGCAGAAAACGTCGAACGTGTGCTTGCTCTTGTGATACCACATCGACATTTCAGAATAAGAATGAGGTGCGAGCTGTTAAACACTTTCACTGCACATCAAATTTTGGCCGAAGGCTTGTGCCAAAATGATGTGGAAAAACCTCACAACTGATCAGATGGACAATCCAAGAAGTGTGTGCCTTGATCTTCTTTACACCGTTGCCAGCGACCACGAATGACACCAGACATCTCAGACAAGTGCTTGCTGCATCATTACAGTGCCCCATGTCAAACAGCCACTTTCATCACGGAATTTTTTACTTCAAAAGGCACTCCTATTGTTTCTCAGCCCCCACCCCCCACCCCCCACTATTCACCTGATCTGAGTGCTAGTGATCTTTTTCTTTTCCCAGATTTGAAAAGTTGTAAGAGGACGTCATTTCTGACTCTGCAGAAATGAATACTTCCGACTCGTTAAACGTCCAACCAGCTGAAGCATTTCGGCTCTGCTACCAAGACTGGAAAGAACGACTCCGCCGGTGTTGAGCTGCTGAAGGAAACAACTTTTCAGGGGACAGTATTCTTGTTTGAAAAAAATAAAAAGATTATTAGATAAAAAAATCAATCTCATTACTTGTCTCACACACCTCGTTCCTTGGGGTGGGAACATTGCTGCAGCTATAACATTGACACACGGTAAGGAAATGATACAGGAAGAGCGGAATAGCAGCTAGATCAACGTTCATACGTTCAAAGTAGGACATCTTGTCGTTGTTCGGAAGCACGCATGCTACGATTCGATGGAGAAGAAGGTAGCGAATTTTTGTCTTTTGTTTGATCATCATAATAAAATGAGGAAGTCGTTTATGACCATTCACGGCTAACAACTTTCTCCTGTTCTCTGTCATGCAAATTATGTGAGGAAATTCCGTTCACCTTATGTGCATGCTGTAAGAAAACGTTATGTTTGAAGCATTTACAGATTATCATTATTATAATGATTCTGTATCATAATAATGTGTTTCTTATTATTTTGAATTAACAAAATTCACATATGTGAAACAGTAAACTAAAAAACAATGAAAGTGATGTAAAATAAAAACAAATACAATTAAAATAAATAATATCACTAATAGTGAATGTTTTGATATTTTAACTGGGTCCATTGAAAATACTCTAACAGCACATTTTGTGTAGCTTATTTTGCACCAATGGTATTTCTCAAACCACCTTGATTATAGAGGTACGTATGTGGCTTGAAAACTTTTTAATTCGTGTTCTAAGAGAAGTTTTCATTTATTAAAATTAACTGATGGTGTTGGGGTTTTTTGCAACATTTACAGTTATTACAAATGTCAGTTGTTCTCTTTGCAAGAACCTTAATTACATATCAACTTTTATATGAGAAATATTTTTATGTAAATACCCAAATTACCTTTCGCGATGTGTTTTACTGCTTAAGGTGAAACAAAAAAGTATATACAGCGTTATTTTGCTCCCTCTACAGACACCAAGTTTCACTAAGCTCGTTTATTGACATTGACGACGTTTTCTTGTCGGTGATTTGTGTAGGTCACATCACGCAATTGTTTCTTTGCATGCAAATTTCGCCTTTATTATTTGTAAGGCATCTTCAGCGTCCTGGAATACATACTTGCGTTTAAACTATTTTGCTTTACATTTCGGACAATGTATACTGAGGTCATAAACAGTTCCCATATTTTCTTCATATCTATGACACAGTAAAGTATAAATTTCTGATTACAAATTCCATTGATGCTAGTATCGTTGCATTCTTTTTCCCGTTTCACAGCTCTTCTTCTTCCGCTTCCTGCCATACGACATTTCCTGCCCACAGGCTAACAAATGAGCAGCTGTTTGCTTTATGTTATGTTTCAGATGGTGTTGCCTACTGTTGAATGTTATTACCAACTGTCGAATATGTCCTTGTGGGTATCGGTACTCTATTCATGTGTCTATGTTTATGCGTTTTTACCATGGTTGTATGTACTGTTTTAACATGGTTGAGTGCATTTTAGAATTTTTTGTTTTTACTGTTTCATTTCCTTTATTAAGTTGAGCAGACAGTTTGTGTCGATATGTCTCTAGTCCTTTATAAAATGATTTTCCTCTCCTATAGCTTTCTGAATGTGGCACTGTTGCTGTGTTTGTTGTGGTCGTTTGTCATAAGTATTTTTATATCTTGTTCTAAGTAGGTTGAATGAATATTTAGTTTCATATTTCCTACAATTGGTGTGTTCTTGATATTGTGTTCTGAAATCCCTGAGTTCTCTTGTTTCTGTAACACAGAAGCACAGACTCTTTGAAATTTATTTTCTTTAGCTAATTAGAGGAATGTGGACTCTATCAGGAAAAGTACCGTCAATTTATTTTATCTCCAGGCGTTTCGAGCTACAAAAACTGGTTACTTGAGTTAAAATGCAACAAAATATAGCCCGGAGGAAAAGTGCTTGCACGCGGCTACGTCAGATGCTGGTTCAAAATGGCTCTGAGCACTATGGGACTCAACTGCTGAGGTCATTAGTCCCCTAGAACTTAGAACTAGTTAAACCTAACTAACCTAAGGACATCACAAACATCCATGCCCGAGGCAGGATTCGAACCTGCGACCGTAGCGTCGTCAGATGCTGTATGCGGCCTTTTTTCGCTGCTCCGGTGGACTGGCTTTCCCCTGCCCGTCCCCATAACTCCATTGAATGATTCATCGTCTGTGACAGACTTCATCTTTCTTCTCAGAAACACGCCTTCTCCAGCTTCTATTCCGCCACTCTGCTACCACCAAAAAACATCTGTGGGGTATATATGTATAGTGAATTTGAAGTGGGCTGAGGCGTGAATGGGAATGTGGAGGCATGTTTGGGTAATCCATGCAGTCTTGCAAAACCACTGTGCCAGGGTGGCGCAGTGGGTAGCGTGAGCCGGTGACCTTGGTTCGAAAATTAGACTTCGTACTAATTTTCATTTATCACTTCAGTCTGCATATATATCATAGATGTTTGAGACTTGAAAATCTCCCAGAGTGCATGTACTCTCACCTGATTTAAGATGCCTGCGTTTCAGGCAAGATCCCCATTTTTTCGATGCCGAGATGTTCGAAAACTGATCTTGGTACAGAATATCATATGCCACTTCAGTCTGCGAATGTAACATCACAATAATAGCAGTGGAACATGTTAAAACATTGTAGGTGTGGAACATGGATGTGCTCTGATGTAGCACGTTCTGGGGACAGAAAATTTAAGGTGGTGGCCCTATTGAAGAGTACTTCGAAACAAGGGAGATTTGGTCCAGAAGAAGGATGTGCAATGGTTAGGCATGTATACAGGGACAATGGTAGCCATCAATATTGCTTTAGTAGATTTGTCATTAACTACCTTCTGGAACTGGAGAGGTTGTTCAGTTCTCCAACATGATGCGAGATGTCATTCCACAGTCAGGATCGTGGTAATTAGAAAGACTTCAACAAAATGGCTAAAGGATGGAGTGGTACCGAAAGTAATTCGCTTTAATTAGGTGTTGTTGCTACGTTGTTCAGACAGGAGGGTTAAAGATTAGGAGAGTTATGAGGAATGGTGTTCGTTGATAAAACGTCAGAGGAGACAAAGGTCCATGTTATGTCTGCACTTGTCTGCATACAGCCTGTACAGTTGTGCATACGATGGTGAAATCTGATTAAGAAGTGGAATATAACACATATAATGAACAGAGGCGTTCATAACCAGTTCCAGGTGCCGTAACATCTGAGAATGAACTTGCAACGTAACTTCAATGCAATCAGTAATTGGAAGTATTAGTGTCTGTAAAAGTTTCTTTTATTCGAGAGGGAAAAGAATTATACATGTATTTTTTTTACGGCATGGAGACATGCCTTCTGGCACATTGCTGGCGGGATGTCAGTTATGAGGGAAACCATTGCACTGTGCTTCTCGAGCCGGCCGAAGTGGCCGTGCGGTTAAAGGCGCTGCAGTCTGGAACCGCAAGACCGCTACGGTCGCAGGTTCGAATCCTGCCTCGGGCATGGATGTTTGTGATGTCCTTAGGTTAGTTAGGTTTAACTAGTTCTAAGTTCTAGGGGACTAATGACCTCAGCAGTTGAGTCCCATAGTGCTCAGAGCCATTTTGTGCTTCTCGAGAAATTTAGGTTGGAAAATTTGACAAATAAAACGTCAAATTCGACAGTGTCAAAGGTTTGCTAAATTACAGGAAGCACATAAGAGTCGCACTCTTAGGGGCTTAACCATTCCTTGTTTCCAGATATCTAGGAGACCACTTGTTGAAGAGCGGTTGAAGACATCTGCTGTAGTGGGTCAGTTATGAACTTCATGATTTGTACCGTGGTGCCATCGTGTCCCGTAGATACTGATCTGATATGCACGATGGCGTTTGTGGCTATACTGCAAGTACGATGCTTTAGACAGAATTTTTCGTGGCCCCCATGAAGTGACCAACGAGTCTCTTTTTTGTTTGTGGTTGAGTTGTGGTTGTGGGTAATGTGAGGTACCGGTTCATTTTTTCGGATGGGACAATGTGGTCAGCTACAGCTTTTACTCTTCCTATACCAAGAAAACGCAGCTTTTTCCATACGACAGCTGGCATACTTCTGTTGTCGGTTAATGTATGTGGATGCCTGAATTTCGCATTTCTCGTAACTTGACTGACTGTATTCTGCTTCTATGAAATATGATTTTCAGGCCTGGCCTGCAGTTTGTATGCCAGAAGCTCAGCGTCTCAGAGATTCATGAGCTGTTCTAGTTCTTCTGTTAGCTAAGGATAATTAATGTTGGTTAGCGGATTCAAGTGAAACTCATTCCATCATTTTAGGCTGTTTTACGCAAAATACTTGAATACGTCCTCTTGCTACTTCCTACCAATTAGGTATTTCGTGCAGTATTAAGTAAGGAAATCATTTTGATGCGCAAAACAAAAAAAAAAAAAGACCTCATCATAACAGAATCGTAACACGATTGCGCATATCACCGTGAAGCTCTATTTTTACAGTTTCTATCACACGATTCAACAAAAGCTGACGTTCTAATTACACAGAATGGGTTAGTTAGACCATGTAAATCCCTCCTGGCCATGTAAATGAAATCACGTCCTCAGTGTGGTGAGATCTGCCATCATCGACGTGAGGGCAGAATGATACGCCTTCTGTCTCCGAGCTGTTGACCAACACTACTGAAATTTTACTCTCACAGGCAGACCTCGTCTCACAACAATGCTTAGAATCGCGCTCCCATGTTCCGCCCTCACATTGTTACTATCGATATCTGAGTGTTTATTTATTTCCATAGAGAATCGCTGAAACATACACAATGCAAAGAACAGCTTTAAGCTGGCTATATTGTTTTCGATACTGAATGTAACATTTAATCAATGTAATAGAGATTTCTGACACACTCCTTACATAGCCTCGTTGTCGCTTTTTTTAAGAATTTAGTCTATATAAGGAGAGATTTAGATGGCTTAACTACGCTTGAAGATGGAATTCAAGGTAAAATTCGCAATCATAGCGTAAAGAGCAATTGCAGGGTTAGGCTCGTGATTGTTAGTCCGAGTTTGCAACAATCTCATGGATTGCTTGTCAGCTAAAGAAGCATCCTTATCCTACAAATAATAATAATTATTCTCCACATCTAATTCATAAATGTGCTGTGGTTATTAAATGTAAATGTAACTTTCAAACTGAAATAATTTGTTAATCTGACACTCAGCCATTATTGATACTTATAAGGTCATTGTCATAAATTCTGCATTGTCAATACTTGTTGTAGTGTCGGCAGACTTGCCAACACTACGCACACTAATTGAAAGAGGCGGCCAAGATGCACGCGCTACCTCACGAAGGATGGAGTGAGGTCTGAAACAGGAGACTTAATGAATGCTATAAAGAAAAGTACGTAGCTTCTGGACTACTTAACTTTTAATCCGTCCTTGTATACATCGTTCTTGATGAGACATCTGGAGATTGTGGCGATACAAGTGACTCTTTATATACAAGCTATCTAAGGCTAATGGCGCCTTGCTAAGTCGTAGCCATTAACTTAGCTGAAGGCTATTCTAACTGTCTCTCGGCAAATGAGAGAAATGGCTTCGTCCGTATAGTCGCTAGCAACGTCGTCGTACAACTGGGGCGAGTTCTCGTACGTCTCTCGAGACCTGCCGTGTGGTGGCGCTCGGTCTGCGATCACACAGTGGCGACACGCGGGTCCGACATGTACTAATGGACCGCGGCCGATTTAAGCTACCACCTAGCAAGTGTGGTGTCTGGCAGTGACACCACACTTGTCAAACTGTTATTGGTCATGACGATTTCTGAAGTTTGAAATAGACTTAATTTATGAAATCCCTTCTTACAAGCTGTTTGTACTTAGCAGGACCCAAGCAAAATCCTTTTTATTAAATTCATTATTAGTAACAATAAGCTTTAGCCGCCGCTGCTGCATGCTGCTGCGAATTGCTGTAAACCACTTGGAAAAAGGCAGTCATCTAAAGAGGTGAGTGCAAAACTTAGGGCCAAAACAGAGTCACTGACACACCACAACATGTCATTTACTCTAATCCAGTAAATTGCATTGCGCAAGACAAATTCTGTATCACCTGTAAATTCTTATTCAGATATGTAGTCTGATAGCTTCGGTACTCATTGTTACAGGTTCATTTGTTACTGTGGTTTTTCATATCGAAATACGCAATCAGATAGCTTATCCAAATGTCAGATTTACGTTTTTCATGTAACGATCTGTTGAGGGCTTAAATGACAGTGAAACTGACACTCATACATCACGTACACAGTATTATGCAGGTTGGATTCCGATTACTGATAGCTCAGGTTGCTTATCGAGTCATTTTTCACAGACGAACATAGGGTTTATTTGCTGTAGGTACGTTACAGATGTGATACAGGAAGTTGTAGGGGGCAACGAGGGTCACGTGTTACTCTTAATTGCTGTGACCCTGAAAGCGATTTTGAAGGTGATTTGGAGCTTAATGTATTTTTTAAAATGAGAACCCTAATATTTGATTTAGGAATTGAAAATAGCAGCAAATTTTGTGGCACGTTATTCATGGTTGGGGCAAGGTTTAGTTAAGGTCAAATAAGGATATATGTTTCTTGATCTAGTAGGGATTAACTCGGAATAGAAGAGGGATGCAGCAAAATACAATGGTAGATGTAGATTGGTAGGAGTGTAAGTGATCACGTATCATTATCGATAACCATGATTTTAAAGGCAATTACCGAAGGTCCTTGGAAGGTTGACTTTTGTTCTGTTTTGTGTCTACTAGAACTAAAAAACTGATGCTGATTTGGCCTTCATTGAGCTAGGCATGACTTTGTATAGTATATCATGAACTATGCCGTCCTTTTAAGTCTTCAATCAAATATTAGGATTCCCATTTTAAAAAATGACTTTAACCTCCAAGTCACCTTGAAAATAATGTTCAAGGTCGTGACCATTGGTAGCAACACGTGACCCTCTTTGACACCTACAAGTTATATCTTAGACATTTTGCTGCATCTCATCTACATTCCGACTTATTTGCGATTATGGATTAAAATGGTCCACTGTGCATTCCTTTAATGTGGTTTCTTGTTAACAATACCAGCTTATTCCCAAGTATTACCAGCTTTCACTCTGTTAATACTAGGCAGAAAGCCAATCTGCGTTTGAATCGTACCTCCTTGACTCTTGTGCAGAAAGGCGTGTACTATTGTACAGCATCCATTTTCAATAAGGTACCACAAGATCTAAAAAATCTTAGCAGTAATCCAATAGTCCTCAAATCTAAAATAAAGAATTTCCGCAT
Organism: Schistocerca nitens; assembly: GCF_023898315.1. Classification (NCBI taxonomy): domain Eukaryota; kingdom Metazoa; phylum Arthropoda; class Insecta; order Orthoptera; family Acrididae; genus Schistocerca; species Schistocerca nitens. The sequence goes on along the minus strand of NC_064617.1, from coordinate 41,078,454 downwards.
GGATCAGTCGTTTTATTCTGTCGAGAAGTCCCTTGAAAAATAAAGCTAATTCCTGTGTAATGTTATTGATTGCGTTTTTATGTACTTATAGCTTGTCGTCTTTCTTGATTTATAAATTTTATATTCTGTTTTTATTACTTTCCTGTTCTAATTTCGCATACTGAGGCATAACATGACCATACAGAATTCCTTCCCAATTCGGTCCTTCGGAACTAGACGTGTAAAATAAATAAATGAAGTTAAATGATGTCTATGCTTCAAGTAATTTAATATACCACATGATACATTTTACAAACTCGTAGTCATGCCAACATTGTTTTAGGTGCCGTTGCAGCACCCCCATTGTAATCTATACTGCTGTTACAACTCTTAGAACTAACAATTCTTCAGAATACTGCCCAGAAAGTCGACAGTATGACAGTACAGGTTGTGATGAATGACAAGGACATCACCAACATCGGCAGATCCAACTGAGTGACGCCGTACAGCTGATGTGTTGGACTCTGGCTGAGTGCCAGACGCCAGAAGCGACGCAGCTCCATCGCCTCTGCGCTGCTGAGAGTCGAACCCAGGAGTAGCCGTCACAGGGCAGGAGCTGTCTGCGCAGCTTCCCTGGACAGCGCGTGCGAGGCCGCTGTTACCGTTAACACGTATGACGATTGCCACGATATAAACAAAATATGTACCACCTCCGGCCACACGCGCCCCTGTGATAAGATAGTCGCAACAACGTTCCAAGAAATACAGCACAGTGCTGTCACCATGCAACAAACTAAGAACGTCTCATGTGAAGAAAGAACCTCCTGAGACAGGTGGCACAGCGCGGAGTAGACTCTCCTCAGTTTCCGCTAGCGATTCGCAAGTGGTCGGCGCTGGCGTCTCCTTTGCTCCGAAGGTCCCAGGAACTGGTTGAGCAGGCTTAAGTCGCCCTTCACCAGAAGAATAAGCCCCACGTACCTAGAAACAGCTGTTGCTACAATAATATTTGTGAAGAATGTGGAAACAGATGCCGAGTTGATGACGCTCCTTCGACCATCCAGCGTAACGAAAGCTGTAATCAGAGCAAGAGACATGGCATAAACTGCCACACAGGAGAACATAGCTGCCGCACTGGAGCAACGATGAGAGTCGAAGACATCGCTGTCCCGATAAGACAACAAAGTGAGTATTCTCTGGTACTTGCGGACGTTTCTAAACAGGTCTGCAGCGACCGCCGTAATAGTGGTGGCATAGTGTGTCACCACACAGATAATAATCCAGACAAAGCTTAAGGTATCCTTGTGCCTCACATTCAAAATCTGCAACCGGTTTACCACACGCGTTGATGACGCCAGGGTCATGAAGAGGACAACCGATGCGTACAGCGTACCAGCACGTGTCCTCCGTAGTTCACACCTCTCAGTGTCCACTGTGAACGGCGTCTGCCCGAAAGCCTTGCAGATGGCGTGGTATGGTGCTACAGATCGTAAGAGGTCTCTCCTATTGACCATTTCAACTCCGGGTCGCATTGCAGGATTATTCAGTATCTGTGATGAGAAAGAACAGATCTTCAGTTATAGCAAGGGGGAAGGATCCGATAGGTGCAGAATTTTCGGCATTTAACTGATTAACAGAGTAAACTCACGCATGAGGTAGCGCTTACATGACACGTGTTTTTCTTAATACGTGAGGTCACAAACCACTGTGAGAATAATGGAGCAGTCTTAGGCATGATTAATAACACTGATATGATCATAACTAAACAACAACGAATGTCGGTATGAAAATATGACCATTTAAACCAAAATAAAAACTCGGCCATCCCCGTATGCTGCCGGATCTCTACACATCACAAATAAACCAAACTAAGATAACTCCAATTAGATATAAATTATTGCGTACGGGTGTTACACTCGTTTAACGTAATTAATAACACTGAAGTTCCCGTAATACATATATTAAATGCAAGAAGTATTATTATTATTTCGTAAAAGTCACTTACGAAGCACTTCCCAACGTTATGTACAATTTGTATCACACTTGATGCCTGTATAGATGAAACAGAGAGACTGAAAGCTCTAAACATGATGGGGAGAATAAATAAGTAAATTAAAATAAGTAATATAGCAAATAAGGAGAGGTGAGAAGTCATACACTCTTATACTCGGGAGCAACGCAGACGGCACGCTAAACTTGTTCGAGAACGAAATGGCGTTTGGCTGTTGCAGGAGTAGTTTCAACAGTCATCTAGATAAGATAAGCAAACCTGAATCAGCAGGAAAAACGGGATTCTTGCCCCATTTCTCGCACATACGTGTTCAGAGATTAAAGTACTTCACCTTGTAGTTTACAATCAAGTGTGACACTTTCCTATTATAATTACGCTGTACTTTCTGGTGTGTGGTTGCTTAAAATTAAGGCCGTGGGTTACGTTAATTGAAACGACGTATTATATCGACAATCAAACCAGTAGAAACAGACAATCACGGAATTTGTGAAGGTTATAGAATCATTATCTCCATATACAACTCTGTCGTAATGAGCGTCGTATAATTTTCAGTTCAACTGTGTATGTTTTCCTAAGAGCACGCTGAATAACTCAGCAGATTCAGCTATTTGTGGTAAAAAGTTTCCTGTCTTCTTTTCTCTCATACTTTGATATGTATTTCCAGCACAGTTGTATTACCCTCTTGTCTGTTTTCATAAAAAGTAAAAGCATTTAACAATATGGTTTATTTAGTTAAATTAAACTAATTACAAAGTTATGGAATTTACATTATAAACACGATGGGAGGTTGAAGGAAAGGAATGCTTACGTTGCAGAATGTGAGAGAGACACAACCGTGATAATTGTTTTGCTGATGTTCTTATGTAGAATCAAGACCTCTCTAGGTTCTACTTCGTACGTCTCAACAAAGCTTAAAAATCGGGACAGATATAATTATCCTTTCTTCTGTTATTACGTGACAATAACCGATTGGGCCTAATACACTTTCATGGCGTCATAGATTTCACTTACTATTCTGGGGAATTTGATTTTCGCGTGAAGAATTATGTACTATATTCCAGTACTATCAAGCAGAATGCCGATAAATTTGATGAATTTCACATGACAACAATCTTAGCTTTATAGTTTGATATGAACATCAGCAAAGTAATACGAAAAAAGATACGCGACTCTCACAAAGACTGACAATGATGTAGCTAACTCTTCATGAACATTATAGTCTCAGGTTCATCTCCCCGTTTAGTGGTTTTCTTTGTCATACCATCAATAGAAACCACTTTTAACTGGTTTTAATTGTAATTTATTGCCGGCCAGTGTGGCCGTGCGGTTCTAGGCGCTTCAGTCTGGAACCGCGCGACCGCTACGGTCGCAGGTTTGAATCCTGCCTCGGGGATGGATGTTTGTGATGTCTTTAGGTTAGTTAGGTTTACGTAGTGCTAAGTTGTAGGGGACTGATGACCACAGATGTTAAGTCCCATAGTGCTCAGAGCCAGCCATTTTTGTAATTTATTCGTTAAAATATTGTAGATCTCTATTGATATACTCATATTACGGTAAGCTGTAAAGTAATCACTGATGGTCACACTTTTATTCCTCACCGAAGGAGAAGAGAAGTTGGTTCTGTCTCTGCCTGTTTAAAGCTCTCTATTTTATGTCTTTTAGATGTAGTATTCTGCCGTTTGCAACATCTGCACAACAGAATGCAAAACTTCATCCAGAGTACGAGTATATTAACTTCTAGTGTATAGTGTTCCATATTCGTTAATGTGACTACCATTTCTGCATGTAATGTAATTCGTCTTATCTATATCCTTCTGTCAAACATATTATTGTCGTGTTGTATGCCAGTGGTAATCAACTATAGGTTTGGGTACTACGTAATTGTCAATGACCATCCCTTGTATCTCTAGATAAGAATTGAGTTGTAACTTCATTTCTGAATTGTATTAACTATGTTAATGAAATAGCTAAATACATGGTATGTGCATCCAACTTCAACATTTACAAGAACGTTTGGCGATTTTCGAAATATATGTCTTCATTTTCCATATCCACCAAGTAAAATCAGTGTGTCAACAGAGCTGTATGGCATTCATTTTGTCCCCAAAGTAACGAATTTTAGTACGCCTCTGGTGATTGTTTAAAAAATTAGTTCTCAGCATTGTACAGTAAAATATTAACAACTGTACCAACAAGATGATTTCCTATTTCAAAACTGTATTGTTTTAGATCCCCCCCCATGAACCATGGACCTTGCCGTTGGTGGGGAGGCTTGCGTGCCTCAGCGATACAGATAGCCGTACTGTAGGTACAACCACAACGGAGGGGTATCTGTTGAGAGGCCAGACAAACGTATGGTTCCTGAAGAGGGGCAGCAGCCTTTTCAGTAGTTGCAAGGGCAACAGTCTGGATGATTGACTGATATGGCCCTGTAACAATAACCAAAACGGCCTTGCTGTGCTGGTACTGCGAACGGCTGAAAGCAAGGGGAAACTACGGCCGTAATTTTTCCCGAGGGCATGCAGCTTTACTGTATGATTAAACGATGATGGCGTCCTCTTGGGTAAAATATTCTGGAGGTAAAATAGTCCCCCATTCGGATCTCCGGGCGGGGACTACTCAAGAGGACGTCGTTATCAGGAGAAAGAAAACTGGCGTTCTATGGATCGGAGCGTGGAATGTCAGATCCTTTAATCGGGCAGGTAGGTTAGAAAATTTAAAAAGGGAAATGGATAGGTTAAAGTTAGATGTAGTGGGAATTAGTGAAGTTCGGTGGCAGGAGGTTCAAATGGCTCTGAGCACTATGGGACTCAACTGCTGAGGTCATTAGTCCCCTAGAACTTAGAACTAGTTAAACCTAACTAACCTAAGGACATCACACACATCCATGCCCGAGGCAGGATTCGAACCTGCGACCGTAGCGGTCGCGCGGTTCCAGACTGCAGCGCCTTTAACCGCACGGCCACTTCGGCCGGCAGGTGGCAGGAGGAACAAGACTTCTGGTCGGGTGACTACAGGGTTATAAACACAAAGTCAAATAGGGGTAATGCAGGAGTAGGTTTAATAATGAATAGGAAAATAGGAATGCGGGTAAGCTACTACAAACAGCATAGTGAACGCATTATTGTGGCCAATATAGATACGAAGCCCACACCTACTACAGTAGTACAAGTTTATATGCCAACTAGCTCTGCAGATGACGAAGAAATTGAAGAAATGTATGATGAAATAAAAGAAATTATTCAGATAGTGAAGGGAGACGAAAATTTAATAGTCATGGGTGACTGGAATTCGAGTGTAGGAAAAGGGAGAGAAGGAAACGTAGTAGGTGAATATGGATTGGGGCTAAGAAATGAAAGAGGAAGCCGCCTTGTAGAATTTTGCACAGAGCATAACTTAATCATAGCTAACACTTGGTTTAAGAATCATGATAGAAGGTTGTATACATGGAAGAACCCTGGAGATACTAAAAGGTATCAGATAGATTATATAATGGTAAGACAGAGATTTAGGAACCAGGTTTTAAATTGTAAGACATTTCCAGGGGCAGATGTAGACTCTGACCACAATCTATTGGTTATGACCTGTAGATTAAAACTGAAGAAACTGCAAAAAGGTGGGAATTTAAGGAGATGGGACCTGGATAAACTGAAAGAACCAGAGGTTGTACAGAGTCTCAGGGAGAGCATAAGAGAACAACTGACATAAATGGGGGAAAGAAATACAGTAGAAGAAGAATGGGTAGCTTTGAGGGATGAAGTAGTGAAGGCAGCAGAGGATCAAGTAGGTAAAAAGACGAGGGCTAGTAGAAATCCTTGGGTAACAGAAGAAATATTGAATTTAATTGGTGAAAGGAGAAAATATAAAAATGCAGTAAATGAAGCAGGCAAAAAGGAATAGAAACGTCTCAAAAATGAGATCGACAGGAAGTGCAAAATGGCCAAGCAGGGATGGCCAGAGGACAAATGTAAGGATGTAGAGGCTTATCTCACTAGGGGTAAGATAGACACTGCCTACAGGAAAATTAAAGAGACCTTTGGAGATAAGAGAACCACTTGTATGAACATCAAGAGCTCAGCTGGAAACACAGTTCTAAGCAAAGAAGGGATAGCAGAAAGGTGGATGGAGTATATAGAGGGTCTATACAAGGGCGATGTATTCGAGGACAATATTATGGAAATGGAAGAGGATGTAGATGAAGTTGAAATGGGAGATACGATACTGCGTGAAGAGTTTGACAGAGCACTAAAAGACCTGAGTCGAAACAAGGCCCCGGGAGTAGACAACATTCCATTGGAACTACTGACGGCCTTGGGAGAGCCAGTCCTGACAAAACTCTACCATCTGGTGAGCAAGATGTATGAGACAGGTGAAATACCCTCAAACATCAAGAAGAATATAATAATTCCACTCCCAAAGAAAGCAGGTGTTCACAAATGTGAAAATTACCGAACTATCAGTTTAATAAGTCACAGCTGCAAAATACTAACACGAATTCTTTACAAACGAATGGAAAAACTAGTAGAAGCCGACCTCGGGGAAGATGAGTTTGGATTCCGTAGAAATACTGGAACACGTGAGGCAATACTGACCTTACGACTTATCTTAGAAGAAAGAATAAGGAAAGGCAAACCTACGTTTCTAGCATTTGTAGACTTAGAGAAAGCTTTTGACAATGTTGACTGGAATATTCTCTTTCAAATTCTAAAGGTGGCAGGGGTAAAATACAGGGAGCGAAAGGCTATTTACAATTTGTACAGAAACCAGATCGCAGTTATAAGAGTCGAGGGACATGAAAGGGAAGCAGTGATTGGGAAGGGAGTGAGACAGGGTTGTAGCCTCTCCCCGATGATATTCAATCTGTATATTGAGCAAGCAGTAAAGGAAACAAAAGAAAAATTCGGAGTAGGTATTAAAAACCATGGAGAAGAAATAAAAACTTTGAGGTTCGCCGATGACATTGTAATTCTGTCAGAGACAGCAAAGGACTTGGAAGAGCAGCTGAACGGAATGGACAGTGTCTTGAAAGGAGGATAATAGATGAACATCAACAAAAGCAAAACGAGGATAATGGAATGTAGTCGAATTAAGTCGGGTGATGTTGAGGGTATTAGATTAGGAAAGGAGACACTTAAAGTAGTAAAGGAGTTTTGCTATTTGGGGAGCAAAATAACTGATAATGGTCGAAGTAGAGAGGATATAAAATGTAGACTGGCAATGGCAAGGAAAGCGTTTCTGAAGAAGAGAAATTTGTTAACATCGAGTATAGATTTAAGTGTCAGGAAGTCATTTCTGAAAGTATTTGTATGGAGTGTATCCATGTATGGAAGTGAAACATGGACGGTTAATAGTTTGGACAGGAAGAGAATAGAAGCTTTCGAAATGTGGTGCTACAGAAGAATGCTGAAGATTAGATGGGTAGATCACATAACTAATGAGGAAGTATTGAATAGGATTGGGGAGAAGAGAAGTTTGTGGCTCAACTTGACCAGAAGAAGGGATCGGTTGGTAGGACATGTTCTGAGGCATCAAGGGATCACCAATTTAGTATTGGAGGGTAGCGTGGAGGGTAAAAATCGTAGGGGGAGACCAAGAGATGAATACACTAAGCAGATTCAGAAGGATGTAGGTTGCAGTAGGTACTGGGAGATGAAGCTCGCACAGGATAGAGTAGCATGGAGAGCTGCATCAAACCAGTCTCGGGACTGAAGACCACAACAACAACAACAACATTGTTTTATATACTGAAGTCAACTCTGGGAGGAATGAGGTGGCTTCAGTGCTGGAAGGTGTGTGTAATGGAAGGTTGTGGCGAGTTTGCAGTTGGGTGGCAGCCCAGAGAAATACAGATAGGAAAACAAATGCTTCATTGCACTCTGTAGATGCGTGGCAGCGACCACGCCCATCTCAGAACTTGGTGGGCACTGCATGGCCGTCATGGTGGCAGCTGTCGCCATTTGACTGGCTGTGGGACGTACACCCATGACTGCTGGCGCCAGTACCTAGTAGACGGTTGCGTGAGTTTCGCCAAAGTCACTTTGCATCAGCTGCACTCAGGGACAGATCGAATTCTTACAACGGTAGCCATCTCCTCAACGGACGGCTGTGTCCTGATGGATAATGGTTGGTTGCTCGGCAGCTCCCGTTAAGACGGTGGAGGAAGCGACTACTGGTACTGCTGGGTTCAAAATGACAGCTATTTATACAGGATAGCAGTGCGCCTGTTATACCAATGAACCATTTCGAATCTCTATCTGGACAAACCACTGAAGCCCGTCGGTAGAGAAAACCCCATGTCTTTATGCAGGAACCGTTGTCTTGCCGTTGTGCTGGCAGGTTTTTCAGTGCCAGGCCTGGCCCGTCCCAGGCTCGTTACACAGATGTACAGCCCTGTCACTGTTAATTAAACGGCGAAACGACGCACATGCTGCAGCAAGTATCTGCAGGAAAGCTTTGCCACCATACTCCCACGGATTTGCCCACAGAATAGTAATGGCACTAGACTACCAACTCCACTGATTAGTCACAGCTTCTGGGTCCCCACGTAGGAGCGCTCTACATCTGAGATTCCGACATCGAGTGAACATCGTATCACACATCACGACATGGTTCAGAGACCGCTTTTAATATCCTATGCTAACTCATTATATCTACTTATTTCCTACTTGACTTAACGGATACACATAAACGGATGAAGTCTACAAACAGCAGCGTCAGAATCACAACAGTACCAGGTATCTTAAACAGCAAGGTTGCAGTCACTTGTCGTTGCTCTTCCCCATTCTGCTGCAAATGCTACATGAACTGCTCTTCAAAAATTCGTTCTATTTGCGCTGCTATGAGTCGTTTCACGGAATGGATAAATTCTGGTTACAATGTGTTACTGAGGTACGTTAAACTCTGCATCGGAAGATTTCTAGTGGTTACTCTGGCAGCTAAAACTGCGCCTTTGTTATACTCAGCTTGGTAGTCCCTATGAACATAGATCGTAGATGGAATATTTTTCCAGTTATGCCATTTGCCTTTCCATTAATCAACAACGCACCTTTCAGTTCCAGTCGCCTTGTCGCTGAGCTCTGTAATCAGTCCAAAGTCTGGCGGCAGTTACCCTCGCGCCTTTCGTAGATCCAAAACTATTGCTCTGATGATAACACAAATGGACTCAGCTGCCCATGTAACATCTGCTAAACAGATTCCTACACGCTCGTCATCACCACCCACGCGTCCCAAATGCAGTCCGCTAGTAGTTACAACAACCATTTCACTCTCACAGCCAATAGATCTACCAGCGGTTGTATGAATCCCGTATCGCTATTTATGGCCTCCCCTGACGTCTTTGGAAATTCCATCATTTCGCTCTGCCTCTTCCGTAACATACGCGTATTGTTGAAGAAGTCACGTGCTTAGCGTGTTATGTGCGTGTTGTTCAAAATGGCTTTGAACACTATGGGGCTTAACTGCTGTTGTCATCAGTCCCCTAGAACTTAGAACTACTTAAACCTAACTAACGTAATGACATCACACACATCCATGCCCGAGGCAGGATTCGAACCTGCGTCCGTAGCGGTCGCACGGTTCCAGACTGTAGCTCCTAGAACCACTCGGCCACTCCGGGTGGTCTGTGTGGTGTGCCACTCGACGAGTGACGTGCTACCCGCCGCCAGTTTCTTCACTGCCTCTACATTCCCGTTGAACTCTTAGAGGTCAGTGGTGTTTTCCATACCGAAAACACTCTTCAAAATTCTCCAACAAGCAAATAGCCAACCTGATACTGATCTTTGGCCGGACATGGGTGCTTGTCCTGTTCCAGAGGTTGCCCCACAGTCTGCAAGATCCGGGCGGTCGCAGAGGGTGGGCTTACTGGTAGTTGGGAGCTCCAACGTCAGGCGCGTAATGGGGCCCCTTAGGGATATGGCAGCAAGAGAGGGAAAGAAAACCAATGTGCACTCCGTGTGCATACCGGGGGGAGTCATTCTCGATGTGGAAAGTGTCCTTCCGGATGCCTTGAAGGGTACAGGGTGCACCCATCTGCAAGTGGTCGCTCATGTCGGCACCAATGGTGTGTGTCGCTATGAATCGGAGGAAATCCTCTCTGGCTTCCGGCGGCTTTCTGATGTGGTGAAGACTGCCAGTGTCGCTATCGGGATGAAAGCAGAGCTCACCATCTGCAGCATCGTCGACAGGACTGACTGCGGACCTTTGGTACAGAGCCAAGTGGAGGGTCTGAATCTTAGGCTGAGACGGTTGTGCGACCGTGTGGGCTGCAGATTCCTCGACTGGCGCCATAGGGTGGTGGGGTTTCGGGTTCCGCTTGATAATTCAGGAGTCCACTACACGCAGCAGGCGGCTACACGGGTTGCAGGGGTTGTGTGGCGTGGACTGGGCGTTTTTTTTTTTTTTTTTTTTTTTTTTGTAGATTAGATGGCCTCGGGCAAGTACAGAAAGGGCAACAGCCTCAAAGGGTGCGGAGCAAAGTCATAACATGCGGGGACCAAGCAGCAATCGGTATTGTAATTGTAAACTATAGAAGCTTCATTGATAAAGTACCGGAACTTCAAGCGCTGATAGAAAGGACCGAAACTGAAATCGTTATAGGTACGGAAAGCTGGCTGAAGCCAGAGATAAATTCTGCCGAAATTTTTACAAAGGCACAGACGGTGTTTAGAAAGGATAGATTGCATGCAACCAGTGATGGCGTGTTTGTCGCTGTTAATAAAAAATGGTTCAAATGGCTCTGAGCACTATGCGACTTAACTTCTGAGGTCATCAGTCGCCTAGAACTTAGAACTAATTAAACCTAACTAACCTAAGGACATCACATACATCCATGCCCGAGGCAGGATTCGAACCTGCGACCTTAGCGGTCACGCGGTTCCAGACTGAAGCGCCGTTAACCGCACGGCCACGCCGGCCGGCTCGCTGTTAATAGTAGTTTATCCTGTAGTGAAGTAGAAGTGGATAGTTCCTGTGAATTATTATGGGTGGAGGTTACACTCAACAACCGAGCTAGGTTAATAATTGGTTCCTTTTACCGACCTCCCGAATCAGCAGCATTAGTGGCAGAACAACTGAGAGAAAATCTGGAATACATTTCACATACATTTTCTCAGGTGGAGATTTCAATTTACCAGATATGGACTGGGACACTCAGATGTTTGGGACGGGTGGTAGGGACAGAGCATCAAGTGACATTATACTGAGTGCACTATCCGAAAATTACCTCGAGCAATTAAACAGAGAACCGACTCGTAGAGATAACATCTTGGACCTACTGATAACAAACAGACCCGAACTTTTCGACTCTGTAAGCGCAGAACAGGGAATCAGTGATCATAAGGCCGTTGCAGCATGCCTTAATATGGAAGTAAATAGGAATATAAGAAAACGGACGAAGTTTTATCTGTTTAGCAAGAGTAATAGAAGGCAGATTTCAGACTACCAAACAGATCAAAACGAAAATTTATGTTCTGACACTGACAATGTTGAGTGTTTATGGAAAAAATTCAAGGCAATCGTAAAATGCGTTTTAGACAGGTACGTGCCGAGTAAAACTATGAGAGACGGGAAAAACCCACCGTGGTTCAACAACAAAGTTAGGAAACTACTTCTAAAGCAAAGAGAGCTTTACTGCAAGTTTAAACGCAGCCAAAACCTCTCAGACAAACAGAAGCTAAACGATGTCAAAGTTAGCGTAAGGAGGGCAATGCGTGAAGCGTTCAGTGAATTCGAAAGTAAAATTCTATGTACCGACTTGACAGAAAATCCTAGGAAGTTCTGGTCTTACGTTAAATCAGTAAGTGGCTCGAAACAGCATATCAAGACACTCCGGGATGATGATGACATTGAAACAGAGAATGACACGCGTAAACCTGAAATATTAGACACCTTTTTCCAAAGCTGTTTCACAGAGGAAGACCGCACGGCAGTTCCTTCTCTAAATCCTCGCACAAACGAAAAAATGGCTGACATCGTAATAAGTGTCCAAGGAACAGAAAAGCAACTGGAATCACTCAACAGAGGAAAGTCCACTGGACCTAATGGGATACCAATTCGATTGTACACATAGTACGCGAAAAAACTTGCCCCCCTTCTAACAGCCGTGTACCGCAAGTCTCTAGAGGAACGGAAGGTTCCAAATGATTGGAAAAGAGCACAGGTATTCCCAGTCTTCAAGAAGGGTCGTCGAGCAGAAGCGCAAAACTATAGACCTATATCTCTGACGTCGATCTATTGTAGAATTGTAGAACATGTTTTTTGCTCGCGTATCATGTCGTTTCTGGAAACCCAGAATCTACTCTGCAAGGATCAACATGGATTTCGGAAACAGCGATCGTGTGAGACCCAACTCGCTTTATTTGTTCATGAGACCCAGAAAATATTAGATACAGGCTCCCAGGTAGATGCTATTTTCCTTGACTTCCGGAAGACGTTCGATACAGTTCCACACTGTCGCCTCATAAATAAAGTAAGAACCTACGGAATATCAGACCAGCTGTGTGGCTGGATGGAAGAGTTTTTAGGAAACAGAACACAGCATGTTGTTCTAAGTGGAGAGACGTCTACAGGCGTTAAAGTAACCTCTGGCGTGCCACAGGGGAGTGTTATGGGATCATTGCTTTTCACAATATATATAAATGACCTAGTAGATAGTGTCGGAAGTTCCATGCGGCTTTTCGCGGATGACGCTGTATTATACAGGGAAGTTACAGCATTAGAAAATTGAAGCGAAATGCAGGAAGATCTGCAGCGGATAGGCACGTGGTGCAGGGAGTGGCAACTGACCTTTAACATAGACAAATGTAATGTATTGCGAATACATAGAAAGAAGGATCCTTTATTGTATGATTATATGATAGCGGAACAAACACTGGTAGCAGTTACTTCTGTAAAATATCTGGGAGTATGCGTGCGGAACTATTTGAAGTGGAATGATCATATAAAATTAATTGTTGGTAAGGCGGGTACCACATTGAGATTCATTGGGAGAGTCCTTAGAAAATGTAATCCACCAACAAAGGAGGTGGCTTACAAAACACTCGTTCGACCTATACTTGAGTACTGCTCATCAGTGTGGGATGCGTACCAGATTGGATTGGCGGAGGAGATAGAGAAGATCCAAACAAGAGCGGTGCGTTTCGTCACAGGGTTATTTGGTAACCGTGATAGCGTTACGGAGATGTTTAGCAAACTCAAGTGGCAGACTCTGCAAGACACGCACTCTGCATCGCGGTGTAGCTTGCTGTCCAGGTTTCGAGAGGGTGCGTTTCTGGATGAGGTATCGAATATATTGCTTCCCCCTACTTATACCTCCCGAGGAGATCAAGAATGTAAAATTAGAGAGATTCGAGCGCCCACGGAGGCTTTCCCGCAGTCGTTCTTCCCGCGAACCATACCCGATTGGAACAGAAAAGGGAGGTAATGACAGTGGCACGTAAAGTACCCTCCGCCACACACCGTTGGGTGGCTTGCGGAGTATAAATGTAGATGCAGACTCAGAGATCCATTCTACGGGAATGTGTACTACCAGTGGATCACACTTATGGGTGGATTTACATATAGACAGATGAAGTCTGCAAACAGTAGCGCCAGAATCACAACAGTACCAGGAATGTTAGACGCATGGTCGCAGTCACGCGTCTTTCCTCTGGCCCATTCTCCTGCACATGCTACATCAACAGCTCTTCTAAAATCCGTCCTTCTTGCACAGCTGTGAGTCGTTTCAGGGAATGGATACATTCTGAATTCAGTGTGTTACTGAAGGAGGCTGAACTCCGCATCGGAAGAACCTCTAGTGGTTACTCTAGCCGCTACAACTGCGCCTTTCTTACAGTGAGCTTGGTTGTCCCCATGAGCGTAGGTGGTAGACGTATTATTTTCCCTGTTATGCCATATGCGTCCCCATTAATCGACAACGCACCTTTCATTTCTAGTCGCCTTGTCGCTGATCTCTGTAATCAGTCCCAAGTCTGGCGGCAGTTACCCTCGCACCTTTCGTAGCTCCAAAACTATTGCTCTGATGATAACACAAATGGACTCAGCGGCCCATGTCAGATCTGCTGAAGAGCTTCCTACAAGTTCGTTATCACCACCCACGTGTCCCAACAGCCATTTCACTCTCAAAGCTAATACATCCACCAGCGCTTGTATGATTGACTCTCGCTATTTATGGCCTCCTCTGATGTCTTTGGATATTCCATCACTTCGCTCTGCACTTTCCGTTACATACGCGTATTGTTGAAGAAGTCACGTTGCTAGCGTGTTATGTGCGTGGTGTGCTACTCGACCAATGACGTGCTACCCGCTGCCAATTTCTTCACTTCCTCTACACTCCCGTTGAGCTCTTAGAGGTCAGTGGTGTTTTCCATATCGAAAACACTCTTCAAAATTCTCCAACAAGCAAATAGCCAACCTTTATTTCATCGACATCGCGAATGCTGAACAACTTTGACTGGCTGTTCCCGTAATCGTTCATAAGGTTTCTGTAGCCTTTCGCATTTCCCTGAAACTTTTCCGAGCACACCCCTGGTCTTGGCTCCTCGTTGAAGACATGAAACACGTCCTCCAGCCTCCTCACTTCATTTCTCAGTTTCCAAGCCTTGATAACTAATCTTAGCGTGCATTGACGGCTGGTCACCACCACATGCTCTCGCCTGCAGACAGAACTCCCCCCTCCAGGTGCTGATCTCGTGGCGCCTCCATTTCGCTCCAGGCGAAGAGATGCAGTGCGGCCGCGACCGGCACCTCCTCCACCCTCCCTGTTGGTGTACAGCTACTTGACCACAGGGACTACTGTCACCCTGGCACACACCTCAGAAGGACAGCTGTCACTGGTCAGCTTCCTCAAGCAAAGTAAATTAAAATGAATCCTTAAATTAAACATTACTACGCACACAACTCACTCCTCACCTACAATTCATTACAATCAGTCACTCCACTCATAAGACTCTAAGCAATTTTAATAAACGCAAAAAAATAGCTGAATTCAATGCATCGATACGTTCCGCATGTATCCATCCACGTTCTCAAGTCCACACCTCTGCATCTGCCTTTTCCCAAACGTGACAGAAGTGCTACCCTTTCGCAGATTGCTGCAGATTTCAATGCTGAGCCATAAACAAGTGTCAGACTGCGATGAAACATCGCCGATAAGGGCTTTCGGAGCTGAAGATAGAACCGTGTACTCTAGATAACTGCACGACATAGCCTTAGGCCTCGTCTGGGCACGTCAATACCGACATTGGGCTGTTGATGACTGAATACATGTTGCCTGGTCGGAGGAGTCTCGTTTTAAAATTGTATCGAGAGGATGGACTTGTATGGGTATGGAGACAACCTCATGAATTCATGAAACCTGCATGTCAGCAGGGGACTTCTCAAGCTGGTGGAGGCTCTGTAATGGCGTGGGGCACGTGCATTTGGAGTCGTATGCGACCCCTGATACGTCCAGATACGACTCTGACTGGTGACACGTACGCAAGCATCCTATCTGATCACTGGCATCCAACCGGCCCCGGTGGCCGTGCGGTTCTAGGCGCTGCAGTCCGGAACCGCGAGACTGCTACGGTCGCAGGTTCGAATCCTGCCTCGGGCATGGTTGTGTGAGATGTCCTTAAGTTAGTTAGGTTTAAGTAGTTATTAGTTCTAGGGGACTGATGATCTAAGATCCCATAGTGCTCAGAGCAATTTGAACCAACCTGCATCCAGTCATGTCCATGGTGCATTCCGACGGACTTGGGCAAGTCCAGCTGGACAATGCGACACCCCGCACGTCCACAATTGCTACTGAGTGGCTCCAGGAACACTTTAATGAGTTTAAACAATTCGGTCGGCAACCAAACCCTCCAGACATGAACATTAATAAGCATATCTGGGATGCCTTGCTACGTGCTGTTCGGAAGAGATCTCCAACCCCTCCTACTCTTGTGGATTTATGGACAGCCCTGCAAGATTCATGGTGTCAGTTCCTTCCAGCACTACTTCAGACATTAGTCGAGTCCACGACACGTCGTGTTGAGG
This sequence comes from Schistocerca nitens, assembly GCF_023898315.1. NCBI lineage: Eukaryota > Metazoa > Arthropoda > Insecta > Orthoptera > Acrididae > Schistocerca > Schistocerca nitens. Next base: position 41,062,451 of record NC_064617.1, on the reverse strand, counting down.
CACTGCTGCGTGCTCAATGGCTGCCCTACACGATATTAGGCTGGTGAACCAGTTTCTTTGGTTCTTCAGTGTAGTATCCATTTTCTATGTTATTAGCGTATTTTTAAGAATAATGCTGCCCAGCCTGTCATTTACAATACGAGATGCAGTCAGGTTCTAAGGCCTCCGATTTTTTTTCTCCGGACTGGAAAGAGATAGAAACATGCGCATTGTTTTAAAATGAGGCCGCGTTCATTGTCAATACATCCCAGAGATGGCAGCACCGTACGGCAGATGGAATTTTACCGCCAGCGGCGAGAATGAGAACTGTTTTAAATACTTAAAATGGCGACGTTCCTTACTTGAACAGCGTGCAATCATTGGTTTTCTGAATTTGCATGGTGTGAAACCAATTGAAATTCATCGACAGTTGAAGGAAACATGTGGTGATGGAGTTATGGATGTGTCGAAAGTGCGTTCGTGGGTGCGACAGTTTAATGAAGGCAGAACATCGTGTGACAACAAACCGAAACAACCTCGGGCTCGCACAAGCCGGTCTGACGACATGATCGAGAAAGTGGAGAGAATTGTTTTGGAGGATCGCCGAATGACTGTTGAACAGATCGCCTCCAGAGTTGGCATTTCTGTGGGTTCTGTGCACACAATCCTGCATGACGACCTGAAAATGCGAAAAGTGTCATCCAGGTGGGTGCCACAAATGCTGACAGACGACCACACGGCTGCCCGTGTGGCATGTTGCCAAGCAATGTTGACGTGCAACGACAGCATGAGTGGGACTTTCTTTTCGTCGGTTGTGACAATGGATGAGACGTGGATGCCATTTTTCAATCCAGAAACAAAGCGCCAGTCAGCTCAATGGAAGCACACAGATTGACTGCCACCAAAAACATTTCGGGTAACTGCCAGTGCTGAAAAAATGATGGTGTCCATGTCCTGGGACAGCGAAGGCGTAATCCTTACCCATTGCGTTCCAAAGGGCTCTACGGTAACAGGTGCATCCTACGAAAATGTTTTGAAGAACAAATTCCTTCCTGCACTACAACAAAAACGTCCGGGAAGGGCTGCGCGTGTGCTGTTTCAGCAAGGCAACGCACCCGCACATCGAGCTAACGTTACGCAACAGTTTCTTCGTGATAACAACTTTGAAGTGATTGCTCATGCTCCCTACTCACCTGACCTGGCTCCTAGTGACTTTTGGCTTTTTCCAACAATGAAAGACACTCTCCGTGGCCGCACATTCACCAGCCGTGCTGCTATTGCGTCAGCGATTTTCCAGTGGTCAAAACAGACTCCTAAAGAAGCCTTCGCCGCTGCCATTGAATCATGGCGTCAGCGTTGTGAAAAATTTGTACGTCTGCAGGGCGATTACGTCCAGAAGTAACGCCAGTTTCATCGATTTCGGGTGAGTAGTTAATTAGAAAAAAAATCGGAGGCCTTAGAACTTGAATGCACCTCGTACTGATGAGTGCTACAGTCTTCTGTGTTCAAGAGGCACAGTGTAAGCTGCCTTTGATAGTTTTTGTTTGGGTGTAGAGCGGGTAACAGTCGTCTCGTAGTATAGATTATACACAACATCAAGGTAAACCCCACTTTTTTTTGGCCACATAGTTGTTGATGATTAATGAAATCAGCCGTTCCCCATTTTCTTTACCTTTCAGGTCGTAACACACTGCAAACGATTTAGGTAGCAAATCTATACCTATTACAAATAAGTTAAGTTTCGGGAATAAATTTTAACATAAATGTGCGTCTGGTTGCTCTGTTTCTTAAAATAACATAAAGTACAGACACTGAACACAACAACTAATAAAGTGAATAAGGTTTGTCTCTTGCTGGTTTGATGTAGCAATAATATCCACATACCGAGAAAGGTGACCTGTTATTATTGAAAGAAAACAGGTTCCATGTGAAGCCCGGATAAATCATCCTTACACATCCATCCTAATCATCTCGAACGGGTGCGATATTTCCCGTTTCGCTTATGAGTCAAGTGCGCGTCCTGTGAACTCTGCACACAAGTTTTCCACACACTGATACACAATTCCCTTCCTTTACTTTCACGAGACCTCTCGGCCACCCGTCAGTCTGTCACTCTGCAGCCTCCAAGACCAGAGAGCACGTGATAATGTGCTTCTCTCAGGAATTCCTCGTGCAGCTTAGCTGTCACCACTACCCGTCACGCTAACCTAGCTACCTTGCACAACAGACCGTCGCACATCCTGAGTTGCAGCTGCTGTACAGCATGCGGTCACTGTGACCATTCTGTGCTGCTTGTCACTAAGTAAGGCCGTGACTCATTACGTCAGTGGGAGTCTGCTGTGAGTGAGGAATGCGTGAAGGTTGCCAGGGACAGGTGAGACTGTTGACTTTGAAAGCAGGCGGGGTTTCCTCTTTGGGTGGGTAGCAATAGATATAGTAGTCGCTTTTTTGCCGTCTCCTATACTGTTGAGGCAGAGAATAAAGCATTTTAAAGTGATTACAAGTAAAATTTAAGTACAATTGCTAGACCAGGTAAGAACATAACTGATGAAAAGAATTTAATAAGTTACCGAGCTGTAGAACTTAACTGTTTTTATTTTACCTGTGTAAAACGAATGGGATGGCCCTTTGCGACCAGTGTCAAACGCAAATATCAGTTTCATGGCAAAGTTTTCTCAACGAGGCCTTGGAGTTTACCAGCATAACATCTGGGTTGTAATTTAACATGCAGCATTGGAAATTTGTTTGTACTGGGCTTAAATACATGGAACGGTAAAGAGGTTTTTTATAATTGTTGGGTCCATTAAAATAAAATATTTTTATTGCATTGTTTATTAGTTCATTAAGGTTTAAATATTTTTTCATGCTGGATTATCATATCTTAAAATAGACTTACGCTTATTCAGAATTTTCAGAGGTTGCTTATTGAATGTACTAACCAAATGCTAGGATATTGTGGTTAACTGCAAGGACAATGTGATGCCAGTTATGTATAGTGCTGCGTTCCTCGTTGTTTAGCCACTATCAGTCTGCTAATTAAGTGGGCTAATTTCTGAAGTTCTGCAGCGTGTTGGCTCACTCGGGGAGTCTGGAGGAAAGTTCTTTTTGACAATTTGGAACCCATAGACTAAAGAAATTCAATGACCAGCATTTTTTCGGGGTACAAGCGATGAATGGATCTTTAGGGGATTCTATTGAGAGTGCCCGTACGGTAATGATGTCGCTCTGTTTACAAATTTTGAAGAAAAGGCATTACTTAATATTTCGGAAGGAATGCTACCGAAACCGGGTCAGGTTTGGTTTACTGATAAGCCACACACGTTTGATAGTTTACATAAAATGGTCACGGAGATTGGGAATTTGCGATTTAATGACGAAAAGTGGATTGTGGATTGCTTGTCGGGGGACGATGAAGGGGGGGGGGGGGGGAAGGCTACGTACTACGGTCGTTTCTACTGCCACAACTGAATGCAGGACTAGTCCTGGAGTACGTGTCTTGACTGTGGTAAGTTCGGTGATGTTTCTGAGCATTGTGAGCAGTCGCGGCCGAGGAAGTGACGCAGCTGAGACGTTTTGAGGTACTGCAGTGGCAACTCGCCTCCTAGTGGCTGACGTAAGGTACACGCCGTTGACAGAGAGCGTCTCCTTGCTTCAGAACTAGCTTGTGCTTACCTCGATTCCAGCAGTAATGTTTCTCTAATTGATCACGGCCGGTATTGTATGTATCACCACACAGTTAACAGTCCCAAAGCGCAAACCATTTGCAGGAACTAGCATTCCATTTTAGGTGAAGGTGTACGGCAGGCCTAATGGTAAACAGTAAACTCCAAACGGTTAACGGTAAACGCTAAATGCTAAATGGTGAACGCTGGGAGCCTAACAGTAAATGCGAAATGGGAAATGCTAAACGATAAACAATAAATGATTAAGGGTAAACGCTAAACGGTATGGAAATAGGCAGGTATAATTACAGTTGTCTACGAATAGTTATGATGCATAAAAATGTTGTCTAGTTCAATCATTTCTATGAAAAGTTAAAGATGACTGTGTATGTAAACATAATTCAAGCATAATATTAAAAAATTATTCCAAGGACAAAGTAACGTATCATTTATATATACACATATCTCTATATTTTTTAATACTACAAATATCGTACACATGTCCATTGTCCCTTTTGCAAAGTAATAATATCTTGTCTCACACACAACCGCATTAAAATGGTTTTTTATTTTAATAAATTACTGAGGAATAATCAATCAGAGTGTCGTATTTAAATGATTTTTTTAAATGTTGTCAAATTACATAATTTCAAAACCACACTACCTTTTTATATAATAAAAATTTCGTGACATCCACTTGATAGTCAAAGATTTTCGTTACATACTTGAGAGTCAGAGATACTCATTATCCCCATCATATAAATGGTGTCACATTGCATAATATACATACAAAGATTTGAATGTTAAATGATATTAAAGCGCTAACAACTCAAAACTTGAGCTTTATTTACCTACTCATACACAAATCTGGCTGAAAATTAAATTGACTCCAAGGTCAAAGGTATGCATTAAAGACATACATAAATCACTGTATTTAAAGTGTCAAATTCTGCTATTTATAGTAATGATTTCTGTTTCCCTCTCTCTCTCACCTTCTTGCTCACACATACCTCAGTATTTCATACATTAAGCCCAATGATGCTCCTTCAGCACACATGCGATCAATAATCAGCTCCGGTCAGCTATCCCAGACACTGCAATAAATTTTCCGTGAAATTATCCTCTGTATGCTCTTGTCATTTAATGTCCTCATTAAATATGATCTCTCACATGGTTTGCGCACATCTGTCTCGTCACTATATGTCACATCACAATTTCTTTTATTGCAAAGAAATATAAATACTAGAGCTCCTAAACCTTTTTTTTCATCGGTTACTTTGTGTCAGTTCAGCTTTTCACCTGTCACTGCCAGACAGAGGGAGCAACCCAGCCCAGGCTGAGGTACCGCTGCCCCTCTTACTTATCCTGATGAGACACAGCCCAGCTCAGAGACAGACATATTCGCTAATGTTGTATGGGAAAAGACCATAGGGTGAATACTGGTGCACATGAAATTCATCTCCTCGGTGCGTCTGTAACTTTTTGATGTTGTTGGCGTAGGTACCAAGGAACCAGATCTGGCTCGTACTGTGAGTTACAAGAAAATCTGGGGCAAGGAAGGAGTGCAAAGTTGCAGAGGGCAACTTTTCCACACCGAGCCGAGCTGTAATCAAGAAGTGCAGACGCCACCTAATGGCTCATTCTGCGAGCCTCACACTACAGAGCCATAACCTCCGAGTTCAGCTGCTCCACGGCGTGGTGGCGCTGATGGAAATTCCGAAGGCATGGGGAACTGACAATAACTGAGTCAACACGACTGTGAGAAGTCCACTGACACCTTTGGATAAAGAGGACAAAGGAATGCATCGTTGGCTGCGATGACGTTATATCCGGCCTAAATACGACTGTTTCCGAGCTCACAGTCTCAGTGTTTGGTCCTCTGGTCTGCCCCTCTGGTTCTGGAGCAATGGCAGTCTCGCTACTTACAGTACACAATGAGGTGACGAAAGTCATGGGAAACCTCCTAATATGGCGTAGGACCTCCTTTTCCCCAGCGTAGAGCAGCAGCACGGTGTGCCATCTATCCAGCTTGTCATGGGTAGTCCCCTGCAGAAGTATATACGCATGCAGCCTCTATAGTCGTCCATTATTGCCAAAGTGGTGTCGATGGAGAAGTTTCTCTACGAACTGATCTCTAGGTTATATCGCAAAATGTGCCATGGGATTCACATGAGGCGATGTGCGTGGCCCAATCATTCGCTCGAATTGTCCACACTGTTCTTCAAACAAGTCACGAACACTTGTTTCCCCGCTACATGTCGCATTGTCATCCATAAAAGTACCATTGTTGTTTGGGAACATGAAGGCCACGAATAACAGCAAATGGTCTCTGAGTAGCCAAACTTAACCATTTGCAGGCAATGATCGGTTCAATTGGACCAGAAGAGGCAGGCAGTCCACTTCATGTAAGTATCGACTACGACGCCATTATGGAGCCAACACCAGCTTGCACAGTGTCTTGTTGACAACTTGCTGTACATTGCTTCGTGATGTCTGCGCACACTCGAACAATATCAACATCTCTTACCGCTGAAATCGGGACTCATCTGACCAGGCCATATTTTTACCGTCGTCTAGGGTCCAACCGATATTTTCACGAGCCCAGGAGGGGCGCTGTGGATGACGTCGTCATGTTAGAAAAGGCACTCGCGTCGTATGTGTGCTGGCACAGCCCATGAACACCAAATGTCACTGCTCTATTCTAACAGATGGCTTCGCCGTGCAGTCCACATTTATTTCTACGGTTATTCAACGCACTGTTTCTTGTCTGTTATCACTGACAACACTACGCAAACTTAGCCGCCTCGGTGGTTAAGTGAACACCGTCAGCAACTGCACTGCCCGTGCTGAGTGTCAATGCCTCAAATCTGGTATTCTCGGGGCACTTTTGACACTGTGGGTCTCGGAATAATGAATTTCCTAACGATTTCTGGTCACTGAGCAATACAATAAATTCTTTGAAAGGAGGTTGCAAACTCAAGTTAAAATCTAAAATTGTACATTCGTCACACATACATTTTTTCTCAACTACTTATGGATAGAACTATTCCTCGGAATAAAAACAACACAGGCAGCGTTCGAATATTACTAATATAATGATGACAGGAAGTAGTGCTAGTCTTTGGACAGATCTACAGGTTGTTTATGTAACTCAAATGAAATGTATCTATGTTATCAGTACTCAGCAACATTAACAGACAACAAGTTTCGCGCGACGGTGTTTTGTAATATGTACCCCGATCTCTGTATTTTTTCGTTTACCTACTACAATTATCCTATCATAATTTGAATGCTGGATGCGATAGACAGTTATAAGCACGTCTTTAGTCTATTGTTCGGACATGTTTCAACTCCATAACGAACAGTTAGCTCGCCAAATTTAATTGATTTGGTATAGAATATATTTAAATACACGATATGCATCTTGTCTTATAGGTTATAATCCTGCTAGAAAGCATCTTAAATCATGAATTATCATTTGACTGGACGTATGTTTATTTGCTATTACCTTCGGCAGTTCAGTATGTAGTCCTGTGTAAACCCCTTACTTTCATTGATGTTAACGTTCAGTAGAATAACTTCTTTCCGTGCCCAGGCTGAATGACGAACGTTGAAAGTCTCCTTTTTTTCAAAAGTCGCACTGAGACGTTGGCTGAGTACCATTCACTAATGCCATCAAAAGCCAATAGAGGTGTGCTCTTCGTGTTCAGACTACGTTTCCCTAATGTCATCTGTCTTGGGCAGCGGAAGTTTACAGAGTAATGTGACGTTCATCTTAAATTATCGATTCGGCTCTTGAACTCTGACAGTGAAAATATGGGGCATCCGACAAGAAACTGTTTCGGACCTTTGAACCCATCATGACTGAGTATTACGGCAGTAAGTACTCGATTTTTTGAAAGCTGAATTCTCACAAACACATTCTAGACTACCACCACTGGTCTCCATGCCTCCATCATTATTTATAGTTGCATAAAGTACTGTTTTACTTGATCACAAGCTGAGGACGATGATGATGATGATGATGATGTTAGATCAGGAGGACCGTATATACTGTAATATTAAGTGAGGAAACAAACATCAGTGATCAGTAATATTGTTAATAGTAAAATATATACTAAATAAAAATAAGACATGCATGAGCTATTAGAATGTATATGTATGTGCGTGTTTCACGATTATATTTTTTTGGTTCCACAGCAGCAAGAGCTATAATAACAGGTATGATTAGGGTGTAAAACTATCATGACAGCTGCGATGACGGTTGTGGTGGTGGTGGTGGTGGTGGTTGTGGTGGTGGTGGTGGTGGTGGTGGTGGTGGTGACGTCAATGATGGCTCAGCTCCCACACCAAGCTTCCCATTGAGCTTTTCCCAACTTTTATAGCATCCCTCCCTGAATCATCATTTATCTTGTCTACTGGATCAGTATCACACAGTAACATTCCTGGATATACCTGTCTCCCATAAACACTGAGTATGAGGAAACAGATTAACCTGAGGAAGCTGAGGTATGTGTTCTTTTTCCAAGAGACAAGAAAGAAACGAGTGCAGAAAATTGGAAAGGCTTATTGCACTCAGCTGTTTCTCACAACCGCAAGCCTCTACAGAAGCGTAAGAGATATTTTGCATTAAAAACATTTTTGTGTGAGACGCAATAAAATCTATTTGTCTTATAGAGAAAAAAGATCCTGCACGTAATAATCTTTTTCCAAGAGATAAGATTAGACGCACCTGTTATATTGCAGGTTGTCATCTGAAGTGAACTCGCTCATTCGCCTCGCTCCACACACTCAGTAGTACTGTCTCCAACATTGTTTTTTTAATTATTCTGCGGTAATTGGGTGGACTGTTTCCAAAACTAATCTTCTCAAACATTAAAACCTTTAACCAATAATCAATGTTTTGTTAATTTACTCTTCGGTAGATTTTATTTGATTATAGCGTGAATTAATGCCTACTGTTTTAGAAGCTAGTAAGCATACTAATCGCAAGTCATTCAAATTATTCCACTGAACAAAACTGTTATGTTCTAGCCATTTGTTGGAGACTCTTTCAACCGCTAACTTCAAGCGCGTTTTCGTCCCCTCTCTTACCGATATGTATATCTCACTGTTGATACACCTACTTTATTTAATGCAGGCTTCACGATCTGAGTGTATTTATAGCTACAATTTGAGTGCAATGCTTTGCGAGAGGGACAGCTTTGCTTATGGGCGTTGCTAGACTTGAAGATGTTAAACCTCTAATGCTGTGTAGCTCGTTTTGGTAGATCTAATTTTAAACAATAAATTATACAATCCTCTCGCTTTAGAGTAGCATATATTGTGAGTGATTAAACCATCCCCATAGGCATCTACTGGTGACTCGGCAATTATCCACACTCTTGCTGTAGGTTCGATCTGATGTGTGCAGCATAATGCGTTCTGTCTGCTTGTTTGCTAAAAAAAAAAAAAGAAAATTTTTTTCCAGTCCACCCCATGCATCCAATATAATTTTTGCTCAGTACTCTACTTCACCTTCATAACCTTAATCTCATTTTTCATAAGAACTAAAAATGTCTGTCTTATTCTCCTATCCGAATAGTTCTCCCAATCCATCTAGCGGCTGAATATTAGTCTAAACATTTTTCCAGTACAGTGCCATTAGCTTCAGTTTGTCATTTTAGAAGCAATGCCAGCTTCAACATCTGAGTTTTGCGTCTTATCTTTCGTTCAATCTAATTGAGAGACACGTTGATAACTGCAGAAACAGGTAAGCTGGGATCTGGTGGTTGAAATAGGTTTCTGTTAGGACTTACCTCCGACTAGAAAAACGTCCAGGCTTCCTCTCTAGAAGCAGTGGTTTACTCCAGCCGTCATCAGTGAAGTACGAAGGTGATTATGGTTTATGGCGTGGGGCTGTTCTTCGTAGTTAGGGCTTGGTCCCCTTATTGCACTTAAGAAGACACTAAATACGTAAGGATATCAAGATATTTGACACAATTATCTGTTACATGCAGTCGAGGAGTAGTTCGGAGGAAATGATTGTTTTATCAACACAATAACGTACCTTATTAAAAAGGAGCCTCTGTGAAATAACGGTTTCTGCACAATAATATTCCTGAAATGGACTGGACTGCCCAGAGACCGACATGAACCTAATGCAACAAATGTGGAATGAGTTAGAACGCCGAATTCGCTCCAAAGCTAAGCAGCCAACATTACTCGTTTTGGTTGTTACAGAAAACTGGACTGCCATTTCCCCACAGACATTAAGACGTTTCATTGAAAGTGTTCCCAGCAGAATAAAAGCCATCATAAAGGCAAAGCATAGACACATATGGCACTAATTGTTGTATGTTACAATTTCGTTATGCTAGGACAATTTGCTCTAACATGCTTCAGTCTACAGCGACAGGCAATAATTTGTAACGAGCAGAAGAGCATCGATTTTTGTCTAAAAGACTCTACGTTGCGTACGGGGATATTCCATTTGTGAGACGTCCCCCAAAGAATGTAACTCATAAACAGTCCCATGTTTTTTGGAGCACCTTGCACGCAGACCGGCAGTGCGTGCGACTCGCAGACACGGCACTTGGCTTCTGTACAGCGCCGGGACAGGAACTTGCTTGTGCGTGCGAACACTGCTGGACGTGATGTACGTTTGCAGTTGGATACTGGTTCTTCAGTTTCCTTGCTAAAGTCGTAGCACATTTCACTTGCTAGGCAGACGACATTCGCAAAAGTATGTGGTGATCCATTGTGGGCGTGGGACAGCGGCTGGTCAAATGTTTAATAAAGTATTTCGTCCAACACCTATGCAAATAGAGAAACTACTTTCTTTTATTTTGGCAACAAATTTCGGCAATTCATCATGCCATCTTTAGGCGCTATATGCACCTCCAACAATTATCTACATTGGTATGCGGGGGTCATCAATTCAGTTGCAGTCAACTCTTCCAAGCAAGCAACTGAGAATTCGCGACATCCAGAAACAGATTTTGTATTGGAGCAGCAAGGTCCGTCTGCTTACTCCGTTTTTTTCGCGAACACACATGCATGCATATACAATGACTTCCCAGAGAAACTGGTATATAAATGAGTATTCAAATACAGAGATATGTAAACTGGGAAAATACCACGCTGCTGTCGGCAACCCCTGTAGAAGAAAACTAGTGTCTGGCGCAGTTGTTAGATCGGTTAACGCTGCTACGATGGCAGGTTATCAAGATTTAAGTGAGCTTGTACGTGATGTTATAGTCGGCGCACGAGCGGTGGGACACAGCCTCTGAGGCAATGATGAAGTGGGGATTTCGTTTCACGCGTGTACCGTGAATATCTGGAATCCGGTAAAACATCAAATCTCCGACCTGCGGCCAGAAAAAGATCCTGCAAGAACGGGGCCAACAACATCTGAAGACAATCATTCAAAGTGGCAGAAGTGCAACCATTCCGCACATTGCTGAAAATTTCAATGGTGAACCATCAGCAAGTGTCAGCGTTCGAACCATTCAGTAAAACAACATCGATATGGGCTTTCGGAGCCCTGGGCCCACTCGTATATCCTTGATGACTGCACGACACAAAGTTTCACTCCTATCCTGGGCCCGTCAACACCGATACCGGATTGTTGGTCACTGAAAACATGTTGCCTGGTCAGACGAGTCTAAGATTGTATCGAGCGAATGGTCGTGTACGTGTATGGGGGAACATCATGAATCCATGGACCCTGCATGTTATCAGAGGACTGTTCAGTCTGGTGGGGACATGTGCAGTTGGAGTGACATGGGACCCCTGATAAGCCTAGATACGACTCTAACAGGTGACACGTACGTAAGCATCCTGTCTAATCATCTGCCACCGTTCATATCCATTCTGCATTCCGACGGACTTGGGCAATTCCAGCAGAACAATGAGACACCCCACACGTCCAGAATTGCTATAGAGTGTCTGGAGGAACACTCTTCTGAGTTCAAACACTTCCGCTGGCCACAAACTCCCCAGACGTGAACATTATTGAGCATGCAAGTTTTCAGGAGTAAGTGGAAGAAAAAAGTATGTTCAGGCTACGTGAATATCGAAGAATCTTGAGTCCGTAATCCATCCTGTTGGACAGGCTTATCACATCCTGTTCGACAGGCTTATCACTTCTCAGTTCCATCAATTTCATTACCCAAGAGATTTTGTGACTAGGATACAGACTGCGAAGGTCAGAGACGAGTATTTGGTATAATTTCATTTGTTCCCATGCAAGAATATAATTTATTCGCTAACTGAATATGCAGGTTCGCCGAAGGCAAGTACTTTTTTGACCTAAAAATCTTTTATAGTCAGGTGAAGAACGTTTAACATTATGTTAATCCCTATGTGTACCCATATAAATTCTGAAGATAGGTCCGCTTGCAGTTAGTATGATTCCCTGCTGCGCTCTATGAAAGTCAGTTATATTCATTCTAACATTCTCCCCTCATTGCTTCTGTTACGAGGCATTTCGGGCTTATGGCGTTTACCCCTGTCAGTGTCCATCAGTATATCTGTGTCGCTGTGTCTGCTGACAGTAAGTTGCTTATATTCAGATCATGACAACCACGACCACAAAATTAAAACGTTGAAGTTATTCGTGTCATACGTTTTCCATGGAAAAGCTCGATGAAAACGTCCACTACTCACATTACGTCCAGTCAACAGTACTTCAGTATAATTTGTAGTATCAAATATATTGGTACAGTAACAAGTGAGGAAACTGGTACTCAGAGAAAGTTATGACAAGAAATAAGCCGCAGAGTAGAGAAAGATAGAAGATAGAATATCATGTCAACTAATGGTTGTTCCTTAAGTTAATAATCGATGAGAGTTTTAATAATAACTTTTTCTCAGTAAATGTGTAGAAAAAAACAAACAAGCCAAACAACATAATGTGGTGGCCAAGAAAGGAAACTTGAATCCCGTTACATGTTACGAACTCGTGTCACGAGATTGTTCCACGTGCGAAAAGAACATCAATGGACATTAAAAATACAATGACGGAAGAATAGCAAGTAGATTAAGCGAACTTACTGTGCGTGTGCAGTGTACTAGAAGAATATGTGAATATAGCTATAGGTGATTCGGGGATATGCAAATTGTGACATGTAGAAGAGAGAGCTGTAATCTCTAACAGCAGATACAATACCATCCACACTGCAATGGTTTTAATCTTCTCAAAACTTCATGCAAAAATCTTCGAAACATGATTGTCCACTTTTATCCAATACTGGGAGTGATCCCAAGGAACTGTAAAAGCAGTTTTTGGTCGGTCCTTCTGTACTAACTGATTAAATCCATGTGGAGCAATATTTATATTATGCCGAGTTCTCCAGGGTTTCAGTACTATTTGGTACTGGATATTCGTCAGTAACCATACGCGCATTGAAGGTACCTGTTATCTCAGGAAAAGCGATATTTCATTTTCTAGCTGAAGACATCTTAGCCACATTTACGATGTACCCTATATACTTGTGAAATTCTCAGTGATTCGTGATTAATAACACTTATATTTCTGAGTATATGTAGATGTGTGTGTGTGTGTGGGTGGGGGGGGGGGATAACCTGTACGGCTCATGATACAAAGGTGATTGGTTTCCGACTGGAATCCTATGCTTCACCAGAATTGCTGTCATTGGACCCAGGATTAAAAAAACTCTTCGATTCTGCCAGTAATTACTCGATGACTACTTATTCCGATCATTCAAAATCTGAGACTTGTGTGTGTAATGCAGTTGAAGGGCTTATTTCAATAATAATACAAGTCCAACTTTGTTCATTCTGAGATACAGAGTCCTAAAGTTAAAGAGCGCTGAAAAATCTGCAGCTGAGATACCACAAATATTCAAGTATATGGCTTGTTGCAAGATATGAACCTATCTTCCTATTTGTTTGGATCATTAGTTTCAGCAGCATTATAGGCTGAAAAGTGGAGGTAATGGAGCTGTACCACTATTGAAATAAAATAAATTGAACATTGTATATAAACCTGTTAATGTGTCACTTTCATTAGCGTTAGGGCAATTTAGGGCAACGTTTATGTTCCTGTTTTGCCTACCACACGTGTCACTGTACTCAACTACTTGTTTTTGAGAAGTGACACACTTTTCAATATGTTTCAATAAACTGGTGCCAATTTCCTGTGAATCCCTTGATCCAGATGTTTGATCCCAAAAATAAATATGGATTTGCCGTCAGTTAAATTGCGGCACCCAAAATTATACACGTACATGTTTCATTTGTAGTACGATATTGATGTTGTCAGTTTAGGAAATGCAAGGGCTTTTTGCAGGTCAAAGGTAAACACGAACACCTGGGAATCTGTCTCTTAACTGCATGCTGTGTCTATAGCCATTGCTGTTCTTTCAGCTTCAGCCCTCCTAAGGTGAAGCTACTTTTCATTTTGAAGCTTCCTTTTTTCTTCTGCATTGGTAGTAGCTTCCATTTCAAAGGTCAATTTGTGACAAAAAGAGCAAGTGTCCTTACTTGGTGGTCGAAATAACAGGTTGAAGTCTTTGTTAAAGATTTTTCGATAGATGTGCTCCCCCACAGTTTCTTTATTCTGAGATATGCATTTACCTTTGTACAAATCATATATTTTGGCCACACACAACTAAGGATTTAAAAACCTTTTGTGGGGATTATCCTTCCTTGCATAATGGCTCTCGGAAACTCGAAAGATTTTGATGTGTTCCTTTACATCATTGATCAGACCTTCCGGTACAGAGAATTTGTTCTGATGTTTGGCCTTTCCATCTAGATGAAGTGTACTTTCTTCCTTGCTTTTTGTTAAAAGCCTAGAGATTCGTCCATTAGAAATGTCAAAAGCATTGAAGAAAAACCTCTTGCATACTACTGCACAGTTTCCGTTCACATGTAATCGATATTCATAAATACAGCTTTTCTCAGAACCAGAGCCATCTCTTGGCTGTCGGCGGTTAACTGAATGATACGTTCATAATCCATTCAGATAACTATTTTGCCAATTAACATCACCCATAGCCCAGAAATGGTCAAATAACGTCTTCCTCATCCTCTGAAATTTTATTGAAACATTTACGAGCGCACCTGCAGTCCACATTGTGAAATTATTTTACCAGTTGCTGTGACGTGCAATTCCCCAGTGTTCCTTTTTGTCTGCATATTTGCGGCTGCACCGTTCGCACAGGAATGACTAAAAGTGTCTCCTGTTTCGTCATTTTTTGCACTTTCATTGGAAGTTTCATCGTCATCGGCACTGATATCAAGATAGAAAGTAACACAAGTTATGGTTTATACAGCACCAGTTGACTGAAAACATATGTATATGTGAAATAAATTAAGATGGACACTATCATTTTCCATTGATATTGTCAACATGACCTTCATTCCCGCATATTCTTTTTTTGGAACAAAATGTCTATAATGCTGAGATAAATGTAAGTAAATTCTTTTTATCTGCAATCGTTTGAAAATCTGGATCATCAATTGTATCAGTTGATAATGCTCCTGAATCCATCATCTTCGCAAGAAATAGCAACACGCTGCAATGCACTAAAGCACACGGACTTGAACCACTACTAAAATAAATTTCTGCTTGCTTTCTCTAATGCGTCCGCATTGAGGTGCTCTCTGTTGGCAGCAACTGGAGCTGTCCCACAATATAAATAAATTATAAACGATTTGTGTGAGTACGTACGTGAGGATAAATCCATTTTTTTGAAACGTGGACTTGTACACTGTTGAAATAAGCCCTTCAGTTATATCAGTGGCTTACGCATGAATGGAGTCTCATCTTATCCCGTCTAGGTCATCCTTGTCTAGAACATCCAGAATGGCACTCAATAATCCTTAAACATCCTTAAGTCCTCGATATCAAAGTTATCCACAGTGATCAACACTACTTGTTGCATGTCTATTCCACATACACACTGCTACAGATATAATTCTTGTTATGTATCCAACTCATCGTTCTTGTACAGTGTTTCTACCATACACAATAACTTTGCTGGTAGTTCTGTTCCTACATTGAACCAAAGTAGTTTCCTGGTACGTTCCAATATTTGACCACATAAACTGACCGTTAATGACATTGCGTGGCAGTTAATTCGTTTGTCGTTCATCACAGATGAACCTTGAAACAATACATCACTGACAACAGCTTCCTCCATTAGGATCTATGGTCCCCAATTTCCATCAAGTATTTCCATACATCTACTTTAACATGATACTTATAAATGAAAAATGTGGTGTCACCGCTAGACACCACACTTGCTAGGTGGTAACTTAAATCGGCCGCGGTCCTGTAGTACATGTCGGACCCGCGTGTCGCCACTGTGTACTCGCAATCCTAGCGCCACCACATGGCAGGTCACAAGACACGGACATGACCTCGCCCCAGTTGTACGGACGACATAGCTTGCGACTAGACCTACCAAGTATTCCTCTCATTTGCCGAGAGACAGATTAAATAGCCTTCAGCTAGTCCATCGTTACTACCTAGCAAGGCGCCATGTGTATCATTGCTAATTGCTTACTACTATGCAAGAGATGTATTTCAACAAGAACAAGACTACATTAAAGTTAAGTATATTAAAATCTCTCTTCTTTTCTTTATAGTTTTCATCCAGTCTCCTGTTTCAGAATTTACGCCCGTCTGCGTTAGTTTCGCGTGCACCTAGCCACTCATTGTGTCGAGACCTTAGGGAATCGACACAACAATATTTTGGCGACGAGGATGGGATGCCGCGCCCACGTTGCAGTCTTTGTGTTATACTTGCTCTAATTTGCTTGTGTCATGGCTTCGCCGCATTCTCCAGATGTACTGTCCGAATTTTTTCGCTTGCAGAATCAGCAGACGCAGGCGTTATTGGAAGCCCTTGGACAGCTCGTCCAGGGTCAACGTGCGCTGCAAACCGATGCGGCGGCAGCCGCTTCTTCGCTACCGCAGCCACACAACGCTGTCGCACCGCCATTTAGGCCCTTTGAGGCCACAACCGAAAGCTGGACTGAGTGGGCCGATCAGTTCAACTTCCACCTCACTGCTTATGGAATTCAAGGTAAAGAGCGGCAGCCGTTTTTGCTTTCTTGTGTCGGTGTGTCTACCTACCGTGTGATAGTGAAATTGTTTCCCCGACGCGACGTAGCAACTCTGACCTACGAGGAAATTTTGTCGGCTTTAGATGCCTATTTCAAAGAAACCGTTAATGTTGTTGCAAAACGGTATACGTTTTTTCGTACAAAACGTACGGCCGGTCAGACTAATAGGGAGTGGGTAGCAACTTTGCAAGGACTTACTAGAGACTGCGCGTTTGCCTGTGAATGTGGCCTCCCATATTCAGATACTATGGTGCGTGATGCAATTGCACAGAACGTTTCTGATGTTCGCATAAGGGAACAGATTTTGAAACTAGTTAATCCCTCCCTGCAACAAGTGATAGACATATTGGACAGGCAAGACACACTTGACTTTGCTCAGGAATCATTTGAAACTTCGCCAGCCGTGTGTCACATTAATCGGCCCGCCGGGCCCGCTGCACGGGACGCTAAGCGGCCCTCGCGCCCGACTTCGCTGCGGCCGCCTAGCTTGCAACCACGTGCGCCGCGTAAGCAAGCAAATGCAGTGAAATCTTGCCCGCGGTGTGCAACTAGACATTCGCGTGAAAATTGCCCGTCACGCCAAGCTATTTGCTTTTACTGTCAAAAGAAAGGACATGTACAAAGTGTTTGCCAGAAAAAGTTAAGATCAGACAATCACACAAATTCCAGGCCCTTTGCTTCGCGCCGGAATCGAACCCAGGACAATCAGGCTCGTGGACCTTCGCCCATGGACATTCATGTAGTTCATGCCCACCCGTCCAGTGACACTTTAGCTAACAGTGACTGTGTTCGTCCCACCCAACGTGTGCGTCGACGTCGCCGGAAATCCCGTAAAGTCGCAAGTGCTTCTGTACCTGTATCAGTTCAAATTGCACGAGACAGTCGCTCTTGTCGTCAACAAGACAATAAACTTTTTGTGGACTTAGACTTTGCAGGAAAAGTGATACCATTCCAGCTCGATACCGGAGCTGCTGTTTCATTGCTCAATCACGACACGTACAAACAACTGGGCAAACCGCCATTGCGTGCCGCAAATGTTACGTTAACTAGTTACTCAGGACAGCATATACCTGTGTTAGGACAGTGCAGCCTTCTTGCAACATACAAGGGACAGACAAAACTTGTGTCATTTTATGTTCTTCGTTCCTCTAGTGCAGTGAACTTGTTTGGTTTAGATTTGTTTCAATTGTTTAATTTGTCTATAGTGAATCAGGTCCTATCAGTGAATCAGACTGTGCCTTCCGCCAGCGTTTCTAGTCTTTGTGAAGAATTTGCAGACATTTTTGCACCGGGCCTTGGTTGCGCTAAGAACTATGAAGCGCATTTGGACTTGAAAGACAACGCGCAACCGAAATTTTTCAGAGCGCGCAATGTTCCCCACGCATTGCGTGATGAGGTCGCAAGAACATTAGCCGATTTAGAATCTCAAGGTGTCATTGAACGTGTGCAGGCTTCTCTCTGGGCCTCACCCTTAGTAATTTTGCCAAAACCTTCCGGAAAATTGAGACTTTGTGTGGACTTCAAGGCAACTGTGAATCCGCAACTTGTGACTGCTACTTTTCCTTTGCCCCGCCCGGAAGATCTTTTTGACAAACTGTGCCCGGGAAAATATTTTTCAAAATTGGACCTAGCAGATGCGTACTTGCAAATACCTGTGGACGAAGAATCCCAGCGCGTCTTGGTGGTAAACACGCATCTTGGCTTGTATCGCTTCAAAAGACTGCCATTCGGGTGTGCATCCGCCCCTGCTTTGTTTCAGCAATATTTACAAACTATTTGTGCGTCGGTCCCTACTGCTGCGAACTATCTGGACGATATTGTGATCTCAGGAAAGACAGAAGCCGAACATTTGCAGAATCTCCGAACATTATTTCAGGTCTTGCGTCAGAATGGTCTTCGCTTGAGGAAGGACAAATGTGTGTTTTTTGCTCGTGACTTACCGTACCTGGGGCATGTCATAAATGCCCAAGGTATACATCCGAGTCCAGAGCACCTTCGTGCCATTCAGGACTTGCCGTCACCGCAGAACTTAAAACAGCTACAGAGTGTGCTGGGTAAGGTAAATTATTATCACCGATTTGTGCGCAATGCTTCTTCCATTTCAGCTCCGCTTCATCGCTTACGCCGTAAAGGTGTTCCGTTCGTCTGGACGACGGAATGCGAACGCGCCTTTCGCCAGTTGAAATCGGCGTTACTTTCCAATACTTGCCTTACGCCATTCGATCCCCGAAAACCCCTTTTGTTGATGGTAGATGCATCGGATTTCGGGATCGGTGCTGTGCTTGCGCACAAAGATGGCTCGCATGATCGCCCTATTGCCTTTGCGTCCAAATTGCTCTCATCTGCGCAAAGAAATTATTCACAAATAGAGAAAGAAGCTTTGGCTCTTGTGTTTGGTGTAACAAAGTTTCACGATTTCTTGTATGGTCGTCACTTTACCATCATCACGGACCACAAACCGTTGACATCGCTTTTTCATCCGAACAAGCCTGTACCTCCACGTACAGCGCAGAAATTCATTCGCTGGTCTCTTTTTCTCTCGCAGTACCGCTACGATATCTTGTATCGGTCCACTGCTAAGCACGGAAACGCTGATGCGTTGTCCCGTTTGCCTGTTGCTGAGGATAAAGCATTCGATTCTTCCGAACTTGCTTGCATGTTCATTGATTCGGAAGCCGATGACGTGGTCGCGTCGTTTCCGATTGATTTTCGTCGTGTAGCTACTGCCACAGCTGCTGACCCTGTCCTTGCTACTGTTTTGCGTTTTGTTGCTACGCAATGGCCCTTGTCAAAGTCACGGATCGAGGATCCTTTGGTTCGCCGTTTTTTTGCTCACAAGGAGAGACTTTTTGTCCGACGTGGTGTTTTGTTGTTGCGTTCCGATAATGATCAATCCCGAGTCGTGGTCCCACGTTCGTTACAGTCCTCTGTCTTAAAGCTTCTTCACCAAGGACATTGGGGTATAGTGCGAACGAAACAACTTGCTCGACTGCACTGTACTTGGTTCGGAATCGATGCTGCGATTACGAATATGTGCTCCTCTTGCGTGGCGTGTGCCGAACAACAATCCGCACCGCCGCGGAAATTCTTTGCATGGCCGAAAGCCACTTCCCCTTGGCAACGCTTGCACATCGATTTTGCTGGTCCATTCTGGAATGCTCGATGGTTGGTTGTGGTCGATGCTTTCAGTAATTTTCCTTTTGTTGTCCGGATGTCTTCCACGACGTCTTCGGCCACCATCCAAGCCTTGTCTGCTATCTTTTGCATTGAAGGTCTTCCGCAGACTATTGTTTCCGACAATGGCCCACAATTCATGTCCGCAGAATTTCAGTCGTTCTGCAAGGCCAATGGTATTCAACATCTGACATCCGCGCCGTTTTCGCCTCAGTCAAACGGTGCCGCGGAACGATTGGTCCGGACTTTCAAGTCGCAGATGTTGAAGTTGAAAGAGTCGCATTCTCGGGAGGACGCGTTGTTGCTCTTTTTGTCCTCATATCGCTCTCAGCCTCGCGATGGTCGCTCGCCGGCTGAATTGCTCCATGGTCGTCCTCATCGAACTCTGATGTCTTTGTTGCATCCGCCACATCAGGTTCCTGTGCAGCGGCAGAGACCTGCTTTTGCTCCTGGCGACGTTGTCTATTATCGCAACTATCGCGGTTCACAGCGTTGGCTCGCAGGGCGCATTCTTCGCTGCCTCGGCCGCGCGATGTATTTGGTTTTGGGGGCCTCTGGTGAGGTGCGTCGGCATCTCAATCAGCTGCGCCTCTGTCGTCGCCTGGGTTCTGCCGCTCCCCGTCTGCTTTCAGCGACGGAGCCGTCCGGTCCGCGCCTTGGGGACCCATCTACTGGCTCGCCTCATCCCCAGGTGTTACCGACGATGCCTTCCATTTTGCCTCATGGCGTCGCGCCGCCGCAGCCGCCGCCGGCGCCGCCAGCAGCGGACGCTTCGCTGCAGCCGCCACGCGCCTCTCTGGGTCACGCGCCGCCGCTTGCTTCCCGTGACCAGCCGTCCTCCGCCATGGACCTCTTGCCCGCTCCGGACCAGATGTCGTCTTCGCCCGTCGGGTGCTCCGACCACATGGAGGTCGACCCTTCTGTCTCATTACGTGCGCATACACCTCATGTTGACGTGCACCCTGGACTAGGTTTGCAGGCGTTTCCTAGCTCCCCTCGGACCGAATGGCCGGGTGCGGGTGGCACAGCCTCGCCTGTTGTTAGGCTCCCCACCTCATCGCATACGTCAACATGGGGTCCTCCCCACGGCGGGCGGAAGCCTTATCTCACGACCGTTCGCCGATTTGCGGGGGAGGAATGTGGTGTCACCGCTAGACACCACACTTGCTAGGTGGTAACTTAAATCGGCCGCGGTCCTGTAGTACATGTCGGACCCGCGTGTCGCCACTGTGTACTCGCAATCCTAGCGCCACCACATGGCAGGTCACAAGACACGGACATGACCTCGCCCCAGTTGTACGGACGACATAGCTTGCGACTAGACCTACCAAGTATTCCTCTCATTTGCCGAGAGACAGATTAAATAGCCTTCAGCTAGTCCATCGTTACTACCTAGCAAGGCGCCATGTGTATCATTGCTAATTGCTTACTACTATGCAAGAGATGTATTTCAACAAGAACAAGACTACATTAAAGTTAAGTATATTAAAATCTCTCTTCTTTTCTTTATAGTTTTCATCCAGTCTCCTGTTTCAGAATTTACGCCCGTCTGCGTTAGTTTCGCGTGCACCTAGCCACTCATTGTGTCGAGACCTTAGGGAATCGACACAACAAAAAACAACTCTAAGATTGCACAATACCCTTCACCTAAGCACCCTCTCCCCACCCCCACCCCCCAACCCTCTGATTCTTTCCACTCCTACCTAGAAACTTAACATTGCTGATCCTTGTGACTGCAAATCGCCACACCACGTAATCTATAACGCGGAAGTTCTAACTGTCTCTAGACTCGCCACAAACGTATGGACTTCCTGTCTAACATGCCAATCGAAACACATCACTTCTATATTGCCTCTTGTAGTATCAAATATTACTAGGAATACCGTTTGGTGGTTCTGAAGTTGCCATCGTCATCAGTTGATTATTTGCACTTCATCTCTTACCATTATACCCCTTACTTCTACAGTCACACTCCAATGTACCACTTTCACACATTTCTTACACAATGGCTGGTCACACTCCTTTTGAATGTGACCTGAAGGTACACAGCGACAGAAGCTGACATTAGTAGATGACCTCCTCTAGAGGATATTCATCGCTGTACCTATTTCCTCCAGTACATGGGGTACAAGAATAGAATCGCCCAGGTCCTTTGGAAATTCAGCACCCAGCTTCCTTGGTACAGTAAGTGCAGTGCTCATGAGAATACATCTTTTGGTCTATGTTCTGCTTCCTGTAGAATGATTCCATTGGGCTCAATATTATCTCTGCACTTACAAATATTAAAATGGATCTTCCACATTATAACTACAAAATTTTCGACAGGGTAATTCGCCTTGTGATACGACACAATTTTTCACGATAAAATCTAACGCTATCCTGTTTCTTAGATCGTTATACCAGAACGTTGTTGAGTGTCAAACTTAGTTTCGTAAGACCTCATGGCAACGGAATTTGATGATCTATAACAACTGCTCATATGTCCACAACCCTGGCCTTGCAGCTGCTGCCAAATTATCTAAAAATGGCAGCACTTCCTCTCCTGCCTCGCCGGATAAAGAATTATTTAATCCCTTGATGACTGAATCTAAACGGGAGCAGTTAAAAGGAGAAGATTATATCATTCTTCATATCATTTAACGTTTTATTCATTTCCATATTATCTTCTCTCATATGAGCTACCTACTGCTACAAGAACTGATCTACTTCCTAACTGTGTGGGTTCATGACTCAACCGATATGTGTGGTTTTTATACAATAAGGAAAACACATAACGATAAATACACACTAGAAGAAAAAATACATAGCCAATCGTGACAGTCTAACACTACCTGCAAGGCTTGCGTCTGATAATAAGCTACTTGGACCCAGTTTCAGCCTGACATTGTGACCATAGCTGTGGCACATCACCGGTGCTGATTATGTACAGGGATCCCGGTGACCTAACAGTCCACACTGTGCACACCACGCTGGACACATGGCTCAATGGTCCTCCCCAGTGTTCTCCAAAAACTGGGCCACTTCTATGCGCGACTCTGGCATGCTATATGCTACGCTTAAATTCCAGTGCCAGTTGAGGCGTTTTACCATTTAACGTTCCAATGCAATACGACAACGGGAAAGAACAGTCTCTGGACTGACGCTACTGTAGTGATGACGATGTATGTCGCGGCTGTCAACACAGAATAAATACAATTTGTTCCTTCTTTCTGTTGTTGCCAGAAAATACTTCTGTCACCAGTTGTGATGGCGGCTCCAGCACATTTCACGCCACTTTCAGTGGTGCACGAGGATGGCGCTTAAATGAGGTGGTTGTGAGCGTTGCTTACCTGGTTGGAAGATTTGAACCCTGTTGAATGTGCACTGATAATTATTGTTTCCATTTTAAAGCCTGCTAAGAGATTTATAATAAATACTCCTCAAAGGTAGTATAAGAGAAAGATACAAGCCACAATAATGTAGTGAACTGGTGAAGGAAGTAAGGTCGAGTCCTATTAGATGTTAGAAACTCATTGTATCGTGGCTATATTTTAAGTATGAAAAATATACTGCAGAACATTAAAAACCAGGTAACACAAAGCATAGCAAATAATTTACTTCTGTTTATACTGCAGTAGTATGTATACAGTATTGCCGAGAAACACGTGATTAAATTTGTTCACTGGAGACATATACGTTTCAGAGTGATATGAGGATGGTGCTTGTACTTATTTTTCTTACTGTCACTTCTTCTTCCGTGTGTTTTTGCTTTTAGAAAGCTTTAACTGTCGAATGCTAGTAATAGTCAACCATAGTGCCAGTAGTGCTAGTGTTTGTTTTCAATACAGTCCTGAGACAGGTAGTGCTATTTTCATTGTTTTCTACAAGAAATGTCTAGTAACCACAGTTTAGCCAACTATCAGCCGCCTTTCGTCAATTAGCAGTCCAATTAAAAGTGGATTAACTCTCTACAGTAAATTGATTTATTAGGATGGATAGGATGTGTGACTGCTGTGTGCGGACGCAGGAGGAGCTGGCCACTGTTCGCGAACAGCTGAGCGTGTTGATGGCCGCAGTCAGCCGTCTTCAGGCTGCTGCCTCGGAGTGTAGAGGCAGTGGGGAGTGTGGTGCGTCGCATGGTACACCCCAGGTGTTACATGCTTCACCCACTGTCCCTCGAGACATCTTCGCGGATACCGGTCGCGGTTGGGCTACCCTCTCCCCAAGGGAAGTGGCGGGTTCAGCGGCGTTCGTGGCGCACGAGGCGGAGGGTAAATGTGGAGGCTGGCCGTGTGGCATCGCCCGCTCTGCCTGTGAGTGGACATGTGGCCGCTCCTTCAGCAAGATCCGAGCAGGCACACGGGGGGAGGGGTTTATTAGTTATTGGGAGCCCCAACGTTAGGCTGGTGATGGAACCCCTTAGGGAAATAACTCTGTCTGCTTGCCGGGGGGTCTCATCCGAGATGTGGAGGAGGCCCTACCGGCGGCGATAGAGAGCACTGGGTGCACCCGACTGCAAATTGTTGCTCATGTCGGCACCAATGACTCCTGCCGTCTGGGTTCAGAGGTCATCCTCAGTTCGTACAGGTGGTTGGCGGAGTTCGTGAAGGCGGAGAGCCTCGCTCGCGGGGTGGAATCTGAGCTAACTATTTGTAGTATCGTTCTCAGAACCGATCGCGGTCCTCTGGTTTGGAGCCGAGTAGAAGGCTTAAACCAGAGACTCAGACGATTCTGCGGAGATCTGGGTTGCAAATTTCTCGACCTCCGCTATCGGGTGGAGAAATGTAGGGTCCCCCTGTATAGGTCAGGCGTGCACTACACGCAGGAAGCGGCTACAAGGGTAGCGGAGTACGTGTGGAGTGCACATGTGGGTTTTTTAGGTTAGAGAATTCCCTCCCTAAGCCCGACAAGGCGCCTCCTGAGACGCGGCAAGATAGGAGTAGGCAAAATGCAACAGGGAATAACAATATTAATGTGTAAATAGTAAACTGCAGGAGCGTCTACAGAAAGGTCCCAGAACTGCTCTCATTAAGAAACGGTCACAATGCCCACATAGTACTAGGGACAGAAAGTTGGCTGAAACCAGATGTAAACAGTAATGAAATCCTAAACTCAGATTGGAATGTGTACCGCAGAGACAGGCTGGACAGTGAAGGGGGAGGCGTGTTTACAGCGATAAGAAGTGCAATAGTATCGAAGGAAATTGACGGAGATCCGAAATGTGAAATAATTTGGGTGAAGGTCACGGTTAAAGCAGGCTCACACATGGTAAATGGGTGTCTCTATAGGCCCCCTGGCTCAGCAGCTGTTGTGGCTGAGCACCTGAAGGATAATTTGGCAAATATTTCGAGTAGATTTCCCCACCATTTTATAGTTCTGGGTGGAGATTTTAATTTGCCGGATATAGACTGGGAGACTCAAACGTTCATAACGGGTGGCAGGGACAAAGAAACCAGTGAAATTTTTTTAAGTGCTTTATCTGAAAACTACCTTGAGCAGTTAAACAGAGAACCGACTCGTGGCGATAACATATTAGACCTTCTGGTGACAAACAGACCCGAACTATTTCAAACAGTTAATACAGAACAGGGAATCAGCGATCATAAAGCGGTTACTGCATCGATGATTTCAGCCGTAAATAGAAATATTAAAAAAGGTAGGAAGATTTATCTGTTTAGCAAAAGTGACAAAAAGCAGATTTCAGAGTACCTGACGGCTCAACACAAAAGTTTTGTCTCAAGTACAGATAGTGTTGAGGATCAGTGGACAAAGTTCAAAACCATCGTACAATATGCGTTAGATGAGTATGTGCCAAGCAAGATTGTATGAGAGGGAAAGAGCCACCGTGGTACAACAACCGAGTTAGAAAACTGCTGCGGAAGTAAAGGGAACTTCACAGCAAACATAAACATAGCCGAAGCCTTGCAGACAAACAAAAATTAGGCGAAGCGAAATGTAGTGTGAGGAGGGCTATGCGAGAGGCGTTCAGTGAATTCGAAAGTAAAGTTCTGTGTACTGACTTGGCAGAAAATCCTAAGAAATTTTGGTCTCATGTCAAAGCGGTAGGTGGATCAAAACAAAATGTCCAGACACTCTGTGACTAAAATGGTACTGAAACAGAGGATGACAGACTAAAGGCCGAAATAGTAAACGTCTTTTTCCAAAGCTGTTTCACAGAGGAAGGCTGCACTGTAGTTCCTTCTATAGATTCTCGCACAGATGACAAAATGGTAGATATCGAAATAGACGACAGAGGGATAGAGAAACAATTAAAATCGCTCAAAAGAGGAAAGGCCGCTGGACCAGATGGGATACCAGTTCGATTTTACACAGAGCAGGCGAAGGAACTTGCCCACCTTCATGCAGCGGTGTACCGTAGATCTCTAGAAGAGCGTAGCGTTCCAAACGATTGGAAAAGGGCACAGGTCATCCCCGTTTTCAAGAAGGGACGTCGAACAGATGTGCAGAACTATAGACCTATATCTCTAACGTCGATCAGTAGTAGAATTTTGGAACACGTATTATGTTCGAGTATAATGACTTTTCTGGAGACTAGAAATCTACTCTGTAGGAATCAGCATGGGTTTCGAAAAAGACGGTTGTGTGAAACCTAGCTCGCGCTATTCGTCCACGAGACTCAGAGGGCCATAGACACGGGTTCACAGGTAGATGCCGTGTTTCTTGACTTCCGCAAGGCGTTAATACAGTCCCCCACAGTCGTTTAATGAACAAGGTAAGAGCATATGGACTATCAGACCAATTGTGTGATTGGATTGAAGAGTTCCTAGATAACAGAACGCAGCATGTCATTCTCAATGGAGAGAAGTCTTCCGAAGTAAGAGTAATTTCAGGTGTGCCGCAGGGGAGTGTCGTAGGACCGTTGCTATTCACAATATACAAAAATGACCTTGTGGATGACATCGGAAGTTCACTGAGGCTTTTTGCGGATAATGCTGTGGTATATCGAGAGGTTGTAACAATGGAAAATTGTACTGAAATGGAGGAGGATCTGCAGCGAATTGAGGCGTGGTGCAGGGGACGGCAATTGAATCTCAACGTAGATAAGTGTAGTGTGCTGCGAACTCATAGAAAGAAAGATCCCTTATCATTTAGCTACAATATAGGAGGTCAGCAACTGGAAGCAGTTAATGCCACAAATTATCTGGGAGTACGCATTAGGAGTGATTTAAAATGGAATGAGCATATAAAGTTGATCGTCGGTAAAGCAGATGCCAGACTGAGATTCATTGGAAGAATCCTAAGGAAATGCAATCCGAAAACAAAGGAAGTAGGTTACACTACGCTTGTTCGCCCGCTGCTTGAATACTGCTCAGCAGTGTGGGATCCGTACCAGACAGGGTTGATAGAAGAGAGAGAGAAGATCCAACGGAAGGCAGCGCGCTTCGTTACAGGATCATTTAGTAATCGCGAAAGCGTTACGGAGATGGTAGATAGACTGCAGTGGAAGACTCTGCAAGAGAGACGCTCAGTAGCTCGGTACGGGCTTTTGTTGAAGTTTCGAGAACATACCTTCACCGAAGTGTCAAGCAGTATATTGCTCCCTCCTACGTATATCTCGCGAAGAGACCATGAGGATAAAATCAGAGAGATTAGAGCCAACACAGAGGCATACCGACAATCCTTTCCACGAACAATACGAGACTGGAATAGAAGGGAGAAGCGATAGAGGTAATGAAGGTACCCTCCGCCACACACCGTCAGGTGGCTTGCAGGGTATGGATGTAGATGTAGATGTAGATACTTAGGTACCCCACTACTGATTGCGGTGATGGTGAGTGTTGTTTAGACAGCAGAAGAGTTGGAGCCAAGTGGGCGCCAGTTAGTACGCCAGGGAAATGTGAAAAGAGATTAATTTATTTACTCCATCAGTTATAGCAGTTGTGTTGTTACCATTAGCAGCGAGTGTCAGACGTCAGCCCAGAGTGCTGAACTCAGCAAGCAGCCTTCACAGACCAACTAGTTTACAGCAGTGGTAGGCCGAGGTGAGGTGCCATGGTGTCAGTACTTGGGCAGGTGGAGAAGTGCAAAGTTTGGCTCCCAGCCCAGTTTCAGACTCCTATGGAGGGAGGATATGCAGGCATAATGCTGTCAGTGCACTGAGTTGGCCCTGTATGGCGGCGGCACATCTGTAGCCTGCAGAATTACTGTTCCTGCACAACACAGCAGCCAGGTGTGCATATAGTAAGGATGCAACGACTTGTCAGATGGTCATGGCCAGATACGTATATTGGACTACCAGTTGGGTGTTTTGGAGTCAGCAGCAGTCAGCCAGTGAGTGGTCCCCTGGTTGAAGGCACCAGTTCGACTCTCTGCAACATCAGGCCTTGGCCCTGCCGGTAACAGCTAGTGGAGCCACATCTAGAAATGGCAGCTAGATGAACCATATCAGCACAGTGAGTGACATGGAGCATTTCTCGAAATCTTCTGGCAGTGGCTTATACTGCCTAGCTAAAACGGGCAGCATTAATGAGGGTTTTACCCACGAATGGTATGTGAGACAGCATATTTTCTTACTTAGGATACAGAATAGTCAGGTGTTGGACCATGAGATGTAGTAACCTCAGTTGGCACTACTAAAGCCTGGCTTCTTTCCTTCTGCTGTCTCAGCAGTGTCCGGCTCTGATGGAGGCGGTGGGGTAGGGCGTGGATGGTGATTTTTGCTGTGTCAGCCCAGGCCACCCAGAGCTTCTTGTCAAAGGACGCCTAGGCGGCCTCCTATCTCCTGCCACCTTGAACCATTTTGTGTCAAGTAATGGTGGGTACTGACATTATCTTTGCTACACGAAATATTGAGAAATCGTCACAGAACGAAAGTGTGACGTTTAGAACACCAAGTTTGGACCTCTGACGGCAACAATGGCCCTAGACTCGCAGGTTATTGAGTCGTAATGGAGGTGCATCACAGGTATGGGTATGTTATTGTGCTTCTCTGTCATGGACTCCATTACCATAGTAGTGATAATGGCATGCCAGTCTGCCGATAACTTCTTACCAGATAATTTCACTTGATGATGCATCCGCAGGACATGCTGAACTAGGGAAGTGTTGAATATCAAGAGCATCAAGGAAGGTCATGACAGATTTAGCAGCCTGCGACTTTGTAGTTTCTTTTTTAGATACGATATCATGGTGCCACTGGCCTGAGCAGATACACAACTATTGTTCTTTTTCACTATGCAAACCAGAAATGATTGAGTAGTATGCCCAGTCACATCCTCCACCAACACGCCACGTGCTTTGTGCATATGGCGATATTATGTTGACTTCGGAGCCTTCCACACACGGATACGTCTCTCGTGACACTAAATGTAGGAAAGAGACTCGTCTGAAAAGCTGCCGTGGCACAACTCTTGTGTCCATTGTTGTCATACTTCTGCTGGCGTAGCTCTCTGTGCTGCTCCAACAATGCTACAATCCCATGCTGCCATAGAGGTGTGATCGTGTACACATACGATGCTGTAGGCCCGAGCGAGTCCACTTGGACTCTAGTCGTGTGGGGCCGTTGAGACCTTGTGTGGTACTGCGTATAGGCCTCCTGAACCTATCAACTTCATATTTATGTGGCAATCGTGGAATGCCAATCAATGGTCAAACAAGATTGTGGAATGATAAACTGGAAACCCGATAGGTCACGATACTGCTGCAGTCTAAATCCAAAATGTGTTGGTAGACAATCCTCCTTCTTATGACATACAACAACCAAGATTCAAATGCGATTCACGAATAAGAAACCTGCTGCGTAACCTTTCCTTATATACAGAATGCAGACGGCGTTAGTTCGACCTACTCTGTGTGGTTGTGCTGCAGTGATAATCACTTGCATAACCAATCACGTGGTACAAGTACTCTTCATTGCAATTGATCATTTGTTGCATGTCACCTTAGTGTTCATGTTGTTCTAGTTTTAATGTCCTGCCATGTACAAACATTTCTTATGTATTAAATTTAAAGGCACGTGGGTACCGTTATTGTTTCTCTGAAAGACACCAACCTTTTTACCCAGAAGACGCAGAGCCTGTGTGCACAGGTTCGGTTGCGGGAAGCTTATTCCGCCCTCCTAGTCACCTGTGCTCGCTCAAATAATGCGTAAACACTGGCAACAGAGAGTTACGCACGGTTAGACTGTGAAACAATACTTGGACGACTAGAACTATATCTGAACTGCATATTCGTTAAGAATAAGAAAGAGGAAATTAAAGTATGGAGAATGGATTGGTCTGAAACAGACGTGGCGATGGTAGGCGGTCATTTGTTTACAAGCGACAGCCACTTTAATACCTACAGTCAATATGGACTTTTCCCAGTCCCGAATAAAAAAAAGTTTTCCATCAATGTAATGAAAGCGAATTCAGAATTATACCAAAAATGTGTCATGTAGATTCTCTTAACTCCACAATATATTTGTTCGTGTAAGACGACCCATTGGCCATATTGCTGCAAATCATTTAAGTAAATGTAATGTTCAACGCTCCTTGAGTACTCGATAGTAATGATCAATTATTTAATAAACTGCGAGTGGCTGAGTTCAGAAAAAGATCACAACAGAAACAAAACAGCTTACGGCATTATGAGAGTACGAAAAAGCACGACAACACCGCTTTATGTGTACAGGCCATTTGTCTTTAACTGATTGGCCGAGAGTTGGCACTTTGAAAGCGAGCAGCCAGAATTTGTTATTGCATAATATGACTGGAACGCATTGAGATGTATTCATATGAACCTAGTAACTGATTTATTAGTTAGACAATATTGACAAGGGTTGTTCAGTGGCAAGCGTCTACATAAAATAATAATTGAATTTAAAAGCTCTATTAATACTGGTGGTTCTTTTAAAAGTATGTAAATGAATCTACAACCTGGATTATTAGACAGTCCTGACAGGAGTTGCTCAGTGACAGGCATCTACAAATATGGACTATCTTACCACCTGAATTAATACTCATGCCTGTTGCCAAGAGAAAGCAATATGCTAATCTTACTAAGTTAGTCTGATAAACAGACAGGTGACTAAACACGTGAACTGGAAGCTTCACATCTGAAAATTTACTAAATTATGCTTTGGTGTAAACAGGTAAATACTTCTGGACAATCGATGCAAAACACATATTTGTATTACAGTATTAGACCAGTAATTATACATGATAATAACAAGTTCGTTTAAGTGGCCACCCTCCACAAAAAGAACGCAGACATTTGTTTCGTAAATACGAGGGTAAGTCAATTATTATCCACCTTTTAGTTATATCTTTGTTTATTTTGGTAGTACTGTCGTTTTACGTTGTTGAGGCATGCTTTGTTTATTTGTTGTTATATCTTTTCAATTTTCAAGCTGCTAGGTTAGTTTCGTTGTCGCTGCCGTGCTGTTAACCATGGCTGCTCCGCTGTCTTTTTGCACCAAAGAAGAGCAACGTCCAGTAAACCGTTTTTTGTGGTCGGAAGGCACATCAGGAGCCGAAATTTATCGAAGACCTTCGGTACAGTTCAGAAACAGTGTTTTGCCACGACGGAGTGTCTACGAATGGACTAAAAAATTCCGAAATGGTCGCACAAGTGCTACGTACGATGAAGGAGCCGGATGATGGTTTACCGCCACAAATTAAGAAACCATTGAGCGTTCAAGTGAAATGATTCTTTTGGACAGACCATTAACTATTGAAGAAGCGGCACATCGTCTGCAAATAAGCCACGATTCTGCCTACGAAATCAAACACAACGGACGTGGGTTTAATAAAGTTTGTGCAAGATGGGTCGCAAAACAATTCACAGTTGCATAGACAAACGCGCTTGGACATCTGCAAAAAAACCTTTGGATCGCTATGGTAAAGAAGGGTACAACTTCTTAGTCAGGTCATTACTGGTGTCGAAACATGGATCCATCATTACGAGCCGGAGAGTAAACGGCAAAGTGTGGGATCGAAACACCCAAATTCGCCGTGCAAGAATAAGTTCAAGACCCAACCGTCCGCAGGAACGCTGATGCTTACGGTTTTTCGGCACGCCCAAGGCTCAGTACTGGAACATTATGGGGAAAGGGGCACAACAATAAACAGTGTACGTTACAGTGAGATGTTTACTGCCGGGCTAAAGCCCGCAATTCGAAGCAACCGCCGATAATTGCTGTCAAATACTGTTGTGTTGTTGCACGACAATGCCCGTCCGCATTCTGCTACCCACACTGCTGAAACGCTCCAGAAACTCAAATTTTAAGTACTGGATCAACCACCACATAGTGCCGATCCTGCCCCTTCTGACTATCACTTGTTTGGTCCACTCAAACAGACATTAAGGGGCCGTCGATTTGCCTCGGACGAAGCAGTGAAAGAAGCGGTGCATTCCCGGCTTGCAGCTCAACCGAGAATCTTCGGTTATGAGGGCATCAGGAAGCTTGTACAACGATAGACCAAGTGCGTTGAAACGCAAGGAGACTATGTCGTAAGCGGTGCATTCCCGGCTTGCAGCTCAACCGAGAATCTTCGGTTATGAGGGCATCAGGAAGCTTGTACAACGATAGACCAAGTGCGTTGAAACGCAAGGAGACTATGTCGTAAAATGATGTTCTTGTAAGTTTCCTATTGGATTACAATAAAATTTTATAACTACTTTGCGGATAGTAATTGACTTATCCTCGTATAATCGCCTTACAGTGCAGCAAGAAAAGGCGGGGTTGTTCACAAAACAAATACATCTTAAAACACCTGAAAAAAGTTTACATATGTCTGACTGCGAGAATAATATCCATACCAATATGTTTCAGACCCACAAGTGATTATCATAAGCATTCAGAAATGAGAAAATTCATGTTCTGCATCTGAATGTAATAATAATAATAATAATAATAATAATAATAATAATATCAATAATTTCTCTATTACTTTGTATACCAGCTCAAAGAAAAGTGGAAACATTGATGCATTATTCACTGTTTCCACAGCATCGACTGAATTCACAGGCTAATCATACAAGTAAATTACGCTTCACGTAGTTGTAAATCGCCGAAATTACCATAAGGAAGCTAAAAATCACAAGAAATATACACATCGCTTTACTGCCCAGGAAGGATGTAATATAACGAAGAGCGCACAAAAACATTAAATCAATCTTTTAAAGGTTAATGGATAGTGAGGAGTTGTTGCCATAAATCCAAAAAAATCACCCATGTTAGCGAAATTATTTAACCAGCTCATAAAGATCTGAGAACTGGAAGCACTCGACAGCCAGCGAGGAAAACGCATATTGGACGTAAGTCATGTGACCAAGAAAATGAGTAAATTGATCAGTCTCTCACATAAATCAGCAGTGGAAAACGATAAGAAAATCTACTCCCACGATTTATTTATGTTAGTTGTTCTGCACAATCACATAGGATAATGTCAAAAGGGCAACAGATTGGAAATATATGTGAGTCCCAACTGTACCAAATAAAAGCGTCAGGAGCTGATCAACGAACTCCAGTACCAGACAATGCAAGAAAGCCATCCTCCACCGCGCTGTGGCTTGCTGTTAAAGAGAGCGTACGTTCCTGCAACAGTCAACAAATGTATTAATTTCTCCTACGTGTACCCTGAGAAAGAACCGTGAATATAAAATTAGAGCGACTCGTGTCCAATCGGAGACTTACCGGCAATCGATCTAACCGCGAACCATTCGTGACTGGACCAGGAAAGGTGGGAAGTGACAGCGGCACACAAAATAGCCTCCACCACGCACCCCAAGTTGGACTGCGGGGTACACATGTGGAAAAACTTTTCACAGTACATCATGACAAATGATATCGTCTGCAAGTGAGAGGTTGCTCTCTTTTCAATATGAGTGAGGTACGTTTGACTAGATAAATATTGTGACGAAAAAAATCGAATGGATACTCTCATCCACGTGGTCACCTAGTGGAAAACCACTCAGGGAATATTTGAGTCTCAGACGCAAATAAAATGGTACGTAAACGTTCTCAAAGAGGGCTACTAGAATCAGGAAACTAGTTATGGAGGCCAGCCAAAGTATCTGCTGGAATGCTTTTCGCGCAGAATGCACCACTAGTTCTCACCTAAGATAACTGCACACGAGACCATCGAGGTCAGCGTCCCTCACCTCCAGACCCCACAACCTGTGCCCAAACTCTTAACACAGCTCCACTGAACACGTCTTGCGCGCCACGCTAACTCTCGACACGTATAGACAATTTTCACAAGTACACGAAAAGTCAGCGAAATTCCTGAGCTGATGCTGTAATAGGAAGTTCACAGCTCCCTGCTTAATATCACTGATACTCGCCAAAAGCATTTTATTTGGGTATGAAAACTGTAGAACTTCTGTACCAACGTTAACTGTGCCATGTCAGTCAATACTAACAAAATATCTTTCTTCTGAGAAGTTATTCTTCGTGGTGTCTATGCACTATGTGTAACTGAACAACTCGTAACTGGATATGAAGTATAAAACGCAATTATCGTGATTTTTAGCCTGTATTTCTGCAGGTCGCGAGAAGGAAAATAATTACATTGTTAGTGTCACACTAAAGTGCCGTATTAAACAAAATATATCAACAGTGCTGTTACCAGTTGTGTATCGGAATCTTTGCACATGGGTATCGCACGTTAACCGACAATTTTATTTAGTGCCTTATCAACTGTGTGTAGGGAACTATAGTTCAAACTGGTGGCAGCCACCTTTAAGACACAGCACAGCTTGCACAAGATAGACTGCCGTTGAGAGCTGCATTAAATCAGACCAGTACAGCCACCCATCAACAAGAGAAAATAAAATAACGCGCGGAAATAGTTATGCAACACATTTAAATGAAGAGAATCACTGACAATCCGCTCATGACAAAGCAAACAGTGATTAAAAATGTCCGCAGCTCGTGGTCTAGGCGGCGAAGACAGTGTCGCATTGCGCGTGGAGCGAGCAGGTCGTAGTTAACTTCCGCCTGTACTGCAGCGCCGTTTGTGTCGAAGCTACTCAGTCTTGTTTGTGTATCCGCCGGAGTCACATCGTAGTTGCGTATCGGAGTTTTTTTGTTGTTTTCCTCTTGGCGACGGTGTTTTCTGCCCGAGCCATTTGTTCGTTCGTTTCAGTTTTGACAAGAGTACGCGTCGTGTTCAACCTGGCTTCTTAGAAATTCAAGATTGGTTGGCTGATGTTATCCGTGTTCCACTTATCACTGCTTATTTTGATTTTGATTTGTATGCATTCTTTGTGAAGTTTTACCATCCCGTTCCAGTAGAACGGCTTCTCTCCTGGGTTGGTTCTAAAGTGTTGTTTACACATCGCGATGGTTCCGTTAGTCAAATCCTCCTTGAAAATGCGGCACTCGAGTATACATCGGTTAGAATTTATAGACCTTCTCCTGAAGTGGATGATTCGTTTCTTAAAACAGCGTTGCTTCCGTTTGGAGTAATACGGCATATCCGATGGGAACGCTGGTCAGCACAACATCGCTTCAAGTGTTATAATGGTATCTGGACTGTGGACAAGTGCGTGAAAAAGAATATTCCCTCCCACTTAACTGTTTGTGGTTACCGAATCCATGTCACGTATGCAGGGCAAGAAGGAACACGTTTTCTCTGTAACGAAAGCGGTCAGCTCAGATCTGATTGTCGGTGCGGTACTATTGTTCTGACGAAGTCTTATCAGAAACGTCTTCCTTTTACGTTAGCAGACATAGTATCTTCGCAGTCAACTGCCAGTCAATCTCAACATCCCCCGTTACTCCTCGCGAATTTCCACCGTTACCGATGCGTACCAGTACGGCCTCTGTCCACGAGGGGACGACGGCTCCTGCAGCGCACGTCAAACGCCGGCGGACTGAGGACGGCAAAGGTTTCGAGGACTCCCCATTCCAGTCTCGTTCTTCTGAAAAGGCGTTGACAGAGGCTGCACCTTCTGGCGGTAATGGGTTGTCTACTGACGTTAATTGTGACCCCAGTATTACCAGAGTTGATGTAGCTGCTTCTGTTGTCGAAATGTGTGTTGAACCTGCATCCCCCACTTCACCCTAGACGTTACGGTTCCCGTCAGTTCAGATGTTCCCGCAGAAACGTTGCCTGCTGGCCAGTCTTTACAATGATCCAGTGCAATAGCACCCCTCCTCCACGCTGAGACGGTGGAGCAACAGAATTCTATGGTTTCTCTTCCTGATGATCAGGAGATGTTATCCGACACCCGCACTGCATTGCGTGTCTCTTCTGTACCTGATATTGATGTTGGTCTTTCTGAATTGTGCTACCCGATTTCCGACGAGTGCTGTAGCGATGGTTCCTCTATCAAATTGGAGCTTCACATGCCCACAACCCCTCCACATAAGAGTGTATGTTTTCACGGAGTGGTGTGAAACAGCGTTTTCAACTTGCACTTTCAGCGGCGCGTCGTGAAAAGAAAAACGAGGATTCCTCTGCATACGGAAGGGAGGATTGGTATTATACCTTCTTTCAGCTGCCTCCGGACGTTGAGCAGAGATGGGCGTGATGAGTGCTTTCTCCTTAGTGTTGTTTTATTGACCTTACATGTGTTAACGGATGCAGGCATACACATTTCTACCCCTCAATGTTAATAGGATGCGTTCCATATTACGGCTTGATGCGTTACGCCAGTTTATTTACGACTTCCAAGCTGATATATCGTCCAGAATGATATTTTCACTCTGCAGCGGAGTGTGCTCTGATATGAAACTTCCTGGCAGATTAAAACTGTGTGCCCGACCGAGACTCGAACTCGGGACCTTTGCCTTTCGCGGGCAAGTGCTCTACCAACTGAGCTACCGAAGCACGACTCACGCCCGGTACTCACAGCTTTACTTCTGCCAGTACCTCGTCTCCTACCTTCCAAACATTACAGAAGCTCTCCTGCGAACCTTGCAGAACTAGCACTCCTGAAAGAAAGGATATTGCGGAGACATGGCTTAGCCACAGCCTGGGGGATGTTTCCAGAATGAGATTTTCACTCTGCAGCGGAGTGTGCGCTGATATGAAACTTCCTGACAGATTAAAACTGTGTGCCCGACCGAGACTCGAACTCGGGACCTTTGCCTTTCGCGGGCAAGTGCTCTACCAACTGAGCTACCGAAGCACGACTCACGCAATATCCTTTCTTTCAGGAGCGCTAGTTCTGCAAGGTTCGCAGGAGAGCTTCTGTAAAGTTTGGAAGGTAGGAGACGAGGTACTGGCAGAAGTAAAGCTGTGAGTACCGGGCGTGAGTCGATCTTCGGTAGCTCAGTTGGTAGAGCACTTGCCCGCGAAAGGCAAAGGTCCCGAGTTCGAGTCTCGGTCGGGCACACAGTATTAATCTGCCAGGAAGTCTGATATATCGTGTTTACAAGAGGTATTATTTGATGGGTTTTGTTTTCCTGGATACTCTGTTTTCCAATGTCACGCCTGAAAATTCTACCGGTATAGCTTTGCTTTTCCCCCTGCGGGTTCGGGGGTAAGAGTAGGCCCGCGGTATTCCTGCCTGTCGTAAGAGGCGACTAAAAGGAGTCTCAACTGTTTCGGCCTTTAATGTGATGGTCCCCATTGGGGTTTGACCTCCATTTTTCCAAATTCAACAGAAGGACGAGCCTTTTGGGGAAGGACACCTTACGTGGTGTACCATGAGTCCTCTGTGCTCTAAGACCTTGGCACACTTTATCGTCTTGGCGTCGTAACTGCACCCACCATCCCTCATTTTGGGCATACACACCTGATGGATTGTGTCAATTACGCCCTTAGTGCGTCACCATCTGCACCCACGATCACTATGGACTACCAATGGCACCCAAAATCCAGCACGCTAGCCAGCCCGTTGTGGTGGGGTCGTCATGTACCCTCTAGGTTGTAGCCCCCTGACAACACAGGGATCGTACTGCCGATGCCTGCGCTGACACCTCCCCACGTAAGCCAAGGTGTAGATGCCCGTCTGTCTGGGGCATCAGGACTCCCGGCAACGGCCATACTGCCGGGTAGCCTTTGCTGTGGCTGGGTGGCGCCCGTGGGGAGAGCCCCTGGTCGGAGTGGGTGGCATCGGGGCGGATACCCCGCAATGAAGCGGGTAAAGTCTCAATCCGGTGGTCGCACGACCACCAACGTCTCTAAGCGCGGTAAAGTCGACTTTAACGCTGTGGCATATGACCCCAAATCGTTCCCTTCCCTAGCCACGCCCTAGGAGGGACGCAGGGCTCCGGACAGACAGGAGCCATATTGACCGCGACACCTTGTGTGCCCCCCCCCCCCTGCGGGTTTGGGGGTTATAATAGGCCCGCGGTATTCCTGCCTGTCGTAAGAGGCGACTAAAAGGAGTCTTACTTGTTTCGGCATTAAGTGATGGTCCCCTCTCGGGTTTGACCTCCATCTTTCTAAATTCTTCCGAAGAGCGAGCCAATTGGGGAAGGGCGCCTTACATGGTGCACTGTATCCGTCGTGCATTGAGACCTTTAGCCGGCTTTTTCGTCGTTGCATTGGTGTCCCGCTCGTCTTCCATCTCTTGGGCGAGGATACGTTCCTGGGTGCGATTCCCACGCTGCACTCTGCAGTGTTTCTTTTAACTGCGACGACGACCTTCGACAGTTTTGCACCTAAGATCCAGCACGGTAGCCAGTCCGTTGTGGTGGGGCTGCCATGTACCCTCTTGGTTGTAGCCCCCTGACAACAACGGGATCGCTCTACTGATGCCTGTGCCGTTAACTCCCCACGTATGCCAAGGAGTAGATGGCCATCTCCTTGGGGCATCAGGACTCCCGGCAATGGCCGTCCTGCCAGATGGCTATTGCTGCGGCTGGGTGGCGCCCGTGGGGAGAGCCCTTGGTCGGAGTAGGTGGCATCAGGGCGGATGACCCGCAATGAAGCGTGGTACATCATCTATCGCTGGTGGGCCTCCACCAGCAGTCTCTAAGCGATCGAGGTCTAACCTCAACGGGAAAAAATTTGATCAGAGAACGTTACCCTCCCTAGCTACTCCATGGGAGGAACGTCTTGCTAAAGAAGGCAGTGGAGAATATTCACCCCGGTACCTCGTGTGTATGCGGGTTGATGGAGAATCGTTCATGTCGACCAAGCCCCAGTTTTTTGTGGAGCATTTAGAGGAAAAGTTCGAGGAGGTGGAGGGCTTGTCCAAGATGCGCTCTGGTTCTGTGCTCATCAAAACGGAATCCTCTGCCCAGTCACGGAGGTTGCTCAATTGTGACAAGTTGGGGGATGTTTCCGTTAGCATCACGCCGCATACGAGTCTCAACATGGTCCAGGGTATTATATTCCACAGGGATCTTCTTCTGCAGTCCGACGATGAATTACGCGCCAACCTCGAACGACGAGGTGTTCACTTCGTCCGGCGCGTCCATCGGGGTCCGAGGGATAATCAGGTAGCCACCGGTGCCTTCATCTTGGCCTTCGAAGGTGATGTATTACCCGAAAAGGTCAAGGTGATGGTTTACCGTTGTGAGGTGAAGCCATATATCCCTCCTCCGATGCGGTGTTTTAAATGCTGGAAGTTCGGGCACATGTCATCTCGCTGTACTTCCAGCATCACGTGTCGGGATTGTGGACGTCCTTCGCATCCTGATACTCCATGTGCCCCGCCTCCTATCTGTGTTAACTGCGGAGAACACCATTCCCCCTGCTCGCCGGACTGTAGGATCTTCCAGAAAGAACGGAAGATAATGGAATATAAAACCCTGGACCGCCTGACGTACTCTGAGGCTAGGCGGAAATATGAGAGGCTCCATCCTGTGCCAATGACGTCAACGTACGCCGCTGCTGCTGCGACGGTTCTTCCATCTTCTGTGTCGTCCCATACGGTTGGTTCTATGATTGGTCAGCATCCAAAAACCCCCTTGCTTGTGGGGGGGGGGGGGCACTTCACAACCTGTTGCTCCTGCTCCATCTTCTCCAGGAGCAACACCCTCCCAACCATCGGGGACATCAGCTCCCCCTTCCCAGCCGGAGAAGCGTAAGACGTCTTCGGCTACTCTCGCCAGGAAGGGATCCCTTGGGGACCTCCCTTCGCAAGTTCCGACCAGTGGAAAAACGGACGCCCGCAAGTGGTTGAAACAACCGCCAGTCCCTGGTCGTCGGGCCTCGCGGTCGTCGTCTGTCCCTGAGACTGACTCAGTGAAGCCCATGAAGCCTGAACCGCCGAAGGCACAGCGTGACAAGCAGAAAAAGAAGAAAGTCCCCAAGACCAACGATATTGCGGTGGCACCCATCCCACCGCTTCCTACAAGCTCTGCCTCTGGGGACGAGGTGGAGATTCTGGCGTCCGCTGAGGACCTCGCTCTTGCCGGTCCCTCGGACGCAGTGGATGGCATTTGCACAGGTGCTCCATCAGAGGCAGCAGGTGACCCAGCGGCGTAATCTGCCTTCCCAGTCCCGTCACACCTTTCCCAGCCATGGACAACACCATCCTCCAGTGGAACTGCAGCGGTTTCTTCCACCATCTAGCTGAGCTCCGCCAACTTATCAGCCTTCACCCTTTCTTCTGCATTGCTCTTCAGGAAACTTGGTTTCCAGCAATGCGAACCCCCGCCCTCCGTGGCTATCGGGGTTATTATAAGAACCGAGCAGCTTATGAAAGGGTGTCTGGTGGCGTCTGCATATATGTCCTTCACACTCTGCACAGCGAGTCTGTCCCTCTCCAAACACCTTTAGAGGCTGTCGCTGCTCGGGTGTGGACGCCACAGGCTGTTACCGTCAGCAGTCTTTACCTTCCACCGGATGGTGATGTCTCGCAGCATGTCCTGGCTGCACTGGTAGCCCAATTGCCGACACCTTTCGTGCTATTGGGCGACTTCAACGCCCATAACCCTCTGTGGGATGGGTCAGTGGCGACAGGTCGAGGCGCCATCGTTGAGCATTTATTGTCACAGCTCGATCTCTCGCTGTTAAATGATGGTGCTTTCACACACTTCAGTGTGGCGCATGGCACGTACTCCGCCATTGACCTTTCAATCTGTAGCCATAGCCTCTTACCGTCTGTCCAATGGAGTGTGCATGACGACCTGTGTGGTAGTGACCACTTTCCGATCTTTCTGTCACTACCACAGCGTCACCCTTCTGGGCGCCCTACCAGATGGGCTATGAATAAGGCTGACTGGGACTTGTTCTCCTCCACTGCCGCTATTGAGCCTCTCTCTAATGGTGACATTGATGCGGTGGTTCAATCGGTCACCACCGGCGTCGTTACTGCCGCCGAATCTGCCATTCCCCGTTCTTCTGGGTCCCCTCGGCGGAGGGCTGTGCCTTGGTGGTCGCCTGAGATCGCTGAAGCGATTAAAGATCGCCGGCGGGCGCCCCAGCGTCACAAGCGACATCCCTCCATAGACCACCGTACCGCCTTCAAACGGCTGCGTGCGCGGGCCCGCCTCCTTATCCGCCAAGCCAAGAAGGAGTGCTGGGAGCGGTATGTGTCCACCATTGGCCTCCATGTCACTCCATCGCAGGTCTGGGCCAAGATTCGACGCGTCTACGGCTATCGGACCCCTGCCAGCGTCCCTGCGCTCTCACTGAATGGAGCAGTTTGTACTGACTCCGA
Source organism: Schistocerca nitens (assembly GCF_023898315.1). NCBI lineage: Eukaryota > Metazoa > Arthropoda > Insecta > Orthoptera > Acrididae > Schistocerca > Schistocerca nitens. The sequence goes on along the minus strand of NC_064617.1, from coordinate 41,021,064 downwards.
CGTCATTGCAAATCGCTTAGCAGAGCATTTTTCTGTGAGTTTCGCTTCTGCGCATTACCCCCAGGCCTTCCGCTCCATTAAAGAGCGGATGGAACGTCGGAGCCTTTCGTTTCGCACCAACCACCCAGAATCTTACAATGCTCCATTCAGTGAGTGGGAATTTCGCTGTGCCCTAGACGCTTGCCCTGACACCGCTCCCGGGCCAGATGGCATCCACTGTGAGATGCTGAAACACCTTTCAGTGGACTGCCAGCGGCGCCTCCTCGATCTTTACAACCGTCTTTGGGTCGAGGGGGAGTTTCCGTCGCAATGGCGGGAAGGCATTGTCATCCCCGTTTTGAAACCTGGAAAGAACCCTCTGGAGGTGGACAGCTACCGTCCCATTAGCCTCACCAACGTTCTTTGCAAGTTGCTTGAACGGATGGTGTGCCGGCGCTTGACTTGGGTACTGGAGTCTCGGGGCCTTCTGGCTCCGTCTCAGGGTGGGTTCCGTAAAGGCCGCTCCGCCGCCGACAATCTGGTGAGCCTGGAGTCGGCCATCAGTACTGCCTTTGCCCGCCGTCAGCACCTGGTCGCTGTCTTTTTCGACATGCGAAAGGCGTACGATACGACATGGCGTCATCACATCCTTTCTACGCATCATGGATGGGGTCTTATGGGCCCTCTGCCGATCTTTATCAGAAATTTCCTGTCGTATCGTACCTTCCGCGTGCAAGTCGCGGCCTCTTATGGTTCCTCCCACGTCCAGGAGACCGGTGTGCCACAGGGTTCTGTTTTATGTGTCTGCCTGTTTTTAATAGCCATTAATGGGCTCGCTGCGGCCGTGGAAAAATCTGTTTCCCTGTATGCTGACGACTTCTGCCTTTACTACAGCTGTACTGGCGTTGCAACTGTTGAACGTCAGCTACAGGGCGCTATCCGCAAGGCGCAGTCTTGGGCTGTAGCTCATGGGTTCCAGTTTTCGGCAGCCAAGACCCGCGTTATGCATTTCTGCCGGCGACGCACTGTCCACCCGGAGCCGCGGCTTTATCTTGCCTGCGAACTTCTTTCCGTGGTGGAATCACACAGGTTTTTGGGGGTGGTTTTCGATGCCCGGTTGACTTGGCTGCCTCATATCCAGCAGCTTAGACAGGCGTGTTGGCGGTATCTAAACGCTTGAGCCACACCCGCTGGTACACCGACCGATCTACCCTGTTACGGCTCTACCAGGCGTTAATCCAGTCTCGTCTGGATTATGGGAGCCTGGCTTATGGCTCAGCTTCCCCATCTGCGTTGCGGGTGCTGGACCAAATCCTCCATAGCGGGATACGCCTTGCCACTGGTGCTTTCCGCACCAGCCCTGTGGACAGCATACTAGTGGAGGCAGGTGTCCCTCCACTGTGGATAAGACGCCAACAATTACTGGCTGCTTATGCGGCCCATGTTTTTAGCTTGCCCGGGCATCCAAATTACCGTGTCGTCCATCTGCCGGACCGTCGGCCCCGATCGGGTTGAGAATAGACATGATAACCCCAAATCCTGATACCGACAGACCAGAAAACCATACCACACATGACCAACCAAAGCAACTGCACAAAACAGCGTTGCTAACCACTCAAGATCACCCATCCACTCCAGCACAACGACGCACATACGACACTACAAAATGCGAAGGACGCATCAAACCAATCAAATTCATACAAGGTGAGACCTTGAACCCAACGGTGCTAAACACAACCGTAACGCAAGCAAGCACAACTGGAGTCCAAACGGAAAACATGAACAAATCAGACACCTCAGACTGTAATCAAATCAAACGCAAAATAACTCTCTCTGACTCACTGACAGAGGAAGAAGACGACGTCTATTATTGCCCTTACGCCAGAGATTGTAGTGTTCATAACAATGATATTCGAAACAGTAATACCGACCTTGAACAGGCCACAGCGCCGGCAGACACCACGAATGCCACACAAAAAGCCGCAGCAACAACCGCAACAAAAGTCTGCGGAGGGTCTGGCAACAGAGGCGACAGTGCGCATAACATACCAAAAGCTGTTATGTCTGTCACAGGTAGCGTAGACGAGCAGTCAAGTGGGAACCAAATCACGTCAAATCAATGCAGAATGGAGGCACAAACAACCAACACATCTGATACACATCAAGACTGCACAAACGAAACACACACAAAAAACAAACGAATCATCGCAGCCTTTAGGAAACTAAAACCGCATAGGAAACCCAAACAGCCTAAGAGAGTCCCGAAAGTGAAAGCGTGTGACGACCAATCGCGGCAATCGCAGGCTGCCTCAAAAACTAGTGATACGAAAGTGCATACCCCTGATGATACCAACACCTTCGCAGCCCCCCAACCAACAACCTCAATGCCGACGCCCAAGTAAACCCCCACAACAACCAACGAGGAAGCCAATCCAGCGCCCCCCGCAGAGGTGCACAACAACGCCACTACACCATCACGACACGTCACGGCTGCAGAGACGCCAACACACGCCATCGACACCGATAGTTTTAGTTACGACAAGCTAGATATAAATGTAAAATTAAGTAGGCTAGAAAAAAGAGACATCTTAGAGACGGCACAGCGGATGCTCATCCGCACCCTACACCCGTACGGCCAATCTGTTTGTTTCCGTACATCAGAGCAAACCGATAGACTGATTCTCAAAACAGAGAATATTCCAACAGATCCAGACAGCCTACTAGACCTGCTCATGCAGGTGTGCGCCCGCAGGGAGGAACCATTCGATATGGACAAGCTTTACAAGGATCACGTAAGGGCTCATGGGAGAACATACTTCGATTACAGTCAAACTGGCAGCAAGTGCTACGCCACAGTTAAACACCCAAACTGCTAATAGCACAGCTTAATGCTATGCGGAGTATACTTGTAAATTCGGAGCTCCCACGGGTCCTACGTGAACTAAAAAGTGACATTCTGTGCATACAGGAGCCCTACACTAGACAAGGGCATATCCCCAACTTTCCTCCAAGTGGGGTGACAGTTGCGGAGGGGACAGGCTGCATGGCATCTGTCATAATCCTAAACAAAGAAATACATCCAGTCAAAATTACAGAACTCTGTTCCGAGCACCTAGTTACAGTTGAAGTCACACACAAGGGGGATACTTGGATCATCGCGTCGCTGTACGCCCAATTCTGTCATTGCATCAAACCATACGCAGACCTCATCAGAGATGTTGCGCAATACGCTGGCAACAAAAAACTTCTCATCTGTGCAGACATAAATGCCAGATCAACCCTGTGGCATTCAGACAGAACTGACGACAGAGGTAGAATAATAAATGACATCATCCAAGAAAACAGACTACACGTACTCAACAAGGAAGGACATCACCCGACTCACATCGGACACAACGGTCATTCATCAAACATACGAGGGGCGTTCAGAAAGTAAGCTCCGATCGGTCGCGAAATGGAAACGACTATGAAAATCCGATAAAGCTTTGCACAGATGTGTTGGGTAGTGTCTCTAGTATAACCCCAGTTAGCATCACGTCGCTCTTCTCATTTCTGAGCTCGCAGTAAGTGCATAAAGATGTCTAGAAAATAGTGTCTGCCGCCAAGTACGAGGGCCTGGTGAGAAATTTCGCCTGAAGCTATGCAGCTAACATTACATAACTGTCGTGCTGTTTCTTCTTCAAGACAATTCTCAGCCGCATTCTGCAGGGGCAATGAAGATGCTCCTGCATCGTTTTCAAATGGAAATGTGAGATTACCCACAATACAGTCCGCAATTGTCTCCCCCTGAGTTTCATCTCTGGTCACATGAACCGCTGTCTTTGAAGACAACATTTTGACACAGACAACGAGGTGTAGGCCAGCGTGGAGAATTGGCGGAAAGCACTGGCGGCTGCCTTCTATGATGAGGCTATTGAAAAGTTGGTACAACGCTATGACAAAAGTCTAAGTCAGAACGGCAACTACGTAGAGAAGTAGCTGAAAGGTGTAGCTAATTGTTACAAGTAAAACATTTCTGATGTTCACTGTGGTTTCAATTTGGCAATCGATCGGAGCTTACTTTCTGAACAGGCCTCGTAGACATCACCCTCGTTAATAATGCCGCCATCAACCACGTACGAGACTGGACCGTACTTGACCAGATCACTGCTATCGACCATAACATCATCACACTAACCTTAAGTGGTACACCAAACGTCAACACAGAAACACTACCAAAAAGACTATTATTTGACAAAACAGACTCGGACAGGGTCATACAAAAAATACATGAGCACATATCGCAAGACATCACCGGCAGTGTTGATTACAGAGCACACATGCTGACAGATATCATCACACACACACAGAACACCTGCATACCCACACAAAGAATGACAAAACACCAAAATATTCCCTGGACTACACAATTAACACGACTCAAACAAGACTCAAAACGTAAACGTAAACTTTACCAACGAGCAATTTCAGATAGAGAGAGACAATTACGACTACACGACTACCGGCTTGCCAAGGATAAATATAAACTTGAACTGAATAAGACCAGGAAAGACCATTGGAACAGCCATGTAGCAGCACAAACACAACATTTGGGGGGAACCATACAAAATCGTGACAGAGAAAATTAAGAGCCCACTGGTTCTGGGAACGCTGCGACAGGAGGATGGTGAGATGACTAAGGGCTGGAGACGCACAGCGGAGTTCCTGCTGAGCAAACTCCTGCCCGACGACATCGCAGACACAGACACACCACTACATGCAGCACTGAGACGCGAAGTAGACACAGTATACACCACACCAACCGTCACCTGTCCATTTGCGCAGGAAGAAGTGCGACAGCGATCTCAGAACTCAAAAACAAAAAGGCGCCTGGACCGGATGGTATCCACTCTGAGGTACTGAAACAAATTGCACCGCAGATCACCCCGTTTCTCACAACGTTGTTAAACGATGCATTAAGGCTGGGCCGTGTGCCTGCAGTGTGGAAGACCTCGAAGGCGGTTATCAGCAAAAAGGCTCCAGACAAAGACCCATCAGACCCCAAGTCATACAGACCAATTTGCCTTATCAATACACTCGGTAAAGTACAAGAAAAACTACTCTGCAAAAGACTACAAGCACACCGAACACTACGGGGACTGACACCACACCAATACGGCTTCAGGGAAGGGAAATCTATAGACGACGCAATTAACAGAGCACTCCAAATAGTACACGACACACCCTCCAAATACACACTTGCAATTATGATAGACATCTCAGGTGCCTTCGACAACCTCTGGTGGCCGGCCTTGTTCAAGAGGCTCAGACACCTGCAGGTACTGGAGTCACTGTATAATAGTTTCATGGACTACTGCAGAGACAGAACGGTCGTTTGGCAAATGGACAACCAGAAAGTGATTAAACTAATTACAAAAGGCTGTCCACAAGGGTCGATCTGCGGCCCCATCTTCTGGGACATAGTTATAGAACCGCTCCTACAGTTACTAGAGGAGCACATCTTGACAGATGGAGCTGTCGCTTATGCTGATGATCTACTCGTCGTAGTTTCAGCAAATAACCGTGCCCAGCTAGAAGAAAGAGCCAATGGAACACTTAGGACAATAACCCAATGGTGCACAGATAATAAATTAAAGATAGCAGGAAACAAAACAACTTATACATTGCTAAAGGGTATCCTGCGCAGGAACCCAATAGTCAAAATCGGGGACACAAACATAAAAAGACTAGCAGTCACACGCTATCTAGGAGTATACATTGATGAACGATTGAACTTCCACGAACACATACGCATATGCACAAACAAAGCAGAAAAGATACTACACAAACTGGCTAGGCTAAATTCGGAACAATTCAGACTACCCCTGTCAGTGACACGAACATACCATTGCGCTCTCTTCGAGTCAGTACTATGCTTTGCTGCCAGTACGTGGGCCCACAGGTTAAATCTCTCAACCAACAGAACCATTGTACGTCGAGACCGAAGAAGTGTTCTACTTCGACTAACAGGGGCATTCAACACAACATCAAATGACGCACTATGTGTCGTCATGGGAATTTTCCCCATAGATATCACCATCAGGTACCGCGCAGCAATGTACTGGCTTAGGATGGGGAGAATAGACCAGGTTCGGCAGATCACTGGTGTACCGATTGAGACAACACGCCAACTCAGAGCATGGCGAGTGGATACCTGGCAGAGCGAGTGGGCCAACAGCGATAAGGGCCGCCGTGTCTACAACTTCTTCCCTGACATCCGGGAAAGACTAAAACTAAAACATATTGATCCCAGCCGCGGTATGGTACATTTCATCACAGGACATGGCCCTTATCCCACGCACCTGTACCGCGTGAGTCTGCAGCAGACTAATAGATGCACATGCGGGGAAGAAGGTTCCCCTGAACATACTGTCTTCTTCTGCGGACAACGCACGAACATAAGACACACAGTACACATAAATCGCCTGAACACACAGAACGAACTACATGCCATAATACGTGACCCGGAAAGGTGGACTGAACTCAACAAACAAACGGACGAAATCTCTAAGATCCAACAAACAGAATACTTGCGCAACAGACCATAACGAAGGCAAGTCGGTCCAAACAGACGTCACGATGCCCAGGGGGATACAGATATGATTAGCACCACGAGTGATGAAGAAGAAACAGATACAGACCAGGGCACCAACACAGATATTGAAGCGTCCAGCGCGGATGATCCATAGTGTCAACCAAGTCAAATTCAAAGAACAGAGTGGAACAACCGACAAGAGGTGCACAAGTCACACACAATCCTAAAAACAGATTGCACCGTATATATAAATAGTTAACAGCATATCCATGTCCAATAAGAGCTTAAAGCTAGGTACCTCTTCAAGGGACCTACGCCTTCCGTTAAGAGGCAGCGCACAGTCTGAATGGAAGGATCTTAATTGTGGTCCCTCTCTTTTGAGCCCAACCCGACGGATACCTATGGTAGATCGGGGAAAACCACCGCTCAGGCTGTGTTGCTGGCGGGGCCGGAAGGTGCTAACTGCCACACCACGTATCATTGTAAGTCTCATTGGCTCAGTGTGAACTGTTTGTACAACCAACCTACACAGCCTATACCTCAACCTCCACTATACTAAGAACTTCTCATCTGAAGCTTAAAGTTGGGCACCTCCTCAAGGGACCTACGCCCCCCTGGTAAGAGGCGGCGCACGTCCTGGAGGGAAGGATCTTAATTGTGGTTCCTCTCTTTTGAGCCCAACCCGACGGATACCTATGGTAGATTGGGGAAAACCACCGTTCAGGTCGTGTTGTCGGCGGGGCCGGGAGGTGCTTGCGCCTGATGTACTCTACTAGGAGCCTTGCAGGCTCAACACAAACCGTTAGCGTCATTACCTTATTACTTTTACCACGAGTACCCTTTCATTAGCAACTTTGAGCCAAGCACAAAATCAGTTACCTCTCTATTGTATATCGTAAATAGTTTAGCAGGCTGGACATGGAGGTCTTAGTCTTAGTTTCTAGCTTTAACGTACCCTAATCTCTTCTAGTTAAGGTAGTTTTTAGGATGGTAGATGTTAAAAGCATGGTGAGCAACGGCCAGCGTCTTGAGGGTCATTCCAAGACCCGGGCCGCCGCCCACAACCAGGTGACGGGCCATATTATACCTATAACTTCTCTATTCAGTTCTCTTCCTTCCTTCTTTCTAAATATATAATTTCGTTTTGTTTATTAATATCTTACTTGATTTTGTATTAGTTATAAGTTTTTCTAATGCTGCACCAAAAAAAAAAAAAAGATATCAAATGGATCTAAACAGAGCCCGCCTCCACGTGGAGGGACACGGGCAACGGTGTGAGTGGGGACGGGAGCCGGCGTGGCGTTACTTTCAGTCACTGCGGACCCCGCACCCAGTCACAGCGGCTAAGTGGCAATATACGACCCACCATAAGAAATTAGACGGTGGGTCATAAAATATAAGCAGCTAGTGAAAAAAAAAAAAGTGTCCGATCGCCGTACGTGTCAAGGAGCTTCTCTCCGTGCTTGGGTTTTTCCCTGTTCCACCTCCTTTCCGGGCACCTCTGCGTACACCCCCGTGGTGTGTTCCTCGCCCTCGCCTTCGGTTCGACTTGGCACAGGGCTCGAAGGACTCAGTCCTTCCTGAGGCCTTCCGCCGCCGCTTTTATTCCATCCTGGCCACGTATCAGGGCTCTGGCATTGTTTACACCGACGGTTCGATGGTTGCTGGTCGTGTCGGGTATGCGCTAACTCTAGGGGACCATTCCGAACAACGTTCCTTGCCGGATGGCTGCAGCGTTTACACTGCTGAGCTGGTCGCCATCTTTCGTGCCGTAGAGTATACCCGCTCCTGCTCAGGTGAGTCCTTCGTTATCTGTAGCGATTCCCTGAGCGGTTTACGAGCTATCGACCAGTGTTTTCCTCGTTCTCGGCTGGTGATGGCTATCCATGAGTCCCTGCATGCTCTTGCGCGTTGCGGCCGCTCTGTGGCCTTCGTGTGGACCCCAGGTCATGTTGGGATACCTGGCAATGAGAATGTTGACCGCCTGGCGAAAGAGGCCACTAGTAAATTGTCTCTGGGGATTGGCCTCCCAGAGACTGATTTGCGGGCAGTCTTACGCCGTGAAGTTCTTTCGGTTTGGGACGCTGAATGGCGCAATCTGCCCACGCCCAACAAACTCCGTCCAATCAAGGTGACGACCACTGTGTGGCGGACGTCCTTGCGGGTCTCCCGCAAGGAGTCTGTTGTCCTCTGGCGGCTGCGCATTGGGCATACTCGGCTTACGCTCGGCCACTTATTGCGCCGTGAGGACGCGCCTCTATGTCGCTGCGGCTCCGTTTTATCAGTGGTTCATATTTTATTGGAGTGTCCGTTTTTAGCTGCGCTCAGGCAGTCGTTCGCACTGCCTGACTCGCTCCCTGCCCTTTTAACGGATGACTCGGCTATGGCTGACTTAGTTTTACGTTTTATTCGGGCAGGGGGTTTTTATTCTTTAATCTGAGTGTTTCTGTTTCATCTTATTGTTTTGTGTTGATTCTGGCCTGTGGCCTCCGGTTTTAAACTGATTTTTTAATGTGTTTCAAGTGGTTGGCTTTTCCTTTTTTATTTCTCTGGTCGGCCAACCACCGTCACACTCTGTGTGCTTTTAGTTCGTTTTGTCTGGTTTTTGTCTCAGTTTCTCTTGTTCTGTGTCGTCTGTGCTCTATTCTGTTACTCGTTTTTTATTCTCTGTGGGTGTTTTTAGTACTTGGACCAAGGGACCGATGACCGTAGCAGTCTGGTCCCTTTAATCCCCCAAACCAACCAACCAACCAACCTTGTGTGCAGCAGAACTGACGGGGATTCATTTTTGGGGACGAAGCCTCTGTTCTTTGTGACCCATCTTGAAGATAAGTTCGGGGAAGTGGCATCTCTTTCCAAAATGCGGAGCGGGGCCATTTTGATACAAGCAGCTTCCTCTGCACAGTCAAGGGTGTTACTCGCCTGTGAGAAGCTTGGTGACATACCCGTTACCGTCACTCCCCATAAGTCACTAAATTTGGTCCAGGAGATTATCTTTCATAACGATCTTCTGCTACAGTCTGATGACGAGCTACGGGAGAACTTGGCACGACGAGGTGTACACTTCGTTCGTCGTGTCTTTAGGGGACCCAAGGATAATAGGATCGCTACCGGTGCTTTCATCCTGGCCTTTGAGGGCGACTGCTTGCCTGAGAAGGTCAAGGTCATGATCTACCGGTGCGATGTCAAGCCCTATGTCCCGCCCCCTATGCGATGCTTTCAATGCTGGAAATTCGGACACATGTCCTCCAGATGCACTGCCAGCCCCACGTGTCGAGATTGTGGTCGACCTTCTCATCCCAATGCTCCGTGTGCTCCGCCTCCCACCTGCGTTAACTGTGGGGACCATCATTCTCCCTGCTCGCCAGACTGTGCAGTCTACCAACGAGAGCGGCAGATACAAGAAATTAAGACCCTGGACCGTTTAACTTACCAAGAGGCGAGGAAGAAATTAGAACGGCTCAACCCCACACCTATGTTGAGGAGTTATGCTGCTGTAACACTGCCGCCACCAGTTCCTGCAAAGATTCTTCTCACAGTTGGCCAGCCGAACAGCCACGTTACGCCTGCCCCACCACAGGTGGGGGCCACTCTCTCTTCCACTGCTCCTAAAACACCCAGTTTGGGAGCAGTGCGCCCCGAACAACTGGGGACGTCAGTCCCCACCTCTCAGCCAGAGAGGCGACCGCCGGTTGCTCAGCCGGAGAGGCGACAGCCCTCTCCGGCTGATCAGCCGGGCACGCACGGGCCTCCTCCAGCCTCACTTGTTCGGAAGGGATCCCTTGGGGGAGTCCCTTCCAAGGACTTCCCCAGTGTCTCACAAGACACTAGCCAGTGGCTGAAGAAGCCACCAGCTGCTGGTCGAACGGCTTCACGCTCTTCGTCTGTTCCTGATAATGCGTCAGGAAAGCCCTCCCAGCATGTAACCCCTCCTCCAAAATACAAGAGAGAGAAGAGGAAGCTCCCTAAGAAGCCTAAGGACCCAGTGGTTCCCGCGCCACCACTTCCTGTCAGCTCAGCCTCTGAGGATGAGGTCGAGCTCTTTGCGTCCCCTGATGACCTAGATCTCGCCGTCTCCTCAGAAACGATGGACGTAGCGACGTCCGTCTCTCAGTCAATGGCAGCATGTGACCCTGTGAAGTAATTTGATTTTTTAGTGCCTGCATGCCCCTACAGGACACGCTTTGTACAATCCTCCAGTGGAATTGTGGCGGTTATTTTAGCCATCTACCTGAGTTACGTCAGCTTCTAAGCATGACACCTGCTTTATGCATTGCCCTCCAGGAAACCTGGTTCCCGGCAATGTGGACCCCTGTCCTTCGTGGATACAGGGGTTATTACTCCAACCGTAGCACTTACAATTGTCAGGTGGAGCCTGCGTGTATGTCCTTACCTCTGTATATAGTTCTCCTGTGCCCCTTCAGACATCATTAAGCTGTGGCTGTCCACGTAAGGACTACCCAGGACATAACCGTCTGCAGTGTCTATCTCCCTCCAGGTGGTACAGTCTCCCTGACCGAATTGGCTGCACTTGTCACCCAAGTTCCCACGCCTTTTCTACTCCTTGTGGATTTTAACGCCCACAATCCCCTGTGAGGTGGAACGAAGATTACTGGCCGAGGCAGAGATGTCGAGAACCTCATCTCCCAACTCGACCTCTGCCTCTTAAACACTGGCGCCGCCACACATATCAGTGTGGCGCATGGCACGTTCTCGGTCATAGATCTGTCGTTGTGCAGCCCAGAGCTTGTACCATCGGTCCACTGGAGAGTCCATGACGACTTGTGTGGTAGTGACCATTTTTCAATCTTCCTTTCACTACCACAGCGTCGCTCCCATGAACGCTTGCCTAGATGGGCATTTAGCAAGGCAAACTGGGAAACGTTCTCCTCTGCTGCCACTGTTGACTCTCTCCCCCACGGTACCGTCGATGTGGCGGTTGAGACACTGACTGCAGCGATTGCTTCCTCTGCGGAACGTGCCATTCCTCGTTCGTTCGGGTGCCCCCGGCGAAAGTCAGTGCCTTTGTGGTCTCCAGAGGTCGCTGAAGCCATTAAAGAACGTCGACGGGCTCTTCAGCGACATAAGCGGCACCCGTCTTTGGAGAACCTCATTTTTTTCAAACGTCTCCGTGCTAAGGCACGGCGGCTCATCAAAAGGCGGAAACAGGAGTGCTGGGAGAGGTACGTTTCCAGCATTGGTTCCCGTACTTCACCCTCCCAGGTGTGGATGAAGATTCGGCGCATCTTTGGATTGCAGCACTCTACAGGTGTCCCAGGGCTTAGCATCAACGGGACGGTATCCACCGATGCCGATGCAATCGCCGAGCATTTCGCATAGCACTATGTTCGGGCCTCTGCGTCGGAGATTTACCCGCCAGCGTTTCGCGCGCTCAAACGCCGGGAGGAAGACAAACTGCTTTCTTTTGCTTCTCGCCACCCTGAGGCGTATAACACCCCATTTAGTTTGTGGGAACTCCAGAGCGCCCTGGCACAGTGCCCCGATACAGCCTCTGGGTCAGATGGCATCCACAATCAGATGCTCAAACACCTGTCCCCGGACTGTCAGTGGTGTGTTCTTGCCATCTTCAACCGCATATGGGGCGATGGTGTCTTTCCGTCGCAGTGGCGGGAGAGTACCGTCATTCCGGTGCTGAAGCCTGGTAAGGACCCGCTTAATGTGGATAGCTATAGGCCCATCAGCTTGACAAATACTCTGTGCAAGCTATTGGAACGCATGGTGAGTCGGCGGCTGCATTGGTTGCTCGAGTCTCGGGGTCTTCTGGCTCAGTGACAGAGCGGCATTCCGCGTTTTATTTGGCACATCCCATAGTTCGCTTCATATCCAGGAGAACGGCGTTCCACAGGGCTCTGTATTGAGCGTGCCCCTTTTCCTTGTGGCCATTAATATCCTTGCAGCAGCAGTAGGGTCGTCTCTCACCCACGTTATATGCTGACGATTTCTGCATCTTTTTCAGCTCCTCCACCATTGGTGTTGCAGAACGTGGGTTGCAGGGAGCCATACGCAAGGCGCAGGCGTTGGCCCTAGCCCATTGTTTTCAATTTTCTCCTGCGAAGACTTGTGTTACGCACTTTTGTCGGCGTCGTACTGTCCATCCCCACCCTGAGCTCTATTTTCAGGATGCCTTGTTCAGGGTTGTTGACACTTACCGTTTTCTGGGATTGCTGTTCGATGCCCGGCTTACTTGGCTTCCACATATTCGTCAGCTCAAGCGTCAGTGCTGCCAGCATCTGAATGCCCTCCGCTGCCTCAGCAACACAACGTGGGGTGCAGATCGTAATACGCTGCTGCAGCTCTACAGTGCCCTTGTGCTGTCCCGACTGGATTATGGGAGTGTGGTGTATGGCTCAGCGTCGCCCTCAGCGTTGCAACTGCTGGACCCCGTTCACCACTGTGGGATTCGAAAGGCGACAGGAGCATTCCGCACCAGCCCTGTTAATAGCCACCTTGCTGAGGCTGGGGTTCCTCCACTTCGTATTCGCGTCAACAGCTGTTACCCAACTATGCTGCCCACGTCCGTTGTTCGCCCCGTCACCCTAACTATCGTCTCCTTTTCGCTAATGCGGCAGTCCATCTCCCACACCGGCGGCCGCGATCAGGCCATACAATTGGGACCTGTGTTTGGTCGCTCCTTAATGAACTCGAGTGTTTGCCTCTTCCATCTGCTTTCCATGTCCGCCAACATACACCACCTTGGTGTATTCGTCGGCCGCAGCTTCGGCTGGAACTTTCCCGATGGCCAAAAGATTCAGTTCCTCCTGCAGTCTTGCGCCGCCAATTCCTTGCTCTCCTAGGCGCATACCATGCCTCAGAGGTTATCTATACCGATGGCTCGATGGTTGATGGCCGTGTGGAGTACGCTTATGCTCATGCGGACTATGCGCTTACCGTACTGCACTGTGCAGTGTTTCTTTTAGCTGCGACGACGAACTTGGACATTTTTGCACCTAAGATCCAGCACGGTAGCCAGTCTATTGTGATGGGGCCGCCATGTACCCTGTTGGTTGTAGCCCCCTGACAACACAGGGATCGCTCTACTGATGCCTGCGCCGTTTACTCCCCATGTATGCCAAGGAGTAGATGCCCATCTCCCTGGGTCATCAGGACTCCCGGCAATGCCCATCCTGCCAGGTGGCCCTTGCTGTGGCTGGGTAGCGCCCATGGGGAGGGCCCTTGATCGGAGTAGGTGGCATCAGGGTGGATGACACGCAATGAAGCGTGGTACATCATCTCTTGCTGGTGGCCAGCCGCCAGCAGTCTCTAAGCGTTGGAGGGCTCATTTTAAAGCTAACGTTTATGACCCGAAATCGTTCCCATCCCTGGCCACACCATGGGAGGAACGAAAGGCAATGAATGACAGTGACATGTATTCGCCCAGGTATCTCGTCTGTACCAGAGCTGATGGTGAATCATTTCTATCCGTGAAGCCTCATTTCTTTGTAGAGCATTTAGAGGACAAGTTTGGGGAGGTGGAGGGCTTGTCCAAAATGCGCTCTGAGTCAGTTTTGATAAAAACGACATCCTCTGCCCAGTCACGCAGGTTACTTGCTTGTGACAAGTTGGGGGATGTTAACGTTACCATCACCCCACATAAGAGTTTAAATATGGTCCAGAGTATTATTTTCCATAGGGACCTACTTTTGACGTCTGATGACGAGCTGCGCGCCAACTTAGAGCGTCGAGGTGTTCATTTCGTCCGGCGCATTCATCGGGGTCCGAGGGACAATCAGGTTGCTACCGGTGCCTTCGTCTTAGCCTTCGAGGGTGATGTCTTACCTGAAAAGGTTAAGGTGATGGTTGACTGTTGCGATGTCAAGCCATATATCCCTCCTCCGAAGCGGTGTTTTAAAAGTTCGGTCACATGTCATCTCGTTGTACTTCCAGCCTCACATGTCGAGATTGCGGACGCCCATCTCATCCCAATACTCCGTGTGCCCCGCCTCCCATCAGTGTCAACTGTGGAGAGCCTCGTTCACCTTGCTCGCCGGACTGCAGTATCTTACAGAAAGAACGCTCAATCATGGAATATAAGACCCTGGACCGACTGACCTACACTGAGGCTAAGCAGAAATTTGAACGGCTATATCCCGTGTGCATGATGTCATCTTATGCCTCCACTGTCACTCTTGCTCCAGCTCCTTCAGCTGCAAGACATACAGTCAGCTCTCAGAGGACCTCACCTGCCCCCCTGACGATGGGGGCCACTTCTCTCACTGTCGCTCCCACACCACCTACCTCGGGAGCAGCAACCTCTCAACCACTGGGGACACCAGTCCTCACTTCTAAGCCAGAGAAGCGTCAGTCTTCTTCGGCTTCTCTCGCTCGGAAGGGACAGACACCAACCAGTGACTGAAGAAGCCACAGGTCGCTGGTCGTCGAGCTTCACGATCGTCTTCGGTCCCGGAGACTGACTCCAATAACCCCTCTCATCAACAGCAACCAAAGGAACAGCGAGACAAAACGACACTGAAGACCCGTAAGACCCCCCCCCCCCCCCTGCGGGTTCGGGTTTTAGAATAGGACCGCAGTACTCCTGCCTGTCGTAAGAGGCGACTAAAAGGAGTCTCACATGTTTCGGCCTTATGTGATGGTCCCCTCTCGGGTTTGACCTCCATCTTTTTAAATTATTCCGAAGAGCGAGCCAATTGGGGAAGGGCGCCTTACATGGTGCACTGTATCCCTCGTGCAATGCGACCTTTAGCCGGCTTTTTCGTCGTTGCATTGGTGTCCCGCTCGTTTTCCATCTCTTGGGCGAGGCTACGTTCCTGGGTGCGATTCCCACGCTGCACTCTGCAGTGTTGCTTTTAACTGCGACGACGACTTTGGACATGTTTGCACCTAAGATCCAGCACGGTAGCCAGTCCGTTGTGGTGGGGCCGCCATGTACCATGTTGGTTGTAGCCCCCTGACAACAGAGGGATCGCTCTACTGATGCCTGCGCCGTTAACTCCCCACGTATGCCAAGGAGTAGATGCCTATCCTCCTAGGGTATCGGGACTCCCGGCAACGGCCATCCTGCCAGGTGGCCTTTGCTGTGGCTGTGTGGCGCCCGTGAGGAGGTCCCTTGGTCGGAGTAGGTGGCATTAGGGCGGATGACCCGCAATGAAGCGTGGTACATCGTCTCTCGCTGGTGGCCAGCCTCCAGCAGTCTCTAAGCGTTCTCGGGCTCACTTTAACGCTGAGACGTACGATTCGAAAACGTTCCCCACCGTGGCCTCACCGTGGGAGGAACGTAAATCTCAGGATGGCAGTAGCAGTTATTCGCCCCGATTCCTAGTTTGTACGAGAGCTGATGGGGAGTCTTTTCTCTCCACAAAGCCTCAGTTCTTCGTCGAGCATTTAGAGGATAAATTTGGGGAGGTGGAGGGCTGGTCCAAAATGCGCTCTGGATCGGACCTGATACAAACGGCATCCTCTGCCCAGTCACGACGGTTACTTGCTTGTGACAAGTTGGGGGATGTTGCTGTTACGATCACACCGCATAAGAGTTTAAATATGCTCCAGGGAGTTATTTACCATAAGGACCTTCTTTTGCAGTCTGTTAACGAGCTGCGCGCCAACTTAGAGCGCAGAGGTGTACATTTCCTCCGGCGCGTTCACCGGGGTCCGAACGAAAATCAGATAGCTACCGGTGCCTTCATCTTGGCCATCGAGGGTGATACGTTACCGGAAAAGGTCAAGGTGATGGTCTACCGATGTGAGGTCAGGCCCTATATTCCTCCCCCGATGCGGTGTTTCAAGTGCTGGAAGTTCGGCCATATGTCTTCCCGCTGCACTTCCAGCCTCACATGTCCCCCCCTGCGGGTTCGGGCGTTAGAATAGGCGCGCGGTATTCCTGCCTGTCGTAAGAGGCGACTGAAAGGAGTCTCAAACGTTTCGGCCTTAATGTGATGGTCCCCATTAGGGTTTGACATCCATTTTTCCAAATTCCACAGAAGTATGAGCCTTTTAGGGAAGGACACCTTATGTGGTGCACCATCAGTCCTCTGTGCCATAAGGCCTTGGCACTCTTGATATTCTTGGCGTAACCACCCTCCTCCCTCATTTGGGGCATACACACCTGATGGATTGTGTAAGTAACGCCCTTAGTGCGTCACAATCTGCACCCACGATCACTATGGACTACCCATGGCACCCAAAATCCAGCATGGTAGCTAGCCAGTTGTGGTGGGGTCGTCATGTACCCTCTAGGTTGTAGCCCCCTGACAACACAGGGATCGTACTGCCGATGCCTGAGCTGACACCTCCCCACATAAGACAAGGAGTTGATGCAAGTCTCTCTGGGGCATCGGGACTCCCGGCAACGGCCATCCTGCCAGGTGGCCTTTGCTGTCGCTGAGTGGCGCCCGTGGGGAGAGCCCCTGGTCGGAGTGGGTGGCATCGGGGCGGATGCCCCGTAATGAAGCGGGTGAAATCTCAATCTGGTGGTCGCCCGACCGCCAACGTCTCTAAACGTGGTAAGGTGGAATAACGCTGTGACATATAGCCCGAAATCGTTCCCTTCCCTAGCCACACTATGGGCTGCAGACAGACAGGAGCCGTATTCGCCACGATACCTTGTATGTAGCAGAACTGATGGGGATTCGTTTTTGGGGACTAAGCCTCTTTTCTTTGTGCACAATCTCGAAGATAAGTTTGGGGAAGTGGCGTCTCTTTCCAAACTGAGGAGCGTGGCCATTCTGATACAAGCAGCTTCATCTGCACAGTCCCAGGCATTACTCGCCCTTGAGAAGCTCGGTGACATCCCCGTTACTGTCACTCCCCATAAGTCCTTAAATTTGTCCAGGGGATTATTTTTCATGAAGATCTTCTGCTACAGTCTGGTGACGAGCTACGTGAGAACCTGGCGCGACGAGGTGTACACTTTGCCCGTCGTGTCTTAAGATGGATAATAGGGTCGCTACCGGTGCTTTCATCCTGGCCTTTGAGGGCTACTGCTTGCCTGAGAAAGTCAAGGTCATGATCTACCGGTGCGATGTCAAGCCCTATGTCCCGGCCCCTATGCGATGCTTCCAGTGCTGGAAATTCGGACACATGTCCTCCAGCTACACTGCCAGCGCCACGTGTCGTGATTGTGGACGACCTCCGCATCCTAATGCTCCATGTGCTCCACCTACCACCTGCGTTAACTGTGGGGAGCATCATTCTCCCTACTCACCAGACTGTGCAGTCTATCAACGAGAGCGGAAGATACAAGAAATTAAGTCCTTGGACCGTTTAACTTACCAAGAGGCAAAGAAGAAGCTAGAACGACTCAACCCCACATCTATGTTGAGGAGTTATGCTACCGTCACACTGCCGCCACCAGCTCCTGCACAGACTCCCTTCTCCGTTGGCCCACAGAGAAATCAAGTAACGTCTGCCCCACCGCTGGGACAGGCCACTCTCTCTTCCACTGCTCCCAAAACACCCAGTTTGGGAGCAGTGCGCCCCAAGCAACCGGGGACGTCAGTCCCAACCTCTCAGCCAGAGCAGCGACAGCCTTCTCCAGCTCCTCAACTGGGGAAGCGACAGCTATCTCCAGCTGCTCAGCCAGAGACGCAACAGCCTCCTCTGGCCTCACTTGTTCGGAAGGGATCCCTTGGGGGAGTCCTTCCAAGGACTTCCCCAGTGTCTCTCAAGACACTAGCCATCTACCTGAGCTACGTCAGCTTCTAAGCATGACACCTGGTTTATGCATTGCCCTCCAGGCAACCTGGTTCCCGGCAATGCGGACCCCTGTCCTACATGGATACAGGGGTTATTACTGCCACCGTAGCACATACAATAGTGTGTCAGGTGGAGCCTGCGTGTATGTCCTTACCTCTGTATATAGTGCCCCTGTGCCCCTTCAAACATCATTGGAAGCTGTGGCTGTCCGCGTAAGGACAACCCAGGACATAACTGTCTTCATACTCTTCCTCTGTTCCTGATAATGCATCAGGACAGCCCTCCCAGCATGCCAACCATCCTTCCAAAGACAAGAGAGAGAAGAGATAGCTCTCCAAGAAGGATAAGGACCCAGTGGTTCCCGCACCAACGCTTCCTGTCAGCTCAGCCTCTGAGGTTGAGGTCGAGCTCTTTGCGTCCCCTGATGACCTGGATCTCACCGTCTCCTCAGAAACGATGGACGTAGCGACGTCCGTCATTCAGTCGGTGGCAGCATGTAACCCTGCGCAGTGATTTGCCTTTTCAGTGCCTGAATGCCCCTACAGGACACGCTTTGTACAATCCTCCAGTGGAATTGTGGCGGTTATTTTAGCCATTTACCTGAGCCACGTCAGCTTCTAAGCATGACACCTGCTTTTTGCATTGCCCTCCAGGAAACCTGGTTCCCGGCAATGCGGACCCCTGTCCTCCATGGATACAGGGGTTATTACTGCAACCGTAGCACATACAATAGTTTGTCAGGTGGAGCCTGCGTGTATGTCCTTACCTCTGTATATAGTGCCCCTGTGCCCCTTGAAACATCATTGGAAGCTGTGGCTGTCCGCGTAAGGACAACCCAGGACATAATCGTCGGCAGTGTCTATCTCCCTACAGGTGGTAAAGTCTCCCTGACCGAATTGGCTGCACTTGTCGCAAAAATTCCCACGCCTTTTCTTCTCCTTGGGGATTTTAACGCCCACAATCGCCTGTGGGGTGGATCGAAGATTACTGGCCGAGGCAGAGATGTCGAGAATCTCATCTCCCAACTCGACCTCTGTCTCTTAAACACTGGCGCTGCCACGCATTTCAGTGTGGCGCTTGGCAAGTTCTCGGCCATAGATCTGTCGTTGTGCAGCCCTGGGCTTGTACCATTGGTAAACTGGAGAGTCCATGACGACTTGTGTGGTAGTGACCATTTTCCCATCTTCCTTTCACTACCCCAGCGTCGATCCCATGAACGCCTGCTTAGATGGGCATTTAGCAAGGCAAACTGGGAAACGTTCTCCTCCGCTGCCACTGTTGACTCTCTCCCCCGGTACCATCGATGTGGCGGTTGAGACACTGACTGCAGCGATTGTTTCCGCTGCGGAACGTACAATTCTTCGTTCGTTAGGGTGCCCCCGGCGAAAGTCAGTGCCTTGGTGGTCTCCGGAGGTCGCTGAAGCCATTAAAGAACGTCAGCAGGCTCTTCAGCGACATAAGCGGCACCCGTCTTTGGAGAACCTCATTTTTTTCAAACGTCTCCGTGCTCAGGCACGGCGGCTCATCAGGAGGCGGAAACAGGAGTGCTGGGAGAGGTACGTTTCCACCATTGGTTCCCATACTTAACCCTCCCAGGTGTGGATGAAGATTCGGCGCATCTTTGGATTGCAGCACTCTACAGGTGTTCCAGGGCTTACCATCAACGGGACGGTATCCACCGATGCCGATGCAATCGCCGAGCATTTCGCATAGCACTAGGTTCGGGCCTCCGCGTCGGGGAATTACCCGCCTGCGTTTCGCGAGCTCAAACGCCGGGAGGAAGGCAAACGGCTTTCTTTTGCTTCTTGCCACCCAGAGACGTATAACGCCCCATTTAGTTTGTGGGACTCCAAAGCGCCCTGGCACAGTGCCCCGATACAGCCTCTGGGCCAGATGGCGTCGACAATCAGATTCTCAAACACCTGTCCCCGGACTGTCAGCGATGTGTTCTTGCCATCTTCAACCGCATATGGTGCGATGGTGTCTTTCCGTCGCAGTGGCGAGAAAGTGCCATCATTCCGGTGCTGAAGCCTGGTAAGGACCCGCTTAATGTTGATAGCTATCGGCCCATCAGCTTGACAAATACTCTGTGCAAGCTACTGGAACGTATGGTGAGTCGACGGCTGTGTTGGCTGCTCGAGTCTCGGGGTCTTCTGGCTCAGTGCCAGAGCGGCTTCCGTCAGGGCCGTTCCACCGCCGATACTTTGTTCTTCCTTGAGTCTGCAATCCGCACTGGTTTTTCCAGGCGCCAACACCTCGTCTCCGTCTCTTTCGACCTCTCCAGAGCATATGACATGACGTGGCGGCACCATATTCTCGCCACGTTGCACGGGTGGGGTCTCCGGGGGTCGGTCCCCATTTTTATTCAGAATTTTTTATCTGTTCGGACATTCCGCGTTTTAATTGGTACATACAATAGTTCACTTCATATCCAGGAGAACGGCGTTCCACAGGGCTCTGTATTGAGCGTGCCCCTTTTCCTTGTGGCCATTAATGGCCTTGCAGCAGCAGTAGGGTCGTCAGTCTCACCCACGTTATATGCTGACGATTTCTGCATCTTTTTCAGCTGCTTCACGATTGGTATTGCAGAACGTCGGTTGCAGGGAGCCATACGCAAGGCGCAGGCGTGGACCCTAGCCCATGGGCTTCAGTTTTCTCCTGCGAAGACTTGTGTTATGCACTTTTGTCGGCGTCGAACTGTCCATCCCCACCCTGAGCTCTATCTTCTGGATGCTATGCTCAGGGTTGTTGACACTTACCGTTTTCTGGGATTGCTGTTCGATGCCCGGCTTACTTGGCTTCCACATATTCGTCAGCTCAAGCGTCAGTGCTGGCAGCATCTGAATGCCCTCCGCTGCCTCAGCAACAGAACTTGGGGTGGAGATCGTAGCATGCTGCTGCAGCTCTACAAAGCCCTTGTGCTGTCCCGACTGGATTATGGGTGTGTGGCGTATGGCTCAGCGTCGCCCTCAGCGTTGCAACTGCTGGACCCCATTCACCACTGTGGGGTTCGACAGGCGACAGGGGCATTCCGCACCAGTCCTGTTAATAGCCTACTTGCTGAGGCTGGGGTTCCTCCGCTCCACATTCAGCGTCTACAACTCTTAGCCAACTATGCTGCCCATGTTCGTTGTTCGCCTCGTCACCCTAACCACCGTCTCCTTTTCGCAAATGCGGCAGTCCATACCCCACACCTGCGGCTTCGATTGGGACATACCATTGGGATCCGTGTTTGGTCACTCCTTTGTGACCTCGATTCTTTGCCTCTTCATCTGCTTTTCAAGTCCTCCCACATACGCCCCCTTGGTGTATTCGTCGGCCGCAGCTTCGGCTGGACCTCTCACAATGGCAAAATGATTCAGTGCCTCCTGCAGTCTTGCGCCGCCAATTTCTTGCTCTCCTCGCCGCATCCCGCGACTCGGAGGCTATCTATACAGATGGCTCGATGGTTGATGGTCGTGTGGGGTACGCTTATGCTCATGTGGACTATGTAGACCAGCGCTCCTTGCCGGACGGCTGCAGTGTTTACACCGCAGAGCTAACAGCCATTTTTCGTGCCCTTGAGCGTATTCGTACCAGCACTGGAGAGTCTTTTCTCATTTGCAGTGACTCTCTCAGTAGTCTGCAGGCTCTTAACCAGTGCTACCCACGCCATCCCATTGTTGTTGCCATCCAGGAGTCCGTTCATGCTCTTGACCAGCGTGGACGTTCAGTGGTGTTCATATGGACCCCGGGACACGTTGGGATAGCGGGAAACGGACACGCCGACAAGTTAGCTAAAGCAGCAACCCGCAAACTGCCGTTGGAGATCGGCCTCCCGGCCACTGATCTACGATCGGTGTTACGCCGTCGTGTCTTTGGGATGTGGGCAGACGAATGACGCACTCTATCTGTACCCAACAAGCTGCGGCGTGTAAAGGAGACCACGACCGTGTGGGGTTCCTCCATGCGGGCCTCTCGCAGGGATTCTGTTATTCTCTGTAGGCTCTGCATTGGTCACTCTTGGCTGACGCATGGTCATCTGCTGCGTCGAGAGGACCCCCCTCATTGTCGCTGTGGTTCAACGATGACGGTGGCCCATCTGTTGTTGGAATGTCCTCTTTTAACCGCTCTCAGGCGTGCTTTTAATCTCCAGGGTGATTTATCATCTCTTTTAGGTGACAATGTGTCTATGGCAGATCGGGTTTTAAGTATTATTCGCGCAAGCGGCGTTTATAGGTCCATTTAATTTTATTACATCACCCTCTTTTGAGCTGTATCTTTTAGTTAGTTTTATGTTTTAATTCGACTCCGTCCTATTCTTTTAGGCTGGAGGTTTTAACGTGTTGCAGAGTGGCTGGCTCATCCTATTATTTTCGTGATCAGCCAGCCACAGTCCTCTGCTGTGCAGTTTTAATTCTTTCTGCCTTTCTTCTCTTTCTTGTTTTTATTGCTGTGCTCCGTTTTCCATGTTTCTTTATTATTGGGTATTTTCTTCCCCTGGGATTTTTATCTTGTGCTTCGAATGACTAATGGATGGTTTCCCTGTGCTCTGTGTGTTTATGAAACAAGGGACCGATGACCTCTGCAGTTTGGTCCCTTTAATCCTAAAACCAACCAACCAACCATCACATCCTTTCTACACTTCATGAATGGGGTCTTCGGGGTCCACTGCCGATTTTTATCCGCAATTTTCTGTCATGTCGTACCTTCCGCGTGCAAGTCGCGGCCTCGTATAGTTCCTCCCACGTCCAGGAGACCGGTGTGCCACAGGGTTGTGTTTTAAGTGTCTGCCTGTTTTTAATAGCCATTAACGGGCTCGCTGCTGCCTTGGGAAATTCTGTCTCCGCTTCCCTGTATGCTGACGACTTCTGCCTTTACTATTGCTCCATTGGCATTGCAGCTGCTGAGCGTCAGCTACAGGGCGCAATCCGCAGTGCGCAGTCTTGGGCTGTAGCGCGTGGTTTTCCGTTTTCGGCAGCCAAGACCTGATTTATGCATTTCTGCCGTCGACGTACTGTCCACCCGGAGCCGCGGCTTTATCTTGCCGGCGAACTTCTTTCAGTGGTGGAATCACACAGGTTTTTGGGGGTGGTTTTCGATGCCCGGTTGACTTGGCTGCCTCATATCCGGCAGCTTAAACAGGCGTGTTGGCGGCATCTAAACGCTCTGAGATGCTTGAGCCACACCCGCTGCCCCCCCCCCCCCCCCCCCTGCGGGTTCGTGGGTTAGAGTAGGCCCGCGGTATTCCTGCCTGTCGTAAGAGGCGACTAAAAGGAGTCTCAAACGTTTCGGCCTTATGTGGTGGTCCCCTGTCGGGTTTGACCTCCATATCTCAAAATTTTTCCGAAGAGCGAGCCGATGGGGGAAGGGCGTCTTACTTGGTGCATTGTGTCCATGTTGTGTTGAGAACTTTCGCCATCTTATTCGTCGTTGCATTGCAGTCCTGCCCGCTCTCCATCGCTTGGGCATGGATACGCTCCTGCGTACACTTTCTGCCAAACACTGTGCAGGGCCATTTTCTGCACTGACGGCGACCATGGACCACATGTCACCTAACATCCAGCACGGTAGCCAGTCCGTTGTGGTGGGGCCGCCATGTACCCTGTTGGTTGTGGCCCCCTGACAACACAGGGATCGCTCTACTGATGCCTGCGCCGTTTACTCCCCACGTATGCCAAGGAGTAGATGCCCATCTCCCTGGGGCATTGGGACTCCCGGCAATAGCCATCCTGCCAGGTGGCCATTGCTGTGGCTGGGTGGCGCCTGTGGGGAGGGCCCTTGATCGGAGTAGGTGGCATCAGGGTGGATGACACGCAATGAAGCGTGGCACATCTTCTCTTGCTGGTGGCCAGCCACCAGCAGTCTGTAAGCGTTCGAGGGCCCATTTTAAAGGTAACGTTTATGACCCCAAATCGTTCCCCTCCCTCGCCACACCATGGAAGGAACGAAAGGCATTGAATGAAAGTGAGACTTATTCGCCCAGGTATCTTGTCTGCACCAGAGCCGATGGGGAATCCTTTATATCCATGAAGCCTCATTTCTTTGTAGAGCATTTAGAGGACAAGTTTGGGGAGGTGGAGGGCTTGTCCAAGATGCGGTCCGGATCGGTGTTGATAAAAACGGCATCCTCCACCCAGTCGCGGGCCTTGCTCGCTTGTAATAAGCTGGGGGATGTCTCCATAACTATCACGCCCCATAAAAGTCTGAATATGGTCCAGGGCATTATCTTCCACAGGGATCTCCTTTTACAGTCCGATGACGAGCTGCGCGCCAACTTGGAGCGACGAGGTGTCCATTTCGTCCGGCGCGTCCACCGGGGTCCGTGGGATCGTCAAGTTGCCACCGGTGCCTTCATCTAGGCTTTCGAGGGTGACACGTTACCTGAGAAGGTCAAGGTGATGGTGTACCGTTGTGATGTCAGGCCATATATCCCTCCCCCGATGCGGTGCTTCAAGTGTTGGAAGTTCGGCCATATGTCTTCACGCTGTGCTTCCGACCTCGTATGTCGCGATTGCGGTCGACCATCCCATCCTGATCATCCCTGTGCCTCGCCTCCAATCTGTGTGAACTGTGGCGAGCACCATCCGCCTTGCTCGCCGGACTGTCCAATTCTGCAGAAGGAGCGGAAAATCATGGAAATCAAGACCCTCGACCGACTGACGTACACTGAGGCGAAGCAGAAATATGATCGGCTTCATCCAGTGCGTATGACATCTTCTTACGCCGCAACTGTCACTCCTGCTACAGTCCCATCAGCTCCAGTCAGCTCTCAGAGTCGAAGGCCCACACCTGCCCCCTTGATGGTGGGGGGCACTAAACTCCATGTTGCTCCTGCTCCATCTACTTCAGGAGCAACACCCCCCAAACCATCGGGGACATCAGTTCCCCCTTCCCAGCCGGAGAAGCGTAAGTCTTCTTCGGATCCTCTTACCAGGAAGGGTTCCCTTGGGGACCTCCCTTCGCACGTTCCGTCTGGTACAACAGCAGACAGCCGCAAGTGGCTCAAACAACCACCGGTCCCTGGTCGTAGGGCCTCACGGTCGTCGTCTGTCCCTGACACTGACCCAGTGAAGCCCTCCCAGCCTGAACCACCGAAGGCACAGCGAGAGAAACAGAAGAAGTCCCCAAGGCTAACGACATTGCGGTGGCACCCATCCCACCGTTTCCTACAAGCTCTGCGTCTGAGGACGAGGTGGAGATTCTGGCGTCCGCTGAGAACCTCGATCTCGCCGGTCCCTCGGACGCAATGTATAGCATTTCACGGGTGCTATATTGGAGGCAGCGGGTGACCCAGCGGCGTAATCTGCCTTCCCAGTCCCGTCACGCCTTTTGGTGGTCGCCTGAGATCGCTGAAGCGATTAAAGATCGCCGGCGGGCGCTCCAGCGTCACAAGCGATATCCCTCCATAGCCCACCTTAACGCGATCAAACGGCTGCGTGCGCGGGCCCGCCTCCTTATCCGCCAAGGCAAAAAGGAGTGCTGGGAGCGGTATGTGTCCACCATTGGCCTCCATGTCACTCCATCGCAGGTCTGGGCCAAGATTCGACGCGTCTATGGCTACCGGACCACTGCCAGCGTCCCTGCGCTCTCACTGAATGGCGCAGTTTGTACTGACTCCGACGTCACTGCACGCCGCTTGGCGGAGCATTATGCTATGAGTTCCGCTTCTGCGAATTACCCCCCAGGCCTTCCGCTCCATTAAAGAGCGGATGGAACGTCGGAGCCTTTCGCACCCACCACCCAGAATCTTACAATGCTCCATTCAGTGAGTGGGAATTTTGCAGTGCCCTAGCCGCTTGCCCTGATACCGTTCCTGGGCCAGATGGCATCCACTACCAGATGCTGAAACGCCTTTCAGTGGACTGCCAGCGGCGCCTCCTTGATCTTTACAACCGTCTTTGGGTCGAGGGGGAGTTTCCGTCGCAGTGGCGGGACAGCATTGTCATCCCCGTTTTGAAACCTGGAAAGAACCCTCTGGAAGTGGACAGCTACCGTCCCATTAGCCTCACCAACGTTCTTTGCAAGTTGCTTGAACGGATGGTGAGCCGGCACTTAAATTGGGTATTGGAGTCTTGGGGCCTTCTGGCTCCATCTCAGGGTGGGTTCCGTAAAGGCCGCTCCGCCACCGACAATCTGGTGAGCCTGGAGTCGGCCATCCGTACTGCCTTTGCCCCCGTCAGCACCTGGTCGCTGTCTTTTTCGACATGCGGAAGGCGTACGATACGACATGGCGTCATCACATCCTTTCTACGCATCATGGATGGGGTCTTATGGGCCCTCTGCCGATCTTTATCAGAAATTTCCTGTCGTGTCGTACCTTCCGCGTGCAAGTCGCGGCCTCTTATGGTTCCTCCCACGTCCAGGAGAACGGTGTGCCACAGGGTTCTGTTTTAAGTGTCTGTCTGTTTTTAATAGCCATTAACGGGCTCGCTGCGGCCTTGGGAAATTCTGTCTCCGCTTCCCTGTATGCTGACGACTTCTGCCTTTACTACAGCTGTACTGGCGTTGCAGCTGTTGAGCGTCAGCTACAGGGCGCTATCCGCAAGGCGCAGTCTTGGGCTGTAGCGCATGGCTTTCAGTTTGCGGCTGCCAAGACCCGCGTTATGCATTTCTGCCGGCGCCGAACAGTCCATCCTGAGCCGCAGCTTTATCTTGCCGACGAACTCCTTGCTGTGGTGGAGACCCACAGGTTTTTGGGGGTCGTTTTTGATGCTCGGTTGACTTGGATGCCTCATATTCGGCAGCTTAAACCGGCGTGTTGGAGGCATTTAAATGCTCTGAGACGCTTGAGCCACAACAGCTGGGGCGCCGACCGATCTCACCTTTCTTCTTACTGGGCGACTCAACGCCCATAACCCTCTGTGGGGTGGGTCGGTGGCAACAGGCCGAGGCGCCAACGTTGAGAACTTATTGGCGCAGGTAGATCTTTCGATTTTAAATGATGGTGCTTCCACACACTTCAGTGTGGCGCATGGCACATACTCCGCCGTTGACCTTTCGATCTGCAGCCCTTCTGTCCAATGGAGTCTGCATGACGACCTGTGTGGTAGTGACCACTTTCCGATTTTTCTGTCACTACCACAGCGTCACTCTTCTGGGCGCCCCAGCAGATGGGCTATGAATAAGGCTGACTGGGACTTGTTCTCCTCCACTGCCACTATTGAGCCTCTCTCTAGTGATGACATTGATGTGGTGGTTCAATCGGTCACCACCGGCATCGTTACTGCCGCCGAATCTGCCTTTCCCCGTTCTTCTGGGTCCCCTCGGCGGAGGGCTGTGCCTTGGTAGTCGCCTGAGATCGCTGAAGCGATTAAAGATCGCCGGCGGGCGCTCCAGCGTCACAGACGGCATCCCTCCATACACCACGTTATCGCCTTACAGCGGCTGCGTGCGCGGGCCCGCCTCCTTATCCGCCAAGGCAAGAAGGAGTGCTGGGAGCGGTATGTGTCCACCATTGGCCTCCATGTCACTCCATCGCAGGTCTGGGCCAAGATTCGACGCGTCTACGGCTATCGGACCCCTGCCAGCGTCCCTGCGCTCTCACTGAATGGAGCAGTTTGTACTGACTCCGACGTCATTGCAAACCGCTTAGCAGAGCATTATGCTATGAGTTCCGCTTCTGCGAATTAGCCCCAGGCCTTCCGCTCCATTAAGGAGCGAATGGAACGTCGGAGCCTTTCTTTTCGCACCCACACTTCTGAATCCTACAATGCTCCGTTCAGTAAGTGGGAATTTCACAGTGCCCTTGCTGCTTGCCCTGATACCGCTCCCGGGCCAGATCGCATCCACTGTCAGATGCTGAAACACCTTTCAGTGGACTGCAAGCGACGCCTCCTCGACCTTTACAACCGTCTCTGGGTCGAGGGTGAGTTTCCGTCGCAATGTCGGGAAAGCATTGTCATCCCCGTTTTGAAACCGGGCAAGAGCCCTTTGGAGGTGAACAGCTACCGCCCCATTAGCCTCACCAACGTTCTTTGCAAGCTTCTCGAACGGATGGTGAGCCGGCGCTTGAATTGGGTACTGGAGTCTCGGGACCTTCTGGCTCCGTCTCAGGGTGGGTTCCGTAAAGGCCACCGCCGCCGACAATCTCGTGAGCCTGGGGTCGGCCATCCGTACTGCCTTTGCCCGCCGTCAGCACCTGGTCGCTGTCTTTTTCGACATGCGGAAGGCGTACGATACGACATGGCGTCATCACATCCTTTCTACGCATCATGGATGGGGTCTTATGGGCCCTCTGCCGATCTTTATCAGAAATTTCCTGTCGTGTCGTACCTTCCGCGTGCAAGTCGCGGCCTCTTATGGTTCCTATCACGTCCAGGAGACCGGTGTGCCACAGGGTTCTGTTTTAAGTGTCTGTCTGTTTTTAATAGCCATTAATGGGCTCGCTGCGGCCGTGGAAAAATCTGTCTCCGCTTCCCTGTATGCTGACCACTTCTGCCTTTACTACAGCTGTACTGGCGTTGCAACTGTTGAACGTCAGCTACAGGGCGCTATCCGCAAGGCGCAGTCTTGGGCTGTAGCTCATGGGTTCCAGTTTTCGGCAGCCAAGACCCGCGTTATGCATTTCTGCCGGCGACGCACTGTCCACCCGGAGCCGCGGCTTTATCTTGCCTGCGAACTTCTTTCCGTGGTGGAATCACACAGGTTTTTGGGGGTGGTTTTCGATGCCCGGTTGACTTGGCTGCCTCATATCCGGCAGCTTAAACAATCGTGTTGGCGGCATCTAAACGCTTGAGCCACACCCGCTGGGGCACCGACCGATCTACCCTGTTACGGCTCTACCAGGCGTTAATCCAGTCCCGTCTGGATTATGGGAGCCTGGCTTATGGCTCAGCATCCCCATCTGCGTTGCGGGTGCTGGACCAAATTCTCCACAGCGGGAAACGCCTAGCCACTGGTGCTTTCCGCACCAGCCCTGTGGACAGCATAATAGTGGAGGCAGGTGACCCTCCACTGCGGTTACGACGCCAACAATTACTGGCTGCTTATGCAGCCCATGTTTTTAGCTTGCCCGGGCATCCAAATTACCGTGTCCTGTTCCCGCAGTCAGTCGTCCATCTGCCAGAACTTCGGCCCCGGTCGGGTTGTCCGATCGCCGTACGCGTCAAAGAGCTCCTCCCTGGGCTTGGATTTTTTCCTGTCCCACCTCTTTTCCGGGCACCTCTGCGCACACCCCCATGGTGTGTTCCTCGCCCTTGCCTTCGGCTTGAATTGGCACAGAGCCCGAAGGACTCAGTCCCTCCAGAGGCCTTCCGCCGCCGCTTTTATTCCATCCTGGCCGCGTATCAGGGCTCTGGCATTGTTTACACTGGCGGTTCAATGGCTGCTGGTCGTGTCGGGTATGCGCTAACTCCAGGGGACCATTCCGAACTACGTTCCTTGCCGGATGGCTGCAGCGTTTACACTGTTGAGCTGGTCGCCATATTTCGTGCCGTAGAGTATATCCGCTCCTGCTCAGGTGAGTCCTTCGTCATCTGTAGCGATTCCCTGAGCGGTTTACGAGCTCTCGACCAGTGTTTCCCTCGTTCTCGGCTGGTGATGGCTCTCCACGAGTCCCTGCATTCTCTTGCCCGTTGCGGCCGCTCTGTGGTCTTTGTGTGGACCCCCGGTCATGTCGGTATCCCGGGCAATGAATATGTTTACCGCCTGGCCAAACAGGCCACCAGTGAACCCACCCTGGACATTGGCCTCCCGGAGACTGATTTGCGGGCAGTCTTCCGCCGTGAAGTTCTCTCGCTTTGGGACACTCAATGGCGCAATCTGTTCACGCCAAACAAACTCCGTTCTCTCAAGGCGACGACGCGTGTGTGGCAGTCATCCATGCGAGCCACTCGCAGAGATTCAGTTGTACTTTGTCGGCTCCGCATTGGCCACACCCGACTGACTCACAGTTATTTATTGCGTCGTGAGGACCCGCCTCTCTGTCGCTGTGGGGCGGTTTTGAAGGTGGTGCACATTTTATTAACTTGTCCGCTTTTAGTTGTGCTCAGGCAGACATTGGCGCTGCCTGATACGCTCCCTGCAATTTTAACTGATGACTCTGCTACGGCTGACTTAGTTTTATGTTTTGTTCGGGCAGGGGTTTTTTATCATTTATTCTGAGTGTTTGTTTTGTGATGATTCTGGCTTTTGGCCTACGTTTTTAAACTGAGTTTTTAATGTGTTCTCGGTGGTTGGCTATTCCTTTTTTTTGTTCCTGTGGTCGGCCAAACACCGTCACATGCTGTGTGCTTTTATTTCGTTTTGTCTGATCTCTGTCGGAGTCTTTCTTGTCCCGTGTCGTTTGACGTCTTTCCTGTTGTTCGTTTTTATTCTCTTTAATTTTTTGGAAAAAGGGACTGATGACCGTCGCAGTCTGGTCCCTTTAATGCCCCAAACCAACCAACCAACCAACCCGTAAGACCAAGGCACCTGCAGTGGCACATACTCCACCGCTACCTACAAGCTCTGTGTCTGAGGATGTGGTGGAGATTCTTGCGTCCGCTAAGGATCTCGATCTCGCTGGTCCCTCAGACGCAATGGTTAGCTCTTGCCCAGGTGCCCCATCGGAGGCAGCAGGGGACCCAGTGGCGAACTTCTTGCTGTGGTAGAGACACACAGGTTTTTGGGTGTAGTTTTTGATGCCCGGTTGACTTGGCTGCCTCATATTCGGCAGTTTAAACAGATGTGTTGGCGGCATCTAAATGCTCTGCGATGCCTGAGCCACACCAGGTGAGGCGCCGACCGATCTACTCTCCTACGGCTCTACCAGGCGTTAATCCAGTCTCGTCTGGATTATGGGAGCCCGGCGTATGGCTCAGCATCCCCAACTGCGCTGCGGGTACTGGACCCAATCCTACACAGCGGAATACACCTTGCCACTGGTGCTTTCCGGACCAGACCAGTGGACAGCATAGTAGTGGAGGCGGGTGTCCCTCCACTGCGGTTACTGCGCCAACGTTTGCTGGCCGCTTATGCTGCCCATGTTTTCAACTTGCCCAGGCATCCTAACTATCGGCTGTTATTCCCACAGTCACACGTCCATCTTTCAGAACGTCGACCCAGGGCTGGATGGACGATCGCAGTCCGCGTCCGAGAGCTTCTCTCCGGGCTTGGGGCTTTACCTCTTCTGCCTCCTTTCCGAGCACCTCTGAGTACCCCCCGTGGTGTGTGCCTCGCTCTCGCTTTCAGCACAGGGCACAGGGCCCGAAGGACTCAGTCCCTCCAGAGGCCTTCCGCCGCCGCTTTCTTTCCATCCTCGCAACGTATCAGGGCTCTGGCATTGTTTACACCGACAGCTCGATGGTTGCTGGTCGTGTCGGTTATGCGCTAACTCTAGGGGTCCATTTCGAACAACGTTCCTTGCCGGATGGCTGCAGCGTTTACACTGCTGAGCTGATCTTTCGTGCCCTAGAGTATATCCGCTCTTGCTCAGGTGAGTCCTTCGTTATCTGTAGCCATTCCCTGAGCGGTTTACGAGCTCTCGACCAGTGTTTCCCTCGTTCCCGTCTGGTGATGGCTATCCAGGAGTCCCTGCGTACTCTTGCCCGTTGAGGCCGCTCTGTGGTGTTTGTGTGGACCCCCGGTCATGTTGGGATACCCGGCAATGAAAATGTTGACCGCCTGGCGAAAGAGGCCACCAGTAAACCACCTCTGGAGATTGGCCTCTCGGTGACCGATTTGCGGGCAATCTTACGCCGAAAACTTTTCGATTAATGGGACACTGAATGGCGCAACCTGCCCATGCCCAACAAACTTCGCCCTATCAAGGCGACGACGACTGTGTGGCGGTCGTCCATGCGGGTCTCCCGCCAGGAGTCTGTTGTCCTCTGCCGGCTGCGCATTGGGCACACTTGGCTGACGCACGGCCACTTATTGCGCCGTGAGGACCCGCCTCTGTGTCGCTGCGGCTCCGTTTTATCTGTGGTCCACGTTTTATAGGAGTGTCCGCTTTTAGTTTTGCTCAGGCAGACGTTCGCACTGCCTGACACGCTCCCTGCCCTTTTAACGGATGACCCTGCTATGGCTGACTTAGTTTTGCGTTTTATTCGAGCAGGGGGTTTTTATCATTTAATCTGAGTGTTTCTGTTTTTTAGCGTTGATTCTGGCTTTCGGCCTCTGATTTTAAACTGAGTTTTTAATGTGTTCTCGGTGGTTGGCTTTTCCTTTTTTTTCTCTATGGTCGGCCAACCACCATCACACTCTGTGTGATTTTAATTTGTTTTGTCTGATCTCTGTCGGAGTATATCTTGTCCTGTGTCGTCTGACGTCTTTCCTGCTGTTCGGTTTTATTCTCTTTGGGTGGTTTTAATTTTTTGGAAAAAGGGACCGATGACCGTCGCAGTGTGGTCCCTTTAATCCCACAACCAACCAATCAACCAGTCATCTACAACTCATACGCAGGCAAATGGACGGTGTCCGATAGCGTTCCCATCCTTGTTCAATCGTACAGGATGAGTTGACCTCTCTCTATAATCTTCTCCGGCTTCACAAGCGATCTCAAAGGACATATCTTTCTACCATCCCTTCTCTAGATGGGCGTGAGTGGTCCTCCCATTCTATATCATGCATGAACTTTACCAGTACTATTGCGCACTTTATACTGCAGTGGAATCAGACGGTCCACTGTCCGTATATTTCACCTCCCTTCTTGATAGTGTTGTTACGCCATCTCTCCAGGAAGAGTATTTCTCTGTATTCCATCACTATGATATCCTTGATATTGTGGCTCGTTCTCCCTCCTACAAATCGCCTGGCCCCGATGGACTTCCCAAAGAGTTTTATATTCGATTTTGGCCCCTAATAAGAGATACGATAACTTCCATAGTGAATGAAGTATGCCACAGAGGCGTTCTCCTGCCCACCTTTAAGGTTGTTAAAATTGTCCTGATCCCCAAAAAGCCGGGAAGTTTGCATGTGGTTCAAGTTCGCCTGATAACCCTCTTTAACTACGATTATAAAATAGTGGCGCCAGCGGTGAATAACCGACTATCAGTATTGTTGGCTACCATTATAGCCAGCCATCAAAGTTGTCTTCCGGGTCTCCTGACTCCCGTTGCTGAATGTCGTGATATAATTTCGATTGCTTCCACTATTCCCGTGCCAAGCGCTTTGCTTTTAATTGGTTTTCACCAAACGTTAGACCGCGTTAATCATGGATTCCTTATGCGAGTATTGAAGACTGTTGGTTTGAACCATGCTGCGCTACGGCTGTTTAGCTCTCTCATCAGTGGTGTTTGGGCGTCCATTGACGTAAATGGCCGTCTTACTTCCCCCATCGCGGTGTGTCAGGGCGTCCTTCAAGGGAGTCCATTACCTATGTCGCTCTACGTGCTGTTTCTGGAACACTTATTGCGAACTATAGCTGCTCGTTTGGGTGGCTGGTCGCTGTAGGGAGAAATGTTTACCATTTGTGCATATGCTGATGACATTATGGTGGTACTCCGTACCCATGATGATATGCCACTGCCGAAGGAAGTTTTGGATGCCTTTTGTCCTCTTGCGGGAGTGTGGGCTAATGACTCAGTTGCGAGTATTTGACGCTGTTGAAATTCCATGGGCTTTGAAAGTCATCCGATATCGTTCGTTGGGTGTTATAATTGTCAGATGTACGCTAAAGATGGGTACGATAAACTGGAAGTTTGACAAGGATAAGATTCAGGGAGCAATCATTGAACACGAGCGTCGCTCTCTCTCACTTTTTCACAAGGTTTGGGCTATGGAAACGTATGTGTTAAGTAAGGCTTATTTTATTGCACAAATTTTCCCCCTTCCTGCGATGATGTACCGCAAGTTGCAAAGTTTAACTGGCGCAACTCTATATTTCGCGTCCTTTATCGGGTCATGGCGCGCCCGCGTCTGCTGGGAGGTTTGGGTCTCCCTGACATTCGGGCTAAGGCTCCTGCCTTATTCATCCGTCGCACCGTTTTAACACGTCAACGCCCCCCCCCCCCTCCCAGTCACTTACAGCTCGCCTTTATGACTGTATCCGACCGGCGAGTTTAAACCCTCCAGCAGATATTGGTAGGATTAGTTATAAACTACGGCACGTTAAGGAATTTTTTCTTGATGTCAGTTATTTAGGAGTAAATATCCTTTCCCAAGAGAATCTTCCCCTAAAAATGTTGTTAAGCAGCTGGCCAGTTCCTCATAGTATTCCCTCTGTGGAAGCCCTGTCGCCAGAAAAGAACTCGAAGATTGTTTGGTCTAACATCAGCCTCCCGATTTTCTCGATGGAAGTGGCGTCCTCGTGGTACCAAGTTGTTCATTATATTGTACCTACCAAAGTGCGACTTTTTCGTATTGGTATTAGTGTGACGGTTTTTTGCCATCGTTGCCATGAAACTGATACATTATATCATTGGTTGATCTCCTGCGGCCATGGCCATTGGAGGTGGCTTCGCCGACAACTGGCTTTTCCACTCAGGACGTCGGAGGTTGCTATCTCGGGTGAGATTCTCATGCGTCCCGATTCAACCTTCTTTCCGCAATCGAAGGACAATGCCATCATGTGGCTTGTTGGACATTACGTCCACTACGTGATGGTGAGTGGATATGACGCAGATCCGTGTGCCTTTCCCCAATATATGGCCACAGCCCATTGGACGTGCCCCGCTGCGGGCTCTGGGGTTAGAATAGGCCCGCGGTATTCCTGCCTGTCGTAAGAGGCGACTAAAAGGAGTCTCAACTGTTTTGGCTATTAATGTGATGGTCCCCACTGGGGTTTGACCTCCATTTTTCCAAATTCTACAGAAGTACGAGCCTTTTGGGGAAGGACACCTTACGTGGTACACCATGACTCCTCTGTGCCCTAAGACCTTGGCACTCGTTATCGTCTTGGCGTCGTAATTGCACCCTCCATCCCTCTTTTTGGGCATACACACTTGATGGTTTGTGTCAGTTACACCATTAGTGCGTCACCATCTGCACCCACTATACCTCTGGACTTCCCATGGCACCCAAAATCCAGCACGGTAGCCAGCCCATTGTGGTGGGGTTGTCATGTACCCTCTAGGTTGTAGTCCCCTGACAACACAGGGATCGTACTGCTGATGCCTGAGCTGACACCTCCCCACATAAGCCAAGGAGTCGATGCTCGTCTCTCTGGGGCATCAGGACTCCCGGCAACGGCCATCCTGCCAGGTGGCTTTTGCTGTGGCTGGGTGGCGCCCGTGGGGAGAGCCCCTGGTTGGAGTGGGTGGCATCGGGGCGGATGCCCCGCAATGAAGCGGGTGAAGTCTCAATACGGTGGCCGCACGACCACCAACGTCTCTAAGCGCGGTAAGACAGAATTTAATGCTGTGACATATAACACCAAATCGTTCCCTTCCCTAGCCACACCATGGGTGGAACGTAGGGCTGCAGACAGACTGGAGCCGTATTCACCGCGATACGTTGTGTGCAGCAGAACCGATGGGGATTCGTTTTTGGGGACTAAGCCTCTCTTCTTTGTTCACCATCTTGAAGATAGGTTTGGGGAAGTAGCATCTCTTTCCAAAATGAGGAGCGGGGTTATTTTGATACAAGCAGTTTCATCTGCACAGTAATGGGCGTTACTCGCCTGTGAGAAGCTCGGTGACATCCCCGTTCACGTCACTCCCCATAAGTCCTTAAATTTGGTCCAGGGGATTATCTTTCATAAAGATCTTCTGCTACAGTCTGATGACGAACTACTAGAGAACCGGGCACGATGAAGTGTGCACCTTGTCCGTCATGTCTTTAGGGGCCCCCAGGATAATAGGGTCGCTACCAGTGCATTCATCCTGGCCTTTGAGGGTGACTGCTTGCCTGAGAAGGTCAAGGTCATGATCTACTGGTGCGATGTCAAGCCGTATGTCCCGCCCCCTATGTGATGCTTCCAGTGCTGGAAGTTCGGACATATGTCCTCAGGATGCACTGCCAGCCCCATGTGTCGTGATTGTGGCCGACCTTCACATACTAATGCTCCTTGTGCTCCGCCTACCACCTGCGTTAACGGTGGGGAGCATCATTCTCCCTGCTCGCCGACTGTGCAGTCTACCAAAGAGAGCGGAAGATACAAGAAATTAAGATCCTGGACCGTTTAACCTACGAAGAGGCAAGGAAGAAGCTAGAACGGCTCAACCCCACATCTATGTTGAGGAGTTATGCTGCTGCAACTCTGCCGCCAGCAGTTCCAGCACAGACTCCCTTCTCAGTTGGCCCACACAACGGTCCAGTTCCGCCTGCCCCACTGCTGGTAGGGGCCACACTCTCTTCCACTGCTCCCAAAACACCCGGTTTGGGAGCGGTGGACCCTGACCAGCTGGGGACATCCATCCCCACCTCTCAGCCAGAGAGGCAACAGCCTCCTCCGGCTGCTCAGCCGGAGAGACAACAGCCTCCTCCGGCTCCTCAGCCGGAGAGGCAACAGTCTCCTCTGGCCTCACTTGTTCGGAACGGATCCCTTGTGGGAGTCCCTTCCAAGGACTTCCCCAGTGTCTCACAAGACACTAGCCAGTGGCTGAAGAAGCCACCAACTGCTGGTCGAAGGGCTTCACGCTCTGCCTCTGTTCCTGATAATGTGTCAGGAAAGCCCTCCCAGCAAGCAAACCCTCCTCCCAAAGACAAGAGAGAGAAGAGGAAGATCTCCAAGAAGCATAAGGACCCAGTGGTTCCCGCGCCACCGCTTCCTGTCAGCTCAGCCTCTGATGATGAGGTCGAGCTCTTTGCGTCCCCTGATGACCTCGATCTCGCCGTCTCAGAATCGATGGCAGTTGCGGCGTCAGTCACTCAGTCGGTGGCGGCATGTGACTCTGTGAAGTAATTCGCTTTTTCCGTGCCTTAATGCCCCTACAGGACGCGCTTTGTACAATCCTCCAGTGGAATTGTGGCGTGTATTTTAGCCATCTACCTGAGCTACGACAGCTTCTAAGCATGACACCTGCTTTCTACATTGCCCTCCAGGAAACCTGGTTCCCGGCAATGCGGACCCCTGTCCTTCGTGGATACAGGGGTTATTACTGCAACCGTAGCACTTACAATTGTGTGTCAGGTGGAGCCTGCGTTATGTCCTTACCTCTGTATATAGTGCCCCTGTGCCCCTTGAAACATCATTGGAAGCTGTGGCTGTCCACGTAAGGACTACCCAGGACATAATCGTCGGCAGTGTCTATCTCCCTCCAGGTGGTACAGTCCCCTGACCGAATTGGCTGCACTTGTCGCCCAACTCCCCACGCATTTTCTTCTCCTGGGGGATTTTAACGCCCACAATCCCCTGTGGGGTGGAACGAAGGTTACTGGCCGAGGCAGAGAGGTCGAGAATCTCATTTCCCAACTCGACCTCGGTCTTTAAAACACAGGCGCCGCCACACATTTCAGTGTGGCGCATGGCACGTTCTCGGCCATAGATCTGTCGTTGTGCAGCCCAGGGCTTTTACCATCGGTCCACTGGAGAGTCCATGACGACTTGTGTGGCAGTGACCAGTTTCCCATCTATTTGTCACTGCCCCATTGTCATTCTTGTGGGCGCCTGCCCCGCTGGGCTCTCAAAAGGGCTGACTGGCCGGCTTTTACTTCCGCTGCCACCATTGCGTCTCCCCCACCGGGTGACATTGACGAGGTGGTCCGTGTATTGGCCACGTCAATCACTTCTGTGGCTGAGGCTGCCATCCCACGCTCTTCTGGACTCCCTTGGAGGAAGGCTGTACCCTGGTGGTCGCCGGAGATTGCTGAGGCTATTCACGACCTTAGGCGGGCTCTCCAGCGTCGTAGGCGGCACCCGTCTCTGGAGACCCTCATCGCCTTTAAGAGGCTCCATGCCTTGACCCGTCGTCTTATTGCACGGCGTAAGCAGGAGTGCTGGGAGAGGTATGTCCCATCCTTGGGCTCCCGTGTCTCCCCCTCGCTCGTTTGGTCCCGGATCCGGCGGATTTATGGATACCACACCCCTATGTGTGTCCCTGGGATCTTCCTGGTCGGCGCTGTCTGCACGGACGCTGCCGCCATTGCTGACCGCCTTGCCGCGCGATTTGCTACGAGCTCTGCGACTGCAACTTACCCTCCCACCTTTCGATCTCTAAAGGAGCAGGCCGAGCAGACGCCGTTCTCATTCCTCTCGCGTCGTTGTGAAAAATACGATGCTCCTTTCAGCGAGAGGGAATTCCTCGCTGCCCTCGCCGATTGCCCTGATACAGCACCAGGACCAGACTACATCCACGCACAGATGCTGAAGCATTTCTCCAGGGACTGCCAGAGACACATCCTCACCATCTTTAACCGCGTTTGGAGCAAGGGCTTGTTCCCGTCGCAATGGCGAGAGGGTGTTATTGTCCCAATCTTGAAGCCCGGTGCGGACCCACTGGCGGTGGACAGCTATCGTCCCATTATGCTCACCAACGTTTTATGCAAATTGCCCGAACGTATGGTGGGGCGGCGTTTGTGTTAGGTCCTTGAGTCGCGCAGTCTCCTCGCTCTATCCCAGGGTGGCTTCCGTCGGAGCCAGTCTGCTGCGGACAATTTGGTGCGGCTGGAATTTGCTATCCATACGGCCTTTGCCCGACGTCAGCATCTTGTTGCTGTATTTTTTGATCTGCGGAAGGCGTATGACACCACATGGAGGCATCACATCCTTGCTACGTTGCATGAGTGGGGTCTTCGTGGTCAGCTCCCGGTTTTTCTTGAAACCTTTTTATTGCGCCGCTCTTTCCGGGTGCAAGTCGGTGCCGCCTCTAGTTCATCTTATATACAGGAAAATAGGGTCCCGCAGGGCTCAGTGTTGAGCGTCTCCTTATTTCTGGTGGCCATTAATGGTCTGGCTGCAGCCGTGGGGTCGTCGGAGTCTCCTTCTTTGTATGCCGATGACTTCTGCATCTCATTTAGCTCAACGACTACGGGAGTCGCCGAACGCAGGCTGCAAGTAGCCGTTCGCAGGGCAACATCATGGGCTCTGACATATGTTTTCAATTCTCTGCCGCCAAGACTCGAGTTATGCACTTCTGCAGGCGTCGGATGGTCCATCCTCATCCTGAACTTTACCTCGGCGGCCACGTACTTGAAGTGGTGGACACTAGCTGCTACTTAGGACTCATCTTTGATGCCCGGCTCACATGGGTTCCTCATATTACTCAGCTGAAGCAAAAGTGCTGGCGGCATCTCAACGCCCTCCGCTGCCTCAGCCACACTACTTGGGGTGCTGATCGCTGCATGCTGTTGCGATTGTACAGAGCCCTTGTGCAGTCCCAGCTTGATTATGGGAGCCCGGCCTATGGGTCTGCATCACCCTCAGTGTTGAAGTTGTTAGACCCCATACACCACTGTGCGGTTCGGCTCGCAACTGGCGCTTTCCGTACGAGCCCCGTGGATAGTCTACTGGTGGAGGCCGGGGTTCCCCCACTGCAGATTCGCCGCCATCGACTGCTCGCCGACTATGCTGTCCACGTGCATTGCTCGCCGGGCCATCCCAATCATCGCCTGCTTTTCCCTGCCATGGTCCTCCATCTGCACAAACGGCGACCTAGGTCTGGGCTTTCGATTGCTGTCTGCGTCCAGTCCCTGCTGTCGGAACTGGGGTTATTCCTTCTTCTGCCTCCCTTCTGGGTCCGTGCACCTACGCCTCCCTGATGTCTGCCCCGGCCGTCCGTCCGTCTGGACTTGGCATGGGGCCCCTAGGACTCGGTTCCGCCTGTGGCCCTCCGTCGCCGATTTCTTGCGCTCCTCGCCTCATTTTCGGGCTGTGAGACTGTCTACACTGATGGTTCCCTGGTTGATGGTCGTACTGCCTACGCTTTTGCTCACCCTGCCCATGTTGAACAACGCTCCTTGCCCGCTGGCTGCAGTATTTTTACTGCAGAGCTGGTGGCCATCTTGCGCGCTCTTGAGCATATGCGTTCCTGCTCAGGTACGTCCATCGTCATCTGGAGTGACTCCCTGAGCAGCCTCCAGGCTATCGACCGCTGCTATACCTCTTCTCTGGTATCATCTATTCAGGAGTCTGTTTCTGCCATTACCTGCTCTGGTCGTTCGGTGGTCTTTGTTTGGACACCAGGTCATGCTGGCATCCCAGGGAACGAACGTGTCGACAGTCTGGCCAAAGGGGCGATCGACGCCCGAGCTTTGGAGATCGGCCTCCCGGCTCGTGATCTGCAGTTGGTGTTGCGGCGTAAGGTGCTTGGGATGTGGAATGATGAGTGGCGTGGCCTGACATCCCCGAATAAACTGCAAGCTGTTAAGGAGTCAATGTATGGCGGTCCTCCCTGCGGGCTTCTCGCAGGGACTCTGTCGACCACTGTCGGCTCCGCATCGGCCATACCTACCCGACGCATGGCCATCTTTTGCGTCAGGAGGATCCCCCCTGTGTCGGTGTGGGTCCTGGCTGACGGTCACCCACATTTTATTGGAGTGTCCCCGACTGCGCACCCTCCGGCAGTCTTTTAATCACCCGGGCACTATGCCTTTGGTTTTATGTGTCGATGCCTCCATGGCTGACGACGTTTTAAATTTTTTATCCATGGTAGTCCTTTTTATGGTTACATTTAGGGAAGTCCTGCACCTTTCCCTTTCTGTGTCTCTTGTCCTCGAGTCTCTCGTAATTGGTTGTTGTTTTGGTGTGTAGTCGGATGGTTGACTCTTTCCCTATTTTTGTTCTCGTGGTCGGTCAAACAGTCTCCGGCCATCTTCTTTTCTTCTGTTTCTTTCTGTCTGGTGTTCATCTGTACTCTTCTTGTCTGTAGCGTTCGTTGCCACATTTGTGTTCTTTCAGTGCCTGGGGGGAGTCTCCTCCCCCCTGGGGTTTTACCTGCTCCACAAATTTTCGGCTCGCCTGTTTTTGGAATGGGGGACTGATGACCTTCGCTGTTTAGTCCCCCTAAAACATCCCAACAACCACCACCACCACCATTGGACGTGGCTCAGGGTGCCCCGTTATCGTGAACTTTTTTCTAATATTCTGTATCTTGATTTTCATCGACAAGGCGTTGGATGAGTTGCCATCCCCCCCTTCTTTTTTTGTGTGGACACTCTTGTTTGGATTTAAATGTTCCATGAGGTAGAAGCGACGGAGGAAAGAAGGTGTGGGCATGTTAAAAAATTAACGCCCCATTCCTTCAAATACTTTTTTTCTGATTTAACCCTTTTGTTTTTGTCGAAATAACTTCTTTTGTTTTACTTTAATTGATTGCCTTCAATAAGTGCCTTGAAAAAAACAAACAAAAAAACTGAAGATTTTACGTTTTTGAAGGAATACACTGCCATTTGAGTGTATCTTTCGGTGTGTTTCCTGTGCAAAAATGTGGTAATCGTATTCCTTTCTGAGGTTGTTTTCGCGTGAAAAAAAAAACTAAAAAAAGAGGCTACCGTTATTGCCTATGGATCACGGTGTCCCAGGTTCGATTCCCGGCCGATTTGAAGATTATCTCTGCCTGGGGACTGGGTGTTTTTGTTGTCCTCCATTTCATCATTATCATGATTTGTGAGAAAGACTAGATTGGAGTGGGAAAAGAAAATGGACTGTGTAATAACTGAGCCTTTGTACGACGCTGAAGAACGCGCAGTTGAGCGCCCCACAAACCAGACATCATCATCAGTAAATTAAAAATAAAAATACTG
Source organism: Schistocerca nitens (assembly GCF_023898315.1). NCBI lineage: Eukaryota > Metazoa > Arthropoda > Insecta > Orthoptera > Acrididae > Schistocerca > Schistocerca nitens. Next base: position 40,979,318 of record NC_064617.1, on the reverse strand, counting down.
AATCCCATGCTGCAATTTTTCATTATATGAGAAAAAATGTTAATCAGTGCGTTACGTATTTCCAACACCAATCCACGTAGCAGTACTTTATACAATCAGAGTAGGGAGGAAAAACCCACATGCACACATTCCTGTCTGCAAATACAGATTTTTAATTACACGTCAGCGTCACACAAATAGAGCGTTTAGAAAACAAAGCTAATTTTGCGATTCTTTAACTTCTCCAGGCGTATTAGTTGATCAAACAATCCACGGGAGTACTGCCGGTCCAACGGGCACAAAACAACGGCTTCCAGACATGTCCCATCGTCATGTGCGCTGACGAACTTCTTTATTTATTTTTAAATCTTTCATTTCACCTCTGGAGGAGAGGGTGGCTGCAAGGAAGCATAGCCATTTTCAGCCAATAGTTGTAGTTTGTGCTCCTGTGAGAAACTTTATTTAGGATAACTGGTGGCTTATTTAATTTTGTAGGATTTTTAACTGCATATAGATGGATAGCTGAGAGGAAGATGTTGTTCATTAAGTTTCCTTCATACCGAATCCCGGAATTTGCCTTACGGCTGAGCTAAAAAGTCTCGGTCAATAAAATCGCTGTAAGGATTAGTTGCCTGTTGTTCGTCTTAGATATCTTCATATTATCTCAGTGGTCTTGATAACGTTATAGCGTGATCTTGGGATTTTGTTGATGCAGAAAATTTATGTCTAATTCTGCAGAATATGAGAAACTTTAAAATCTAGTCGAGTAGAGACTACTCTCTTCTTCTGTGGGTGTTCATTGAAGTAACTTTGCTGAGTAGTTTGTTCTTTCTATATCAGGCTGCTACATCATTCCAAATCCTTGTATGTGTTTCCGTTTGTGGACAATTTCACTGATTTCTTCGTTTTCCAGAGGATTATGTTGGAGTGAATTCGAAACTGCTTCGTGAATAATGTAGGGATGAAATGCATACTTGAATTTCGGAAAATTAATCGTTGTAGGATCGTGCTGGAGGAGTGATTTTGTAAGTATGTTGTTATGTAGTGATGTTGAACGCGAATATGTTCTTTTATTCCGTTAGTATCATCTTGGTTTCAAATTTTTAGTGAAGGGAGTTTTTGGGAATTCATGTTGTAGATCTATTCTGGTCAGTAGATAGAGCTTTTCATCGTTTGATTGGACTACACAATCCATGGTTAAGATCCATATTACAGAATGCGCCGAAAAAGTATTTTGTATGTAAGAAGGGAATTGGTTGCGCCACTTTATTTCACGAAACGCACTAGATGAAGTCGCCCTTCAACTTATTTAATATTTCTAGTCGAGTTTTTCTGCTGATTTCAGAGGTCATCTAGATAGATTCCAGATATCTGACGTTTAGTTGTGGAGTAATTTCTTGTCCCCAGTGTCCAAAACGGAGTTTGTGGGTATCCTGTTTTTGGCGATTAATGATACAGCTATGTCTGAATAGGAAAAGCTAACTTTTGGTTGGATTAGATCGGTTTCTTCATTTATTTATCCAGGTTTTAAGTTTGCTGATGAAACTCTTGTCTTGTTATTAATTGCATCCCTGATGGGTACATAACACCAATAAGTGGTGTCATCAGCGTACAGGACTATGTTTTTCACTCACCTAGGTGTTGGGATGTCCGCTGTATATATCGTACATAAAGTGGACATGAGGGCACCCTGAGGGACTGCTTTAGCTGTGGAGTAGCACGATTTTTGATCCCAACTCGCACTTTTCTGTTTATGATGAGGTTAGATACAAATTGGACTATTTCAGGTGGGCGGTTTTATTTTAGCATTTTGTGAAGACGCGCATTCTATACCTTTTCAAAGGTACGTTCTGTGTCTAAAAAGAGGGTATCAATCGCATCTGTTGAATTGCAGATTTCTGCTATATTGTTAGTTAGTCTTAATAATCGATCAATGGTACTGTCACTTTCTGAAACTAGCTTCTTCATGTGGTATAACGCTGTTGTCTTCTGCAAACTGTTTTTGTCTGTTATTAATTATTTTTTTCAAGGTCTTGCCAATTATTGGAAGTAACGTGGTAAGTCTCTATGAGTAATGGTTGTTTTTGTGTTTTCCACGTTTCGGAATCATGATAATCTGTGTATGTTTCCACTGGAGTAAATACACTCATGAGTGTTGCTAAATCTTATTATCTTTAGGCAAAGAAATGTATTATCTTCTCAATAACCTCCAAATCGTGAGCTCATCCATAATTTTGTATATGAAATTAGTGAATTTACTCAGAGCAGTTTTCTTGCCCAAGCCTCCTGGACACTTTCACAACCCAAACTAATCATCAAATTAATTAAATTAAGAAGACTTGGCCTTAACTTGCTTGTGTACCCATGTACGACCACAATAAACTAAAAACAGTGAAGCGTGGAGGAAGTATGAATGAAAACAGTGGCGTATTTAAGTTTACAAAATAGTGACAAGTTTTATTAATCCTTTTGTAATTACAACTAGCTGATAAAGCTTATACAGAAATCATAAACACAAATCAGAAAAGGGAATAGTGTTTGTTTTGCAAAGCAATGATTGGGATGGAAGCTATGCGAAGTCTTCCTCGGATCAATCCTTTTACAACACAAAATGACTTTGTTGACATGAATCCACTATGAGGTCCAACTTTATTCAAATGGAATAAACTACGACCAAGTATACCACACACTGTGGTTCACCTGATTAACAGGAAGCTGTGAACACCATTTAACAAACTTACGCCGTCGCAGCAGTGTTTCGCCCTTTGACTTTGATTCAGGCGGCAGTTGGAAACGGCGTGCGGTGCGCTAAGGAGCTGTAGTGGTCTGACGTGTCCACGAAAATTTGCGAACTGAGCGGTCTGGCGTTCTGATTATTAGAACACGTGAAACTTCCCTATCTGATCCCTGAAATCCCGACAGATTTCAGTGTGAGGTGCACCCGTTCGCTCTTCTGGCCAAATCGATCTGACTCACAGGCACCACGGTGTGTGCTGGAATTATAAAACGTCAGATGGCCGAATCAGAACGAATAAGTTCACCCTCATGACGCACGATATGTGGGATGTGATATGCAGTTCCACTGTCAATACAGCGGGAAACTGCCACTGGCTCTTAGTCCACCACAAGATACAGACAACAGGTCTCACCCACTAGGGAAAGACCGGAAGTTCTCCACTAGGGAAAGACCGGACGACGACGAAGGCAAAGAACCACAACCAATTTCCGCCAAGCCCCGCTACGGGAGCCGAATTAGCAAAAACCAAACCGCCCCCACAGTGCAGAAACCAATGAAACTATCCTCTGTTCATTGAATCTCATCTCTTGACTGCTCTATTGGCCTCGTAATCAATCCACACACAGCTAGGGTGTTCTCGCGCTTGCTGAGCAAGCCTCCATTTTGCACCAGCCGAGAGGAGCCAATCAGCGACTCCAAATTTCTCTTGTCCGAAAAAAGATGATTTTAGACTAGGGAGATGTCGTTTTCAGGGTAAGAATGGCCATGTTTTGGCGAAAAAGCATCTGCCTAGACGATTTCATATCCCTCATTTACGGGGAGGTCTAATCTTTCCACGCTAACCATTCCCAGTTTCTGAAAGAATGGTGTTAAGCTTCCCAAATACCCGTGCCCATCAAATATGTTTCTGGCGCTGGCTAAATGAACATGGCGAGCTCCTAGCGTCAGTGGGCCTTACAGCCTTGCCTCCTCTAGACAGGTACACCAGCTGTTATGTCCGTATCGTCCCAGGATCTAACGTGAGAATGCACAGACCTTTATGACCTTCACACTGTTTGCACAATAGCTCAATTTGCAGCAGTCTCTCTTACGTGACTTCCTCCACCCACTTTCTGCCAACTGGTCGCCGTCCCGTCACGTGGCCGAAGAAAAATGTTTTATGAACCGGCGGCCTTCTGTTGACCCTGAGTAGGAGGGTGAGAGGGCTTTGGCGAGAAATCTCTCTGCAAGTACGACCCACTGGCGGTGCTTCCCAGAGTCACTCACAAAGGTAGGTCACTGCACTCAGCATTTTGGTCCCCAACTCATCTCTCCTCTGTTCTCCGTCACCTACACTGTGGCCTCTTGGTTACCAGTTCTCTACAAGTTACACATGCAATGATAAACACATTGTGCCCACAATTTCCCCGTGTAAAAAAGTCATAAACCACACTTAGCAAATGTAGGGGAACACCGAGATCATGACCTAAAACATGAACGTTAATCTGACTGACAGTGTTCTTAAAGTGTGAAAGAGGCATGCCACTTCTCGGCCTGTCCTGACGTTCTATGATGCTTTTCTTTGATGCATTATTAATAAAATCAGATCGTACTGTTTCGACGATTAGCTGGTTCTAGCTGACAGCGTCTTAATTGCTATCGTGTTGGATTTCTTGCTTAAAAATTTCTGTTTTATGGTTTCTGTAGTCGATGAGTGCTCCAGTTTATGTTGTCATTTTTGTCGTTTTTTTATGATGAGGATGTGTTATCTGGTAATGCTATCACCGTCTCAACGTCATTGCAGTTACTAGCCATTCGCCTTGCGCACATAATGTGATCTACTGTGGAGGTTCCAGCGTAATTGACGAAAGTAGATGAATCATTATCGAAGTGGATTACACTGTTGTTTAGATGTGCAATGGGGAAATCGCCCTTTTTTTATTCCTTCGAAAACAACAGTGGATCTGGCATTAGGCTCTCCTGCCCCTTGCGGGTTCGGGGGTTATAATATGCCCGTGGTATTCCTGCCTGTCGTAAGAGACGACTAAAAGGAGTCTCCAACGTTTTGGCCTTTATGTGATGGTCGCCTGTTGGGTTTGACCTCCATATCTCAAAATTCTTCCAAACACCGAACCGATTGGGGAAGGGCGCCTTACATGGTGCATTGTGTCCATCGTGCGTTGAGACCTTTCGCCAGCTTATTCGTCGTTGTATTGCACTCCTGCCTGCTCTCCATCTCTCGGGCATGGCTACGTTCATTCGTAATATTTCCGCCATGCAATTTGCAGTGCCGCTTTCTGGACTGACGATGCACATGGACTACTTGTTACCTAATATCCAGCACGGTAGCCAGTCCATTGTGGGGGGGCCGCCATGTACCCTGTTGGTTGTAGCCCCAGACAACACAGGGATCGCTCTGCTGATGCCTGCGCTGTTAACTCTCCACGTATGCCAAGGACAAGATGCCTATCTCCCTGGGGCATCGGGACTCCCGGCAATGGCCATCCTGCCAGGTGGCCTTTGCTGTGGCTGGGTGGCGCCCGTGGGGAGGGCCCTTGGTCGGTGTAGGTGGCTTCAGGATGGCTGACACGCAATGAAGCGTGGCACATCTTCTCTTGCTGGTGGCCAGCCACCAGCAGTCTCTAAGCGTTCGAGTGCCCATTTTCAAGGTAACGTTTATGACCCCAAATCGTTCCCCTCCCTCGCCACACATGGGAGGAACGAAAGGCATTGCATGAAAGTGAGACGTATTCGCCCAGATATCTTGTCTGTACCAGAGCTGATGGGGAATCTTTTATATCCGTGAAGCCTCAGTTCTTTGTAGAGCATTTAGAGGACAAGTTTGGGGAGGTGGAGGGCTTGTCCAAGATGCGGTCCGGATCGGTGTTGATAAAAACGGCATCCTCTGCCCAGTCGCGGGCCTTGCTCGCTTGTACTAAGCTGGGGGATGTCTCTTTCAATATCACGCCCCATAAAAGTCTGAATATGGTCCAGGGCATTTCCACAGGGATCTCCTTTTACAGTCCGATGACGAGCTGCGCGCCAACTTGGAGCGACGAGGTGTCCATTTCGTCCGGCGCGTCCACCAGGGTCCGAGGGATCGTCAAGTTGCCACCAGTGCCTTCATCTAGGCTTTCGAGAGTGACACGTTACCTGAGAAGGTCAAGGTGATGGTGTACCGTTGTGATGTCAGGCCATATATCCCTCCCCCGATGCGGTGCTTCAAGTGTTGGAAGTTCGGCCATATGTCTTCACGTTGTGCTTCCGACCTCGTCTGTCGCGATTGCGGTCGACCATCCCATCCTGATCATCCCTGTGCCCCGCCTCCAATCTGTGTGAACTGTGGTGCGCACCATCCGCCTTGCTCGCCAGACTGTCCGATTCTGCAGAAGGAGCGGAGGATCATGGAAATCAAGACTCTCGACCGCCTGACGTAGACTGAGACGAAGCGGAAATATGATCGGCTTCATCCAGTGCGCATGACAGCTTCTTATGCCGCAACTGTCACTCCTGCTACCGTTCCATCCGCTCCAGCCAGCTCTCAGAGTCGAGGTCCCACACCTGCCCCCTTGATGGTGGGGGGCACTAAACCCCCTGTTGCTCCTGCTCCATCTACTTCAGGAGCAACACCCCCCCCCCCCCCAACCATCGGGGACATCAGTTCCCCCTTCCCAGCCGGAGAAGCGTAAGACTTCTTCGGCTACAAGCAGAAGAAGAAGAAACTCCCCAAGGCTACCGATATTGCGGTGGCACCCATTCCACCGCTTCCTACAAGCTCTGCGTCTGAGGATGACTTGGAGATTCTGGAGTCCACTGAGGACATGGATCTCGCCAGTCCCTCAGACGCAATAGGGGCCCCGGAGGCGTAATCTGCCTCCCGAGTCCCTTCACGCCTTTCCCATCCATGGCCAATACCATCCTCCAGTAGAACTGCAGCGGTTTCTTCCACCATCTAGCGGAGCTCCGCCAACTTATCAGCCTTCATCCTTCCCTTTGCATTGCTCTGCAGGACACTTGGTTTCCAGCATTGCGAACCCCCGCCCTCCATGGCTATCGGGGTTATTTTGAGAACCGGGCAGCTTATGAAAGGGTGTCTGGTGGCGTCTGCATATATATATTCAACTCTCTTCACAGCGAGTTTGTACCTCTACAAACAGCTTTAGAGGCTGTCGCTGTTCGGGTGTGGACGCCACAGGCTATTACCGTCTGCAGTATTTATCTTCCACTGGATGGTGTTGTCGCGCAGCATGTCCTGGCTGCTCTGATAGCCCAACTGCCGCCACCTTTCTTGTTGCTGGGCGATTTCAATGCCCAAAAACCTCTATGGGGTGGGACTGTCTCCGATGACCGCGATCGTGCCGTGGGCTCAGCTCGACCTTAGCCTCTTGAACACCGGTGCTCCCACGCATTTCAGTGTGGCCCATGGCTCGTTCTCGGCCATCGATCTCTCTCTTTGCAGCCCCGGACTTGTCCCATCCCTCCACTGGCGAGTGCATCCTGACCTGTGTGATAGTGACCATTTTCCCATCTAATTGTCCCTGCTCCAGTGTCATTCTTCTTGGCGCCTGCCCCGCTGGGCTCTCCACAGGGCTGGCTGGCCGGGTTTTACTTACGCGGCAACCATTGAGTCTCCCCCACCGGGTGACATTGACGAGGCGGTCCGTGTCTTAACCACGTCAATCATTTCGGCTGCCGAGGCTGCCATCCCACGCTCTTCTGGAGTCCCTCGGAGGAAGGCTGTACCCTGGTGGTCGCCGGAGGTTGCTGAGGCTATTTGCGACCGTAGACGGGCTCTCCAGCGTCATAGGCGGCACACGTCTCTCGAGACCCTCATCGCCTTTAAGAGGCTCCGTGCCTTGGTCTGTCGTCTTATTACATGGCGTAAGCAGGAGTGCTGGTAGCCGTATGTCTCATCCTTGGGCTCCCGTGTCTCCCCCACGCTCGTGTGGTCCCGCATCCGGCGGATTTATGGACACCAGACCCCTATGGGTGTCCCTGGGATCTCCTTGGACGGCGCTGTCTGCACGGACGCTGCCGCCATTGCTGAACACCTTGCTGCCCACTTTGCTAAGAGCTCTGTGACTGCAACTTATCCCCCTGCCTTTCGCACTCTCAAGGAGCGAGCCGAGCGGACGCCATTATCATTCCACACGCGTCGTTCTGAAACATACAATGCTCCCTTCAGCGAGAGGGAATTCCTCGCTGCCCTCGCCGATTGCCCTGATACAGCACCAGGACCAGACTGCATCCACGCACAGATGCTGAAGCATCTCTCCAGGGACTGCCAGAGACACATCCTCACCATCTTTAACCGCATTTGGAGCGAAGGCGTGTTCCCGTCGCAATGGCGAGAGGGTGTTATTGTCCCCATCTTGAAGCCCGGTGCTGACCCACTGGCGGTGGACAGCTATCGTCCCATTACCATCACCAACGTTTTGTGCAAATTGCTCGAACGTATGGTGGGGCGGCGTTTGTGTTGGGTCCTTGAGTCGCGCGGTCTCCTCTCTCCATCCCAGGGTGGCTTCCGTCGGAGCCAGTCTGCTGCGGACAATTTGGTGCGGCTGGAATTTGCTATCCATACGGCCTTTGCCCAACGTCAGCATCTTGTTGCTGTACTTTTTGATCTGCGGAAGGCGTATGACACCACATGGAGGCATCACATCCTTGCTACGTTGCATGAGTGGGGTCTTCGTGGTCAGCTCCCGGTTTTTCTTAAAACCTTTCTATTGCGCCGCTCTTTCTGGGTGCAAGTCGGTGCCGCCTCTAGTTCATCTTATATACAGGAAAATAGGGTCCCGCAGGGCTCAGTGTTGAGCGTCTCCTTATTTCTAGTGGCCATTAATGGTCTGCCTGCAGCCGTGGGGTCGTCGGTGTCTCCTTCTTTGTATGCCGACGACTTCTGCATCTCATTTAGCTCCACGACTACGGGAGTCGCCGAACGCAGGCTGCAAGTAGCCGTTCGGAGGGCAGCATCATGGGCTCTGACTCATGGTTTTCAGTTCTCAGCAGCCAAGATTCGCGTTATGCACTTCTGCAGGCATCGCATGGTCCACCCTCATCCTGAACTTTACCTCGACGGGCACCTGCTTGAAGTGGTGGACACTTGCCGCTTCTTAGGACTCGTCTTTGATGCCCGGCTCACATGGGTTCCTCATATTACTCAGCTGAAGCAAAAGTGCTGGCGTCACCTCAACGCCCTCCGCTGCCTCAGCCACACTACTTGGGGTGCTGATCGCTGCATGCAGTTGCGATTGTACAGAGCCCTTGTGCAGTCCCAGCTTGATTATGGGAGCCTGGCCTATGGGTCTGCATCACCCTCAGTGTTGAAGTTGTTAGACCCCATACACCACTGTGGGGTTCGGCTCGCAACTGGCGCTTTCCGTACGAGCCCCGTGGATATTCTACTGGTGGAGGCCGGGGTTCCCCCACTGCAGATTCGCCGCCATCAACTGCTCGCCGACTATGCTGTCCATGTGCATTGCTCGCCCGGTCATCCCAATCATCGCCTGCTTTTCCCTGCCGTGGTCATCCATCTGCCCGAACGGCAACCTAGGGCTGGGCTTTCTATAGCTGTCCGCGCCCAGTCCCTGCTGTCCGATCTGGGGTCATTCCCTCTTCTGCCTCCCTTCCGGGTCCATGCACCTACGCCTCCCTGGTGTTTGCCCCGGCCATCCATCCGTCTGGACTTGGCACAGGGGCCCAAGGACTCGGTTCCGCCTGTGGCCCTCCGTCGCCGTTTTCTTGCGCTCCTCGCCTCATTTTCGGACTGTGAGACTGTCTACACTGATGGTTCCCTGGTTGATGGTCGCACTGCCTACGCTTTTGCTCACGATGCCCACGTTGAATAGCGCTCCTTGCCCGCTGGCTGCAGTATTTTTACTGCAGAGCTGGTGGCTATATTGCGCACTCTTGAGCATATGTGTTCCTGCTCAGGTACGTCCATCGTCATCTGTAGTGACTTCCTGAGCAGCCTCCAGGCCATGGACCGCTGCTATCCATCTTCTGCTCTGGTGTCCTCTATTCTTCCCCCATTACCCACTCTGGTCGTTCGGTGGTATTTGTTTGGACGCCAGGTCACATTGGCATCCCGGGGAACGAACGTGTCGACAGGCTGGCCAAAGGGGTGATCGACGCCCCAGCTTTGGAGATCGGCCTTACGGCTCGCGATCAGCAGCTGGTGTTGCGCCGTAAGGTGCTTGGGATGTGGTCTGCTGAGTGGCATGGCATGACAGCCCAGAATAAACTGTGGGCTGTCAAGGAGACGACCGATGTGTGGCACTCCTCCCTGCGGACTTCTCGCAGGGACTCTGTTATCCTGTGTCGGCTCCGCATCAGCCATACCTACCTGACGCACGGCCATCTTTTGCGTCAGGAGGATCCCCCCCTGTGTCGGTGTGGGTCCCGGGTGACAGTCGCCCACATTTTATTGGAGTGTCCCCGACTGCGCACCCTCCGGCAGTCTTTTAATCTCCCGGGCACTTTGCCTTTGGTTTTAAGTGACAATGCCTAAGTGGCTGATGACGTTTTAAATTTTCTCTGTGGTAGTCCTTTTTATGGTTCAATTTAGTGCGGTCCTGCATCTTCCCCTGTCTGTGTCTTTTGTCCTCACTTCTCTCCATATTTGTTGCTGTTTTGGTGTGTAGTCGGATGGTTGACTCTTTCCCCTTTTTTTTTGTTCTTGTGGTGAGTCAACCAGTTTCCGGCCGTCTTCTTTCCTTCTGTTTCTTTCTGTCTGGTGTTCGTCTGTACTCTTCTTGTCTGCAGTGTTTTTGCCTAATTTGTGTCCTTTTCGTGCCTGGGGTGGGGAGTCTCCTTCCCCTTGGGGTTTTACCTGCTTCGTGCATTTATGTCTCGCCTGTTTTTTGGAATGGGGGACTGATGACCTTCGCTGTTTAGTCCCCCCCTTAAACATCCCAACAACCACCAACAACAACAATGGCCATCCTGCCAGGTGGCCCTTGCTGAGGTTGTGTTGCGCCTGTGGAGAGGGCCCTTGGTCGGAATGGGTCGCATCAGGGTGGATGACCCGCAAGAAGCGTGGTACATCATCTCTCGCTGGTGGCCAGCCGCCAGCAGTCTCTAAGCGTTCTCGGGCTCAATTTAAAGCTCAGAAATACGATCCCAAAACGTACCCCTCACTGGCCACGCCGTGGGAGGAGCGTAAGTCTCAGGATGGAAGTGACAGTTATTCGCACCAGTTCCTAGTTTGTAAGAGAGCTGATGGGGAGTCTTTCATGTCCAAAAAGCCTCAGTTCTTCGTAGAGCATTTAGAGGACAAGTTTGGGGAGATGGAGGGCTTGTGCAAAATGCGATCTGATGAAAATGGCATCCTCTGCCTAGTTACGAAGGTTACTTGCTTGTGACAACTTGGGGGATGTTTCCATTACCGTCACACCCCATAAGAGTTTAAATATAGTCCAGGGTATTATTTACCATAGGGACCTTCTTTTGCAGTCTGATGACGAGCTGCGCCCCGATTTAGAGCCTCGAGGTGTTCATTTCGTCCGGAGCGTTCGTCGGGGTCCAAAGGATAATCAGATTGCTACTGGTGCCTTCATCTTTGCCTTCGAGGGTGATACATTACCAGAGAAGATGAAGGTGATGGTCTACCGTTATGTCAAGCCTTATATCCCTCCCCCGATGCGGTGCTTTAAGTGCTGGAAGTTCGGCCATAAGTCTTCCTGCTGTACTTCCAGCCTCACATGTCGAGATTGTGGAAGCCCATCTCATCCCAATATTCCATGTGTCCCGCCTCCCATCTGTGTCAACTGCGGAGAGCATCATTCACCTTGCTCGCCAGACTGCAGGATCTTACAGAAAGAGAAAAATCATAGAATATAAGACCCGGGATCGTCTGACCTATACTGAGGCTAAGAGGAAATATGACCAACTACATCTTGTTCGAATGACATCTTCACATGCTGCTGCTGCAACAAACGTGTTAGCCCCATCAGCTCAGCGAATTCCAGGCAAATCGCCGAGCTGTATAACTCCACATGCCTCCTTTTCTATGGGGTGCAATGCCCACCCTGTTGCTCCTGCACTGCCTACCTCAGGAGCAACACCCCACCACCCATCGCGGACGTCTGTCCCTGCTTCTAAGCCGGAGAACTGTCCAACTTCTTCGGCTCCACTCGCCCACAAGGGGCCCCTTGGGTCCCTCCTTTCTCAGGTTTCCACAAGCGGGAAGGATGACGCCCAACAGTGGCATAAGTTCCCATCGGCAGCTGGTCATAGGGCTTCGTGATCCTCCTCCATCCCGGAGACTGAATTGGTGAAACAGCGAGAGAAATCCAAGAAAAAGACCTATAAGACCAAGGTACTTGCGGTGGCAGCCTCCCCCCTCCCCCCCCCCCTCACAACCTCCACGCTCTGCGTCTGAGGTGGAGATTCTGACGTCAGCTGAGGACCTAGATCTCGCCGGTCCCTCAGACACAATGGATAGCACTTGCACAGGTGCTCAATCGGTGGCAGTAGGTGACGTAGTGGCGTAATCTGCCTCCCCAGTCCATTCACGACTTTCTCGGCCATGGACAATGTCATCCTCCAGTGGAACTGCAGCAGTTTTTTCCACCATCTTTCTGAGCTCCGACAACTTCTCAGCCTTCACCCTTTCCTTTGCATTGCTCTTCAAGAAACTATTGAGCTTCTTTCCAATGATGCCCTTATGCGGTGGTTCACTTGGTCACCACCGGCATCGTTACTGCGGCAGAATCTACCATTCCCTGTTCTTCTGGGTCCCCTTGGCAGAGGACTGTGCCTTGGTGGTCGCCTGACATCTCGGAGGCGATTAACGATCGCTGGCGGACGCTCCAGCTTCACAAGCCACACTCCTCATAAGAACACCTCACCACCTTAAAACGGCTCTGTGTGCGGGCCCACTGCAACATTCGCCAACACAATCAGGATTGCTGGGAACGTATGTCCCCACCATTAGCCTCCATATCTCTCCATCACAATTTTGTGCCAAGATTAGGCGACTCTATGGCTATCGGACCCCTGTCAGCATCCCTGCGCTCTCACTGAATGGAGCAGTATGTACTGACTCTGACATTATTGCAAAACCGCTTAACAGAGCATTTTGCTCTGAGTTCCACTTCTGCAACTTATCCTGAAAGAGTGGTTGGAATGTTGGAGGCTTTCATTTCACAAGCGCCACTCTTAATCCTACAATGTTCCTTTCAATGAGTGGGAATTCCAAAGTGCCCTAGTCGCTTGCCCTGATACGGCTTCTGGGTCAGATCGCATCCACTGTCAGATGCTCAAACATCTCTCGGCGGCCTGCCAGCGACACCTCCTAGACCATTAGAATCTTATGTGGGTCGAGAGTGAGTTCCCCTCGCAACGGCGGGAAAGCATCGTAATCCCCGTTTTGAAACATGGCAAGAACCCACTGGAGGTGGACAGCTATCGCCCTATTAGCCTCACCAACGTTCTTTGCAAGTTGCTCGAACGCATGGTGAGCCAGCGGTTGAGTTGGGTATTCGCGTCTTGGGGCCTTCTGGCTCCGTCTCAGGGTGGGTTCCGTAAAGGTCACGCTGCCGCCGATAACCTAGTGAGCCAAGAGTCTGCCATCCGCACGGCCTTTGCCCGCCATCAGCACCTCGTCGCAGTCTTTTTGCAGATGCGGAAGGCATACGATAAGACATGGCGAGATCACATCCTCTCTACGCTTCATGGTTGGGGTCTTCGATGTCCGCTGCCGATTTTCATACGAAATTTTCTGTCACATCGTACCTTCCGCGTTCAAGTTGCAGCCTCCCATAGTTCCCCCCAAGTTCAGAAGAACGGGGTACCACAGGGATCTGTCTTAAGTGTCTGCCTGTTTTTAATTGCAATTAATGGGCACGCTGCGGCGGTGGGAACGTCTGTCTCAGCTTCCTTGTATGCTGACGACTTCTGCCTCTACTATAGCTCCATTGGCATTGCAGCTGCTGAACGTCAGCTGCAGGGCACTTTCTGCAAGGCGCAGTCTTGAGTTGTAGCGAATGGCTGCCTGTTTTCGGCTGACAAGACGTGCGTTATGTATTTCTGCCAGTGACGCATTGTTCACCCTGAGCCACGGCTTTATCTTGACGGCGACCCTCTTGCTGTGGTGGAGTCACATAGATTTTTGGGTGTGGTTTTTGATGCCCGGTTGACTTGGCTGCCTCATATTCGGCAGTTTAAACAGATGTGTTGGCGGCATCTAAATGCTCTGCGATGCCTGAGCCACACCAGGTGGGGCGCCGACCGATCTACTCTCCTACGGCTCTACCAGGCGTTAATCCAGTCTCGTCTGGATTATGGGAGCCTGGCTTATGGCTCAGCATCCCCATCTGCGCTGCGGGTACTGGACCCAATCCTACACAGCGGAATACGACTTGCCACTGCTGCCTTCCGGACCAGCACGGTGGATAGCATACTTGTGGAGGCAGGTGTCCCTCCACTGCGGTTAAGGCGCCAACATTTACTGGCCGCTTATGCTGCCCATGTTTGTAGCTTGCCCGGGCATCCAAATTATCGCCTCCTGTTCCCGCAGTCAGTCGTCCATCTCCCAGAATGTCGGCCTCAGTCGGGTTGTACGATCGCCGTCCGAGTCTGAGAGCTTCTCTCCGGGCTTATGGTTTTCCCCGTTCCACCTCCTTTCCGGGCCGCTCTGCGTACACCCCCGTGGTGTGTGCCTCGCCCTTGCTTTCGGCTTGACTTGGCACAGAGCCCGAAGGACTTAGTCCCTCCGGAAGCCTTCCGCCGCCACTTTAATTCCATTCTCGCTATGTATCAGGGCTCTGGCGTTGTTTACACTGACGGTTCGATGGTTGATGGTCGTGTTGGTTATGCTTTAACTCTAGGAGACCATTCCGAACAACGTTCATTGCCGGCTGGCTGCAGCGTCTTCACTGCTGAGCTGGTCGCCATATTTCGTGCCCTAGAGTATATTCGCTCCTGCTCAGGTGAGTCCTTCACTATCTGTAGCAACTCCCTGAGCAGTGTACGAGCTATCGACCAGTGCTTCCCTCGCTCTCGTCTGGTGATGGCTGACCAGGAGTCCCTGCATTCTCTTGCCCGTTGTGGCCGATCTGCGCGCGGGAGACGCGCTCCTGCCCTCGCAGTGGAAGGAGCTCTCAGCTGGTGATGGCCGGTGCAACGGTAGCTATTGGGGTTTCCTTTCGAGGCGCCAGTAGCGCTCGGTGGATCGGCGGAAGGTTGAGCTTGCTCCCTTTCGTCGAAAAGCCGCGTAGCTCGCGGAGAAGCTCAATTGTCGGAAGAGTCACTGACACGCAGTAACCCATAACTTCGGTTACAAACTTCCTTAGCGAGACTATCTCGTTCTGTGTTAGGGTTGATCAGTGCCAGGGGCCCGTTCACGTCGGACCACCCCGCGTACTGTAGGCCACTTCTCTTCCTCCGCACCTCCTTTAGGTGCCGCGCCACTGCACCAACGGCGCACGCTAGGCCGTAGGGCATTCCCCCTCTTCTGTAGGACCTATTTGGTAGCTTTTGTTTTCAGAAAAAGGATAATTGTCGTGCCCACCCACACCTAATAAAGCTCCTGAAAGCACCAAGATGGCAGATTCCGCCGGTGTTTCCCCCGCCCTAACCCGCAGCAGGCTGCAGCTAAAGAGGCGCGTGAGTCGCCTGTTCCCGTCGACGTCAACGTCCCGCTTGCCGCCGTTGAGGAGGTGTTGGCCGACAAGGATCGGCAGATCGCTGTGCAAGCGCAGGAACTGCAGAGCCAGCGTCGATTGATAACCGACCTCTGCGGCCCAAGTGAGTCCCCCACGCGGACAAGTACCCTCCACATCACGCTACATTCACCTGCAACTGGTGACTCATGCACTACCGTCCCACTGCGGCAGCTGACTCCAACGGCGAAACCAGCAGCTGCAGATGCGGACACAGAACAACACTACACTCGGCCCTGGCAGGTGGAGGGCGCACGACGCAAACAGAGAAACACCACGCAAACAAGCGAGCAAGCACACTACAAGGCAGCCGAAAGGCGCTGCTGCCTACACCAAAACCCGCACTTCCGTTTAGGAACACCAACACAACAACAAACACGACCCGACCTGCGGTCAGCAACACCACACAAGCACCAACCGCAGCTACGCCCGCACAACAGAAGACTGTTTTTTCCCCCAGTCGTAATACAAAACTACGAGGACCTTAGTGTCCTCAACACAACATTCGCGGAAAGGCACACACCTTGCACGCTACGCACGAAGTACTCTGGGGATAGGGCCTCACTGTGCGTATCAACTAACAATGAATATAAATATCTCCTTATCTTCCTCAAAGAAAAGGGGATCGAACATTATACGTACAGGACTGCTGAAGAACGGACACAGCAGTACGTGGTAAAGGGAGTGGACCCCAGTACCCCAAACACTACAGTACAAGCGGCGCTCAACTTCCTAGGATTCGACTGCAAAAGCGGGCTTGCGCTTCCACCACCGTCTACCACACTACCTGGTCGAGATGGCCGACACTGCCGCCTCCCGCGGCCTTCTGCAGATAAAAAGCCTTCTGCGGATGGACGTAAGTGTAGAGATATACGAACCGCCACAGGTCCCCCAACAATGTAACAACTGCCAGCGGTTCGGTCATTCGGCCCTCCGCTGAGGCCTGGCAGCCCGTTGCCGCGGATGCGCTGGCAAACACGCATCCAACGCATGTACACTAACCCACGAAAACATACGCCGTTGCGCCAACTGTGGCAACTGTGGCCAAGGCCATGCGGCCAACTACAGGGTCTGCGACGTGTACAAAGAGGCGCAGAGGCGCAAAAATCAAAAGTCGAAGCCACCCAATGTCATAACACGACAGAGGCCCGCACCAAACCCTGTCAGGAACGGAGTGTCGTTCGCCATGGCCACACGCCCTGGAGGAGCGGAGCAGGCCGCGGAACCTCTGCGCCCAGAACACGCACCTAATACAACCACTGCGACCGCAACACAGTCGTCTCAGCCAACACACAACACTACAACCACACCTATACCAACACCAGCCCCCAAAAACAACACAACCCCATCCCCTGAAGCCACTGCCTGCGAACCTACACACGACACACAGGAAGACACACCTACACAAGGACCCCTAGAACCAAAAACCCAGAGAAGGCGTAGGCAACCACGCGGTAACAGGAGCGGGAACACATGTGCACCACAACATAGTACCCAACAACAACAAAACACTGACACACAGACACACAGTCAGCAAGCCAGTTATACCAGTACACACACTACTCCACCCTCCACCACGTCTGACACACAGGCACCTCAAAATGTTCCACATAACAACAACACAGGCGCCAGCCCACACATAACGCCAACACCCGCACCAGCGGCCGCCAACACCACAACCGAGCCACAGGCCGACACACACAACACCAACACAACACTTGAGGGTTTATTGAAAACAATATTCCCCCATCACACGACCGCTCAGATTTGTAACAAGTTTGCGGCGACCGTCACCACACTCGACGCACAGCTCTTGACTGCTCAACCTGGGCAGTACTGGGCCGCCATACCAACAGCGCTCACCACACTGTTTTCACCAATACATGGATAACACGCCACACCCGGCCCACATCGCAAACAGCCAGACACTGACACAGATCCTGTTGCCCCCAGTGGCTCAGCATTCATTTGCTGAGTACGGGCTTCGCGACCCCGGGGTCCTGAGCTGGGGTCTGATCAGCGCCGCCAGTCTCCTGTCACCGTAACCCCCGGACATGCTTCAGCGACCACCGTATGGCGCGGCGGTGGAATGTTGTGTGCTGCGGGGAATGGTTATCTTGGCTTGACCGCCTGGATTGCGAGGACGGTAAACCTCTATAAAAACCCCTCAATCCTACGGTGTGCTGCGCGCCTATAAGATGCATGGCTGTTGGGGTGAAACAGTCGCAAACGGGCAACCTTTGGGACACCTGCCCCACCCCAGTTGTATAAGGCTTACCTAGGCACGCGCGGCTCTGTCTAGGTGGACTTCTAGTTCCCTAGCTGCTCGTGGGACCGAGATGGATCCTTCGAATTCCTCTTTTCCTCCTCCCAGCGGAAAGGGTGGGCCGCTGGAAGGTTCCAACACCCAGTCTCTGAAGAGGGCTCGTGCAGTCAGTCCCCCTGACTGCAGCACATCTTTGACAAGTCAAGTCTTTAGTAACAGAATGCATTCTGGTAATCAGAATGTGTTTCTCATTGTAAAACCCCCCCTGCGGGTTCGGGGGTTAGAATAGGCCCGCGGTATTCCTGCCTGTCGTAAGAGGCGACTAAAAGGAGTCTTACTTGTTTCGGCATTAAGTGATGGTCCCCTCTCGGGTTTGACCTCCATCTTTCTAAATTCTTCCGAAGAGCGAGCCAATTGGGGAAGGGCGCCTTACATGGTGCACTGTATCCGTCGTGCATTGAGACCTTTAGCCGGCTTTTTCGTCGTTGCAATGGTGTCCCGCTCGTTTTCCATCTCTTGGGCAAGGATACGTCCCTGGGTGCGATTCCCACGCTGCACTCTGCAGCGCTTCTTTTAACTGCGACGATGACCTTGGACAGTTTTGCACCTAAGATCCAGCACGGTAGCCAGTCCGTTGTGGTGGGGCCGCCATGTACCCTCTTGGTTGTAGCCCCCTGGCAACACAGGGATCGCTCTACTGATGCCTGCGCCGTTAACTCCCCACGTATGCCAAGGAGTAGATGCCCATCTCCTTGGGGCATCAGGACTCCCGGCAATGGCCGTCCTGCCAGATGGCTATTGCTGCGGCTGGGTGGCGCCCGTGGGGAGGGCCCTTGGTCGGAGTACGTGGCATCAGGACGCATGACCCGCAATGAAGCGTGGTACATCATCTCTCGCTGGTGGGCCACCACCAGCAGTCTCTAAGCGATCGAGGTCTAACCTCAACGGCAGGAAATACGAACCACGATCATTTCCCTCCCTGGCCACTCCATGGGAGGAACGTATGGCAAAAGAAGGCAGTGGAGACTATTCACCCCGGTTCCTTGTGTGTACACGAGTTGATGGGGAATCGTTTATGTCAACCAAGCCCCAGTTTTTTGTGTAGCATTTAGAGGACAAGTTCGGGGAGGTGGAGGGTTTGTCCAAGATGCGCTCTGATTCTGTGCTCATCCAAACGGCATCCTCTGCCCAGTCACGGAGGTTGCTCAATTGTGACAAGTTGGGGGATGTTTCAGTTAGCATCACGCCGCATAAGAGTCTCAACATGGTCCAGGGTATTATATTCCACAGGGATCTTCTTCTGCAGTCCGACGATGAATTACGCGCCAACCTCGAACGACGAGGTGTTCACTTCGTCCGGCGCGTCCATCAGGGTCCGAGGGATGAGCAGGTAGCCACCGGTGCCTTCATCTAGGCCTTTGAGGGTGATGTCTTACCCGAAAGGGTTAAGATGATGGTTTACCGTTGTGATGTGAAGCCATATATCCCTCCGCCGATGCGCTGTTTTAAATGCTGGAAGTTCGGGCACATGTCATCTCGCTGTACTTCCAGCATCACGTGTCGGGATTGTGGACGTCCTTCGCATCCTGATACTCCATTTGCCCCGCCTCCTATCTGTGTTAACTGTGGAGAACACCATTCCCCCTGCTCGCCGGACTGTAGGATCTTCCAGAAAGAAAGGAAGATAATAGAATATAAGACTCCGGACCGCCTGACCTACACCGAGGCAAGGCGGAAATATGAGCGGCTACATCCCGTGCCCATGACATCCACCTATGCCGCTGCTGCAACAGCGGTCCGACCCTCTCCCGTGTCGTCACGTCCTGATGCCTCTCACCTATGTCATAATGAACCGGCCCCCTTGGTTGTGGGGGGCACTTCCCCCTCTGTTGCTCCATCTACCCCAGGAGCAACACCACCCCAACCATCGGGGACATTCGTCCCCCCTTCCCAGCCGGAGAAGCGTGAGACTTCTTCGGCTACTCTAGCCAGGAAGGGGTCCCTTGGGGCCCTCCCATCCCCCCTCCCATCCCCGGCTTTGCCCAGTGCCAAAGCGGACACCCGCAAATTTTTGTAACAGCAACCGGTCGCTGGTCATAGGGCTTCACGGTCGTCGTCCGTCCCTGAGACTGACTCAGTGGGGCCGTCCCGGCCAGACCCTTCAAAGGCACAGCGTGCAAAGCAGTCGAAGAAAACGGCTCCCAAGCATTCTGACATTGCGGTGGCACCTGTCCCACTGCACTCTTCCAACTCTGCGTCTGAGGATGAGGTGGAGATTCTTGCGTCCTCTGAGGACCTCGATCTCGCCGGTCCCTCAGACGCCACGGATAGCACTAGCACAGGTGCTCAATCGGAGGCAGCAGGTAACCCAGTGGCGTAATCTGCCTTCCCAGTCCCGTCACGCCTTTCCCAGCCATGGACGATACCATCCTCCATTGGAACTGCAGCGGTTTCTTCCACCATCTAGCTGAGCTCCGACAACTTATCAGCCTTCACCCTTTCTTCTGCATTGCTCTGCAGGAAACTTGGTTTCCAGCAATGCGAACCCCCGCCCTCAGTGGCTATCGGGGTTATTATAAGAACCGAGCAGCTTATGAAAGGGTGTCTAGTGGCGTCTGCATATATGTCCTTCACACGCTGCACAGCGAGTCTGTCCCTCTCCAGACGCCTTTAGAGGCTGTTGCTGTACGGGTATGGACGCCACAGGCTGTTACCGTCTGCAGTCTTTACCTTCCACCGGATTGTGATGTCTCGCAGCATGTCCTGGCTACACTGATCGCCCAATTGCCGCCACCTTTCTTGCTATTGGGCGACTTCAACGCCCATAACCCTCTGTGGGGTGGGTCAGTGGCAACAGGTCGAGGCGCCATCGTTGAGCATTTATTGTCGCAGCTCGATCTCTCGCTGTTAAATGATGGTGCCTTCACAAACTTCCGTGTGGCGCATGGCACCTACTCCGCCATTGACCTATCAATCTGTAGCCCTAACCTCTTACCGTCTGTCCAATGGAGTGTGCATGACGACCTGTGTGGTAGAGACCACTTTCCGATCTTTCTGTCACTACCACAGCGTCACTCTTCTGGGCGCCCTAGCAGATGGGCCATGAATAAGGCTTACTGGGACTTGTTCTCCTCCACTGCCACTATTGCGCCTCTCTCTACTGCTGACATTGATGCGGTGGTTACATCGGTCACCACCGGCATCGTTACTGCCGCCGAATCTGCCATTCCCCGTTCTTCTGGGTCCCCTCGGCGGAGGGCTGTGCCTTGGTGGTCGCCTGAGATCGCTGAAGCGATTAAAGATCGCCGGTGGGCGCTCCAGCGTCACAAGCGACATCCCTCCATAGACCACCTTATCGCCTTCAAGCGGCTGCGTGCGCGGGCCCGCCTCCTTATCCGCCAAGGCAAGAAGGAATGCTGGGAGCGGTATGTGTCCACCATTGGCCTCCATGTCACTCCATCGCAGGTCTGGGCCAAGATTCGACGCGTCTACGGCTATCGGACCCCTGCCAGCGTCCCTGCGCTCTCACTGAATGGCGCAGTTTGTACTGACTCCGACGTCATTGAAAACCGCTTGGCAGAGCATTTTGCTATGAGTTCCGCTTCTGCGACTTACCCCCAGGCCTTCCGCTCCATTAAAGAGCGGATGGAACGTCGGAGCCTTTCTTTTCGCACAAACACTTCTGAATCCTACAATGCTCCATTCAGTGAGTGGGAATTTGACAGTGCCCTTTCTGCTTGCCCTGATACCGCACCCGGGCCCGATCGCATCCACTGTAAGATGCTGAAACACCTTTCAGTGGACTGCAAGCGACGCCTCCTCGACCTTTACAACCGTCTCTGGGTCGAGGGTGAGTTTCCGTCGCAATGGCGGGAGAGCATTGTCATCCCCGTTTTGAAACCGGGCAAGAGCCCTTTGGAGGTGGACAGCTACCGCCCCATTAGCCTCACCAACGTTCTTTGCAAGCTTCTCGAACGGATGGTGAGCCGGCGCTTGACTTGGGTACTGGAGTCTCGGGACCTTCTGGCTCCGTCTCAGGGTGGGTTCCGTAAAGGCCGCTCCGCCACCGACAATCTGCTGAGCCTGGAGTCGGCCATCCGTACTGCCTTTGCCCGCCGTCAGCACCTGGTCGCTGTCTTTTTCGACATGCGAAAGGCGTACGATACGACATGGCGTCATCACATCCTTTCTACGCTTCATGGATGGGGTCTTCGGGGCCCTCTGCCGATTTTTATCCGCAATTTCCTGTCGTATCGTACCTTTCGCGTGCAAGTCGCAGCCTCCTATAGTTCCTCCCACGTCCAGGAGAATGGCGTGCCGCAGGGTTCTGTTTTAAGTGTCTGCCTGTTTTTAATAGCCATTAACGGGCTCGCTGCGGCCGTGGGGAATTCTGTCTCCGCTTCCCTGTATGCTGACGACTTCTGCCTTTACTACAGCTCTACTGGCATCGCAGCTGTTGAATGTCAGCTACAGGGCGCTATCCGCAAGGCTCAGTCTTGGGCTGTAGCGCGTGGTTTTCAGTTTTCGGCTGCCAAGACCCACGTTATGCATTTCTGCCGGCGCCGAACGGTCCATCCTGAGCCGCGGGTTTCTCGTAACAACGAACTTCTTGCTGTGGTGGAGACCCACAGGTTTTTGGGGGTGGTTTTCGATGCCCGGTTGACTTGGCTGCCTCATATCCGGCAGCTTAAACAGACGTGTTGGCGGCATCTAAACGCTCTGAGTTGCTTGAGCCACACCCGCTGGGGCGCCGACCGATCTACCCTGTTGCGGCTCTACCAGGCGTTAATCCAGTTCTGTCTCGATTATGGGAGCCTGGCTTATGGCTCAGCATCCCCATCTGCGTTGCGGGTGCTGGACCCAATTCTCCACAGCGGGATATGCCTTGCCACTGGTGCGTTCCGCACCAGCCCTGTGGACAGCGTACTAGTGGAGGCAGGTGTCCCTCCACCGCGGTTACGACGCCAACGTTTGCTGGCCGCTTATGCTGCCCATGTTTTTAGCTTGCTCGGGCATCCAAACTATCGTCTCCTGTTCCCGCGATCGGTCGTCCGTCTGCCAGAACGTCGGCCCCGGTCTGGTTGTACAATAGCGGTCCGCGTCAAAGAGCTTCTCTCTGGGCTTCAGGTTTTCACTGTTCCACCTCCTTTCCGGGCTCCTTTGCATACACCCCCATGGTGTGTTCGTCGCCCTTGCCTTCGGCTCGACTTGGCACAGGGCCCGAAGGACTCAGTCCCTCCAGAGGCCTTCCGCCGCCGCTTTTATTCCATCCTGGCCACGTATCAGGGCTCTGGAATTGTTTACACTGACGGTTCGATGGTTGCTGGTCGTGTCGGGTATGCGCTAACTCTAGGGGACCATTCCGAACAACATTCTTTGTAGGATGGCTGCAGCGTTTACACTGTTGAGCTGGTCGCCATCTTTCGTGCCCTAGAGTATATCCGCTCCTGCTCAGGTGAGTCCTTCGTTATCTGTAGCGATTCCCTGAGCAGTTTACGAGCTCTCGACCAGTGTTTCCCTCGTTCTCGTCTGGTGATGGCTATCCAAGAGTCTCTGCATACTCTTGCCCGTTGCGGCCGCTCTGTGGTCTTTGTGTGGACCCCCGGTCATGTCGGTATCCCGGGTAATGAACATGTTGACCGCCTGGCGAAAGAGGCCACCAGTAAGCCATCTCTGGACGTTGGTCTCCCAGAGACTGATTTGCGGGCAGTCTTCCGCCGCAAAATTTTGGCGCTATGGGCCGATGAATGGCGCGGACTGACAACGCGCAATAAACTCCGTGCTGTCAAGGAGACGACGGCTGTGTGGCGGTCATCCCTGCGAGCCACTCGCAGGGACTCATTAGTTCTTTGCCGGCTCCGCATTGGCCACTCCCGGCTGACACACAGTTATTTACTGTGCCGGGAGGACCCTCCTCTATGTCGCTGTGGGGCGGCTTTGACAGTGGCCCACATTTTGATGGCCTGCCCCCTTTTAGCTGTGGTCAGGCAGACATTTGCGTTGCCGGATACGCTCCCTGCCCTTTTAACAGACGACTTCGCTATGGCTGACTTAGTTTTACGTTTTATTCGGGCAGGGGGATTTTATCATTTAATCTGAGTGTTTCTGTTTTATTTTATTGTTTTGTGTTGATTCTGGTCTTTGGCCTATGATTTTAAACTGATTTTTTATTGTGTTTCTAAGTGGTTGGCTTTTCCTTTTTTATTTCTATGGTCGACTAACCACTGTCACACTCTGTGTGATTTTAGTTCGTTTTGTCTTGTCGTTGTCTAAGTTTCCCTTGTTCTGGGTCGTCTGTGATCTGTTCTGTTCCTCGTTTTTATTCCCTGTGGGTGTTCTTTGTATTTGGAAAAAGGGACCGATGACCGTAGCAGTCTGGTCCCCTTAATCCCCCAAACCAACCAAGCAATCATTGTAAAACGGAAGGAGGGTAGTTTTGAGAAGGTTTCGCCCTTCTATATACAAAAGGGTCGGGAGGGCATCTGTGGCTCCTTAAAATCAGTGAAGTGTTTGCGTAATGGGACCTTGCTCGTGGAAACTTCCACTTCCCAGCAAGCCACTAACCTGCAAGCTGCTAAATGCCTTGGGGAGTATGCCATAGACACTGAACTGCACAGCACTTTGAATTATAGCAAAGGTGTTGTGACATGCCGGGATCTAGTCGACATTCCCAAACACGAACTGCAACGTGAGTGGGCTCCGGAAGGTATTGTTGATGTTCAACATATCATGAAGAGGGTTGTGAAATCCGACTCTTTTATTCTGACCTTCATTAGCACGAAACTTCCAGACCATATTAAAGCTGGCTTCCTTCGCCTTAGTGTGCGGCCTTATTTGCTGACCCCCAATGCGCTGTTTTAAATGCCAGCGTTTTGGGCATACCACCTTCGGGTGTAAAGGCGAAGCGACTTGTGGCAACTGTGGTAAGGCTGCTCATGAAGGAGTTGGTTGCTCGTCTCCAGCTAGATGTATCAATTGCTCTGGCAACCACCCTGTGTGGAGTAGGGACTGCCGAATATTTTTAGAGGAACGCAAAGTCCAGGAAATAAAAACAACCAAGCGTATCCCCTATGGTGAGGCCAAGAAGATCTTTAAGTCGATGCAACCTCCCACATTTGTTTTATCTTTTGCATCCCTGGTTCAGAAGCCTACTCCAAAAGTCGATGCCTCGACGCAGACCGAGGTGGTGAGTGTTGGTACTAACACCTGCAGCTGTCAGTGCACTTGCAACGCAGCCAGTGTTTCTGAGCCAGTAGCCCCTACTCGACTGGCAGACAAAGGTACAGTGGCGAACTTGGGCCAGCCCCTGGCGCCTCCAACAGCTGCGGCTGTTCCCAAGCCCAGTGCGCCAATTACCACTCCCACATCCGCTCCCCCAAAGCCCACCAAACCACAGAAAGCTCCTGTACAGCAGCAACAGCGGGTCAAATCCCGTGGTAAACCATCTGACCATGCGGATGTTGTTTTACGTGAGGCTTCCCCAGAGTTGATGGAATACGATATATGTGTGGGGCAATCATCTCGCCCCACGCCTGCTCCTCCACCTGCTGCGGTCTACCCGCCTCGACGGAGAGACAGGATGAAGGTGCTACCCCCATCATAGATAGCTCCCATACTTCAGTGGAACTTGCAAGGGTTCAGGACGCATGTGGAAGAACTTCGTCTACTATCTCAGGATAGACTACTGTGGCTATGTCTCCAGGAGACTTATTTCCATCCATCATACTCCCCTGAGATACGAGGCTATACACTCCACAAAAAGGACGACCTGCGTGGAGAGAGAGCTAGAGGAGGCGTAGGTATTTTCATCAGGACGGACTACCACTCCTCGCCTCTCTCGCTTACGACGTCTTTACAGGCCATCGCTGTGTCCGTGCGCGTGTGTCGTCCATTGACTGTATGTTCACTTTACTTGCCCCCACATGACACACTTGATGAAGTGGCCCTCACCGACCTTCTTACACAGCTCCCCCAGTCATTCATTATTTGTGGTGATTTTAATGCCCACAATGTGCTTTGGGGCTCTGCAATTACCTGCCCCAGGGGTAGAGCAATTGAGGGGCTTCTCCTGTCATCCTGTGCCTACTTGATTAATGGAGGACAGAGTACTCATTTCTGCACAGCGACTGGGTCGTTCTCTGCCATTGCTCTCTCGCTTTGCTCTCCAGCTCTTGCCACCAGTGCTCACTGGGAAGTGGTTGCTGACTTGCGCGGCAGCGATCATTTCCCAATATGGATTCACCTGCCAGATGGCGTGGGCCCCGAAAGGAGACCGCCACGATGGGCGCTCAGTGGAGCTGACTGAACACTTTACAGCCAGTTGACCCAATTCAAACACTGTGCGAATGTTGATATGTGGGTGGATCATATTACCAAAACGGTCCACCACGCCGCTGCAGCATCCATTCCACAGTTCACAGGCCACCGGAAGAGGCCACCTGTGCCTTGGTGGAGTGCCGAATGCCGCTCTGCAGGCGTGCGGCTCTGCGTCGGTTCAAGTGTCGGCCGACTGTTGAGAATCTTGCAGCCTTTCGGGTGGCGATGGCAAGATGTCGCCGTATTATTCGTGAGAGCAAAACGAGGTCATGGCAACAGTTCCTGAACACAATTAATCGTTCCACCAAAAGTTTCATTGTGTGGGAGACCATCAGGAGAATTTCTGGCAGAGGAGGGAGGTGCCCCATAGCTGCTGTAATGAATAACGGCACTCTCCACACGGATCCGCGAGGCATTGCCCAGACTATGGCAGCGTATTTTGCCACAGTTACTGTGTCAACCAGTCAGGATCCAGGTTTCCAGCGCCATACAGCGGTTGCTGAGAGATGTAGTCGGGACTTCCAGTCCACCTCTCATGAAGTTTACAACTGCCCATTTTCTACGTGGGAGCTGGATTCTGCATTGTCTGCAGCTTGTGACACATCCCCTGGTCACGACAGGATCCATTACAGTATGCTATGGCACCTCACAATGCGCAACAAAGAAATCCTCCTCGCACTTTTTAATGCCATTTGGGCGTCGGGTCACTTTCCTGACGCGTGGCGTGAGGCAGTTTTAATTCCTTTTTTAAAACCTGCGAAAGACTGCACGAGCCCGAGTAGCTACCGTACTGTTGCCCTCACTAGTTGCATGGGGAAGACCTTGGAGCGTATGGTCAACCGCCGCCTTGTCTGGATGTTAGAATCCCGGCAACTCCTTAGTCGCTCTCAGTGTGGGTTCAGGAGGTTTCGTTCCACCTTCGATAACCTTGCCCTCCTGGAGGCGGCTATACAACAAGCTTTCCTACGCCGTCATCATCTTCTAGGTGTATTTTTCGACATCGTGATGGCCTACGATACCACTTGGAGGCGTCTCATCCTGGAGCAGCTTCACGACTGGGGTTTCCTTGGTTGTCTTGCTCTTTTTATTCAGTCTTTCCTCTCGCCACGATATTTTAAATACCGAAGTGGTGACGTCCTGTCTGATCGCTTTGAGCAGGAGAACGGTGCCCCTCAGGGTAGCGTTTTAAGTGTGACTCTCTTTGCCATCGCTATTAATAGCATTACGTCCATAGTGAAAAGTCCTGTCCAGTGGTCCTAGTTTGTGGAGGATTTCTCTTTGTTTTGTTCTTCTTCAATCCTTGCAACGACAACGCGTCAGTTGCAACTTACTATTTGACGCTTTGATGACTGGGCGCAGACGAGTGGTTTTAAGTTTTCCACCGAGAAGTCTGTATGCGTTCTTTTTAACCGTTCTCGTTCGATTTTAACCTTTCCTGAGTTGAGGATGACGGACACTATTCTTACATTTAAAGACACGGTGAGATTTCTGGGGCTCATTTTTGACTCGAAGCTTTCGTGGTTACTTCATCTTAAAGACCTGAAATGGCGGTCGCTTCAGGCTTTAAGTATTTTAAAATGTCTTAGCCACAGTACATGGGAAGCTGACAGGACTTGTCTGCTCCAGTTTTACAGGGCGTTTGTGCGATCTCGGCTCGATTATGGGTGCACGGTGTATGGGTCTGCGAGGCCTTCTTACTTAAAGATGTTGGACGTTGTGCACCATCAAGGGCTTCGGTTGGCCACTGGGGCATTCCGAACTAGCCCTATACCAAGCCTCTGTGCAGAGGCTGGTGAACCGCCACTTCATATGCGGCGACGGCTACTTACGGTACGCCAGGGGTACGAAACTTTGTCCACACCATACACACCTGCATGCCATACTGTTTCTGAGCCTCCTCTGGCACGGTTATTTCATAACCGGCGACGTGCGAAGCAGCCCTATGGGATTCGCGCACAGGATTGCCTCGCTGCGATGTCTATGGCTGGTTTTCGTGTTTTACGTCGCGGTTGGAGCAGATCTCCACCTTGGCTCCTCCGGAGACCCAAACTTATTTTAGATTTGACTAATTTTAAGAAAGATAGCACACCAGATTTTACATTCCAATGTCTGTTTTTTAACATTTTAGATGTGCATCACGGTTTCACTGTCGTTTACACTGATGGTTCCAAACAGGAGAATTTCCTTGGCTGTTCTGTGGTGTTCCCTGATCACGTTACCCGGATTCGCCTCCCTGCTGAATATACCGTTTTCGCGGCGGAGCTCAACGCGATCCTGAAGGCACTGGAGCAGATGCATCATGTTAGGGGCGATCGGTTTCTTCTCTGCTCCGATTCTCTTAGTGCCTTACAATCACTGCAGAACCTACACCCGACTGAGGAGATGGTCCAGCTGATACATGACCAACTGTACTTGCTCCAACGGCGGGGTAAAGAGGTATCCTTCTGCTGGGTGCCTGGTCATGTCCGAATATGGGGCAATGAACAGGCCGATCGGGCTGCCAAGGAGGCCTGCAGAGAGCAGGATGTGGTCCGGTGTCCTATCCCCTTGCAGTCAGTCATCGCTGCACTCCACAGGAAGTGCATGGCGTTGTGGGAGGACGAATGGCTGGCGGTGACGGCCAATAAACTGCGGTTGATAAAGTCAACCACTCGGCCGTGGCGTTCCTCCTGCCGGTTGCTCAGGCGGGAAGAGGTGGGCCTCACACGTCTTCGGATCGGGCACTGTCCTCTCACACATAGCTTTTTATCACGGCGGGAGGATCCTCCGTTTTGTGATGCTTGTGGTGTGCACATCTCTGCCCAGCCCATTTTAACAGACCGCATTTTATACCGTGATGCATGGGCAGAAGCACAAGTTGATGGGGATCTGCCTTCTGTTTTAGCTAATGATGAGACGTGTGTGTCTAGGGTTTTTAAGTTTGTGATGTGTCTGGACTCTGGCCTAAACTTTTAGGCTGGAGGTGTTAGTGTATTGCAGAGTGGCTGACTCCTCCCCTTTTTTCCTTGCGGTCAGACAGCCACTTCCATCTGCTACATTGTTTTAGCTCCCTCTACCTTTTTCTTCATGTGTTGTCCATGTATTACTGCTGACACCATGCTTCATCCCACGCTTCGGTGTGGGTGATCACATGTTTTTCCAGGATTTTTCCCCGTGTTTTATGTTCCGTTTTATATTACTGTTCTGAGTTTTTTTCTTGACACCTGTCTCACTATGTTACTGAACTGGCGCTGAAGACCTTGCTGTCGTGCGCCCAAAAACCCCTCTACTACTACTACTACTACAGATCCTGTTCTGGAATGCAGACGGGATCAACAACAACAGGGCAGAATTTGCCGCGCTCATGGAGCGTAAGGGTATCCTTACCGCACTACTGAGCGAAACTAAGCTCAAACCACGCAACCGACTAAACCTCACCGGCTACTGCGTCTATCGTACCGACCGACCGTACGGCTCCGGTCACGGCGGAACAGCCATCATCATACACAAAGACATAGAACACACATACATAGTGCTCCGTGAACTTGAAAAACTAGAGGCAACCGCCGTCAGGATCATGTTCAACGGAGCCTACACTACAATGGTGTCAGTATACATCAGCCCTAAAAACATTAAAACACGCGACATCAGCACAGTACTCAACATATCACAGCGCGTAATAGCCGCTGGAAATCTTAACACAAAACACCCGGACTGGAACTCACGAATACGAAACTCCAACGGCAAGAAACTAAACGAACACGCACTAGGACGAAACTACATCACACTAGCGCCGACTTAGGCGACGCACATTCCCTAACGGAGGGGACACAGGCCAGACGTGTTAGACATGGGCCTCATCAAGGGCATAACAACGACACTCAACGTTGCCGTAGAAAACGATCTGCCCTCAAATCACCAACCCATTGTACTGTACATTGAAGAAACACTGCAGCACATGGAACAACGCAGGATGTTAGACTACAGGCGCGCGAATTGGACCCAGTTCAGGGAAACTCTTGACAGTCGTATCCCACCCACCCACGCGATTAACGAGACAGCCCAAACTGACGAGGCAGTTGAAACTCTCACCGGCGCCTTCCAGGACGCAATAGCCGACACCATACCAATCCGCACGCCACAACAACACAGTGCTGCCCTGCCCCAGGAAATCCTGGGTCTAATCTCGATGAGGAACCGCCTCAGGAGACATTGGCAGCCTACCAGGCGCCAGCACTTCAAACAGCACATTAACAGGCTCCTGGGTATAATCCGGGAAATAATACAAACATTTAAGACACAACAGTGGGACCAGAAACTCGAAGGGCTGGACACCACGCGACCTTGCGTGTGGCAGCTAGCCCGACATTTCACCAGGGAAAAACTGTACACCCCCACGTTACAAGGGCCCGACGGACCAGCATATTCTGCGGAAGAAAAAGTGGAACTGATGGCCCTCACACTCGCAGCGCCATTCACACCTAACCTGGAACCCTCAGACCCAGCGGACCAGGAGGTCGCACGCATCTTGGCCCAACCAGCGCGCAACATCATCCAAAAAGCTAGTACAGCTGAAGTGAAATGGGCCATCATGCATACCACCGCTAGGGAGGCCCCTGGTCACGATGGCATTCCAAACCGTGTCCTCCAGGAGTTCACGGACAAAGCTGTATACTACCTAACACACATCACGAATGCCATACTTAAGCACCAACGCTTCCCCGCCTTTTGGAAGACGGCCAAGGTCCTGATGTTCAGGAAGCCGGGGAAAGACCACTCCATCCCACAAAATTACCGACCCATCAGTCTGCTGAGCGCACTCAGCAAGATCGTTGAGAAGGTAATATTAAAATGACTCACAAGGCACTGTATCACAAACCACACCCTGAGACTGGAGCAATTCGGTTTCAAGAATCACCACTCAACAACACAACAACTCCTCCGCGTTGTTGAATACATAACACACGGATACAAAACAAACAAAGCAACTGGGACGGTTTTCCTGGACATCGAAAAGGCTTTCGATCGTCTATGGCACAACGGCCTAATACGCAAACTTAGCGACGCAGGGTTCCCCGACGGGCTCGTACGTCTCATACACTCATATCTCACGGACAGGAGTTTCAACACCGACGTGCAGGGCAAACAATCGACACGACATGGTATACAGGCAGGAGTACCCCAAGGAAGTATCCTAGAGCCCTTACTGTTTAACCTCTACATTAACGACCTCCCAGCTACACACAGCACGACGGTAGCAATCTACGCTGATGACACCGCCATCCTTGCGCATGATTGGAAGCCGTCTAACCTTCACTCACGACTACAGACTGCACTCAGAACGGCGGAGCCTTGACTGGTAAAATGGCGTGTTAGAGTAAACGTCGACAAGTGCGAGGCCGTTTTGTTCAGTAGAAGACCGAAGCAACTGCGCAAACATCAGCACTCCAACCCAGTAACACTACACACACGACCAATACGTTTCCGCGAGAAGGTCAAATACCTCGGTGTCTGGCTGGACAGGAAACTACTCTGGGGGGACCACATTCAACACGTGACCAACAAAGCTAACGCGAGGCTCAAACAACTCTACCCTATGCTTAACAGGCGTAGCACACTGAACAGGAGGGTGTCTAGGTCCATGTACATGACACTTATTCGACCCCTGAGGACGTACACAGCCTCTCAACATGGTCCAGGGTATTATATTCCACAGGGATCTTCTTCTGCAGTCCGACGATGAATTACGCGCCAACCTCGAACGACGAGGTGTTCACTTCGTCCGGCGCGTCCATCGGGGTCCGAGGGATAATCAGGTAGCCACCGGTGCCTTCATCTTGGCCTTCGAAGGTGATGTATTACCCGAAAAGGTCAAGGTGATGGTTTACCGTTGTGAGGTGAAGCCATATATCCCTCCTCCGATGCGGTGTTTTAAATGCTGGAAGTTCGGGCACATGTCATCTCGCTGTACTTCCAGCATCACGTGTCGGGATTGTGGACGTCCTTCGCATCCTGATACTCCATGTGCCCCGCCTCCTATCTGTGTTAACTGCGGAGAACACCATTCCCCCTGCTCGCCGGACTGTAGGATCTTCCAGAAAGAACGGAAGATAATGGAATATAAAACCCTGGACCGCCTGACGTACTCTGAGGCTAGGCGGAAATATGAGAGGCTCCATCCTGTGCCAATGACGTCAACGTACGCCGCTGCTGCTGCGACGGTTCTTCCATCTTCTGTGTCGTCCCATACGGTTGGTTCTATGATTGGTCAGCATCCAAAAACCCCCTTGCTTGTGGGGGGGGGGGGGCACTTCACAACCTGTTGCTCCTGCTCCATCTTCTCCAGGAGCAACACCCTCCCAACCATCGGGGACATCAGCTCCCCCTTCCCAGCCGGAGAAGCGTAAGACGTCTTCGGCTACTCTCGCCAGGAAGGGATCCCTTGGGGACCTCCCTTCGCAAGTTCCGACCAGTGGAAAAACGGACGCCCGCAAGTGGTTGAAACAACCGCCAGTCCCTGGTCGTCGGGCCTCGCGGTCGTCGTCTGTCCCTGAGACTGACTCAGTGAAGCCCATGAAGCCTGAACCGCCGAAGGCACAGCGTGACAAGCAGAAAAAGAAGAAAGTCCCCAAGACCAACGATATTGCGGTGGCACCCATCCCACCGCTTCCTACAAGCTCTGCCTCTGGGGACGAGGTGGAGATTCTGGCGTCCGCTGAGGACCTCGCTCTTGCCGGTCCCTCGGACGCAGTGGATGGCATTTGCACAGGTGCTCCATCAGAGGCAGCAGGTGACCCAGCGGCGTAATCTGCCTTCCCAGTCCCGTCACACCTTTCCCAGCCATGGACAACACCATCCTCCAGTGGAACTGCAGTGGTTTCTTCCACCATCTAGCTGAGCTCCGCCAACTTATCAGCCTTCACCCTTTCTTCTGCATTGCTCTTCAGGAAACTTGGTTTCCAGCAATGCGAACCCCCGCCCTCCGTGGCTATCGGGGTTATTATAAGCACCGGGCAGCTTATGAAAGGGTGTCTGGTGGCGTCTGCATTTATGTCCTTCACTCTCCTCACAGCGAGTCTGCCCCTCTACAAACAGCTTTAGAGGCTGTCGCTGTTCGGGTGTGGACCCCACAGGCTGTTACCGTCTGCAGTCTTTACCTTTCACTGGATCGTGATGTCGTGCAGCATGTACTGGCTGCGCTGATAGCCCAATTGTCGCCACCTTTCTTGTTACTGGGCGACTTCAACGCCCATAACCCTATGTGGGGTGGGTCAGTGGCGACAGGTCGAGGCGCCAACGTTGAGAACTTATTGGCGCAGCTACATCTTTCGATTTTAAATGATGGTGCTTCCACACACTTCAGTGTGGCGCATGGCACATACTCCGCCATTGACCTTTCGATCTGCAGCCCTTCTGTCCAATGGAGTCTGCATGACGACCTGTCTGGTAGTGACCACTTTCCGATCTTTCTGTCACTACCACAGCGTCACTCTTCTGGGCGCCCCAGCAAATGGGCTATGAATAAGGCTGACTCGGACTTGTTCTCCTCCATTGCCACTATTGAGCCTCTCTCTAATGACGACATTGATGCGATAGCTCACTCCGTCACCATCAGAATCTGCATTCCCCGTTCTTCTGGGTCCCCCCGGTGGAGGACTGTGCCTTGGTGGTCGCCTGAGATCGCTGAAGCGATTAAAGATCGCCGGCGGGCGCTCCAGCGTCACAAGCGACATCTCTCCATAGAACACCTCATAACCTTCAAACGGCTGCGTGCGCGTGCCCGCCGCCTTATCCGCCAACCCAAGCAGGAGTGCTGGGAGCGGTATGTTTCCACCATTGGCCTCCATGTCTCTCCATCGCAGGTCTGGGCCAAGATTCGACGCCTCTATGGCTATCGAACGCCTGTCAGCGACCCAGCGCTCTCACTGAATGGAGCGGTTTGTACTGACTCCGACGTCATTGCAAACAGCTTGGCAGAGCATTTTGCTCTGAGTTCCGCTTCTGCCAATTACCCACGGGCCTTCCGCTCCATTAAAGAGCGGATGGAACGTCGGAGCCTTTCGTTTCGCACCCACCACCCAGAATCTTACAATGCTCCATTCAGTGAGTGGGAATTTCGCAGTGCCCTAGCCGCTTGCCCTGATACCGCTCCTGGGCCAGATCGCATCCACTGTCAGATGGTGAAGCGCCTTTCAGTGGACTGCCAGCGACGGCTCCTCCACCTTTACAACCGTAGTTGTGTCGAAGGTTAGTTTCCGTCGCAATTGCGGGAAAGTATTGTTATCCTCATTCTGAAACCAGGCAAGAACCCTTTGGAGGTGGGCACCTACCGTCCCATTAGCCTCACCAACGTTCTTTGCAAGTTGCTTGAACGGATGTTGAGCCGGCGCTTGAATTGGGTACTGGAGACTCGGGGCCTTGTGGCTCCCTCTCAGTGTGGGTTCCGTAAAGGCCGCTCCGACGCCGACTGTCTGGTGAGCCTGGAGTCGGCCATCCGTACTTTGCTCGCCGTCAGCACCTGGTCGCTGTCTTTTTAGACATGCGGAATGCGTACGATACGACATGGCGTCTTCACATCCTTTCAACGCTTCATGGATGGGGTCTTATGGGCCCTCTGCCGATCTTTATCAGAAATTTTCTGTCGTCTGATACCTTCCGCGTGCAAGTCGTGGCCTCCCATAGATCCTCCCGAGTTCAGGAGAACGTTGTGCCACAGGGATCTGTTTTAAGTGTCTGCCTGTTTTCAATAGCCTTTAACGTGATCGCTGCGGCGGTGGGAACGTCTGTCTCAGCGTCCTTGTATGCTGACGACTTCTGCCTTTACTACAGCTCTATTGGCGTTGCAGCTGCTGAACGTCAGCTACAGGGCGCTATCCGTAAGGCGCAGTCTTGGGCCATAGCTCATGGGTTTCAGTTTTCGGCAGCCAAGAGCTGCGTTACGCATTTCTGCCGGCGACGCACTGTCCACCCGGAGCCGCGGCATTATCTTGACAGCGAACTTCTTGCAGTGGTGGAGTCACAAAGGTTTTTGGGGGTGGTTTTCGATGCCCGGTTGACTTGGCTGCCTCATATCCGGCAGCTTAAACAGATGTGCTGGCGGCATCAAAATGCTCTGCGATGCTTGAGCCACAACCGCTGGGGCGCCGACCGATCTACCCTGTTACGGCTCTACCAGGCGTTAATCCAGTCCCGTCTGGATTATGGGAGCCTGGCTTATGGCTCAGCATCCCCATCTGCGTTGCAGGTGCTGGTCACAATCCTCCACAGCGGGATATGCCTTGCCACTGGTGCTTTCCGGGCCAGCCCAGTGGACAGCATACTTGTAGAGGCGGGTGTCCCTCCACTGCGATTACGGCGCCAACGATTGCTGGCCGCTTATGCTGCCCAAGTTTTCAGCTTGCCCGGGCATCCTAACTATCGTCTACTATTCCCACAGTTGCACGTCCATCTTCCAGAACGTCGGCCCAGGGCAAGATGTACGATCGCGGTCCGCGTCCAAGAGCTTCTCTCCGGGCTTGGGGCTTTCCCTCTTCCGCCTCCTTTCCGGGCACCTCTGCTTACACCCCCGTGGTGTGTGCCTCTCCCTCGCCTTCAGCTGCAATTGGCACAGGGCCCGAAGGAGTCAGTCCCTCCGGAGGCCTTCCGCCGCCGCTTTCTTTCCAACTTCGCAACGTATCAGGGCTCTGGCGTTGTTTACACTGACAGATCGATGGTTGCTGGTCGTGTCGGTTATGCGCTAACTCTAGGGAACCATTCCGAACAACGTTCATTGCCGGCTGGATACAGCGTTTACACTGCTGAGCTGGTCGCCATCTTTCATACCCTAGAGTATATCCGCTCCTGCTCAGGTGAGTCCTTCGTGATCTGTAGCGATTCCCTGAGCGGTTTACGAGCTCTCGACCAGTGTTTCCCTCGTTCTCGTCTGGTGATGGCTATCCAGGAGTCCCTGCATTCCCCCGGCGGGTTCGGGGGTAAGAATAGGCCCACGGTATTCCTGCCTGTCGTAAGAGGCGACTAAAAGGAGTCTCAAACGTTTCGGTCTTTAATGTGATGGTTCCCATTGTGGTTTGACCTCCAAATTCAACAGAAGTACGAGCCTTTTTGGGAAGGACGCCTTACGTGGTGAACCATGAGTCCTATGTGCCCTAAGACCTTGGCACACGTTATCGTCTTGGCGTCGTAACTGCACCCTCCATTACTCATTTTGGGCTTACACAGCTGATGGATTGTGTACGTAACGCCCTTAGTGCGTCACCATCTGCACCCACGATCACTATGGACTACCAATGGCACCCAAAATCCAGCACGGTAGCCAGCCCAT
This sequence comes from Schistocerca nitens, assembly GCF_023898315.1. NCBI lineage: Eukaryota > Metazoa > Arthropoda > Insecta > Orthoptera > Acrididae > Schistocerca > Schistocerca nitens. Next base: position 40,943,076 of record NC_064617.1, on the reverse strand, counting down.
TGTGGTGGGGTCGTCATGTACCCTCTAGGTTGTAGCCCCCTGACAACACAGGGATCATACTGCCGATGCCTGCGCTGACACCTCCCCACGTAAGCCAAGGAGTAGATGCCCGTCTATCTGGGGCATCAGGACTCCCGGCAACGGCCATCCTGCCAGGTGGCATTTGCTGTGGCTGGGTGGCGCCCGTGGGGAGAGCCCCTGGTCGGAGTGGGTGGCATCGGGGCGGATACCACCAATGAAGCGGGTAAAGTCTCAATCCGGTGGTCGCACGACCACCAACGTCTCTAAGCGCGGTAAAGTCGACTTTAACGCTGTGGCATATGACCCCAAATCGTTCCCTTCCTTAGCCACGCCTTAGGAGGGACGCAGGGCTCCGGACAGACAGGATCCATATTCACCGCGATACCTTGTGTGCAGCAGAACTGATGGGGATTCATTTTTGGGTCGAAGCCTCTGTTCTTTGTGACCCATCTTGAAGATAAGTTCGGGGAAGTGGCATCTCTTTCCAAAATGCGGAGCGGGGCCATTTTGATACAAGCAGCTTACTCTGCACAGTCAAGGGCGTTACTCGCCTGTGAGAAGCTTGGTGACATACCCGTTACCGTCACTCCCCATAAGTCACTAAATTTGGTCCAGGGGATTATCTTTCATAAAGATCTTCTGCTACAGTCTGATGACGAGCTATGGGAGAACTTGGCACGACGAGGTGTACACTTCGTTCGTCATGTCTTTAGGGGACCCAAGGATAATAGGATCGCTACCGGTGCTTTCATCCTGGCCTTTGAGGGTGACTGCTTGCCTGAGAAGGACAAGGTCATGATCTACTGGTGCGATGTCAAGCCCTATGTCCCGCTCCCTATGCGATGCTTCCAGTGCTAGAAATTAGGACACATGTCCTCCAGATGCACTGCCAGCCCCACGTGTCGAGATTGTGGTCGACCTTCTCATCCCAATGCTCCGTGTGCTCCGCCTCCCACCTGCGTTAACTGTGGGGACCATCATTCTCCCTGCTCGCCAGACTGTGCAGTCTACCAACGAGAGCGGCAGATACAAGAAATTAAGACCCAGGACCGTTTAACTTACCAAGAGGCGAGGAAGAAATTAGAACGGCTCAACCCCAAGCCTATGTTGAGGAGTTATGCTGCTGTAACACTGCCGCCACCAGTTCCTGCAAAGATTCCTCTCACAGTTGGCCAACTGAACAGTCACGTTACACCTGCCCCACCACAGGTTGGGGCCACTCTCTCTTCCACTGCTCCTAAAACACCCAGTTTGGGAGCAGTGCGCCCTGAACAACTGGGGACGTCAGTCCCCACCTCTCAGCCGGAGAGGCGACCGCCCTCTCCGGCTGCTCAGCCGGAGAGGCGACAGCCCTCTCCGGCTGATCAGCCGGGCACGCATGGGCCTCCTCTGGCCTCACTTGTTCTGAAGGGATCCCTCGGGGGAGTCCCTTCCAAGGACTTCCCCAGTGTCTCACAAGACACTAGCCAGTGGCTGAAGAAGCCACCAGCTGCTGGTCGAAGGGGTTCTCGCTCTTCCTCTGTTCCTGATAATGCGTCAGGAAAGCCCTCCCAGCATGTAAACCCTCCTCCAAAAGACAAGAGAGAGAAGAGGAAGCTCTCTAGGAAGCCTAAGGACCCAGTGGTTCCCGCGCCACCGCTTCCTGTCAGCTCAGCCTCTGAGAATGAGGTCGAGCTCTTTGCGTCCCCTGATGATCTAGATCTCGCCGTCTCCTCAGAAACGATGGATATTGCGACGTCCGTCTCTCAGTCGATGGCAGCATGTGACCCTGTGAAGTAATTTGATTTTTCAGAGCCTGCATGCCCCTACAGGACACGCTTTGTACAATCCTCCAGTGGAATTGTGGCGGTTATTTTAGCCATCTACCTGAGTTACGTCAGCTTCTAAGCATGACACCTGCTTTCTGCATTGCCCTCCAGGCAACCTGGTTCCCGGCAATGCGGACCCCTGTCCTTCGTGGATACAGGGGTTATTACTGCAACCATAGCACTTACAACTGTGTGTCAGGTGGAGCCTGCGTGTATGTCCTTACCTCTGTATATAGTGCTCCTGTGCCCCTTCAGACATAGTTGGGAGCTGTGGCTGTCCGCCTAAGGACTACCCAGGACATAACCGTCTGCAGTGTCTATCTCCCTCCATGTGGTACAGTCTCCCTGACCGAATTGGCTGCACTTGTCACCCAACTTCCCACGCCTTTTCTTCTCCTGGGGGATTTTAACGTCCACAATCCCCTGTGAGGTGGAACGAAGATTACTGGCCGAGGCAGAGATGTCGAGAATCTCATCTCCCATCTCGACCTCTGCCTCTTAAACACTGGCGCCGCCACACATTTCAGTGTGGCGCATGGCACGTTCTCGGCCATAGATCTGTCGTTGTGCAGCCCAGGGCTTGTACCATCGGTCCACTGGAGAGTCCATGTGGACTTGTGTGGTAGTGACCATTTTCCAATCTTCCTTTCACTACCACAGCGTCGCTCCCATGAACGCTTGCCTAGATGGGCATTTAGCAAGGCAAACTGGGGAACGTTCTCCTCTGCTGCCACTGTTGACTCTCTCCCCCACGGTACCGTCGATGTGGCGGTTGAGACACTGACTGCAGCGATTGCTTCCACTGCGGAACGTACCATTCCTCGTTCGTTAGGGTGCCCCCGGCGAAAGTCAGTGCCTTGGTGGTCTCCAGAGGTCACTGAAGCCATTAAAGAACGTCGGCGGGCTCTTCAGCGACATAAGCGGCACCCGTCTTTGGAGAACCACATTTTTTTCAAACGTCTCCGTGCTCAGGCACGGCGGCTCATCAAAAGGCGGAAACAGGTGTGCTGGGAGAGGTACGTTTCCACTATTGGCGCCCGTACTTCACCCTCCCAGGTGTGGATCAAGATTCGGCGCATCTTTGGATTGCAACACTCTACAGGTGTCGCAGGGCTTACTATCAATGGGGCGGTATCCACCGATGCCGATGCAATCGCCGAGCATTTCGCACAGCACTATGTTCGGGCCTCTGCGTCGGGGACTTACCCGCCTGCGTTTCGCGCGCTCAAACGCCGGGAGGCTGGCAAACGGTTTTCTTTTGCTTCTCGCCACCCTGAGGCGTATAACGCCCCATTTAGTTTGTGGGAACTCCAGAGCGCCCTGGCACAGTGCACCGATACATCCTCTGGGCCAGATGGCATCCACAATCAGATGCTCAAACACCTGTCCCCGGACTGTCAGCGGTGTGTTCTTGCCATCTTCAACCGCATATGGGGCGATGGTGTCTTTCCGTCGCAGTGGCGGGGGAGTACCGTCATTCCGGTGCTGAAGCCTGGTAAGGACCCGCTTAATGTGGATAGCTATCAGCCCATCAGCTTGACATATACTCTGTGCAAGCTATTGGAACGCATGGTGAGTCGACGGCTTGTTGGCTGCCCGAGTCTCGGGGTCGTCTGGCTCCGTGCCAGAGCGGCTTCCGTCAGGGCCGTTCCACCGCCGATACTTTGGTCTTTCTTGAGTCTGCAATCCGCACTGGTTTTTCCAGGCGCCAACACCTCGTCTCCGTCGTTTTCGATCTCTCCAGAGCATATGACACGACATGGCTGCACCATATTCTCGCCACGTTGCACGGGTGGGGTCTCCGGGGCTCTCTCCCCATTTTTATTCAGAATTTTTTATCTATTCTGACATTCCGCGTTTTAATTGACATATCCCATAATTCACTTCATATCCAGGACAACGGCGTTCCACAGGGCTCTGTATTGAGCGTGCCCCTTTTCCTTGTGGCCATTAATGGCCTTGCAGCAGCAGTAGGGTCGTCTGTCTCACCCACGTTATATGCTGACGATTTCTGCATCTTTTTCAGCTCCTCCACCATTAGTGTTGCAGAACGTCGGTTGCAGGGAGCCATACGTAAGGTGCAGGCGTGGGCCCTAGCCCATTGGTTTCAATTTTCTCCTGCGATGACTTGTGTTATGCACTTTTGTCGGCGTCGTACTGTCCATCCCCACCCTATCTTCACGATGCCATGCTCAGGGTTGCTGACACTTACCGTTTTCTGGGATTGCTGTTCGATGCCCGGCTTACTTGGCTTCCACATATTCGTCAGCTCAAGCGTCAGTGCTGGCGGCATCTGAATGCCCTCCGCTGCCTCAGCAGCACAACGTGGGGTGCAGATCGTAATACGCTGCTGCAGCTCTACAATGCCCTCGTGCTCTCCCGACTGGATTATGGGAGTGTGGTGTATGGCTCAGCGTCGCCCTCAGAGTTGCAACTGCTGGACCCCGTTCACCACTGTGGGATTCGACAGGCGACAGGAGCATTCCGCACCAGCCCTGTTAATAGCCTCCTTGCTGAGGCTGGGGTTCCTCCACTTCGTATTCGGCGTCAACAGCTGTTAGCCAACTATGCTGCCCACGTCCGTTGTTCGCCCCGTCACCCTAACTATCGTCTCCTTTTCGCTAATGCGGCAGTCCATCTCCCACACCGGCGGCCGCGATCAGGCCATACAATTGGGATCTGTGTTTGGTCGCTCCTTAATGAACTCGAGTGTTTGCCTCTTCCATCTGCTTTTCAAGTCCTCCCACATACACCACCTTGGTGTATTCGTCGGCCGCAGCTTCGGCTGGAACTTTCCCGATGGCCAAAAGATTCGGTTCCTCCTGCAGTCTTGCGCCGCCAATTCCTTGCTCTCCTAGGCGCATACCATGCCTCAGAGGTTATCTTTACCGACGGTTGATGGCTGTGTGGGGTACGCTTATGCTCATGTGGACTATGTCGACCAGCGCTCCTTGCCGGATGGCTGCAGTGTTTACACCGCAGAACTGACAGCCATTTTTCGTGCCCTTGACCATATTCGTACCAGCACTGGAGAGTCCTTTGTCATTTGCAGTGACTCGCTCAGTAGTCTGCAGCCTCTTGAACAGTGCTACCCACGCCATCCCATTGTTGGTGCAATCCAGGGGTCCATTCACGCTCTTGAACAGCGTGGTCGTTCGGTGGTGTTCATATGGACCCCAGGACACGTTGGGATCGCGGGAAACGAACTCGTCGACACGTTAGCCAAAGAGGCTACCCGTAAACTGCCGCTGGAGATCGGCCTCCCAGCAACTGATCTCCGAACGGTTTCTCACCGTCGGGTCTTTGGGTTGTGGGGAGACGAATGACACACTCTGTCTGCAACAAACAAGCTGTGGCAGGTAAAGGAGACCACGACTGTGTGGGGTTCCTCCATGCGGGCCTCTCGCAGGGACTCTATTGTTCTGTGTAGGCTCTGCATTGGCCACTCTTGGCTGACGCATGGTCATCTCCTGCGTCAGGAGGACCCCCTCATTGTCGCTGTGGTGCGAATATGACGGTGGCCCATATATTGTTGGACTGTCCTCTTTTAAGCACCCTCAGGCGAACTTTTAATCTCCAGGGTGATTTATCATCTCTTTTAGGTGACAATGTCTCTATGGCAGCTCATGTTTTAAGTTTTATTCGAGAAAGTGGGTTTTATAGGTCCCTCTAATTTTATTGCGTCACCCTCTTTTGTGCTGTATATTTTACTTAGTTTTGTGTTGTCATCCGACTCCACCCTAAACTTTGAGGCTGAAGGTTTTAACGTGTTGCAGGGTGGCTGGCTCATCGTATTGTTTTCGTGATCAGCCAGCCTCAGTCCTCTGCTGTACAATTTTATTTCCTTCTGCCTTTTTTCTCTGTGTTGTTTTTGTTGCTGTGCTCCGTTTTCCATGTTTCTTTATTATTGACCTTGGGGTTTTTCTTCCCCTGGAATTTTTATCTTGTGCTTAGAATGACTAATGGATGGTTTCCCTGTGCTCTGTGTGTTTTTGAAGCAAGGGACCGATGACCTCTGCAGTTTGGTCCCTTTAATCCTCAAACCAACCAACCAGTCCCTGCATACTCTTGCCCGTTGCGGCCGCTCTGTGGTCTTTGTGTGGACCCCAGGCCATGTTGGGATACCCGGCAATGAAAATGTTGACCGCCTGGCGAAAGAGGCCACCAGTGCACCATCTCTGGAGATTGGCCTCCCAGCGACTAATTTGAGGGCAATCTTACGCCGCAAAATTTTCGACCAATGGGACACTGAATTTCGCAACCTGCCCATGCCAAACAAACTTCGCCGTATCAAGGCGACGACGACTGTGCGGCGGTCGTCCATGCGGGTCTCCCGCCAGGAGTCTGTTGTCCTCTGCCGGCTGCGCATTGGGCACACTCGACTGACGCTTATTGTGCCGTGAGGACCCATCTGTATGTTCCTGCGGCTCCGTTTTATCTGTGGTCCACATTTTGTTGGAGTGTCGCCTTTTAGCTGTGCTCAGGCAGACGTTAGCGCTGCCTGATACGCTCCCTGCCCTTTTAACTGATGACCCTGCCATGGCTGGCTTAGTTTTGAGTATTATTCGGGCAGGGGTTTTTTATCATTTAATCTGAGTGTTTATGTTTTATTTTATTATTTTGTTTTGATTCTGGCCTTTGGACTACGGTTTTTAAACTGATTTTTTAATGTGTTCTCGGTGGTTGGCTTTTCCTTTTTTTATCTCTATGGTCGGCCAACCACCTTCACACTCTGTGTGATTTTAATTTGTTTCGTCTGATCTCTGTTTGAGTCTTTCTTGTCCTGTGTCGTTTGCCGTCTTTCCTTTTGTTCTTTTTTTATTCCCTTTTGGTGGTTTTAGTTTTTTTTTTAAAAAAAAGGGACCGATGACCGTAGCAGTCTGGTCTCTTTAATCTCCCAAACCAACCAACCAACGTACGCAGCCCCAGTCTGGGGATACGCTGCGCCAACTCGCCTGCGCCGTCTGCAGCTCATACATAACAAAGTACTCAAAATCATAAGCAACGCTCCGCGCTACACTCGCATCGCGGACCTGCACCGGGAATACCGGCTAGATACTATCTTGCAGGTATTCCAAAAACTCTCCACACGACTGTACAATAACACGACACACTCGGGCAACCCGTTTATCCTTTCTCTGGGTGACTACGACCACAACCATAGATGGAAGCACAACAGACCAAAGACATTACTGGCTAGGAACTAAACATCTGTGGTCCATAGAACGCTAACACGACAGTACTGGCGAGCTCCTGCAACACAGTTATTACTGGAAACCCCAGATGTTCGACCATCCGAAAAACAGGCAACCGCGGGGAAACCGTACTGTACACAGCACGCAAAACCACACACACACACACACCCTACACCGTCTGTGAGCCGATCTATGACCGATCGCCCACTAATTTACAACGACTTTGAACTGTTGCAGGGACGCAGCAACTGCAGCAAGCGCCGCGACGACCTCCAACAACGACAAAGGTAACGATGCACGTTACCTCGAATTAACATAACCACACCTTGCATGTACTGTCGCAGACAGCAAGCCGCTACTGCCCTTACTACCCGTCCTACTGTCGCAGATGTTTTTTTCCCTTGGCTCTTGCCTTGGCACTTTTTTTTCCTTTACCCTTACAACCGCTACCCATCGATCGCTTTCGTCCACTCTCTATCTCCTGATGGACAGTGTTAGTGAGTAATGTTACCCAGATGCATGGATAACATCCTGTGACTCCTGATTCAAAAACTATCATGTTATACGGAGGTGACAGTAGAACTTTTGGTTTGGTCACCACGTTGGTGTGGGCGTGGAGGGGCCCCATCCTTTGCGGCCGATCTGTGGTCTTTATGTGGACCCCTGGCCATGTTGGGATACCTGTCAATGAAAATGTTGACCGCCTGGCGAAAGAGGCCACCAGTGCACCATCTCTGGAGATTGGCCTCCCGGCGACTGATTTGCGGGCAATCTTACGCCGCAAAATTTTCGATTTATGGGACACTGATGGCGCAACCTGCCCGTGCCAAACAAACTCCGTCCTATCAAGGCGACAACGACTGTGTGGCGGTCATCCATGCGGGTCCCTCGCAAGGGGTCTGTTGTCCTCTGCCGGCTGCACATTGGGCACACTCGGCTGACGCACGGCCACTTACTGCGCCGTGAGGACGCGCCTCTATGTCGCTGCGGCTCCGTTTTGTCTGTGGTCCACATTTTGTTGGTGTCGCCTTTTAGCTGTGCTCAGGCAGACGTTAGCGCTGCCTGATACGCTCCCTGCCCTTTTAACAGATGACTCTGCGTTTTATTCGGGCAGGGGGCTTTTATCGCTTAATGTAAGTGTTTGTCTTTTTGTGTTGATTCTGGCCTACGGCCTCGGATTTTGGTCTGTTTTTTTAATGTGTTTCTCGGTGGTTGGCTTTTCCTTTTTTGTCTATATGGTCGGCCCTCCACCGTCACACTCTGTGTGATTTTAGTTCTTCTTGTCTGGACTTTGTCTAAGTTACTCTTGTCCTGTGTCGTCTGTCTTTTTCCATTGTCGGTTTTTATTCTTTGTAAGTGTTTTTAAGTTTTGTAACAAGGACCGATGACCATAGCAGTCTGGTACCTTTATTCCCCCGAAACCAACCAACCAACCAATCTTAATGCTCTGCATTGCATGAGCCACACCAGCTGGGGAGCCGATCGGTCTACCCTATTATGGATCTACCAGGCGTTAATTCAGTCCCATCTGGATTATGGGAGCATCCCCTTCTGTGATGCGGGTGCTGGACCCCATCCTTCACAGCGTGATGCGACTTGCCACTGGAGCTTTCCGGACCAGCCCTGTGAACAGCATACTTGTGGAGGCAGGTGTCCCTCCACTGCCGTTACGGCGCCAACGTTTACTGGCCTCTTATGCTAAACACATTTGTAGGTTGCCTGGGCATCCGAATTATCATCTCCTGTTTTCTCAGTCTGTCGTCCATCTCCTGGAAAGTCGGCCCCAGTCGTGTTGTACGATCGCTGTTCGCGTCAGAGAGCTTCTCTCCAGGTTTGGGGTTTTCCCTCTTCCAGCTCTTTTCCTGGCCCCTTCTGCGTACACCCCTGTGGTGTGTGCCCCACCCATGCCTTCGGCTCGAATTGGCACTCGGTCCCTCCTGAGGCCTTCCGCCACCGCTTACTTTCCATCCATGCCATGTATCAGAGCTCTGGCGTTGTCTACACTGACGCTTCGATGGTTGCTGGTCGTGTCGGTTATGCTATCACTCTAGGGGGCCATTACGAATAACACTCATTGCCGGCTGGCTGCAGCGTTTTCACTGCTGAGCTGGTCGCCATCTCTTGTGCCCTACAGTATATCCGCTCCTGCTCAGGTGAGTCCTTGGTTATCTGTAGTGACTCCCTGAGCGGTTTACGAGCTATCGACCAGTGTTTCCCTTGCTCTCATCTGGTGATGGCTATCGATGAGTCCTTCCATACTCTTGCCCGTTGCAGCCGCTGTGTGGTCTTTGTGTGGACCCCTGGTCATGTCGGCATCCCTGGCAATGAACGTGTTGACATGATGGCCAAACAGACTGTCGGTGCACCAGTCTTATCGATAGGGCTTTCGGAGAGTGACCTCAGGGCAGTTTTGTGACAGATTGTATTTCGCACCTGGGGTGAAGAATGGCGCACCCTGCCTTCACCAAACAAACTTCAGGCCATCAAGGAGGTTACTGGTGCGTGGCGCTCCTCCTTGCAGGTCTCTCGCAAGGAGTTTGTTGTCCTCTGCCGCCTGCACATTGGACACACCCGGATGACGCACAGCCACTTATTGCGCTGTGAGGACCCACCTCTATGTCGCTGCGGATCCGTTTTGATGGTGGTCCACATTTTGTTGGCCTGTCCCCTTTTAGGTGTACTCAGGCAGATGTTTGCGCTGCCTGATACGCTTCCTGCCCTTTTAACAGATGAGACTGCCATCTCAGGCTTAGTTTTGCGTTTTATTCAGGCAGGTGGCTTATCACTTTGTCGTTTTTTTGTTTTGAGTCTCTCCTTTGGCCTGAGTCTCTCCTTTGGCCTACGATTTTAGACTGGGTTATTTTTTTAGTGTGTTTGTAGATTGTTGGCTTTTCCTTTTTTGTCTTTATGGTCGGCCATCCACTGTCACACTCTGTGTGATTTTACTTCCTTTGGTCTGGTCTCTGTCTGAGTCTTTCTTGTCCTGTGTCGTCTGTTGTCATCTCCATTGTTCGTTTTTATTCTGTGTGGGTGTTTGAAGTTTTGGAAAAAGGGATTGATGACCGTAGCAGTCTGGTCCCTTCAGTCCCACAAACCAACCAACCAACCAACGAGCAGCAGCAGACTAGCACCGACGATTCCTTGCCTCCAGAGGGGCACTGCGAACACTGGCGCCCTCCTACACTGACCAGTCAGGGGGCCCAGTGAGTGAGAAGAGAAATTTCAAAGTTGATACGACAGCTTGAGAGACTAAGAAGAGGAACAAGGTTGGTCATCTCCTAGTATTCAAACTGGTCCCACGTGCTCCACATATAACGACGATCGAGAGGGAAATGTGGCGCCATCATGGCTACAGAAAAGCTGCTGAACTGACTACACAAATAAAGGAAAATGCGCTGCACACATCCTCTCTCACTAATCAGTGTGACACACTATGTGATCCAGAGTATCCGAACACCTGGCTGAAAATGACTGAAGAGTTCGGGGTGCCATCTATCTGTAATGCTGGAATTCAGTATGGTGGTGGCTAGCACTTAGCCTTAAAGACAGCTTCCACTCTTTCAGGCATACGTTAAATTAGGAGCTGGAACTTTCTTGGGGAATGGCAGCCCATTCTTCACGGAGTGCTGCACTGAGAAGAGGTATCGATATCGGTCGGTGAGGCCTGGCACGAAGTCGGCGTTCCAAACCATCCCAGAGGTGTTCTGTAGGCTTCAGGCCAGGACTCTGTGCAGGCCAGTCCATTACAGGGATGTTTTTGTCGTGTAACCACTCCGCTACAGGCCTTGCGTTATGAAGAGGTGCTCGATCGTGTTGAAAGATGTAATCGCCATCCCCGAATTGCTCTTCAACAGTGGGAAGCAAGAAGGTGCTTAAAACATCATTGAGGCCTGTGCTGTGATAGTGCCACTCAAAACAACAAGGGGTGCCTGCCCCCTCCATGAACAAAACGACCACGCAATAACACCACCGCCTCAGAATTTTACTGTTGGCACTACAGACGCTAGCAGATGACGTTCACCGGGAATTTGCCATACTCACACCCTGCCATCACATCGCACATTGTGTACTGTGATTCGCCACTCCACACAACGTTTTTCCACTGTTCAGTCATCCAATGTATACACTCCTTACACCACAGAGAGGCGGTGTTTGGCATTTACCGGCGTGACATGTGGATTTTGAGCAGCCGCTCGTCGATGAAATCCAAGTTTTCCCACCTACCACCTAACTGTCATATTACTAGCAGTGGATCCTGTTTGATGCTCTGCATAGATATCTGCCTATTACACATTACGACCGTCTTCAACTGTCGGCAGTCTCTGTGGGACAACAGACGAGGTCGGCCTGTGTGCTTTTGTGCTGTACGTAGCTCTTCACGTTTCCACTTTTCAGATCGAAAACAGTGGACCTAGGGATATTTAGGAGTGTGGGAATCTCGCGTACAGATTTATGACGCAAGTGACACCCAATCACCTGACCGCGTCCGACGTCCGTGACTTCTGCGGAGCACCCCATCTGCTCTCTCACGATGTCTGATGACTATTGAGGTTGCTGATATGGAGTGATATGGAGTACCTGGCAGAAGTAGGCAGCACAATGCACCTAATATGGAAAAAGTATATTTTTAGGTGCGTCCGGATACTTTTGATCGCATAGAGTTTTAACATAAAAACTCATCTAGCCGTATAGGCATTCGCCTAGTATTAGAAGAGAGTGATGGAAGGTACTTTCGTTACAAAAAAAAAGTAAATAAGTAAAATATATAAGGCGTGTAAAGTGAATGAGAATGAAGTGCATGTCTTTCAACGTCAAAAGGAAATGGGACGCTCCTACTGTACGTCACCTCAAATGACGACAAGTCCATTGCGGTATGGACCGTCTAATTATAGGCGCGCAGGACAGAGGGAAGATAGATATGCCAGTCATCGTGCCTGGATTGAACGAAATAAATTTAAAGGTTTGCAACAGTCTTGTGCACACAATCGGTTCTCCCGTTGGTCTGCATACAAAGAGACTCGTCTGTAACTGCCGCATTCGCCGCACTTGGCATAATCGTTTCTTTAAGTCTAAGGCAGATATGGTACTCTGATCTTTAACTATGTTATCAGGTACCCCACTGTTTAATAACGCCTGTGCCACGGTACTCGCCAGTTAGTCTGGCATCGATACGATTGCCAAAACTCGAGATAAATGATCGACGATCGTGATAAAATACCTATTCCCTGCAGGTGTTGTATTAAATGGCCCTGAGGACATCCATCCCCAACATATAAAACGCTCTGGACGCATCTGGTAGTCTTTGAAATGAAACTTCGCGATGACAAATGTCGGCCCTTTGCACGCGTGGCACACAGTTCTTAACATACTGCTCCATCTCCCGCTTTCTGTTGCTCCACTAAAACTGCTCTGCTACACGTCTATGCGTCGCACGTAGCTCTCCGTTACCTGACAACAAATGATCACGAGCGTGCTGAAAAATTCCCTTCTCAGAAACAGCTGGAACCACCACAGGCGGTCTACACATCGTCCTTCTACACAACAGACCAACGTGAATAAAAAAAAAGAGTGGCCGTAACTGAAATATGTGGCACTCCATATCTTTTGCCTGTGCCCGCTAACATCTTTCCATGCCCCTCCCTTCCCCCCCCCCCCCCCCCCAACGTCAACAACAACGCTAATCAACGACTTAATGCATCTTTGTCTGCATGTGATCTCGCTGGCTTATTAATTACATGGGAGATGAATTCACTGAGCTTAAGTATCCACGAAATTAATATGGTAGACGCATCTTTGAAACCAAGGAACCAGTTAAATAAGGCGTAGTCTGTCGCGACCTTAAGCTTCCTACCATACAGGTAGAATCGAAAATACATACTAAGTTATATGACCGCCAGCATGTCATTTTTAGTCATTGAGTAGCTACGCTGTTACTGCAAAATTTGATAGTTACCTCACTTCTACCAAAGCTATCCACACTAACCGGAATCATCCACTATCCGTGAGTGTCACCCACATGTGCTAAACTCCAGCGGGCTAAACAATGTGATCCATCAAACCCTTTACTGCTTGAGAGCGGCTCAATCGCATATAATGTTTCTCTCTACAAATCAGTATCGACTGAAAGCCACACTATCTTCCACATACCTGCTGGTATTTTGTCCTGCTATTCAATCTATACTGAAAACGTACACAGTTCATTTGGCGTCGCCCCATAATAAGTGAACCGTGCGCCATTGCCTTAGTTGCAATTGTTTCTCCCAACTGAAACCAAGTTCCAATGAATTCTACTATGTGTTGCCAAAGATCAATCTTTGTCAAGTGTACCAATGAGTCCACACTTTTATCGCCCCAGTCTCCTCTTCCCAATGAGGAGCGGAATGATAGCGGACACAAGCGCCCTTGTGTCTATCAACAATCTGTTCTTGCCACTCACCAAGCTTATTAAGCAGCATTTCATCTTTGTACTAACTTGTGCCATGTTACGGTCTATATTGATTGCTTTCCAATGGTTGAACCACTCTCGTCCGTGTTCAACAGGTGCTTCCCTTGCCAGTTCTCACCACCTTTTCCACCTCTACAGTCAAATGCCTGGTGACCCACTCCGCCATGTAACACTCTGGTTGTCTACATTGCTTCCCTATAAGCCCCTCCTGACAGCATACGTAACTCCTTATTTCAGAAGAGAACACTCAGTTGCCCACTCTTTGCTTTGTTGCTATACCCATCTCCTCTATACATGCTGCGGTTTTAAATGTTCCTGCTAAGTCCTCCAGATTTCCCATTAGTACCTCCGTGACATCTCCGCAGGTATATGACGCAGAAAAAGCGCCCACCTGCCTCATGCAATGACACCGTATTAGCTTCCACACTCTGGCACCGCGCATATATCTTTGCACTCAGTTTATCGACTCTCTTAGAGAACACTTCAACAGACTCGTTGCTCTACATTGATAAAGTCCTTAGTGTCCATGTTAAAACTGTGCACTAGTTTGCTTTTGGTTCCGCTGGCACAGTCCAGCGGCCCACTTCTGAAACGGCTGTGCTTTGCTCAAGGGCTCGTGGTGTACAACGTGTGCTTTGGCGTCCCTGCCAAACGCAGTTTCAGCTGAATTCTCGTGCTCTGCGGCAGCACACCTGATCTCTTTAATAAAAATTGTCACGTCCTCTGTAGTCTTGTCAGAGAAGGAATTAATTAAGGTAACCACTGCCGGGTCGTTTTGGACAGGAAGCACGCTGCATTAGGATCTGTTTTCGTCCAATTGCGACTGAATCTGACTCGTTTTCTCAGCTTCTAACGCACGATTAATTTCGAATTTTGTCTACCTCTCGTGCTCCAGTTTCTCTCTTAACACACGCACTTGCTAAGTTAAAGTTCCAGCTGCTTTCATATTAGTGGCAACACGTATTTCTACCTTTATGAGTACTCTACGTCTACCTTAATTAAACTGTTCCAATCCCCCTGCGGGTTCGGGGGTTAGAATAGGCCCGCGGTATTCCTGCCTGTCGTAAGAGGCGACTAAAAGGAGTCTCAAACGTTTCCGCCTTAATGTGATGCTCCCCATTAGGGTTTGACCATTTTTCCAAATTCCACAGAAGTACGAGCCTTTTGGGGAAGGACACCTTACGTGGTGCACCATCAGTCCTCTGTGCCCTAAGGCCTTGGCACACTTGATCGTCTTGGCGTCGTCACTGCACCCTCCATCCGTCATTTTGGGCTTACACAGCTGATGGATTGTGTACGTAACGCCCTTAGTGCGTCACCATCTGCACCCACGATCACTATGGACTACCCATGGCACCCAAAATCCAGCACGGTAGCCAGCCCGTTGTAGTGGGGTCGTCATGTACCCTCTAGGTTATAGCCCCCTGACAACACAGGGATCGTACTGCCGATGCCTGAGCTGACACCTCCCCACGTAAGCCAAGGAGTCGATGCTCGTCGCTCTGGGGCATCAGGACTCCCGGCAACGGCCATCCTGCCAGGTGGCCTTTGCTGTGGCTGGGTGGCGCCCGTGGGGAGAGCCCCTGGTCGGAGTGGGTGGCATCGGGGCGGATGCCCCGCAATGAAGCGGGTGAAGTCTCAATCCGGTGGTCGCACGACCGCCAACGTCTCTAAGCGCGGTAAGACAGAATTTAATGCTGTGACATATAACCCCAAATCTTTCCCTTCCCTAGCCACGCCATGGGAGGAACGTAGGGCTGCGGACAGACAGGAGCCGTATTCACCGCGATACCTTGTGTGCAGCAGAACCGATGGGGATTCGTTTTTGGGGACTAAGCCTCTCTTCTTTGTTCACCATCTTGAAGATAAGTTTGGGGAAGTGGCATCTGTTTCCAAAATGAGGAGCGGGGCTATTTTGATACAAGCAGTTTCATCTGCACAGTCACGAGCGTTACTCGCCTGTGAGAAGATCGGTGTCATCCCCGTTCATGTCACTCCCCATAAGTCCTTAAATTTGGTCCAGGGGATTATTTTCCATAAAGATCTTCTGCTACAGTCTGATGACGAGCTACGAGAGAACCTGGCACGACGAGGTGTGCACTTCGTCCGTCGTGTCTTTAGGGGGCCCAAGGATAATAGGGTCGCTACCGGTGCCTTCATCCTGGCCTTTGAGGGTGACTGCTTGCCTGAGAAGGACAAGGTCATGATCTACCGGTGAGATGTCAAGCCCTATGTCCCACCCCCTATGCGATGCTTCCAGTGTTGGAAGTTTGGACATATGTCCTCCAGATGCACTGCCAGCCCCACGTGTCGTGATTTTGGACGACCTACACATCCTAATGCTCCATGTGCTCCGCCTTCCACCTGCGTTAACTGTGGGGAGCATCATTCTCCCTGCTCGCCAGTCTGTGCAGTCTATCAACGAGAGCGGAAGATACAAGAAATTAAGACCTTGGACCGTTTAACTTACCAAGAGGCAAAGAAGAAGCTAGAACGACTCAACCCCACACCTCTGTTGAGGAGTTATGCTACCGTCACACTGCCGCCACCAGCTCCTGCACACTCCCTTCTCCGTTGGCCCACAGAGAAATGCAGTAACGTCTGCCCCACCGCTGGGACAGGCCACTCTCTCTTCCACTGCTCCCAAAACACCCAGTTTGGGAGCAGTGCGCCCCAAGTAACCCGGGACGTCAGTCCCCACCTCTCAGCCGGAGCGGCGACAGCCCTCTCCGGCTCCTCAGCCGGGGAAGCGACAGCTCTCTCCGGCTGCTCAGCCGGAGACGCAACAGCCTCCTCCGGCCTCACTTGTTCGGAAGGGATCCCTTGGGGGAGTCCCTTCCAAGGACTTCTCCAGTGTCTCACAAGACACTAGCCAGTGGCTGAAGAAGCCACCAGCTGCTGGTCGAAGGGCTTCACGCTCTTCCTCTGTTCCTGATAATGCATCAGGAAAGCCTTCCCAGCATGCCAACCCTCCTCCCAAAGACAAGAGAGAGAAGAGGAAGGTCTCCAAGAAGGATATGGACCCAGTGGTTCCCGCACCAACGCTTCCTGTCAGCTCAGCCTCTGAGGTTGAGGTCGAGCTCTTTGCGTCCCCTGATGACCTGGATCTCACCGTCTCCTCAGAAACGATGGACGTAGCGACGTCCGTCATTCAGTCGGTGGCAGCATGTAACCCTGCGCAGTGATTTGCCTTTTCAGTGCCTGAATGCCCCTACAGGACACGCTTTGTACAATCCTCCAGTGGAATTGTGGCGTTTATTTTAGCCATCTACCTGAGCTACGTCAGCTTCTAAGCATGACACTTGCTTTATGCATTGCTCTCCAGGAAACCTGGTTCCCGGCAATGCGGACCCCTGTCCTCCGTGGATACAGGGGTTATTACTGCAACCGTAGCACTTACAATTGTGTGTCAGGTGGAGCCTGCGTGTATGTCCTTACCTCTGTGTATAGTGCTCCTGTGCCCGTTCAAACGCCATTGGAAGCTGTGGCTGACCGCGTAAGGACTACCCAGGACATAACCGTCTGCAGTATTTATCTCCCTCCAGGTGGTACAGTCTCCCTGACCGAATTGGCTGCACTTGTCACCCAACTTCCCACGCCTTTTCTTCTCCTTGGGGATTTTAACGCCCACGTGGGGAGGATCGAAGATTACTGGCCAAGGCAGAGATGTCGAGAATTTCATCTCCCAACTCGACCTCTGCCTCTTAAACACTGGCGCTGCCACGCATTTCAGTGTGGCGCATGGCACGTTCTCGGCCATAGATCTGTCGCTGTGTAGCCCAAGGTTTGTACCATCGGTCCACTGGAGAGTCCATGACGACTTGTGTGGTAGCGACCATTTTCCAATCTTCCTTTCACTACCACAGCGTCGATCCCATGACCGCCTGCCTAGATGGGCATTTCGCATGGCAAACTGGGAAACGTTCTCCTCTGCTGCCACTGTTGATTCTCTCCCCCACGGTACCGTCGATGTGGCGGTTGAGGCACTGACTGCAGCGATTGTTTCCGCTGCGGTACGTACCATTCCTCGTTCGTTAGGGTGCCCCCGGCGAAAGTCAGTGCCTTGGTGGTCTCCGGAGGTCGCTGAAGCCATTAAAGAACGTCGGCGGGCTCTTCAGCGACATAAGCGGCACCCGTCTTTGGAGAACTTCATTTTCTTCAAACGCCTCCGTGGTCAGGCACGGCGGCTCATCGAGAGGCGGAAATATAGTCCTGGAAATTGAAATAAGGACACCGTGAATTCATTGTCCCAGGAAGGGGAAACTTTATTGACACATTCCTGGGGTCAGATACATCACATGATCACACTGACAGAACCACAGGCACATAGACACAGGCAACAGAGCATGCACAATGTCGGCACTAGTACAGTGTATATCCACCTTTCGCAGCAATGCAGGCTGCTATTCTCCCATGGAGACGATCGTAGAGATGCTGGATGTAGTCCTGTGGAACGGCTTGCCATGCCATTTCCACCTGGCGCCTCAGTTGGACCAGCGTTCGTGCTGGACGTGCAGACCGCGTGAGACGACGCTTCATCCAGTCCCAAACATGCTCAATGGGGGACAGATCCGGAGATCTTGCTGGCCAGGGTAGTTGACTTACACCTTCTAGAGCACGTTGGGTGGCACGGGATACATGCGGACGTGCATTGTCCTGTTGGAACAGCAAGTTCCCTTTCCGGTCTAGGAATGGTAGAACGATGGGTTCGATGACGGTTTGGATGTACCGTGCACTATTCAGTGTCCCCTCGACGATCACCAGTGGTGTACGGCCAGTGTAGGAGATCGCTCCCCACACCATGATGCCGGGTGTTGGCCCTGTGTGCCTCGGTCGTATGCAGTCCTGATTGTGGCGCTCACCTGCACGGCGCCAAACACGCATACGACCATCATTGGCACCAAGGCAGAAGCGACTCTCATCGCTGAAGACGACACGTCTCCATTCGTCCCTCCATTCACGCCTGTCGCGACACCACTGGAGGCGGGCTGCACGATGTTGGGGCGTGATCGGAAGACGGCCTAACGGTGTGCGGGACCGTAGCCCAGCTTCATGGAAACGGTTGCGAATGGTCCTCGCCGATACCCCAGGAGCAACAGTGTCCCTAATTTGCTGGGAAGTGGCGGTGCGGTCCCCTACGGCACTGCGTAGGATCCTACGGTCTTGGCGTGCATCCGTGCGTCGCTGCGGTGCGGTCCCAGGTCGACGGGCACGTGCACCTTCCGCCGACCAGTGGCGACAACATCGACTTACTGTGGAGACCTCACGCCCCACGTGTTGAGCAATTCGGCGGTACGTCCACCCGGCCTCCCGCATGCCCACTATACGCCCTCGCTCAAAGTCCGTCAACTGCACATACGGTTCACGTCCACGCTGAGCGGCATGCTACCAGTGTTAAAGACTGCGATGGAGCTCCGTATGCCACGGCAAACTGGCTGACACTGACGGCGGCGATGCACAAATGCTGCGCAGCTAGCGCCATTCGACGGCCAACACCGCGGTTCCTGGTGTGTCCGCTGTGCCGTGCGTGTGATCATTGCTTGTACAGCCCTCTCGCAGTGTCCGGAGCAAGTATGGTGGGTCTGACACACCGGTGTCAATGTGTTCTTTTTTCCATTTCCAGGAGTGTAGGAGTGGTGGGAGAGGTCGTTTCCACCATTGGTTCCCGTACTTCACCCTCTCAGGTGTGGATGAAGATTCGGCGCATCTTTGGAGTGCAGCACTCTACGGGTGTCCCAGGGCTTACCATCAACGGTGCGGTATCCACCGATGCTGATGCAATCGCCGAGCATTTCGCACAGCACTATGTTCGGGCCTCTGCGTCGGGGACTTACCCGCCTGCGTTTCGTGCGCTTAAACGCCGGGAGGAAGGCAAACGGCTTTCTTTTGCTTCTCGTCACCCTGAGACGTATAACGCCCCGTTTAGTTTGAGGGAACTCCAAAGCGCCCGGGCACAGTGCCCCGATACAGCCTCTGGGCCACATGGCGTCCACAATTAGATGCTCAAACACCTGTCCCCGGACTGTCAGCGATGTGTTCTTGCCATCTTCAACCGCATAAGGGGCGATGGTGTCTTTCCGTCGCAGTGGCGAGAAAGTACCATCATTCCGGTGCTGAAGCCTGGTAAGGACCCGCTTACTGTTGATAGCTATCGGCCCATCAGCTTGACGAATACTCTGTGCTAGCTACTGGAACGTATGGTGAGTCGACGGCTGTGTTGGCTGCTCGAGTCTCGGGGTCTTCTGGCTCAGTGCCAGAGCGGCTTCCGTCAGGGCCGTTCCACCGCCGATACTTTGGTCTTCCTTCAGTCTGCAATCCGCACTGCCTTTTCCAGGCACCAACACCTCGTCTCCGTCTTTTTCGATGTCTCCAGAGCATATGACACGACGTGGCGGCACCATATACTCGCCACGTTGCACAGGTGGGGTCTCCGGGGCTCTCTCCCCAGTTTTATTCAGAATTTTTATCTGTTCGGACATTCCGCGTTTTAATTGGCACATCCCATAGTTAGCTTCATATCCAGGAGAACGGCGTTCCACAGGGCTCTGTATTGAGCGTGCCCCATTTCCTTGTGGCCATTAATGGCCTTGCAGCTGCAGTAGGGTCGTCTGTCTCACCCACGTTATATGCTGACGGTTTCTGCATCTTTTTCAGTTCCTCCACGATTGGTGTTGCAGAACGTCGGTTGCAGGGAGCCATACGCAAGGCGCAGGCGTGGGCCCTAGCCCATGGGTTTCAGTTTTCCCCTGCGAATACTTGTGTTATGCGCTTTTGTCGGCGTCGAACTGTCCATCCCCACCCTGAGCTCTATCTACAGGATGCCATGCTCAGGGTTGTTGACACTTACCGTTTTCTGGGATTGCTGTTCGATGCCCGGCTTACTTGGCTTCCACATATTCGTCAGCTCAAGCGTCAGTGCTGGCAGCATCTGAATGCCCCGCTGCCTCAGCAACACAACTTGGGGTGCAGATCGTAACACGCTGCTGCAGCTCTACAAAGCCCTTGTGCTGTCCCGACTGGATTATGGGAGTGTGGCGTATGGCTCAGCGTCGCCCTCAGCGTTGCAACTGCTGGACTCCATTCACCGCTGTGGGGTTCGACAGGCGACAGGGGCATTCTGCACCAGTCCTGTTAATAGCCTCCTTGCTGAGGCTGGGGTTCCTCCGCTCCACATTCGGCGTCTACAACTCTTAGCCAACTATGCTGCCCACGTTCGTTGTTCGCCTCGTCACCCTAACTACCGTCTCCTTTTCGCTAATGCGGCAGTCCATACCCCACACCGGCGGCCGCGATCGGGCCATACCATTGGGATCCGTGTTCGGTCACTCCTTAGTGACCTCGATTCTTTGCCTCTTCCATCTGCTCTTCAGGTCCACCCACATACGCCCCCTTGGCCGCAGCTTCGGCTGGAGCTCTCACAATGGCAAAATGATTCAGTTCCTCCTGCAGTCTTGCGCCGCCAATTTCTTGCTCTCCTCGCCGCATCCCGCGACTCGGAGGCTATCTATACAGATGGCTCGATGGTTGATGGCCGTGTGGGGTACGCTTATGCTCATGCGGACTATGTAGAGCAGCGCGCCTTGCCGGACGGCTGCAGTGTTTACACCGCAGAGCTAACAGCTATTTTTCGTGCCCTTGAGCGTATTCGTACCAGCACTGGAGCGTCTTTTGTCATTTGCAGTGACTCTCTCAGTAGTCTGCAGGCTCTTGACCAGTGCTACCCACGCCATCCTATTGTTGTTGCCATCCAGGAGTCCGTTCATGCTCTTGACCAGCGTGGACGTTCAGTGGTGTTCATATGGACCCCGGGACACGTTGGGATAGCGGGAAACGAACACGCCGACAAGTTAGCTAAAGCTGCCACCCGCAAACTGCCGTTGGAGATCGGCCTCCCGGCCACTGATCTCGGATCGGTGTTACGCCGTCGGGTCTTTGGGATGTGGGCAGACGAATGGCGCACTCTGTCTGTACCCAACAAGCTGCGGCGTGTAAAGGAGACCACGACCGTGTGGGGTTCCTCCATGCGGGCGTCTCGCAGGGATTCTGTTATTCTCTGTAGGCTCCGCATTGGTCACTCTTGGCTGACGCATGGTCATCTGCTGCGTCGAGAGGACCCCCCTCATTGTCGCTGTGGTTCAACGATGACGGTGGCCCATCTGTTGTTGGAATGTCCTCTTTTAACCGCTCTCAGGCGTGCTTTTAATCTCCAGGGTGATTTATCATCTCTTTTAGGTGACAATGTCTCTATGGCAGATCGGGTTTTAAGTATTATTCGCGCAAGCAGCTTTTATAGGTCCATTTAATTTTATTACATCACCCTCTTTTGAGCTGTGTCTTTTCCTTAGTTTTGTGTTTTAATTCGACTCCCTCCTATTCTTTTAGGCTGGAGGTTTTAACGTGTTGCAGAGTGGCTGGCTCATCCTATTATTTTCGTGATCAGCCAGCCACGATCCTCTGCTGTACAGTTTTAATTCTTTCTACCTTTCTTCTCTTTGTAATTTTTATTGCTGTGCTCCGTTTTCCATGTTTCTTTATTATTGACCTTGGGGATTTTCTTCCCTTGGAGTTTTTATCTTGTGCTTCGAATGACTAATGCATGATTTCACTGTGCTCTGTGTGTTTATGAAACAAGGGACCGATGACCTCTGCAGTTTGGTCCCTTTAATTCTCAAACCAACCAACCAAACTGTTCCCAAAAAAAAAAAAAAACAAAAAAAAAACCGCAGGAACTCCCGTTTAACCACATTACACGAAAAATTGAAACGCAAATTAATTCTTCCGGCTAATCATCACCCGTCTGCGCTCAGCAGAGGTACTAGCCAGATGATGAATTCACCCACACACAGAACAACCAGGTGCTGCAGCACTGGTACACGGCAGTTCGTGCCCAGACAAATTACAGAATGAACACCGAAAAGGCACTACATTATCATGTTCACAATTACCCCTAAACGAATGTAAGTAAATGGGTTTCTGTGGCTTTACAAAAGTAACTCTAAACATCGCATACTCTAGCTGACACCATTAATTCTGACATCAAGTGCTACCGCCAAATGCAACGCAAAAAAGCTAGACCCACTGAACGACATTGTGCTGAACTGATACCACCGAACCCACATAAAGTGCCACTGCCTCACTCACCACTCCCTAAACCAACTCTCTCTCTCCAAACCGTAGTGTTTTAAATCGATGAACTCTTTCTGACACAACTTGTTACGTTGCGAAGCAAAACGACCAATCTGACAACAAATTGTTACGATCCCATGGTCTCAGGAGGCAGAATGTACCAGGATTACTGGGAGAGAAGGGTGAATCGGACCAGCCGTGCAAAGATGAGTAGACAAGTTTGGCCTTGACCGTCATTCCGCAGAAGAATCCACTGTGCCCATGTTGATTCAGACAACGGCGATACGACGTTCATACGTGTTTCAGCGCAAACACCAACGCCGAAGTCTGCTGTTACGGCACCTGACGTTCCGCCCCCTGGACGTAATGGCTCCTGTCCTCACCGAGGCGGTGTGGCCGGCAGCGCGTGTCGGCTGACGCGGACCACTGTACCTGCCCTCCGGAGCGCGGCCGTCTACTCTCTCAAGTGCTGCTTATGGCCACCATGCAGGGTGCGAAAGGGTAACAGCCAGCAGCCGTCGTTGTGGAAGAGGCTCAGCATATCCAATCGCCCGCTCAGGGTGACTCTGTCGGTGGTTGGGGACAGCCTAGGGACAACGAGGCTGCGAGGCCGTGACCCAACTCTATCCTTGCAGACGGCAGCTTGCAGCCCGCCGGACGACGTCACACGGAGACTGGAGACTGGTCCCCCATCTGCTCACAGCACCCATGGAGTGCCAAGTGTGAGACATGCACTCCCTCGGGAGTGGCGTGTCTGTACCACAGAGCTTGGCAGTGGGCCAGTTGGTTGTCGAAATCCATCTCTAGATAGTTGTTGTAGTTGCCTTGGAATACAAACAATCGTCGTTAGGTCCAGCTCCAGACATGGGCAGAACATCAACACGACTGTTTACCTTGAGCCTCTGGGCACCCTTATTTATACTCCTTCTCCTGTTCCTCCGAGGTGGTTTCTCTGCAGGGGAC
Source organism: Schistocerca nitens (assembly GCF_023898315.1). Lineage (NCBI taxonomy): Eukaryota > Metazoa > Arthropoda > Insecta > Orthoptera > Acrididae > Schistocerca > Schistocerca nitens. Next base: position 40,919,518 of record NC_064617.1, on the reverse strand, counting down.
GAGTGGAGTCCTCCTTAATAATTAGAATATCAACTTTTTCTACGTCAGCTTTTTCTACCCCTCATCACCCCCCCGCCCCCCCCCCCCCATGCAGCTAGTTAGACTCTGTTGTGACTGCAGTGTACACGTTTTTCATGGCACACAACAGCCCTGTGTCTGATTACTCTACATCTGCCACCACATTAATTGCTTATAATGCCACCCAGGCCATGGTTCCTCACCTGCGAGTGGTGTCGCAAACCTGCCTTGCAGAACTGATTGCTTAATAAGGACCTTCCCAGTGCCCATTAGCCAAATATCTGTAGGTCCTTTAACTTCTACCTTCTAGCCACAGCTGCGCAAAATTTTCAAGAAGTCCGCAAATTGTTGCGCAGCAATATGCAGAGTACAAACCCGTCGTAACTGCTTGCATTAACATACAAACTTCCGCATACACTGCATACAGTGGTACTAGACTAGTAACGTATCCACGAAACTGTATGATATACACGCGTATTAGTGGGTCTAGTGGCATGTGTCCTATTCAGAGCTGGCTATGAATTTTTTGTATCGATATCTCTGTATTATCCTTAAGTCTTGTATACCTTAATACTTTCTCTTAACAGTATGTGCCATTAATTTATTAAGATCCATCACTTACAAGAGTGTCCCTGATGCACATGTTTTGTCTTAGCCTCATTTTACAAGCAGACAATTAGATACTGATTATAAAAAGATATGTACTAACACAATATTTTCTTATTACTGTTTGTTACTATGGTTTAGGTCGATATGGTCATTAAAAACAAAGTGAATTTTTCTAAATCTTCTAAAATATTTAGTAGACATACTTCCTCCGTTGGCGGTCATATTGAAAGGCATTGTACTATTGGTTGTGCGTTCCTGTTCTTTTTGGTGTAAGGGAAACAAAGACAATTAATGATGGTGAGAATTCAGATGATCTGTGAACATTTTCTTGGGACTTCATGTCTATCCGTGGCATGTGTCCACATGTTAACTTTTAAAAACCTCAAAGGCTAAATTCACAAGACTGTCTGAGGAAATGACAAATTCATAGTCGTACGGTGCTATGTGGTGCGAAAAATATTGGAAGTTTTTTATTTTTTTATTTTTTTTTGCAGTACAGATATGATCTGACACCAAATTTTTTCCAGTATGTTATGACAGTGCATAGACATTTTTTGCAATGAAGTATTCTGGTTTATGTAAAGCTCCCTTATATTAGCATTTTATTAACGTATAGCTTATTAGTGTAAATATTTTGACTAATACGTCACTGTAACCACATGAAGTTTGCTATTTCTTCTGTTTTTAGTTCAGATATTATGTTTCCTTCATTGAGTAAGTATTTTTTCTCCATACAGGTTCTTATATCTGTCAACGGACGTGATTTTTGGTGGGAAAAGCAGTTGTTAATTATGCAGTCTGTGGCTGTCTGGCGTGTGTATTCAAGCAAACGTTTTGTAATTTAGAGATCTAGAAAGTTTATTTTTTCTGTTGGCCTTGCTCAATACGAATTCAATAACCTTTGTAACTTATTCCACTGTAAGTGGCATGTGTATATATATCGTTCTGATTCATCAAATGGAATTAGTTTGCCATGTGCATATTTTCAGTAGTAATGAAACCTACTAGCTCATTGGGGTGGTTATAAATCATTTTTACGAAAATTTTGTGTGGACACATTAGCTAGTGCACAAGCAAAGAACTTTGATAATGCTAAGCTCTATCCTTGTACATGTAATTAGTCGCATATACAATAATGAGCCAGTGCTATTGTATGATGTGTCTGTAAATTATGTTTAATAACATAATTAGATTTGTCAACTCATCCACTGGTGTACAAGTTTGTTCCATCTAAGATAAAATCTTTTGGTCTGTCTTGAATGTGATACCTGTAATGTGTTGTATCACATGACTCGAGCTCTTAATTGGACACTGATTTCTCAATACGTAGTTCTAAGTAAAAATGTAATTGATCTTTTGCGTGGTAGGAATTAAAGTTTAATCACGTTCTTTACTATTGGTTTGACAAGACTGTTTTCTTTATGAATTTTTTGTTGGGTCTACTGTTTAGAAGGAAATGGATTGCATTTTTCTTTTGTCAAATAGAAATTCAGTTTTAATTAGGAGTAATTTAATTAGGGTTTTTTCATGTGGACTTTTTGCTGAATAGCCTTGTGTTCTTTTCGCTCAGCCTGTTTTGTTCATGATTACTGCTATATTATCTTTGTTAGTATTAAATAATTTGCCTTTATAGTTCCTGTTTTCTCTCAAATGGTAGAGATATTTTTGTTGATAATTCTTCCGGGTTATATGGCCGTGGTCCATGGAATTCTTCTATTCCTGACGTTTCGTCCAATACTACGTTGGACATCCTCAGAGGTATGGCTGGTCCTGCTGAGTCCTGCCGACTGACGAGTCGGGCGTCGGAGAGCGGCCTAAATACCGCGGAAAGTGGGCGTGGTCTAGCTTTCACATAGAAGCAGAGAGAAAACTAGTCAAAGATAAAATGTAACTATCGATAATAATCCGTCATAGATGAAAATCACTTATCGATTCTGTTCCGCCACTGTCCATATCTCGCCTAATTTCAAGGCCTCTTCTTTTCTATTACAATTATCTTCATGTTTATAAATTTCAATGGCCTCCCTACGCAGTCGTGGGTAATAGTTCGTCGTAGCACTTAAAACTGCAGTTTCAGAAAACTTAACTACGTGGTCACCTGACTGAAGTGCATGTTCCGCAACGGCCGATTTATCTATTTTTCCCAGTCGGCAAAGACTTTTATGCTCCTTTACCCTCGTATTGACACTTCTTTTCGTAGTATCAATATAGACCTTGCCACAAGTACGCGGAATTTTATACACACCGCTAGACGATAATGGTGTCATTCTATGTTTAACAGAACGAAGTACTTGTCCTATTTTTCTGGTAGGTTTGAATACCGGTTTCACTTTATGTTTCAGCAAAGTTTTGCCGATTCGATCTGTAACCTTACTGATGAAAGGTAAAGACACCGTGTTCTTCCATTGCTGTGTACCATCCTTGTCCTTTGGCCTGCTGTAATTAGGTTTTAAAACTCTATTAATTCCTTTGTTTGAGTACCCATTCTTTTCGAAGGCCTGTTTCAGATGATTCAATTCCGTATCCAGCTGTTCCGGCGTACAAATCCATTTTGCCCTGTCCACTAAACTTTTGATTACACCTCTTTTTTGTTGTGACTGATGATTGGAGTACTTATGTAAGTATCTATAAGTATGTGTGCTCTTCCGAAAAACTTTATGATTTAGACTGCCATCGGTCTGTCTCATGACTAACACATCGAGAAACGAAATAGCCTGGTCTTTTTCCACTTCAATGGTAAACTGAATTTTAGGGTTTATGCTATTACGATAATCAAAAAATTCGTTTAAGGCTTTTTTACCGTGTGTCCAAACCACGAATGTGTCGTATACATAACGATACCAACAACATGGTTTCTTATTTGCTTTATTCAACGCTAATTATTCAAATTTCTCCATGTAAAAATTGGCCATAGCAGGGCTCAACGGGTTACCCATGGCAATACCATCCATTTGCTCATAAAACTCCTCATCCCACTGAAACGGGCTAGATGTGAGACAGAGCGGTCAAATCTTCAAGGAAAACTTCCGTTGTGTAAACCGTAAATTCATTGACCGGAATCATAGTAAATAGAGATACAATATTAAAACTGACCAGAATGTCTTCAGGAACCAAGGTTAGAACTTCAATTTTCTCAATAAAATGACGTGAATCCCTCACATAAGAATCAGTCTTACCAATGTATGGTTGTAGAAGAGTAACTAGATACCTAGATATTTGGTAAGTAGGGAAATCAATCGCACTAACAATGTGTCTCTGATGGAGATTAATTTTGTGAACTTCAGGTAAACCATAAAGTCTGGGACACTTAGCTTCACTCCTTAGCAAAACTTTTTTATCCTCCTGTAGAATGGAAGTAGAAGACTTTATCAACGTATTAGTTTTCCTCAAAATAACAGCCGTCGGGTCTCTTCTAAGTTTATTGTAATGTCCCGCCACTAATAGATCCCAAATCTTACTTCTGTAGTCCTCTTTGTTGATCACCACAGTGGCATTGCCTTTATCAGATGGAAGAACAACTATCCCTTCGTCAGCATTTAAATCCCTGAGGGCCTTTCTCTCCCCCTTAGTTAAATTATTCTCCAATGACTTATTATGGCATAAGACCCTTGTGATTTCAATACGAATTGCATTAGCCGTTGCCTTAGGGAGGGTTCGAATCCCTGCTTCCACATTCTCTCTGCTACTATGTGCAACCTAGACCACGCCCACTTTCCTCGGTATTTAGGCTGCTCTTTGACGCCCGACTCGTCAGTCGGCAGTGTTGTGGACTGGCAAGACAGCCAATCCACAATGGACGGGAGACCGAAAGGCACGCGTTTAAGCTCACGCAGGCCGGCGTGAGGTATGCATCCCAAGATAAATAACAAATGATAATGGCGCCTTGCTAGGTCGTAGCAAATGACGTAGCTGAAGGCTATGCTAACTATCGTCTCGGGAAATGAGAGCGTAATTTGTCAGTGAACCATCGCTCGTAAAGTCGGCTGTCCAACTGGGGCGAATGCTAGGACGTCTCTCTAGACCTGCCGTGTGGTGGTGCTCGGTCTGCAATCACTGACAGTGGCGACACGCGGGTCCGACGTATACTAATGAACCGCAGCCGATTTAAAGGCTACCACCTAGCAAGTGTGGTGTCTGGCGGTGACACCACATTCCTCCCCCGCAAATCGGCGTACGGTTGTGTTATAAAGCTTCCGCCCGCCGTGGGGAGGACCCCATGTTGACGTATGCGACGAGGTGGGGAGCCTAAGAACAGGCGAGGCTGTGCCACCCGCACCCTGCCATTCGGCCCGAGGGGAGCTAGGAAACGGCTGAAAACCTACTCCAGGGTGCACGCCAACATGCGGTGTATGCGCCCGTAGAGAGACAGGAGGGGCCGAAGAGTCGACCTCCATCGGGGCGGTGCACCCGACGGGCGAAGACGTCATGTGGTTCGGAGCGGGCAAGAGCTCCATGTCGGAGGACAGCTGGTCACGGGAAGCGATCGGCGGCGCGTGACCCAGGGAGGCGCCCGGCGTTTGCAGCGACGCGTCCACTGCGGGCGTCGCCGGCGGGAGAACAGGCGGCGGCGCGTCGCCATGGGGCAAAATGGAAGGCAGCGTCGGTAACACCTGGGGATGAGACGAGCCAGTAGATGGGTCGCCAGGGCGCTGACCGGACGGCACCGTCGCTGAAAGCAGACGGGGAGCAGCAGAACCCGTGCGACGCCAGACGCGCAGCTGATTGAGATGCCGACGCACGTCACCAGAGGACCACAAAACCAGATACATAGCGCGGCCGAGGCAGCGAAGAATGCGCCCTGCGAGCCAACGCCGTGAACCTAGATAGTTGCGATAGTATACAACGTCGCCTGGGGCAAAAGCAGGTGTCTGCCGCTGCACAGGAACCTGATGCGGCGGATGTAGCAAAGACATCAAGGTTCGATGAGGACGACCGTGGGGCAACTCAGCCGGCGAGCGACCATCTCGGGGCTGAGAGCGATACGAGGACAAGAAGAGCAATAACGCGTCCTCCCGAGAATGCGACTCTTTCAGCTTCAACATCTGTGACTTGAAAGTCCGGACCAATCGTTCAGCGGCACCGTTTGACTGCGGCGAAAACGGCGCGGACGTCAGATGTTGAATACCATTGGCCTTGCAGAATGACTGAAATTCTGCGGACATGAATTGTGGGCCATTGTCGGAAACAATAGTCTGTGGAAGACCTTCAATACAAAAGATAGCGGATAACGCTTGAATGGTGGCAGATGACGTCGTGGAAGACATCCGGACAACAAAAGGAAAATTACTGAATGAATCTACCACAACCAACCATCGAGCATTCCAGAATGCACCAGCAAAATCGATGTGTAAGCGTTGCTAAGGGGAAGTGGCTTTTGACCATGCAAAGAATTGCCGCGGCGGTGCGGATTGTTGTTCGGCGCACGCCATGCAAGAAGAGCACATATTCGTAATCGCAGCATCGATTCCGAACCAAGTACAGTGCTGACGAGCAAGTTGTTTCGTTCTCACTATACCCCAACGTCCTTTGTGGAGAAGCCGTATTACAGAGGACTGTAACGAACGTGGGACCACGACCTGGGACTGATCATTATCAGAACGCAACAGCAAAACACCACGTCGAACCAACGGATCCTCGATCCGTGACTTTGACAAGGGCCATTGTGTAGCAACAAAACGCAGAACGGTAGCAAGGACAGGGTCGGCAGCTGTGGCTGTAGCCACACGACGAAAATCAATCGGAAAACAATTCGACCACGTCATCGGTTTCCGCATCAATGAACATGCAAGCAAGTTCGGAAGAATCGAATGCTCTATCCTCAGCAACAGGCAAACGGGACAACGCATCAGCGTTTCCGTGCTTAGCAGTGGACCGATACAAGATATGGTAGCGGTACTGCGAGAGGAAAATAGACCAGCGAATGAATTTCTGCGCTGTACGTGGAGGTACAGGCTTGTTCGGATGAAAAAGCGACGTCAAAGGTTTGTGGTCCGTGATGATGGTAACGTGACGACCATACAAGAAATCATGAAACTTAGTAACACCAAATACGAGAGCCAATGCTTCTTTCTCGATCTGTGAATAATTTCTTTGCGCAGACGAGAGCAATTTGGACGCAAAGGCAATAGGGCGATCATGCGATCCATCTTTGTGCGCAAGCACAGCACCGATCCCGAAATCCGATGCATCGAACATCAACAAAAGGGGTATCTAGGGATCGAATGGCGTAAGGCAAGTATTTGAAAGCAACGCCGATTTCAACTGGCGAAAGGCGCGTTCGCATTCCGTCGTCCAGACGAACGGAATACCTTTACGGCGTAAGCGATGAAGCGGAGCTGAAATGGAAGAGGCGTGGCGCACATAGCGATGGTAATAATTGATTTTGCCCAGCACACTCTGTAGCTGCTTCAAATTCTGCGGCGAAGGCAAGTCTTGTATGGCACGGAGGTGCTCGGGACTGGGATGTATGCCTTGGGCATTGATTACATGTCCCAGGCAGGGTAAGTCACGAGGAAAAAGCACACATTTGTCCTTCCGCAAGCGAAGACCATTTTGTCGCAAGACCTGAAACAATGTTCTGAGATTGTGGCGAAGCCATGACACAAATAAATTAGTGCAATAGCAAGACGAACGCAAAATCCTCGGCGCCAATGTAGTGTTGGCAGAAGAGGCAACACCGTGTTGCTAGAGGAGGCCGAAATGCACACGTTTAAGCTCACGCAGGCTGGCGTGAGGTATGCATCCCAAGATAAATAACAAATGATAATGGCACCTTGCTAGGTCGTAGCAATTGACGTAGCTGAAAGATATGCTAACTATCGTCTCGGTAAATGAGAGCTTACTTTGTCAGTGAACCATCGCTCGCAAAGTCGGCTGTCCAACTGGGGCGAGTGCTAGGACGTCTCTCTAGACCTGCCGTGTGGTGGCGCTCGGTCTGCAATCACTGACAGTGGCTACACGCGGGTCCGACATATACTAATGGACCGCGGCCGATTTAAAGGCTATCACCTAGCAAGTGTGGTGTCTGGCGGTGACACCATAGGCAGGACTCAGCAGGACCAGCCATACCTCTGAGGTTGTCCAACGTAGTATTGGACGAAACGTTAGGAATAGAAGAATTCCATGGACCACGGCCATATAACCCGGAAGAATTATCAACAACAGTACCATCCGTTCGTGAAAGCCTTCATTGTATGATTGGTAGATATATTTCCCATATTGAGGAAAAATATTGGATCAGATTAAACTTCCACTTCAACAAAAACTAATTTGAGAAAAAGAAAGAGGATACACGACCTGACATGATCTCAAATTAATCATTCTCTAGGTGAATCCGATACATTTACTCTATCAGGTGTTAATATTTTGAAGTGGCAGGTGAAAGAAAAAATATACTGGAGTAGGCAGAAGGAATTTTCAAAACAGTATCTGAATTTCACTGGCATGAAATTACCTTCATTTTCTCACTGTTAGAACAACAAGTTTAGTGACATTATATAATGGCTGCCAATATCACCCAACAGTGAAATAGGATATATGCTAAACATTTTACAAGATACTGAAAATTATAAATGTCTTATGAAACATCGAGACATTATTTTGAACGAAGAGATGGAACTACAAAAAGAACCATTGAAGATTCCACCAATGTTAATTTAAATGTTTAATTTTAAAATACATTCCTTTCTTCAGATAATGTGTTAACTTTTACGAAATTATTTACAGGTGAAATGATGTAATCTGTATTGAGGTCAAATTAATCATTATCTTTGGATGTAAAGCCCACTGCCACTGAAAACTACACAATAACCAAATTTATATGCTCATTACCACTGGCATAGAAGAAGATAATTATATAACGTACTTAAAAATGTCTTTGACATAAGCTAAGAAGTCAGTTTATGTAACCTGAAAGAAAATGCAGTCGTATGTTAACTAACAAGAAACACTAATCATTCAACTTAAATCTATATGGAAAGATGATTTGTCTTCTGTGTTGCCAGTAGCGCTAATGATGGACAGTTACGCTCCTTACTATAACAGCAAAGAGTAAATAAAGATGTTCCCTACTGCTAAGTTTATGCCAGTCAGCCCCAGTCAGTCACCAGCCCGGATGGCCCACACGTTTCGTAACCCAATGCAAACCATCCTTTTGCCAGTTCAGTTTTTACAATCACCATCTCACAGTGTGTACATAAAATAGTCCCAGAGACGTACCCATTTGTTAAATTTAAATGTAGCACAGTAATCATATCACCACTGAAGGCTCCAAATCATTCTCTTCCCGTAGAATCCAAGTTCTTACACACCAAAAATTAGTTCCTTGCCTCACAAATATCGGAAATCTTTTTCTTCTAACTTTATTCCCTATTCAGCTCTGATCATGATTCATTACTTGTTGCTGCCAGCAGTCCCCAGAATCAGCAACTTCATTCATTACGCAAATACCTGGAATAATTAGATGAAAAATGGATGTGAAGAATCTGAACGCAGTACAAAACTATTCTTGATTTTGAGTAATGCACGTACGTCGAAAGATGTTTAAGCAACATAATAATCAAAGAAACTTAAGTGTAAATTGATGGAAAACTCTTCCAGGTTGGTAGATTTATCGCATCCGATCTCAACCGATTTCTATATCTAACCAATTTTGTGGCTAGGAAAAGCATTTTAATAGTGATAAATGAGAATCAGGTAGAATTCTATGAATTACGCTGCAACGATACAAAACTGGAAAACTGATAAATTCAGTGCCTTGATACAGAAGTCAATCGATAATAGGTACTTTTTTCACCTCAAAATTATCTCTTATTACCAAATGAAGAATGTTTCTTATTAAGTCCGTCCTTACCTGTATATACTCGTAAGATAAAATCCGGTTTCTGTCGGCGTGATTCCTTTCTTTGTACAATAAAAGTTAGTTAAATTCGTACTGATATTCCCACCTCGATGTTTCTGTCATCAAGCGTTTCAATCTTTCGACGTCCATAACTGTCAGTACAGAGCTCTACAACTACTGTTTACTGATATCAGTTGCTCCAATTCAGATTCTGGTATTCACAAGCACAAAAATTCAATTTTGGTTGTAAATAGGGTAATAAAATTATCGCTGAAAAGGTGAACATAAATTCTCAAATTCTGACATTAACTGAAGCTAGCAGCACATAAATATGCAACACATCAACTGCACTGGCGCAATAACATCAGAAAACTGGCACTGGGAAGAAGTTACGTCAGCACAAAACGAGTGGAGCAAAAAAAAAAAAAAAAAAAAAAAATAGATAGTTCAAAAAAGACGATATAACGTCGTGTGAAGTAATGATGTTCCGTATGTAACTGGCTGTTAACATTGTTAATAATAACTGTTCCTCAGCAAAGCTACAAGAGAAACAAGCAAGACACAATAGCCTTATTATCTGGGGAAGAATGTTTGTTTGAATCTCGTTAAACATCCAGAGCTCAACGTATCATAATTGTGTTTCAAGCACAGGAAGTCCCACTTCTAATGCCCATCGGTGTACAGTACGACTGTTCGGTAAGTAGCTTCTACCTACTGGTTGGTTTCTTATTTTTTACACTTGGTTGCTCATCTAGGGAACAACCAAGACATTTGTCGCAGTGGTCTTTTAATCTTGTTAGTATCAGTTCGTAAATTGTAGGCAGGATTTAAATATATGATGCCAAAATCCAAACAACATTCTCAACTCACTTTGGGTTTCGTTTAACGCAACTACGTTTATTGATTCCTCTTTGAGGTTGAATTATCACAACAATAGGGCTAAAGTTTCTCGAATTTACTGGCTAAAACTGTGCACGACATTATCTAGCATGTATTCCTAGAAAAATACCGAAGTTTATTTTATGTCCAGCCACCTGTGTTCAAACTTAAATAGTTCCACAATAGCTAAACGTCGTGAAATTTTTCTATGTCCAGCTCACGCTAAGATTGTTCAACATTCAAATATTTGCCACTCCGAACACCCACTAACTCGTGGAAATATTGTGTGTTAAATCTTTCCAACTTGCGAGTATTATTACAACTTCAAAGCGCATACAAACATGAAAATATACCGCTCTGAGATTGTGCCATTTGCAAGAATTATTGCAAGTTCGAAAACCCACTAACTCGAGACAGTATTCTAAGGCTACATGATCTGTTTATCAAAAATTTTGCATTTAAGCTGATATGATAACCAGCTGCAACGCGTACTGTGCACGTCAGCCAATGTTCCGTTTGTTGCATGCCCTCTTGCTGGACAAGATCCTTAAATTTTTAATGGCAGTTGTGTGCATTTCTTTCTTCCGTGTTAAATTAAAAATTACGCGAGTGGTAGTTATTCGTCATTGAATATTATAGACTAAAGCATTAACCTCTTTGCCAAGAGCACGCAGTTCCTTTGCCTTGGCAATTACGTCTAAGAATTCTGTACCTTCCTCGACAGTTGAGATCGCTGAAATAACTGAGATGTGACAGGTCTGTATGTTGCGTCTGCGAGAAACGACGGAGAAGGTTTGGGCTATCTCTCAACTGTACGCTAGTGTTGAGCGAGAAAGTGAGAAAAATATGAATAATGAATTGGCCTGGTATCGACATGGTGTAGGAGGGAAGTAGTATTTTTTAAGGTGGCTGTTATTTTAATGGACACTGCAAGGACTGTCGAATCAATGCAGAAGGGTAAAAACCAGTCGTTTTCTTTGCTCCAATTTTTCTTTGTTTGTGTACTTCAATATTTCGTATTTTCTCACTCCCCTTGCTGTCAATGTTATATTTTACCGTCTTTCATGCTATCGGAAATAATTATCTAAGCCGGCCGGAGTGGCCGTGCGGTTCTAGGCGCTACAGTCTGGAGCCGAGCTACCGCTACAGTCGCAGGTTCGAATCCTGCCTCGGGCATGGATGTGTGTGATGTCCTCAGTTAGGTTTAATCAGTTCTAAGTTGTAGGCGACTGATGACCTCAGAAGTTAGGTCGCATAGTGCTCAGAGCCATTTGAACCCATAATTATCTAACGATTACGTAGCACAACACATGCTCATAGTCATGTCACGAGAGAAACACAACTGGCAGGGAACTAACAGGTTGGGAGTTAGCATTTTCAGTGCATGCGATGAGAATCTCTTACTGGGTCACAGTGACGATTGTTACGACACTTATTTTGTTATTATTTATTTGCTGGCCATTTCAGTCAATTATTTTAGCTCTAAAATACAACATACATTACATGCGAAAATTCTCATAGAACATGTTATGTATTAAGATACAGTGTAAAATGTATTCATTTTTGTACCCATCCTTACTACAAAACAGCAAAATGTCTCCTGGTCACAGTTGCAGTGTATCTATCCAAAGGCTTCCAGTGGTAACAAAAATCGATTGCCAACGTTTAATAAAATTATTGACACATGTGAGCAGTTTAAAATGCTATCACATTATACTCATATGAGTACTGTTACATTAAATGTTTATCATAGTAAGTAAAGCATTAACTCACTTGTAAAGTAAAATTACTTGTAATGGAAATAAAATAGTTTACTTATTATGGATTGCTCCTCTGACACGCAATTTTTCAGATTCAGAACTCAGAAAGCACACTACGTGCTAACGTTCTACAGTAATCCCCCCCCCCCTCCCCCATTGCTGCACCACAGGTACTATTTACAATTCTACATCACACTGAACCTCAGTGCTCTAGTGAGTAAGTTAACGTCTCGTTGATGCCGACCTATTTTAAAGTCACATTTTTATACTTTTTTGGCAGATTCAAAACAATTTTAACTTTCCCGTGTATTTAGTAAATCTCTGTATATTGCAGAATAACATTCTGATGTCAAAAATTTGTCTGAAAACCAAAATACGTTCTTGCCCTTTGTCTCTCTTGACCTTTTAAATGTGCCATGCTCTTGCGTGAATGTTACTGGCACTAATGAGATCTTCAGTTTCTATGTGTGTGGCTTCGTCGAAATTCCACGACGTTTCGATGAATGCTACTTCCATCATCTTCTGGCGAAACGTCGAGGTTCCACGGGTGTCCCATATATAGAATGTAACGCATTTAAGTGCAGATATGTTTATATGTGGTACCTTAATATTTACGCTTTGACTGTCTTCTCGCAAACATGTCACCAATTTTTCCTTGATGTTTTCTGCGTGCTCGTGAGTACACCACTAAGCAGACAACGCCTTTCATTATAGACTACCGTTTCCCATCCACGTGTTCAAGCTTCAGTCCCTGACCATCTACCTAGGGTAGAATAGTCATTAATTGCTCGCTCTTGCCACACCTACTTGGAGATACCAAGCAACCTACAAACATATGTCTTGTAACAGCTATAATTTTTTGTCTGCAAATGACGTGAATACTGTTGTAATGTCGATCGACATGCCGTCCTCAGTCAGCAGCCCCCCATGCGGGTTCGGGGGTAAGAATAGGCCCGCGGTATTCCTGCCTGTCGTAAGAGGCGACTAAAAGGAGTCTCAAATGTTTCGGCCTTATGTGATGGTCCCCTCTCGGGTTTGACCCACATCTTTCTAAATTATTCCGAAGAGCGAGCCAATTGGGGAAGGGCTCGTTTTCCATCTCTTGGGCGATACCACCCTGCACTCTGCGGTGTTGTTTTTAACTGCGACGACGACCCTGGACATTTTTGCACCTAAGATCCAGCACGGTAGCCAGTCCGTTGTGGTGGGGCCGCCATGTACCCTCTTGGTTGTAGCCCCCTGACAACACAGGGATCGCTCTACTGGTGCCTGCGCCGTTAACTCCCCACGTATGCCAAGGAGTAGATGTCCATCTCCTTGGGGCATCGGGACTCCCGGCAATGGCCATCCTGCCAGGTGGCCTTTGCTGTGTCTGGGTGGCGCCCGTGGGGAGGGCCCTTGGTCAGAGTAGGTGGCATCAGGGTGGATGACATGCAATGAAGCGTGGCACATCTTCTCTTGCTGGTGGCCAGCCACCAGCAGTCTCTAGGCGTTCGAGGGCCTATTTCAAAGGTAACGTTTATGACCCAAAATAGTTCCCCTCCCTCGCCACACCATGGCAGGAACGAAAGGCATTAATTGCAAGTGAGCAGTATTCGCCCAGGTATCTTGTGTGTACTAGAGCTGATGGTGACTCGTTTCTATCCTTGAAGCCTCAGTTCTTTGTAGAGCATTTAGAGGACAAGTTTGGGGAGGTGGAGGGCTTGTCCAAGATGCGGTCCGGATCGGTGTTGATAAAAACGGCGTCCTCCGCCCAGTCGCGGGCCTTGCTCGCTTGTAATAAGCTGGGGGATGTCTCCGTCAACATCACGCCCCATAAAAGTCTGAATATGGTCCAGGGCATAATCTTCCACAGGGATCTCCTTTTACAGTCCGATGACGAGCTGCGCGCCAACTTGGAGCACCGAGGTGTCCATTTCGTCCGGCGCGTCCACCGGGGTCCGAGGGATAGTCAAGTTGCCACCGGTGCCTTCATCTTGGCCTTCGAGGGTGACACGTTACCTGAGAAGGTCAAGGTGATGGTGTACCGTTGTGATGTCAGGACATATATCCCTCCCCTGATGCGGTGCTTCAAGTGTTGGAAGTTCGGCCATATGTCTTCACGCTGTGCTTCCGACCTCGTCTGTCGCGATTCCGGTCGACCATCCCATCCTGATCATCCCTGTGCCCCGCCTCCAATCTGTGTGAACTGTGGCGAGCACCATCCGCCTTGCTCGCCACACTGTCCGATTCTGCAGAAGGAGCGGAAAATCATGGAAATCAAGACCCTCGACCGCCTGACGTACACTGAGGCGAAGCGGAAATATGATCGGCTTCATCCAGTGCGCATGACAGCTTCTTATGCCGCAATTGTCACTCCTGCTACCGTTCCATCCGTTCCAGCCAGCTCTCAGAGTCGAAGTCCCACACCTGCCCCCTTGATGGTGGGGGGCACTAAACCCCCTGTTGCTCCTGCTCCATCTACTTCAGGAGCAACACCCCCCCAACCATCGGGGACATCAGTTCCCCCTTCCCAGCCGGAGAAGCGTAAGACTTCTTTGGCTACTCTCATAAGGAAGGGGTCCCTGGGGACCTCCCTTCGCAAGTTCCGACCGGTACCAAAGCCGACAGCCGCAAGTGGCTTAAACAACCGCCGGTCCCTGGTCGTCGGGACACACGGTCGTCGTCTGTCCCTGAGTCTGACCCAGTGACGCCCTCCCAGCCTGAACCACCCAAGGCGCAGCGCGAAAAGCAGAAGAAGAAGAAACTCCCCAAGGCTACCAATATTGCGGTGACACCCATTCCACCGCTTCCTACAAGCTCTGCGTCTGAGGATGAGGTGGAGATTCTGGAGTCCGCTGAGAACATGGATCTCGCCAGTCCCTCGGATGCAATAGATGGCTGTTGTACAGGTGGTGACTCAGTAGCAGCAGGGGCCCCGGAGGTGTAATCTGCCTCCCCAGTCCCTTCACACCTTTCCCATCCATGGCCAATACCATCCTCCAGTGGAACTGCAGCGGTTTCTTCCACCATCTAGCTGAGCTCGGCCAACTTATCAGCCTTCATCCTTTCCTTTGCATTGCTCTGCAGGAAACTTGGTTTCCAGCAATGCGAACCCCCGCCCTCCATGGCTATCGGGGTTATTTTAAGAACCAGGCAGCTTATGAAAGGGTGTCTGGTGGCGTCTGCATATATGTCCTCAATTCTCTTCACAGCGAGTTTGTACCTCTACAAACAGCTTTAGAGGCTGTCGCTGTTCGGGTGTGGACGCCACAGGCTATTACCGTCTGCAGTATTTACCTTCCACCGGATGGTGCTGTCGCGCAGCATGTCCTGGCTGCTCTGATAGCCCAACTGCCGCCACCTTTCTTGTTGCTGGGCGACTTCAATGCCCACAACCCTCTATGGGGTGGGACTGTCTCCGATGACCGCAGTCATGCCGTGGAGCATTTGTTGGCTCAGCTCGACCTTAGCCTCTTGAACACCGGTGCTCCCACGCATTTCAGTGTGGCCCATGGCTCATTCTCGGCCATCGATCTCTCTCTTTGCAGCCCCGGACTTGTCCCATCCCTCCACTGGCGAGTGCATCCTGACCTGTATGGTAGTGACCATTTTCCCATCTATTTGTCACTGCCCCAGTGTCTTTCTTCTGGGCGTCCGTCCCGCTGGGCTCTCCACAGGGCTGACTGGCCGGGTTTTACTTCCGCGGCAACAATTGAGTCTCCCCCAGGGGGTGACATTAACGAGGTGGTTCGTGTCTTAACCACGTCAATCATTTCGGCGGCCGAGGCTGCCATCCCCCGCTCTTCTGGACTCCCTCGGAGGAAGGCTGTACCCTGGTTGTCGTCGGAGATTGCTGAGGCTATTCGCGACCGTAGGCGGGCTCTCCAGCGTCATAGGCGGCACCCGTCTCTGGAGACCCTCATCGCCTTTAAGAGGCTCCGTGCCTTCGCCCGTCGTCTTATTACACGGCGTAAGCAGGAGTGCTGGGAGCGGTATGTCTCATACTTGGGCTCCCGTGTCTCCCCCACGCTCGTGTGGTCCCGGATCCGGCGGATTTATGGACACCAGACCCCTATGGGTGTCCTTGGGATCTCCTTGGACGGCGCTGTCTGCACGGACGCTGCCGCCATTGCTGAACACCTTGCTGCGCACTTTGCTAAGAGCTCTGTGACTGCAACTTATCCACCCGCCTTTCGCTCTCTCAAGGAGCGAGCCGAGCGGACGCCATTATCATTCCACACGCGTCGTTCTGAAACATACAATGCTCCCTTCAGCGAGAGGGAATTCCTCGCTGCCCTCGCCGATTGCCCTGATACAGCACCAGGACCAGACTGCATCTCTCCAGGGACTGCCAGAGACACATCCTCACCATCTTTAACCACATTTGGAGCTCGGGCGTGTTCCCGTCGCAATGGCGAGAGGGTCTTATTGTCCCCATCTTGAAACCCGGTGCGGACCCAATGGCAGTGGACA
Source organism: Schistocerca nitens (assembly GCF_023898315.1). NCBI lineage: Eukaryota > Metazoa > Arthropoda > Insecta > Orthoptera > Acrididae > Schistocerca > Schistocerca nitens. The sequence goes on along the minus strand of NC_064617.1, from coordinate 40,902,958 downwards.
GCTATCGTCCCATTACCCTCATCAACGTTTTGTGCAAATTGCTCGAACGTATGGTGGGGCGGCGTTTGTGTTGGGTCCTTGAGTCGCGCGGTCTCCTCGCTCCATCCCAGGGTGGCTTCCGTCGGGGCCGGTCTGCAGCGGACAATTTGGTGCGGCTGGAATCTGCTATCCGTACGGCCTTTGCCCGACGTCAGCATCTCGTTGCTGTATTTTTTGATCTGCGGAAGGTGTATGACACCACATGGAGGCATCATATCCTTGCTACGTTACATGCGTGGGGTCTTCGTGGTCAGCTCCCGGCTTTTCTTCAAACCTTTGCCGCTCTTTCCGGGTGCAAGTGGGTGCCGTCTCAAGTTCATCTTATATACAGGAAAATGGGGTCCTGCAGGGCTCAGTGTTGAGCGTCTCCTTATTTCTAGTGGCCATTAATGGTCTGGCTGCAGCCGTGGGGTCGTTGGTGTCTCCTTCTTTGTATGCCGACGACTTCTGCATCTCATTTAGCTCCACGACTACGGGAGTCGCCGAACACAGGCTGCAAGTAGCCGTTCGCAAGGAAGCATCATGGGCTCTGACTCATGATTTTCAGTTCTCTGCAGCCAAGACTCGCGTTATGCACTTCTGCAGGCGTCGGACGGTCCACCCTCATCCTGAACTTTACCTCGACGGCCACCTGCTTGAAGTGGTGGACACTTGCCGCTTCTTAGGACTCGTGTTTGATGCCCGGCTCACATGGGTTCGTCATATTACTCAGCTGAAGCAAAAGTGCTGGTGGCACCTCAACGCCCTCCGCTGCCTGAGCCACACATCTTGGTGTGCGGATCGCTGCATGCTGTTGCAATTATACAGAGCCCTTGTGCAGTCCAGGCTTGATTATGGGAGCCTGGCCTGTGGGTCTGCATCGCCCTCAGTGTTGAAGTTGTTAGACCCCATACACCACTGTGGGGTTCGGCTTGCAACTGGCGCTTTTCGTACCAGCCCTGTGGATAGTCTACTGGTGGAGGCCGGAGTTCCCCCGCTGCGGATTCGCCACCACAGACTGCTCGCCGACTATGCTGTCCACGTGCATTGCTCGCCCGGCCATCCCAATCATCGCCTGCTTTTCCCTGCCGTGGTCCTCCATCTGCCCGAACGGCGACCTAGGTCTGGGCTTTCCATAGCTGTCCGCGTCCAGTCCCTGCTGTCGGAACTAGGGTCATTCCCTCTTCTGCCTCCCTTCCGGGTCCGTGCACCTACGCCTCCCTGGTGTTTGCCCTGGCCGTCCGTCCGTCTGGACTTGGCACAGGGACCCAAGGACTCGGTTCCGCCTGTGGCCCTCCGTCGCTATTTTCTTGCGCTCCTCGCCTCATTTCCGGACTGTGAGCCTGTCTAAACTGATGGTTCCCTGGTTGATGGTCGCACTGCCTACGCTTTTGCTCACGCTGCCCATGTTGAACAGCGCTCCTTGCCGGCTGGCTGCAGTATTTTTACTGCAGAGCTGGTGGCCATATTGCGCGCTCTTGAGCATATGCGTTCCTGCTCAGGTACGTCCATCGTCATCTGTAGTGACTCCCTGAGCAGCCTCCAGGCCATCGACCGCTGCTATCCCTCTTCTCCTCTGGTGTCCTCCATTCGGGAGTCTGTTTCCACCATTACCTGCTCTGGTCGTTCGGTGGTATTTGTTTGGACGCCAGGTCACATTGGCATCCCGGGGAACGAACGTGTTGACAGGCTGGCCAAAGGGGCGATCGACGCCCCAGCTTTGGAGATCGGCCTTACGGCTCGCGATCAGCAGCTGGTGTTGCGCCGTAAGGTGCTTGGGATGTGGTCTGTTGAGTGGCGTGGCATGACAGCCCCGAATAAACTGCGGGCTGTCAAGGAGACGACCGATGTGTGGCGCTCCTCCCTGCGGGCTTCTCACAGGGACTCTGTTATCCTGTGTCGGCTCCGCATCGGCCATACCTACCTGACACACGGCCATCTTTTGCGTCAGGAGGATCCCCCCCTGTGTCGGTGTGGGTCCCGGCTGACGGTCGCCCACATTTTATTGGAGTGTCCCCGACTGCGCACCCTCCGGCAGTCTGTTAATCTCCCGGGCACTTTGCCTTTGGTTTTAAGCGACAATGCCTCCGTGGCTGATGACGTTTTAAATTTTATCCGTGGTAGTCCTTTTTATGGTTCCATTTAGGGAGGTCTTGCTCCTTTCCCTTTGTGTGTCTCTTGTCCTCGAGTCTCTCATATTTGGATGCAGATTTTAGTGTGTAGTCGGTTGGTTGACTCTTTCCCTTTTTTGTTGTCGTGGTCAGTCAACCAGTCTCCGGCCATTTTCTTTTCTTCTGTTTCTTTTTGTCTGGTGTTCATCTGTAATCTTCGTGTTTGTAGTGTTCATTACCGCATTTGTGTTCTTTTAGGGCCTGGGGGGGAGTCTCCTTTCCCTTGGGGTTTTACCTGCTTCGTGCATTTATGTCTCGCCTGTTTTTTTTTTGGGATGGGGGACTGATGACCTTAGCTGTTTAGTCCCCCCCTTAAACATCCCAACAACCACCACAACAACCAGTCAGCAGCACAAATATCGGCACTTAACAGCCGTTACACCCTGTGTATAACTGAGAGAGTGGCGTGTGTTGGGGGTTGTGGTCCGCCGTTCGACTCTCGGTGCATTCAGTGCACAGACTCGCAAGGAGTCAACTGCGGGCTGCACGCTTGGCGTAAAGCTGCTAGAACAGGATGTCTTGCCGAACTCAGGTGATAGCTGTCGTCCCTGCTGACGAGATTATCATGGAGCCTTATCTCACTAAATTATTTGGTCATACTCTCCCAAAATCCACTAGCTCGGCACAACAATTTAGCTTTCTCAAATTTGAACGTATACCCGTCGTTGAGGCTGATTTTGCCAGTGCTGATTTGTCTTTATGTCCCAAATGTACGCAACTAGTGTGTTCCATCCAGCCTTGTGGGATGCTGTGCTATGTTTGCCGGATCTATTGGGAGCCACACTCTCAATGAATGTCATATGTACCCGGTATTCGCAAGTGTATATTGTACTTTACGAACCACATTATTCGTTTTTCGTAGTGATCGGAAAGTGGCCCTGATGTTACCTTTTTTCGACGATTCTTCCAGTTTTGGCTTAGACGAGGTTCTGTTCATTTTTCTGTACCTCATATTTCCTGATGGCTGTATCATTCGTTTTCTTCGATGCACGTCAGTCTGCGCTCCGCTCTACTTTTTTTGGCAACACACAGTGCTTTGTTGGCAGAAGAGCCAACACCGTGTTACTAGTGGAGGCCGAAATGCACGCGTTTTAGCTCACGCAGGCTCGCGTGACGAGGAAAGAACTATACTGACGTGACGTCTGGAACATGACAAAGAATGAGAATTCAGAAAGCGGACGTAATTAGTTTGTTACTTAACTTTAATCCATTAATGATGACCGTCGCTCTTGACGATTCATGATTCACAATATTATCTGTTCAGAATACATTCTTGAATATAGTACTTACAGTAACTGAATATGGCGCCTTGCTAGGTCGTAGCAAATGACGTAGCTGAAGGCTATGCTAAACTGTCGTCTCTGCAAATGAGAGCGTATGTAGACAGTGAACCATCTCTAGCAAAGTTGGCTGTACAACTGGGGCGAGTGCTAGGGAGTCTGTCTAGACTAGACCTGCCGTGTGGCGGCGCTCGGTCTGCAATCACTGATAGTGGCGACACGCGGGTCCGACGCATACTAACGGACCGCGGCCGATATGAAGGCTACCACCTAGCAAGTGTGGTGTCTGGCGGTGACACCACCGGCTGATGCTAGCTTGTTGCATGAACGTACAGATCTGAGCGAGTCTTTTTCATAGAGTGCATATCCTAGTGCACTGTCTGCATTTCTTCTTATTAGAGTATCCAAAACTGGAAGACATCCCTTATGTCGTAGCTCTGTCGTCAACTGTACAGTTTGATGGAAGCTGTTCAGGCGGTCTGGGCCCCTCTGCCATGTTCCCAAAAGGCGACGGTGTCATGCGCGTAACTTATTGGCACTTTATTTGGAAACATTTGCTATGAAAGTGACATCTACCATCGAGCTGCTGTGGATGAAACTGAGAGGAAACGTTTGCTTTCTTAACCAGTTCGCTATCGTTGAGAGGTTTGTGTTCCATGATAGGTTATCAGAGAAACAGTGAGCAGTTGCTCCATGTTGTTGCTACGTACTAATGACCAACTGTTGAAGATAAACATGCTAATGGTTTGCAGAATTCTTAAAATTAGAGGCTCCGCCTGAAGGTTGCGCTCTCTTAATTTTCGTTGTCACCGCTTTGCCCCACATTGTTGCATGGCTTCAGTTGGCGCCTGCAGATTGGCACCCTAATGAACGTATTTGCTAAACGGTTTGCTATCACACTTTCTTGGACAGTTCGTCTCAATGAACTGCTCACACGTACCGACATTTGTCGCGTTACAAGCCGTACCCATACTGAGAACCCGTAGCGTGAGTTACAAACTTGTAGCGATTCTCTGTCCACTGATGAGCGTCTTCCTTCTCCGTGTGTTGTCGTTTTCGCCCATCTGTGTTCTGAAACACCGCATGTCCCCCGAAAAACACTCTATGCTATACACCTTCCTGTGTTGCAAATTGAGATGATGGAAATTATTTTTTTTTCATATTTATGGTTTTCAGTACATCACGTCTTGCAGCTCTCAAATGTTCAAGGGAAATTTTTTTAAATGTTTGCACCGAAGCTGCTAATTATTTATTGAATGGCTGGTTTCGGATTTTGCCCATTCCCACAAGCCATGTATTTTGTACTTGGTGAATGCTTGTTGTGTGCAGCTGTACTGATGTGATAATACTTACATGCAGCTCAGATATTTATTTTCCTGCACGATGTGATCCACTTGACTACCACTTTTCATATAAAACGGAGAATATGTTGCCATTTCGTACTGACAAATAAGCCTATGTGACACACAGTGTACACAAGTGAGAACATATTCCTGTTACACATAAAATATTGTTATCACGTGCAATCCTGAATAATGAAGCTCTGAGCTACTCTTAAGTATGATAGCATACCCTAGAGACAAAATGCATAGCTTGTGAGAATATGAGAAACCCGAAACTAATTAGCCAATAAATAACGAGCAGCTTCGGTGTAAACATTTAAAAGTGTCTTTCATTCTTTTTTGCGTGTCGTTAGCTCTTACTAGTTAAAATAACCATGCATTAACACAGACCATCCCGAAAAATAAACAACAATAACAAATCGTCGTGAGAGGATGAAACCAGACTCCCTTCATCTGACCGACGGTACAGGTAACACGCCTCTTCCACTTTTCGTTGTAAGCTATCTGAACTAAATAATTCGAGAACGAAAGCATTTAATGATTTCTTAGATACATTATTACTTAACTACAAGTCTAACAATTTCTAAAAAAAAATTCTAGGAAAATATCTTCAGTGAGGTTTATTGGTGATCCCTTGGAATTTGTGAGTAATGCGTAAAGAGGTCCAGAGGCAAAATTTTGCTTCCAATGAATTACAGACGCAAAAGTAGCATTTGTGATGATTGCAGTGAACTGATAAAATAATGAATGGTATTTTTCAAAGTAGCCTCGCCAGTCTCAAAGTTAAATGCGTAGGTAGAAACTTCCCTTTTTAATATCATTTTATGTTTTGATGGTGATAAACTTTCATAACTTCATAAATTATGTAGTGCTTGTTCCACCGTTTTGAATAATAGTGAAATGATCTAATGAGTACAGGAAGACTATCACTTGAATGATAAGATTCAACTTTCAGCTGTACACAATCTTATGCTTCATCATTTCGACTGAAAGTGACTGTTTACCGACATATGAAGATTAACGAATGTAGAAAATTTGTAGAAGTCTGTTTAACGCGCTAAACCAAAATTCTCAATTTTCATTTTCGCAATAGCATTCCCATTAAGATTAATGATAAAAGATTATAATGTCATAAGCTAACAACAAAATTGTTAGGAAAATTAAGGGCTAGTTTTCTGCGACACTGTGATCTGATAAAAATTGTACAAATCTACTCATGGAAGTGTGGTTAGGACACTGGTCTGAATTTGACCATTACTTTCCTGTCAGCTGTCAAATGTTCATCAAAATGGCCAGTTACATCCGCGAATTTTATACAACGGGTAAAACATTGAATAGTACTTGTAGCCAAGATTATTTCATGTGAAAGAGTTCTGAGGCAAGTTAATGACTGTTAATTTACTATGAGAATTTCTCACAGTACTTCAAGATACATCTTATTAATCGATATCTGTGAAGCAGTGACACATTTTATTAAAGCTGTGGCCACCAAGTAGAGTGGCCAATCATTAAATCAGAGAGCAACTGACAACTTCGCATACTTGTACTGTCTTGTTCCAGATACCTCACAAGTGGCAGCCGATGTACTCTCTTATTTTGTACTCTTAAAGGGATTCTTTAATATTCATCCTTCTTGAATCAGTACGTTAGATCGCATTAAATGTACTTTTCATTCCGCAGATCCCTATCCAGGCTATCCTCAAGGATATAGATTGTCTCTGGACAACGAGAATGCACAGTACATATTTACAATGATGAAAAGTTAATAACCTTTCCACATATCCAAATCGATACAGTCATAATGCATGTGGATTAAATTGAAGAAACCTAAACATATTTTGATTTAAAGTATAATAAAAAACTCCCACAAAACCTGTAAATATATAGAACTGAAGGGTGCATACGACAATTCTTAGGTTGTTGTCACCACACATCGTCAAAGAGAACTATCAGATTTCAACATTTATTTACATTGATCATATCACTGCACTGCAGATATCAGATATTAATAATACATGTACAGCTCTCAATTTACCAAGAAAACCGCTAGTCGAGCAAAAGAAATTAGCCACCAACAACGGGTTCCGGTAGTTAATGTGGTACACTTCACCCAGATGAACTTATTATGCCTATAATTTCACATTACCAAACAATGACGTCTGCCTTTCGTCGTCTTTAAGGTGTATACTGTGGTGGAACAATTTGGAAGTTCCAAAACGAACACAAGGCGTTTTTTCAAAGTTTCATGATAAAAAATAGCATCGTTACTTTCGTTAACCGATATTTGTAAACTAAATTTATTTTCTGTTTATTGCAATGGTCATATCATCTGTTACTGATGAGAGGTCATTAATGTCCACTAGGAAAGCTAAGGGTCATAAATCGAATCTTGTGGTACTCTAGATGTAAATAGTTCTCAGTTGGATGATGCATGATAGCTTAAAAAAGGACACTTTACCATTGACACCCCATGTTTCTAATCAGAGAGATACGGTTTCAACCACTTTGCAGCGTTTCCTGTTACACCATAATGTTCAAATTAACATATAGTCATTTACATAATAAAATGCCATCGATATATATATATATATATATATATATATATATATATATATATATATATATATATATATATAGTTGTGTACATTCCCATTGTATGTGTAAATAGAATTCTCAATACCAGAATGCAGCAGATACCCTGACAGTGACTTTGAGAATATTTTATCAGTGTCAACTGCTTAAGAACCATTTACTCAGATCTTACACAAAGGCTTAGCTTCAGCATATTTCAACAAATTGGGGAACATTTCGCTGATAACTGACTGGCTACAGAGATAGCTTAGTATGTTACTAAACTCAGATCAACACTCTTTATATAACTGAAGATATTTTGTCATAGCAGGTGGAATTTTTTTTATTTTAAGATTTTTGCCACGGATACTACACTCCTGGAAATGGAAAAAAGAACACATTGACACCGGTGTGTCAGACCCACCATACTTGCTCCGGACACTGCGAGAGGGCTGTACAAGCAATGATCACACGCACGGCACAGCGGACACACCGGGAAACCGCGGTGTTGGCCGTCGAATGGCGCTAGCTGCGCAGCATTTGTGCACCGCCGCCGTCAGTGTCAGCCAGTTTGCCGTGGCATACGGAGCTCCATCGCAGTCTTTAACACTGGTAGCATGCCGCGACAGCGTGGACGTGAACCGTATGTGCAGTTGACGGACTTTGAGCGAGGGCGTATAGTGGGCATGCGGGAGGCCGGGTGGACGTACCGCCGAATTGCTCAACACGTGGGGCGTGAGGTCTCCACAGTACATCGATGTTGTCGCCAGTGGTCGGCGGAAGGTGCACGTGCCCGTCGACCTGGGACCGGACCGCAGCGACGCACGGATGCACGCCAAGACCGTAGGATCCTACGCAGTGCCGTAGGGGACCGCACCGCCACTTCCCAGCAAATTAGGGACACTGTTGCTCCTGGGGTATCGGCGACGACCATTCGCAACCGTCTCCATGAAGCTGGGCTACGGTCCCGCACACCGTTAGGCCGTCTTCCGCTCACGCCCCAACATCGTGCAGCCCGCCTCCAGTGGTGTCGCGACAGGCGTGAATGGAGGGACGAATGGAGACGTGTCGTCTTCAGCGATGAGAGTCGCTTCTGCCTTGGTGCCAATGATGGTCGTATGCGTGTTTGGCGCCGTGCAGGTGAGCGCCACAATCAGGACTGCATACGACCGAGGCACACAGGGCAAACACCCGGCATCATGGTGTGGGGAGCGATCTCCTACACTGGCCGTACATCACTGGTGATCGTCGAGGGGACACTGAATAGTGCACGGTACATCCAAACCGTCATCGAACCCATCGTTCTACCATTCCTAGACCGGCAAGGGAACTTGCTGTTCCAACAGGACAATGCACGTCCGCATGTATCCCGTGCCACCCAACGTGCTCTAGAAGGTGTAAGTCAACTAACCTGGCCAGCAAGATCTCCGGATCTGTCCCCCATTGAGCATGTTTGGGACTGGATGAAGCGTCGTCTCACGCGGTCTGCACGTCCAGCACGAACGCTGGTCCAACTGAGGCGCCAGGTGGAAATGGCATGGCAAGCCGTTCCACAGGACTACATCCAGCATCTCTACGATCGTCTCCATGGGAGAATAGCAGCCTGCATTGCTGCGAAAGGTGGATATACACTGTACTAGTGCCAACATTGTGCATGCTCTGTTGCCTGTGTCTATGTGCCTGTGGTTCTGTCAGTGTGATCATGTGATGTATCTGACCCCAGGAATGTATCAATAAAGTTTCCCCTTCCTGGGACAATGAATTCACGGTGTTCTTATTTCAATTTCCAGGAGTGTATTTCAGCTTTCATGGTAAGGATCATGTTCATACTACACGAGCTATTTGTAGTGACGGTCTAAGATACTCCATGTTAGCACTTACTGGACTTGACAACCCTATCGATTCAGTAACAGTGATGAAATGCTTGTTAAAATGTTTTGCAACACTGCAAGCATCTGTCCATCTATCATTTAATCTTTATAGTATCAGTCTTCTTCATTAGTAACTCTACCAGTTTTCTCCTTCACTGTGTGGAATACTGCCTTTGTTATGCTACCTTATGTCTCCATGTATTTCTCATAATACCTTTGCGTATCTTTCTGTATTACTACCTTCAATATTATGCTACACCATCAACTTGATTCCCGTTTCTGACTTAGAAATACTATTTTCTTTTTGTTTTGCAAGATACCTTCATTCCCTGAGAAATCTGTGGATGTTCTGTAGATTTTGCACTAATCTGGGTTACTTTTGCAGAAAGATGATTTTAAAACAATGTAGAAATTTTATCAGTAAAAGTACCATATTTGTCACTCGTGCATACATCTTACAGCTGATTCCTCTGAGGAGTTTCTAAAGTAACCTAATTTTGCGTGACTGACTATTATTTTTAATTAAAATTTTTTATCCTGATAGGTATTCTCACTTAACAGAAGGAACTGCAACCCTGAGCGGCCACTGACTGTTGGTTTTGTAGCATACCTCTTGTTTATTGGACCTTTAACTAAATATATAATCAGTGGCTGTTTTTGGACAAACGACTAACCTGACTGGAATGTTTACAATATGGACTATGTTGAATAATAATGTTACCGAATGCAATAAATTCTTACTTGCCCATTATTTAAGAAAATCTATATGAAATCACCAGCAACATTTATTTCCTTATACTTACTCTTAATAGAGGAATCTCGTTTCGAAGTGATTTATGAACAGACTGAAATTTATGCAAGTGTTGTGTATACACTTACTAATACAAAGGGTTTAGTAAGTAATTACATGGCGTACAGGCTGCTCGACACGGCTCCCATTTTGATTAAGACGTTTCTCAACTTTGTAAGTAACGTACCAAACGTCTCCTACAAAGGTTTTTATTTGTAATGACCAAATAATAAATCACTAATCATTTCATCATGTTATTTCGCTTTCAGTTTTTTGGTAGAAATCTTTAAATTATTATCTGAGAATGTCCATGTTTTAAGAGTTTCTTTGATATGCCCGACGACAGCGTGAATATCGCAGTGTGGTCGAAACTGGCGAACAGTAGAGAATAAAATACTGTACAGAAGCGCCGCTCTGTGAAGCATTTATGTTCTGTAACGTCAAACTCCAGAGAGAAGAAAACTTGTTTTGTCAGTTTTTTCTTAAATGGTGGTGCTGCATTCCCATATCAAACGAATCAAATGGCATATATCTCTACTTTAGAGACTAATAGAGATCTAATTGTTGTAGAAGTAGGTATTTCGGGTTACAATAGTTCATAATTTGAGTGGTCGTCGGATAGAAGGCAGCGTGTGGCCCATTGTCAGACACGATTACTTCTGCTGCTATACCTTCGATACAAAAAAACTGAAGTCAAAGCAGACACAGTATTTGTTTAAGTAGTAGAGTACATTGGGTGACGCTTGGAGACTTGCTGAACGTGTCCGCCGCTACTAACCATCTCATATTCCAGTATGGACCAGCAAAGCCACTGTAGAAGCACTGCCAGGGAGCTCCTCTGTGTGAACAGAATGCATCATTGTAAGGGAGTCGCCTGATGCTCCACACACACTGCACACTCTGATTCTGATGCAGTCAGTTTAACACTACTCACTGGAGGGCCTGAGCCACAAAGGCACAAGGCATCCCCATCTTCTGTGTGAAGGACAAGAACACCCATCTGTACTGTGATAGCACAACGATGTGCATACAAGCAGCTTCCCATGTGGTGGTGCGTGTCTTCGATACTACTTAGTCACTTGTAGTGAGCAAAATCCAAAGTGACTGTCAAAGCAGGGTCTGACGTAGCCTCATGTGCCATACGACGAAAAGTTAGAAGAAAATTTTCCAGCACACGCTTTTCTTACAAATAAGTGTGGAAGTCAGGAGGCTTAGGACGAATCAAACGTTACATCAGATCCCACTGGTAGCTGCGATTGCAAGTCACTTTTGAATGCTTTATGGTGTGGACTGATGTTTCAAGTCATAATGATAAGCTGACAGCAATAGGGACGTCTGCTGTAGCTTCTGCACTGTCCAGGTCGCCAAGTCAGGACAGGAAGAAGTCAAATAGAGACGTCAAAAAAAAAAAAAAGGAGAGAGAGAGATTCATACAGTTACTGGTGGAATTTGATGGCCCTGTAAATGTTAGAGAGGTCTTCCTTTTGCAACTACCTGTAATTGCCTTGCACCCTAGTAAGTGCCTTTGATTCAAATGCGATAGGCCAGTTTGTGGAGCCCACACAGTGTGACGTGTCTCGTACAAGTCAATTTTTCAGAAAAAATTACCTTTTTCTAATTCGTCCAATTACTATGGCCGAGGCTGCGAAAAAGACTCAACAACAGTTTGTGGACTTACTGTTACTTTGAAGTGTGCACACATTCTGAGACCACCTGACGGTTCCCTGAGAACAACCAAAGGCTGCGGCCACTAGCCTGCAGATATAGGCTTAAGCCACCCACAGTCCTGCCACCGTTCTAACTGTTGGGCTAATGCCTCCCGTAAGAATGAGGGACAGGGCTAGCATGACAAAAGGTACACAGCGCACTGTGTTTTAATGTAACATGGGCTTCGAATCCTGACACTTTTCCTGAAACTTCTTCAAACAGAGAAATCTACTTGTCACGGAAAGTACTGACACTGTCAAGTGGCCCAGCTGAATTAACTCACAATATATTGCCATGAATGGTGAAACCAAACAAATCAAAATTGTCCATTCCAAATATATTCGTGCTGTCACATGAATATTACACGTGAAAAATAACTGTTTACTCAGCGTCACGAAAAGTACAAGTCCCGCTGCACACGCCTAACACAGGGCTATCTTGACCAGTAAAGGATGTGAGGGTGGCAAATGGCTTCTCTAGCGGCGAGATGCCTAAACGTTTACACGTTGCACGATTCAGCAGGGTCGCGGAAGCACTAGTATCGTAGTGAAATTTAATATTGTGATTTTCCACAAATCTACATACAACTAATTTGCTGCTTAACCACCGAGGAACTGTTTTTACGGAAACGAGTCGAGTCACTGAATTCTCTGGACGGCACAGGCAGAAACAATGTTACTTACTGTGGGATAGAGTTCGGTTTAGAAACTTTCCGTTTCCTGAAAGACTGCATAAACAGCGTTTTTATGTCGTCTCGCCTTGTTTTCCGACAATGGTTCTGAGAACGTTCGTGCGCGCAATAGCAGCAAAGGTAAGATTTCTGTGTACGGTAGTCCGGCTGTTTACACGAACTGCGCTACATGCTAGCACAAAACTGGGACTTCGGGCTACGCCGCTGCTACGCGCTGTAGAAGGGGTGTGTCTGTAATAGACAAAACAGTATGGAAGTTCGAAGAACTCGGCAATATGAGAACAGAATCACGGATATGTGCAATACCAACGTTTTGAGTAATGCTGCCTCTGAGCATAACGTCACTGTAACTTAAGCCACGCGAACAGTTATAGCGATGCTGTCTGGTTGATCCAAGTAATTCTCTGTCCTACTGTTTTTTCATGAACTAGTAGAGAATTAATACCCTTGACACTTTAGGTACTGAGTGATGGTACGGTACTTCATCTGGACGAACATCGGGGAAACGTTCTACTGTTACCCTACGTACTTCCTAGCCCACTGTGGAAAGAAAATGAAAAACGCGCTGGTCACTTGTGATGCTGTAGGCGTGGAAATGTGCTGTAAGCTGAGCCAAGGATTCCGCACAATGTTGCACTTTACCACGATACGCTCTGAACTGCGGTGCGCAGGGCATACCACGCACTGGCTTCACTGAGGCTGGGGGTGGCTGCCGCTGTGGCGTGGCAACCAGCTGCGTCACCCCGTGCAGCGTTTGTGGCAGCTGCTCAACGCGGCGGCCCTGCAGCTGAACAGTCTGTGTCGGTGACAAGTCCGGCACTTGAGCAGGGAGGCGCGTGATACACTCTGTGCATACTTTTATTCAAAACAGAGAAACAGTTGTCGGTAATCCTCGTCGCCACTGTTGTGACTGGTTGTCACAATGACATGATTATTGGAAGTGTAAAACGTAAGTGTTGAAATACACTGACAGTGAAAAGCAACACTTATCTTTTGTCGTACAACCGCTGGTTTATAACGACTATGGGTCAGAGCGCAGGTGCATTTATATACATACATAGAACCACTCTAACACCTGTGCTGAAACAGACCATTGTTGGTAGTACAACTCTAAATGCTTCCCAGTGGAAACTCTTTTTCGAGAGCTACTGAGAGTCAAAGTTCTCAAACACAAACTAGGACCTGCATGTTAACTTTATCAGCCAACTGGTTGTCCTTACTCTGTTCTCACCGGACACGACACTCCTCTGCTTGTTTGCTGTGGACCAGGTGTTGACTGAAACATAGCCTGGCGTACAACTGACATCGTGTCTGTTCCAAGACAATCCGTCGATGGTGACACGGAGAACTTCTGAGGGCGCGTCTTGCTTTTTCCGTCCGATTACTGTGGCCAGCTATGCTCCGAAGGCAAGCAGAATCTTCGTGCCGATAGCTGGCGCCAGCGCTATCCCTATCGTCTAACGTATCAGCAACAATTGTACATGTGAGGAAACTGGCGTTGAGAGAAAATTATGTCGACATAGAAATTACGGACTTGAGAAAAATGAAAGGTAACGTTTTATTTCAAGAACTAATGTTCCTTACATCAATGGCTGTTAACAGCTTTGGTAATAAATAGTTCTCAGTAAGCTATGAGAGAAAGAAAAAAGCCACAACAACGTAGTGTGGTGATGAAGAAAGTAAGACTCTATCTCATTATGTATTACAAACTCATTGAAACTTGACTGTTTTACAGGTACATAAAGTACGGTACTTGGTATTAAAAATGTAAAAGGAGGGACAGCAAATAATTTAAATGTACTTTTTGTCCGTTTATAGTGCAGGAGAAGAACACATGATTTGGAGATATGCAAGATGCAACAGTAGGACACAGATCTGAAGCTTCTGACAATAGCTCTAAACTGGCATGGTACAGAGCAGAGGGAAACGTGGATGACATATATGGGTATGTCATTCCATTCCCCTTCATCTATATAGCAGAGTTCATCATTTGCAACCTCTAATTATTGGTTTGGCGTCAGTGTCTCGTCGACTTACCATCAAATAATTTAATTCGCTAACTCTTCTGAAGAACGTGCTGACCATGGCAACAGCTGAATATCATCTACATCGATGTAGGTCAGGATACCACGGACCACTTGCAGCCTTGCGCTGTGTAGCTGAAAGATGAAATCACAAGTCTGGCAGGTAGCAAAGCAAGTTTTAATTCTAACCTAAGGCAATTCATTCTGGATACTCCTTCTATCCACACTGTACGCTGTGGACATATGAAAATGTCATATGCAATCAGGCAAGCTTCGTTCAGCTTGCAGACCGCCACATGTGAAACGTCTATTGTGACGGTGTATGTAGATAGTGATTTGTCTGGAAAGGTGATGTGGTGCCACTCCTGTGTTCATCGCGATGCCACCCCTGCTCGGACAGCACAGAAATGTCCGCCGTGCTGAGGTCTCGTAGTGCTCACTGCGATTATGGTTCTTGTTTTGATGCAAACGGGCCACGAGCTATGGAGACCCTGCATGGTACCGAGTACTGGCAATCATGATACGCCGACTACTGCAAGCAGCAGTGACGTGGATCGATTAGCTGCAGCCCCGTGAGAAAGCGACTTCGTCACAGCCAAACTGCGACATCTGCTGGTGGTGGGGTGTCCTTAAACGATCCATAACACGATTTCCTCACAATAACTGCTACTGAAATGTGATTTCTGAATGACATACTCGCAGCATAATCTTTTCTTGTGAAATGAATGTAGATGACTTTGCTCCAACCTACATTGTGTGCCTGCGTTGAAATGCTGATCATTTGCATATCCGAGCATGTTTTGTGTGTACACTCGACAGACTGGATGTTTATTGCAAGAGGCCTTCGTGGTCATTGTGTTGCAGATTCGGTGGACAGCAGCAAACACGCATTTCGTACAAAATTAAATTTCAAAGTACACGGGTGTTATTTACCACAGGTTGTTTTGTCTCAAAGAGAGTAACCTGTTTACCAAGGAAGATGCGGACTCCATGCCTCTAAAGGTCGGTGGTGAGTTTTTTTTCCAGCCGCCGTGGCCGTTGTGATTGCTGAAGTATGGAATAAACACTGGAAAAAAATCTTTATGTTTCGAATGTAAAAGACTACTCGAATGATTAGAACTGTCTCCCAACTGTACTTTCGTAAAGAACTAAGAAATACAGTAACCAATGCATGGAAAATATATTGGCCTACAACAGACGTGGCATCGGTAGGGGACTAATATCTTTAAAGGCGTCTATCATTTTAAAACTGTTTCTAAGGTATACAGAATCAACACAAAGCCGTCAATTCGCGGTAAAAATGAGTCCACATGAGCATAGAAAAAATTTCATTTTGTCATCCAACTTTAGTTTGATTCATGATTTATTTGTTCCAGGAATATGCCTCACAGACTGTGGTTTTGCAAAGGATTTTAGACAAGGTAATGTTCAAACCTACATGAACTCTTTAAACGAATAATAGGTAATTATGAAACTACTAAGTGAGCGGACTACAGTTACGAACGTGAGTCTGGAACAGGTGAATAGAAAATGCATTCAATATTGCGTTTGCATGGAAGGTTATCACAATTCACCTTGTTTTGCAGACGTTAACTATGGATAACAGATTGGCCGAAACTTGGTAGCCCTACTTTCATTGTATAGAACGACTACTTGCTATTGCTTGTACCGCGGGAACATGTTCAAAAGTATAAATGCAAATCTGATAACCGCACTATTAGTAAGACAATCCTGGTGGGAGCTGCCAGGTGAAATGTACCTACAAAACAATAATGACTGCACTTAGCAAATTAATTAATCCTGGTAGCTGTTTCCAAGTGAAACACATATCTGTAAGTCCCTCTCTAATTTAATTGAAATGACGTTGTGCAAAACTGAGTGAGAGCTGAACAGAATTACCAGTGGAAAGTTTAAGCCTTCCAAGTATGTAGTGCTCGTTATACATTAGTCGCAATAGGTTATTCTTTGTAGGTATATCCCAAGCAAGGCGCATGTCTGTGCTGTCTCTATCAGATTAGTAATTACATAAAGAAGATTCAAGGAAATATATGTGCACCTAGTCATGGGAATAATATCATCACAGATGTGTCTACAAATTCACAGAAATTCTGTGGCGGAGGATGTGAAAACCGCCACAGAAGAAACGATATGTAATTAAAAATGACAAAGACTGTACAAGAATTAGTTAAGATATAAATAGGCAATATATCGTAATAGAATCGCTTGTCTTCTGCACGGACTGAATGGGAGAGGAACCCGTGACGTTGCATTAGGCTCTTAGGTAGTCTTCATTTGTCATAAGTCGATGATCGACGCCGTTTGTAGCTGGGATTGTAAAAGGTGTGTAAAGGTTATAATTGTTACTGTTAAAATATATTTATTTAGTAAAATCTGTTTGTCACAATTACTGCAAAGTTCGCACCGGCCACTACCCATTTTATTTAAGAAATTGCAGCATTTTATCGGATATCGCTGGCGGTGCGGAGCTGCGGCGCGAGCGAGCAGTCTGCAGCAGCGGCAGATTTAAATATACGATCGCAGTAACGACCACATCCTAAAAAAGGTACAGGTAGAGGTGAAGGAAAATAAGAAAGTGTTCCTTTTCACAGCATTCCAGACGCAGAATAAAAAGAGATAGTAGATTTTATCTTGTGCACTCACAGGTGGATACAAGCTGCAGCTTTTGTAAATTCTCATTCAAAAAAGTGATAAATTCTGAACACATCGTGAAGTGTATTTAAAAGTGGATAATCTTCATGAGAGCTTAGCAATATATAAAAAAAGAAAACATTTTCATATAGTAAAGATAGTCTTATGCTTCAAAGCTAGTCGGGATGTATCCAGTTAAACAAAAATTCACTGCAACGTGAAAATATTTGCTAAGTTCGATGGACAATAATATTTTCATTCTTGCAGAAACAGCTTTACTACTTGAATAAAAGAAAAACTTGAGTCACTATTTTGTAATATTCAAAGAAATTCATTTTTATTAATCTACAACAGAATATTTCATACGTAAAGTAATAATCACATACGGAAAATTTATTGCAACCTTGCATTTCTCATGTCCATCCATGTCTATGTTAAGTTCAATCTCAACGGTTTCGCAATCAAATTAAACGCAAAAAGCAAAGAAAGTTTAAAACCAGACGGTCAACTCCCGAATAATTGAAACAGACATAACCGCATTAAAACAGTCTTCATCAGAAGTACAAGTAACTTAAGGTCTGCCCAGGGAAGTGTGCTGGGACCCTTGCTGTTCATGTTGTGTATTAATGACCTTACACATAGTACCAACAGTTCTTTCATTCTTTCTTTCACTGGTGCCATGTCCCGCGCTGTCGCAGAGTCGGCATTGTTAGGAACAGATTTGGCAAGGTTAGTGGAAAGGGGTGGCCGGATGCCCTTGCACCTAGACTTTATGGCTTATCCAAAGTGCATAAACCTGAAATTCCGCTGAGGCCAATTGTCAGCGCTATAGGCGGACCAACACACGAGTCAGCTAGACACCTTGCCTCATTGCTGCAACCTTACGTTGGTAGGACGGACAGTCATATTAAAAATTAAGTTCATTTCATTGACAAGTTAAAGGAAACGAGCGTGGGCCCGGATGAGAGCCTCGTCAGTTTTGATATTGTGTCGTTATTTACCATGATTCCGGTAAACGAAACTACATTATGCATAGCGAATATTTTTCCTACCGATATTGTGGCATTATTTCGACACTGCCTCACCACAACCTCCTTTCAAAACAATAGTAACTTTTATGAACAGATTGACGGGGTGGCTATGGGCAGTCCTCTCAGTCCTGCTGTGGCTAACTTATTTATGGAGACTTTTGAACAACGATCTTTGCAGACCGCCAGTAAGAGACCAGCCAGATGGTATCGCTATGTCGATGACACGTTCGTAGCATGGACACACGGAGCAGAGGAGTTGGATGCCTTCCTGACACGTTTAAACAGCATTAATCCGAAAATCCAATTTACTATGGAGACGGAAAGGAATGGGCAATTGAATTTCCTGGATGTGTCTGTGATTAAACGACGGGACGGAACGTTGGGCCATAAGGTGAATAGAAAGGCCACACGTACTGATCGTTATCTACGCAGAGATTCAAACCACCACCCTAGACAAAAAAAGAGGTCTAATGAAAACCAAGGTAGACAGGGCGTACAAAATTTGTGAACTTGTGTATTAAAAAGATGAGATTGAACATCTACGGTCAACTTGCTTGTGATCGATACTAATGCCTTGCTGAATTATTCTTTAGTGTGCATCTGCCATGAAACTAACATTATTTTGTTGTGGAAAGGTGGATTGGATTCAGCTGAGTGAGGTTTATGTTACTTCAGGACCTATGTTATCCCTCTTCGGAAGTTTGTTTGGAAAGTTTCTAGACGTCACAGGGGATGAAATTCGAATCTTACACGGAAATAGCAGAATTATACAGATTAATAGCACTTGAGGGCGGAAATATTAGAAAATTATAACTGTCAAAAAAGATATGAAAAGAAGTGAAAGACCAGGAGGGTAATATTTGCGGAGGAAGGGAACAATCTGAGTTACATAATAGGCTAGAAGCTACTCCAAGTCAGATTGGAGCGAGTCAGGTTAACGAGCAAGGAAACAGTCGTGCGACAATTTGGAATATCTTGAACACAGAGTAGAAGTATTAAAGGGCAACAGACAAAACAGCATAGCAAGAATCAGAGAAGGTTGATGAACTTTCTACTGCTATAGCCAAACTGGCTGCTAGTGGTAAGTAGAGCTCGGATATCCCAGTGCAGGCCATTGTTTATGGACTGAGCTAACAGTTTGTCAGGAGGCGCTGGTAGATGCACATGGTGACCACACAGCACATGTCTAACCAGGGTTGAAAGATAAGTCTGAATTAGGATTATTTACAGTAAATGTACAACACGATTTAGGCGTTAATGTGATACGGGAGGAACAGGATGAACTAGCTACATAACCTCTCATAGGACTAAATGAAACTGAATTATTAACAGATGTAGAGGTAGCAAACCAAACTTTAGAACGGCGAAGTGACTTCACACTTACAGTCGTTTTGAGACTGCTATTCCAACAAGGAGTAAATCTTCAAAATACAATTTTTTTTTCCTGAAAACTAACATATGTCTGTTTTTGTTGCTAAATGACCGTCTGTAATGGCCTCAGTGTGAATGGAAATTTAAACACTCGTCTTAGAATCTATGGAATTTATACAGGGTCAATGCCGACCTCAGTGTGTGATACTTTGGAGGTACCGTATTTTCTGATGTTCAGGTGTCTGGTGTAACGTATGTAGTGTTTTTGCTTATGTCCTGATTTCGTTTATTTGTGTAAGTAGGCAGCTTGCAAGTCTTGTCCTTTGAGCTTATTTCCTCGTTTTAATTTTTTTTTTTTTTTTTGCATGAGTGAGGCCTTAGTTATATGTCCTGATATTTTCTTTCGTATGAGTGGCAATATAGCCAACGGTCTTGCCACATTGGGTCTCACACAATCAAAAAAATTCAGCACCGTCAGGCCTGGTTAGTATATGGATGGGTAATCTTCTAGATATCCCAGGTGCTATTGGATTTCAGAGACTGATACTTGGTTGTTGCACAATATGGGTTATGACTACAGTTAAAACATGTGATGAAGAATTTAGTACTCTTGGGGAGTACTATTGATGAGAGAGTGTACAGTAATTTTCTTAATTACAAGGCCAAGTGAGATGATGTACAGTGCTCTTACACATGATTTGATTAGAGATGTGGTTACCACATGTCATGCGCGAATAAAATAGAAAGAAACATTCCACATGGGAAAAATATATTAAAAACAAAGATTCTGTGACCTACCAAATGGGTAAGCGCAGGTAGACAGACACAATAAAAAAACACACAAACACACACACAAAATTTCAAGCTTTCCTCAGGAAAGAGGAAAGGAGAGGGAACATTTTCTATGTTGTAAGGTTCAGTATATGCTGTGAATGATACGTAGAATGATTTATGAGAGTTATGTTGGTAACAGTCGGTTATTTTACAACATGCTGAACATTCGTACAAGTGTCAAAACTGCAAACTAGTAATACGTTAGCTAACCACATGTTGTGCGAGTTTACAAAGTCAACACCGAATTCCTCATGTGAAAGAACATGTGAAAGCTAAGTAAAAGATCTAGCAAATGGACTCAATGATAGATTAGCGAAAGGACACTTCTGTCTCAAATAAAAATCCTGATCAGTAAGAATGTCCTTTCTTTAAAAACAAACTGACACTTCGGTGAAATAATGGCCTCATTAAACACTAGGACAGGGAGCAGTTCCTCAGCAAAACAAACCAACCTATCAAAGGTTTGGAAAACGAGTGTCTGAAGTGTAAAGTATTTTAGCTGCTCTAACGGGATGGAATATCCGATATTCGCATCTACGATACACTAAGTCACTTCAACTCAAAATTATATGTGCCTTGTAACACTATTGGCCGCAGTAACAGGTTCATCGTATTTATAAGGAGGTCGCGCACTGCCTGTGTAAGCTGGGCATAGGATGATCGGTTGGTTTGGGTGAGGGGACCAAAGAGCTAGGTCATCGGCCCCATCGAATTAGGGAAGGAACCATCCACCACTTTCCCGAAGCGGTTTAGAGAAATCACGGAAATCATAAATCAGGGTGACTACAGTTACAACATGTGATGAAGAATTTACTACTCTTGGGGAGTACTATTGATGAGATGGTGTACAGTAATTTTCTGAATTATGAGGCCAAGTGAGATGATGTACAGTGCTCTTACACATGATTTGATTAGAGATGTGGTTACCATATGTCATGCGCATATATATATGTTTAATGAGACAAATTTCCACATGCGTTGTGCAGCTTCTTCTTTTAGTGTCAGGTCCGATTTGATGAACGACTAGTCTTATGATATGATTTTCATGAATGTTTTGATGTTGCGATATTGGCCTTATCTGAATAATGTACGATACAGTGAGAAGATACAGGGTAAGAACATGTTTCTTGTGAACCTGAAACTGTGACGTGTCATTATGAGTGGGTATTTTCTATGTTGTAAGGTTCAGTGTATGCTGTGAATGATATGTAGGATGATTTATGACAGTTATGTTTAGCCTTTACTTTACACTTTATTTTACATTTCCTTGAATGAGTGTTATTCTTCTTTGACAGAAAACAGTCCCTATGGAAGATATATGTACGCACGATGTGACATATTAAGGATATTTATACTCGTAAAAAGTTTCTATTGTAGCTGTCGGGTCCCACAGTTTTCTGGGTGAAGAGATGGCTCTGTCCTAGTATGTTGAAAAGTGAGTTTTGATTGGCAGTGGTTGTCTCTTGATCTGTGTCACATATGATGCGAAAGATGCCTCATTTGTTCGACATTTGAGCCAGAGTGAGTACGCTGTGTGGATGAAAGTGAATCTGGTGTGCAGTGAGGTTACCACTTGACGCTCAGCGCTTCACAGGAACTGTGTACATGACGAGTGTAGAAAGCTCAAGATCACTCCTGTCGAGGCAGTGCACATTTCGCCTTCCATTTTCTGTGCTGTTTTCTAGTATTGTTCTGCACTATGTCTGTGTGAATGTAGATTTATTCAAGCACTGAGTATTGTATGAGAGTTGTTTGTAAAGGTTAAATATCTACAAGAAAATGTTTACCTCCGCGTGATACAATATGAAATGATTCTCTGGGGTTGAGTGAGGCAAAGTGGGTTGTGTCAAGGGAAGTAATAAGGTCTCGATATGGATTTCGTTTCACTGATGGTTGACTATGTTTTATGATGGTTTCTCCAGATCGTCGTGGTGTTTAAGACTGTGGTGGTCCCATTTCTCTATGCAACAAAGCAAGAAACAGTAATATTTATGTCCGAGATTAATACAAGTATAATTTTTGTAGCGGGTAAATTTTGCGAATTTAGTAGCTCATATTTGACGTCCCACTGAAGACAGTGACGAAATATCGTTTACATTTGCCTACGTCAGTTAGTGATTGTGGCCTTCTTCTGTCGACGTGTCCTGTTGTTCCTCTACGTCCATGTAGCATTTGAACCTCTTTGTCAACCTTCCATCTTCTTCTGAGAAACACAGCTTCTCTGTCGTCTCTGGCAACACTCTGTCTTTCTAAAAACATTCGAGTTGTTGTTCCTGAACATTTCTCTTTCATTTAAATGAAATAACTGATTTTGTGTTTCAAGAATTGTAAATTCGTGCAATTTATATCCTTGTATAAGTAAATCATTTCAGTCTTGCTATTAAGAGTTACTTATTGCTTGAAAGTGTAACGTAGTGAAAGAAGTACGGCAGCTGTGGTTTGTCTCCTACGGCTTCCACCGACGAGACATTACATGTTGAGTTTGAGCGAAGCTAGCCACATTATACCTGGATATATTGCGCAACAGACTTGAGAACATCCATTATTTGTACCCCTTGGCAGTGTTTTGCAATACTAATCAAGGGGAAAGTTTGAACAAATAAGGTCTTATTATTTACAACACTACAGAATTCTAATAACTACCTGAGAGCCTGGTAAAGATTAATGTAATAGGCACGTACTATACAAGCTCGTAATCATAGAGCACTGTTCTAGAACTTTACTGCAGAGCAATCCATGTCCACAAATACTGCAGTAGCTCACTGTTCTGTTTAATTTCTTTTTTAGGACACTGTCCAGAAAGTAAACAAAATCACGATGCAAGTTGTAACGAACGACAAGGAGGCCACCAACATCCGTGTATCCAAAGGAAAGACGCCGTAAAGCTGATGAGTGGGACTCTGGCTGCGGGCGAGTCGGCAGAAGTGACGCAGCTCTGCAGTTTCTGAGCTGCGGAGAGTCGAACTCAGGAGTAGCCGGCACAGGACAGGAGGTGTCTGCGCCGCCTCCTTGGACAGCGCGTGCGAAGCTACAGTCACTACTAACACCTGTGACGACTGCCACGATATACGCAAAATATGTATCACGACCAGCCGTTGCTGGTGCTGTAATGAAACAGCGGCAACTGCATTCCAAGATATACTGCACAGCGCTGTCACCACGAATAAAACTAAAAATATCTGGTGGGCCGATAGGACCTCCTGGGACACGTTGCACAATGCGGAGTAGACTCTCCTCAGCTTGCGGTAGCGGTCCGCAAGTGGTCGCTGCTGCCATCTCACTCGGGCTGTAGCTCTCAGACACTGGTTGAGTTGGCGTAAGTCACTCCTCACAAGAAGAACGAGGCCCACATACCTGGCAACAGCGGTAAGAACAATGCCACATGAGAACAGTGTTAACACGTGTGTCCATTTCACTTCGTTACTCAGAAATTCCAACTTCACAGCAGCTACAAGTAGCGCGAGAGAGCCTGCGAGTGCCACTTTGCTGGAGATCCTCACCGCCGCACTGGAGAAACGGCGCGACTCCAGGATACCGCTGTCCCGATAAGACAACAGACTGAGGATCCTCTGGTACTTGTCGGTATTTCCAAACAGGTCTGCTGCGACCGCCATCACCGTGGTGGCGTAATGCGTCGTCATATGGCCTATCAGCCACACAAAGGTGATGGAATCCTTTTTTCTCGTGTACATATCTTGCAACGAGTTTGCCACATTTGCAGTTACTGCCAGGTTGATGACGAGAACAGCAGCTGCGTACAGCGTACCAGCACGTGTCCTCCGTAGCTCACACTTCTCAGTGTCCACTGTGAACGGCGTCAACCCGAAAACCCTGCAGACGGTGTGGTATGGTGCTGCAGCTCTTAAGAGGTCTCGTCTATTCGCCATTTCAACATCGTCTAGCACTCCTGGATGACTTCGTTACCTGTGATGACAGAAAGAAGTTCCCCAGTTATAGTAAGCAAAATGCTAGCATTAGAAAGAGAATTAATCCAAAAGCATCGACGTGCAACTGATGAACAGAGTACACTCAGCCTTCCACGAGAAATAAGTTTCCCTTGACTCATGTTTTCATAAAGCATTTTGAGCATAATGGAGTAAACATAGGCATGATCAAGAAACGCCTTCATATTCACTGTTTTTCCACATCTCAAATCGATACAAAGGTGCAACCATTAAAAAAAAAAAAAAAAAAGAAAAAGAAAAAAGAAAAACCATCCATTACGGTTGCCGACCCATAATTTCTTGAATACGATTTGTAGTTAAATGTTGGTTGGTCGCTCGTATAAGTTCTTATGTTCATTTAACAGAATGAGCTTACTGACCTTGCCGTAATATGTTTATTAATTACTACAAGTATTATTATTGGTATGCAAAATCCACCAATGAAACTCATTGCAAGATTTACTGTTACGAATATGTTTAAGGAGTCTTGCTTACACCTCAGAGAGAGTCTGAAAGATTTACACATTCTGGGGAAAGTAACAAAATAAATAAAGCAGTAAAGAAGGAAAGTTAAGAGGAAATATGGGATCATAGTTGGAACCGTTACAGACGGCGCACTAAATCGTTGGAGAGGGAAGTGATGGCTGCCACATGAAGAACTTGTGTCGACAGTCATGTAGGTAAGCCAAGCAAACCTATATCATCTGGCAGAATGTCACTTTATATTCCGCTTCACCCACACACGAGTTTAGTAAGTCAGATATTATCGACAATTTATTTGCCAATTTGATATGAGAGTGAACTGAGCTTTTTTGTTATCATGTTTCCAAGTTAACGTAATGCTGTCTTTTATTTTATTTTGCTTCTATTTAAGTGTAGTTTTTTATTATACGCTTTTTCGTTTTCTGCTATACTTTTCTATTTAAGTTAGATCTAAAAAGTTAATTTTACTATGGTGTTCATGCGCGATTGTAAACATATTTTAGTGTCTATTCATATAATGGAATTACAATATGGTAAGAACGGATGGCTACTCACAACATGAGTAGGCACTGAGCTGTGGACATGCACAACGAAAAAACAAGAACAGAAACCATACACGTGTTCAGACAGTCAAAACTCACACTGGCATGACCAATAACTCTGGGGACTGGGGCCTGACTCATGCCAAGCCGTGCTCCAGCACCCAGAGACAGGGGCCACGTCTGTGTGGGTTGTGCTTGTGTGAATGCGTGTGTGTTTATTATCTCAGAAGAAGAATTTTGCTCTAAAGCTCAGTGTTGTAACAGTCATTTTGGTCGAACCTCTCTATGACTCAACGCCTCCCGATGTGGTGAGTAGTAATATATCCTTCCCATATTACTTGTAGCTTTGTAGTCAACATGCAGGGTGCCGAAGAGTAAGAGCCAGCAGCCGCCAGTGAAGACGAAGTAAATATTTCAGAATTCGAATCGAGAACAGCTCGCAACCTGAGTAACGTAGAAGTAAATATCCTCGGAGTAGTGAAGCAACTTAAATCACTTAATAAAAGCATGTCGTCTGGTCCAGACTGTATACCAATTAGGTTCCTTTCGGAGTATGCTCATACATTAGCTCCATATTTAACAATCATATACAACCGTTCGCTCGACGAAAGATCAGTACCCAAAGACTGGAAAGTTGCACAGATCACACCAATATTCAAGAAAGGTAGTAAGAGTAATCCATTAAATTACAGGCCCATATCGTTAAAGTCGATAAGCACCAGGACTTTGGAACATATATTGTGTTCGAACATTATGAATTACCTCGAAGAAAATGGCCTATTGACACACAGTCAACATGGGTTTAGAAAACGTCATTCCTGTGAAACACTATTAGCTCTTCATTCACATGAAGTGTTGACTGCTATTGACAAGGGATTTGAGATCGTTTCCGTATTTCTGGGTTTCGGGAAGGCTTTGGACACTGTACCACCCAAGCAGCTCGTTGTGAAATTGCGTGCTTATGGGATGTGGTCTCAGTTATGTGACTGCATTTGTAATGTCCTCTCAGAGAGGTCACAGTTCGTAGTAATTGACGGAAAAGCATCGACTAAAACAGAAATTATTTCTGACGTTCCCCAAGGTAGTGTTATAGAACCTTTGCTGTTCCTTATATATACAAACGATTTGGGAGACAATCTGAGCAGCCATCTTCGGTTGTTTGCAGATGACGCTGTCGTTTATCGACTACTAAAGTCATCAGAAGATCAATACAAACTGCAAATCGATTTAGAAAAGATATTTGAATGGTGAGAAAAGTGGCAGTGGACCCTAAATAACGAAAAGTGTGAGGTCATCCACATGAGTGCTAAAAGGAACTCGTTAAACTTCGGTTACACGATAAATCAGTTTACTCTAAAAGCCGTAATTTCAACTAAATACCTAGGTATTACAATTACGAACAACATAAATTGGAAGGAACACATAGAAAATGTTGTGGGGAAGGCTAACCAAAGATTGCGTTTTACTGGCAGGACACAGAAAATGTAACAGACCTACTAAGGAGACTGCCTGCACTACACTTATCCGTCCTCTTTTACAATACTGCTGCGCGGTGTGAGATCCTTACCAGATAGGACTGACGGAGTACAGCGAAAAAGTACAAAGAAAGGCAGCACGTTTTGTATTATCGCGAAATATAAGAGAGAGTGTCACAGAAATGATACAGGATTTGGGCTAGACATCATTAAAAGAAACGTGTTTTTCGTTGCGACGGAATCTTCTTACGAAATTCCAATCACCAACTTTCTCCTCCGAATGCGAAAATATTTTGTTGACACCGATCTACATTGGGAGGAACGATCACCACGATAAAATAAGGGAAATCAGAGCTCGTACGGAAGCACGAGAGCAGAGAAATTTCGAAATATATCGTGAGATGAATTCTGGGAAGGCGATTCAGATTCTATTGCAACTGATCGGAAATAGCTCCGAATTCAAAATTTAACTTGTTTAAATAACAGGCTCAATGCATATCGTATGCACTCGTCGGAAAAATTAATAAAGTCCCAGTAAGAGAGACTTTCGAGGGAACAAATCTGGAACCGTATACACCATTTCCCGAAACAGTAGCAGCACGGTGCGTTAGTAGTAGGTGTTTCGGCTACCACTAGTGGCGTGATTCTGCATTTCTGGGTAATATGCAAGCAGGCTCACGCTTAGACGTGCCAATACACCAATTACTAGTGGAATTGTTGACCAGTGTTGACCTTGGAAGTAATTACTTTTAAGCACTCATTTAGTATGTAAGGGCATAATAGGGCTAGGTGGCATTTGGTTAAGTATGGAATGCAAGTGTGGGAAGCAGCTGAGTGTGGGGACATTACACTGTGCGTTGGGGGGATTGTTCCCAACATATAAATAATTGGTGTTGAGGTAGTTCAGTGGGAGCGAGTTATTGAAGATTCGGACGGATCTTCTCGGAAGTGATGAGGAATGCTGCTCCACGAATAAGTATAGTTACGGATTCATGGTATTCTTGAAAATTTTGTACAGCTGTTTCCGGAAGGTAGAAGTCAGGGGAGCGATGAACACATGAGGTAGCAGTAACTGGCTGTGTTGTTATTGCGCAAAGGTTTCGACGTGGCAGGTTTATAAAACCACTCACAGATGAGGAAGCACGCCCTGGCAGACACCTTAAACATTTGTGGAGACGAGGGTGAAGTGATCAGGTGCAACACAGGGCACTGACATGCTACTAAAAACAAATACAACAGTGCCTAACTACCTGTACGTCGGGTCTAAAGTGGGCAATATAAACAAGATTTTGTAATTTTTAAGGGACATTCCACTCATCCGTTACAGAGGGACTACGTCACAGGTATAGGAAAAGGAGTATATATAAGGGAGCCCAGAGGCTCTAGGCAATCACATGTGTCGTCGTTCTGTCCGTCTCTAGAACTAGAGAGAATAACGATTGTTTAAATAGCAGGCCTACCACGGCGACCCTCTAGTAGCGCATACTGGCGGCCCACCAGCCCGCTGTATCAACCGCCAAGCTCCGCCGTACAGACGCGATACAGCCGTGGCGAGGCGGGTCCGAAACTTGTGCTGCACAGAGGTTGTTTAGGGTGGGGGGGGGGGGGGAGGGGGCAGCCGGCATCCGCTCCCTGGCTGACGTCGTGCGAAGGACTCCAGGCTGCCGTCTGCACGGGCGGAGCCGAGGCGCGATCTCACGGACCTACATCTGCATCTACATCTACATGGATACTCTGCAAGTGGCAGAGGGTTCATCGAACCACCTTCACAATTCTCTATTATTCCAAACTCGTACAGGAAAGAATGAGCACGATTTTCTGTACTGTAGTTCTACCCTAATTGAAGTGTTTAAAAAACACACATATTCACTTTTAACCATCGCAGACACAAGAATCTAACCACAAATTAATCCTTCCAGTGAACCATCGACCATTTTCACTTAACACAGTTAGTATCCAGATGACAAATTCGCCTACACTTAGAATAATTAGATGCTACAGCAGTGGTATATGGCAGTTCGTGCCCAGAAAAATTACAAAATTGACACCTCAATGCCACTAAATTATCATGCCCATCACTATCCATTAACAAAGATTTGTAAACAGGGTTCTGTAGTTTCACAAAAGGAACTCCAAATATGGCGTGGCCGAGCTCACGCAATAACCTCTGATACCAAAAGCAAACATAAAAAATAACGTAAATATAACATGGTAGGAATGCAAGTTTAATCAGTTGTTATTTTTGGTGTGACAGGGCTGCTTTCATTATTAATTTTTGGTTGGGTCCAGAGTTTAGGTGAAGATGGGTTCACCATGTTCCATTAATTTTCTTTATTAAATAGAACTTCAGTTTTACCTAGGAATAGGACATTGAATTGATATTTTCCGAGTCTTGTTTTGTGAATGACGCTTTTTGCGGAATAACCTTATCTTTCTTTTGATACAGTCTGTTTTGAACACGTTTCTGCCATATGCCATTTGTTAACTTTACTAATTTGGCCTTTATACTTACTATTTTTTGTCAAATAGTCAAAATATTTTCTACGTTGAGGAAAAATAGCTGATCAAATTTAACTTACAGCTCAAAAATCCCAGTCTAAGAAAAACCATCATTAAAAAAAAAAACATAATGTGATCACAAATTTGCCATTCCCTATGTCAGTCCTGTAAATTGACTCGACCATATCTTTATAAGTTGACGTATGGGAGCTAGAAGCAAATATACATTAGAATATACACAAGGAATTTTCAAAATGACATCTATACCACATCTGAATCTGAAACTTCTTGGCAGATTAAAACTGTGTGCTGGACTAAGACTCGAACTCGGTACATTTGCCTTTCGCGGGCAAGTGTTCTACCATCTGAGCTACTTCTGCAAGGTTCGCAGAAGAGCTTCTGTGAAGTTTGGAAGGTAGGAGGCGAGTTACTGGCGGAATTGAAGCTGTGAGGGGTGGTCGTGAGTCGTGCGTGGGTAGCTCAGATAGTAGAGCACTTGCCCGCGAAAGGCAGGGCTCCCGAGTTCGAGACACGATCCGGCAAACAGTTTTAATCTGCCATAAAGTTTCATATCAGCGCATACTCTTCTGCAGAGTGAAAATCTCATTCTGGAAACATCTGAATCTCATTGGCATGAAATTATCTTCATTGGCTTAAAGTTAAAACAACAAGTTTAGTAACAGTATGCAGTGCTTGTCAGTTACACCTACCAATGAAATGTTTTAGAAGAAATAGGAAGTTTCATATATATAACGAAACATCCAGACATTATTTTCAACGAACAGGTCGAACAAAAAAAAAATATTGTAAATTTCAGCATTGTTATTCTAAACGTTTCATGTTGAAACACATCCCTTCTTTAGATAAATTATTAACATAGACAACCTTATTTAGGAGTGAAATTATGTAGTCTGTGATATAGCAAAGTTAATCATTATCTTTTTATGTAAAGCACACTGTCACTGGAAACTGCACAATAACCAACTCTATGTGCTGATTGACACTGGCACATAACCAGTTCAGATTATATATGTTACTGGCTCATTCTCTGACATGTGCTAAAGTCAGTATGTGTAAGATGTGTGAAAATACAGTTTTCACACATCTTTAAGTAATAAGAAACACTACCACTCGACGTAAATCTGTCTGGAAAGATATTTTATCTTCTCTAATGCCAGTAGCGTTAATGATGGACATTTGTACTCGCAGTTTTCCCAGCAGTGTGTAAATAAAGAAATTCTTGATTCTTCAGTTTATAACTCCAATGGCAACAGCCTCATGCCACGTACCTTTCGTAATGCAGCACAAAACCCCGTTTTCCCGGTTCAGTTTTAATGATCTCCATCTCCCAATGTAGTCTCAGAGACCTACCTATATTTTAATCTCCAATACAACACACTCGTCACATTAAAAGTGAAAGTTCAAAATTATTCTCTTCCTGCAGAACTTAAATATTACATACCTCCTAGTTCTTACATACTAAGAATTAGTTCCTTCCCTCATCAGCACGGAAAATCTTTTTCCCTTTAACTTTATTGTCAATGCTGTCCCGATCATGATTCCTTACCTATAGCTACGAGCAGTCTCCACTATCACCAGCTTCATTCACTATATAAATGACTGGAATAACTAGATGGAAAACTGCAGGTGAACAAATTTTGAATGCAACACAAAATTATTCTCGCTTCTGAGCAATACACATACCCCAAAGACGTTTAAGCAGTATAAATAAACCAAAGGATCTCGAGTGAGAATTGATGGAAAACCTTACAGGTTGGTAGATTTATCGCTTTCGAGCGCAAACAATTTCACATCTAAGGAATTTTGTGGCTACGATAAGGTTTTTAACAGTGTTAGATGGGAATCGGGTAAAAGTCCATGAATTCTGCTGCAAGCACAGAATATAGCAACTGGGAAACTGACAAAGCGAGTGCCTTACATAGAGCTCCATCGACATTAATAATCTTTTATCATCAAGTGAAGAATGATTCACATAAAGTCCTCCGTATCTTAATACATTCTGAAGATAAAATACAGTTTCTGTCGGCACGATCCCCTGCTTTGTACGATCAGTTGAATTCGTACTTGTATTCCCACGTCGATGTTTCTCACATTAAGCATTTGGCTCTTGCGACGTCTGACACTGTCAGTACAGAACAATATATCTATGATGGTCTGTTTACTTAACGGTCAGTTGATCCAATCCAAATCCTGGTATTCACAAACAAAAAAATTCAATTTTGATAATGAGTCGTGTAATAAAAGTTTCGCTAAAAAAGGTGGACATAAAACCACCACTTCTGAAGCTGACTAAAGCTAGCAGCACATGTATGTACATCGCAGTACCAACTATACTCTCATAATAACATCAGGAAACTGCTACTGGGAAACTGTTATGTCAATACTACACACGTGGACTAGAAAAAAGTTTGAAAAAGAGAAGGTAAAATGTGTAAAGTATTGATGGTCCTTACTACCAAGCTCTTCTTAAGTCCTACAACTTGTGTTGGATGTTAAAAAGTTCCGCAGTAGCTAAACTTCATGACATTATTTTAAGTCCAGTTGATACTATGTTTGTCCAGTATACGAATATTATTACAAGTCCAAAAACTCGCTGATTCATGGAAATATATTTTTCTGTGTTGCATCTGCCCAACTCGCAAGTATTCTTAAAACTTCAAAATACTTACATACTCACAAGGGGAGGTCGCCAATTGTGAAATTCAGATTCGATTCATACTGCGCATAATAAAAGCTCATGGCCAGAGGTGTAATGTGGCAAAGCACCAAGATGCACTTCTCAGCCGTTGTCGAGAAAATCGACAGTTAAAAGAAACCGTTGCGTTGAAATACTCTCTACGATCAATAATTTTCCACAGTGTCGTGGCGCAATGGTAAGCGCTCGGGTTCGTAATCCGAAGGTCGCTGGATCGAATCTCGTGCCATGCAATTTTTTTATTATTAGTTTTTTGTAATTCATATATATATATATATATATATATATATATATATATATATATATATATATATATATAAGCAATTCACTAATAGTATATATATATATAAACTATTAGTGAATTGCTTATGCATGTTGGTGAAGGCGGATCGCTCTCCAATTGTACCGCCTCCATTTTTCCGTTTTTTTAACAGGGTGTACCAAAGCTCTCCCGTCCGCACTGATTTTCGACGATGTTATAAGTTGCGCTAGGGACCGCATCTACCTTCTTTCGAAGTTAGCAGGCAACTACGCTGTTATGCGTCGGCTCGTTTCGGCCCATTCAACATCTGTCCTTCAAGTGTAACGAGCGAGTAACGGAGTTTATATTTCATACCTGCCGCAGCAAATTTGTGTTCGTGGGGTCTCTATTCTAATGCGAACGTTTGACTTACGCTATACGTATTCGTTTCGGAATACCGTTTCTACGTCTTCCGTTAACAATACGTGGTTAACATTATGAAGACAATTAATAACATTTGTGAAATACAACTTTGTTTGCGGAAAACATAATGATGTTCGAGGTCGCCAGATTTTCCACGACAAACGACTTTCAACAACTTATTATATGCATAATTGTTGCAACTGACTGCCGGGGATTATATATATACTAAAAAAGAAGGTTGCATGGCGCGAGATTCGATCCGGCGACCTTCGGACTACGAACCCGAGCGCTTACCGCTGCGCCACGACGCTGAAGAAAACTTTTAATCGTAGAGAGTATTTCACCGCAACGGTTTCTTTTAACTGTCGATTTTCTCGACAACGGCTGAGAAGTGCATCTTGGTGCTTTGCCACATTACACCTCTGGCCATGAGCTTTTATTATGCGCAGTATGAATCGAATCTGAATTTCACAATTGACGGCCTCCCCTTGTCAGAAAAACTTTGAGAATGTCAAACTCACAAGAATTATTGCAAGTTCTAAATGCACATGATTTGTTCCTTACAAATTTTCTACGTTTTCTGCCATCAGTGCTCTGGTAATTTCACAAGTCCACAAAATTTTACTTGGAAGATTACAAACACTTCAGATCGTGACTTACTCACCGCTGATATATACGTACGCCTGCACTGCTCCAGATCTCCAGATCTCCTGAACGACTGTTGTAGACCAAGTTGGCCAAAGACAATTGAAGCCTTTAGACAGTCGTTCCAGAAGAGCTCATCTTTTAGATTTCTGATAAACTACAGTATTGTCAATGTAATCGTTAGTTTAGGTTGTTTCACTGTGTGAAAATTAAAAATATATAGGATTTAATATATTTGCACATAAATACAGTAGCCCAATTTATTACGATCCGACTACTTTCTTCACTTTATTACTTGTTTTGTGTAGAACTGACTGTTGGATATTCTGTCATATGGTTTAAATTATCTTGTATGTGGAAGAATTCTTTTGATACTTTCTGATTGAGCTCTTCAAGCTCTATCCATTGGGACGTAGTTCATTCATCTTGCATGAGGCATTGATATGATATAAGTACTAATTTTTAAAAATTATATTATTTGCTAAACATAGATAATTCATGAATCAGAAACTACTTGCCTGCTTGAAGGCATGTTTACAAGCACACATCGGTCTTTCCCATTCTGTAAATGTGTTTAGTAGTGTTACAGCTTTCTTGGATTGGGTTTTACGAAATATTGGTTTATTTGGTAAGTGTAGTAGTCTCTCGTATCCATCGCGGTGGCTAATGTCATAATGTCACGTTCCTCTCCAGTGACGAAGTGCACCTGGGTTTTGCCAGTCTACCACTTTACCTGCTCCCTGAAACAACAAGGTCCTCCCACTATCGAGGATACCTCGCATGACATTGGATATGAATCTGCTGATCCTATCAGTTCCATAGTCTCATGACTGTCGAGGGACTCCGATTAACGCAAACAGCAGTATTGTGGAACAATAAGATGCAGTCTTGATAAACCAAGATTTTGATGATGTCGACATCCGGTAGGTAATGTTACATCTTACACGAGGCATATCTCAGCCATCTCAGAAGCAAATAACGTGGAAATACGGTTTGTGAACAAGTGACCCCATGCTTGTTCTTCAGTTACATTCAATGTATACGGCATTATTCCTACCCACGTTGTGCGTTTGCGCTGATATGCAAACCATCTGCACGTAAAATCATGTAGCGCATTTCAGTTAATTTGCCATTTATTGCATGATGCCTTCAAGGTGAAAGTTCTATAGCTTTAATGACCATTGGTGTAGATTAGTTTCTTCCTCACCAAATTACAAACTACATGGGTGAGGATCACTGAAGCCACTGTTTCGTAGTATAGTAATTGTAGTAATTATTTTAATTTAATTTGAATTATTTAGACGAGTTATTAAGTCAGTTTTTTGAAATTTACAAGTTTATTAACATAATAAAATAATGTACATTTTTCAAGGAAGCTAAAGTCTTCAGAATAACAAGTAGGTGTTTCAGTGTTCAGCGTTTTGTTTTTAATGGTAGAAGTATATGTTTCAGATTGTAGCGGTATCTTCTGTTCTGTTAGCTCTCCCTCAGTCAGAATCTCGGTTACATTTATGTTTAGTGTTTTAAAGTGTCATTTGTCAAAGTTTCGTTTCGTAGAAGTTACGAATAAAACAGTATCACAAGTAATTTCTGGTTCAGCTTCGTTATTTAAGGATTTTAGTATGTGCAAGTATTGAAGTGTTACGATCTTACATTTGAGGCTGATTGGTTTAAAAATACTAGACTGCACTTACTATAATTTTGAACTCAAGCTCAATTCAACAGCAGTTAATTTACGTGAAAAAGTTAACTTCCGATCGCAGCAAAGAGCGATCGGTCGTTTACTTGAGGAATTTTACCGAGTACATTGTAACAACCTCTGTGACTTTCTGCTTGTAATCTGACGTGAAAACTTGATTACGACGAATATAAAGTGTCAAGTGCTTGAAATTAATTCTTATTAAAACAAATAGTACTTGTTCACCGAATTAGACAGAGCTTGCTTAATAACGGGGCTTCTGAATAAACCATTTACGTCGATATCAAGCTACGTTACGTCCGCTGTTACTGTTTCAAGAGATTTTAATGATGTTTGTGAGTCGTCTAGCCAGCCTTAAATAAAGATAAACTGAACAGGCCCTGGATATCAAAGGCATCGTCACCCGACATCTTAATAAACTAAAATTCAGCATTCACGAAAAAATACAAAAATGAGGAGGACCTACATTACTCGTCATCCAATATTGTTATCTATGAAAGCACTAACCTGCTTCCCAAGAGCACGGATTCCATTTGCCTCAGCAATTACGGCTGAGAGTTTTCACTGAGCCTTCCTCGGCATTTATGGTCGCTGGAGTAACATCTGGGAGGTGACTGATAAGTATTTTGCGACTGAGAGGAACGACGCAGAAGGTTTGAGTTGTCTCTCAATAGTACGTTCATAATGCGAGAGAAACACATGCGCTGTCTCTCAATTGTACGTTCATAATACAAGAGAAACACATTGATTAAAACATGAAAAATGAAGTTGTCTGAAACTGACATAGTGCAGGAAGGAAGTAATATTTTAAGGAAGTGATATTTCTTGAGGTGGCTGTCATTTTAATAGCCACCGCAGCAACCGTCAAGTCAATACAGAAGTCTAAAGGCCACAGGTTTTTTTTTTTTTTTTGTTTTCTTTCTGCTCTATAAATTTTTGTTTGCCTTTTACAGCATTTCGTATTTTCTCAAAGACTTTGGTGTCAATGTTACATTTTGTCGTGCTTCGTACAATCGGAATTAATTATCAGATGATTATGTTACTCGACGTAGGCTCATATTCATCTTACGAGAGAAACACACACGGTAGAGAAGTAACATGGAGGGAGTTAGCACTTAGAATGGAAGCAGTGAGAACCTGCTTCTGGGTCACACAGCAGGAGCGACGAATGTTGCGGCGTTTTTTTTTTATTATTATTTATCTGTTGACTATTTTTAGTTAGTTATTTTAGCTCTAAGATACCACATACGTAGCATACGAAAATTTTCAAATTTAAGATACATAATGAAGCAAGATCCGACTTTTTATCACAAAACAGCAAAAGGTCACCTGGGCACAGCTGCAATCTGTCTAGGAATGGGCCTCCAAGGGCAACAAGAAATTTTTTACGTATATATAGTATAATTATTGACATATTTAAAACGCTTCCATATTATAGTCATTAAGAAGTATTCGACTGTTCTTAAGTCAAATGATTAGCACAATACAGGGTGATTCAAAAAGAATACCACAACTTTAGGAATTTAAAACACTGCAACGACAAAAGGCAGAGCTAAGCACTATCTGTCGGCGAATTAAGGGAGCTATAAAGTTTCATTAGTTGTACATTTGTTCGCTTGAGGCGCTGTTGACTAGGCGTCAGCGTCAGTTGATGCTAAGATGGCGACCGCTCAACAGAAAGCTTTTTGTGTTATTGAGTACGGCAGAAGTGAATCGACGACAGTTGTTCAGTGTGCATTTCGAACGAAGTATGGTGTTAAACCTCCTGATAGGTAGTGTATTAAACGTTGGTATAAACAGTTTACAGAGAATGGGTGTTTGTGCAAAGGGAAAAGTTCTGGACGGCCGAGAACGAGTGATAAAAATGTAGCACGCATCCAGCAAGCATTTGTTCGCAGCCCAGGAAAATCGACTCGCAGAGCTAGCAGAGAGCTGCAAATTCCACAATCAACTGTATGGAGAGTCCTACGAAAAAGGTCAGTTATGAAACCTTATCGTCTGAAATTGGTTCAAGCACTGTCTGCAGCTGATAAGATTAAAAGAATCGATTTCTGTGATTTTATCCTTGCTCAAATGGAAACAGATGAATCTTTCGTTTCAAAGATTGTGTTTAGTGATGAAGCAACTTTCCACACTAACGGGAAAGTCAACCGTCACAATGTCTGTATATGGGGCACTGAGAATCCGCGGGAAACAACTCAGTATGAACGTGACTCGCCTAAGGTGAACGTTTTCTGTGCCATTTCAGCCAATAAAGTTTTTGGTCCCTTTTTCTTCGAAGGTGCTACTGTAACTGGACTACAGTATCTGGAGATGTTAGAGAATGGGCTGTTCCCTCAGCTCGAACAAGAAGCACAACAATTCATACGTCAACTACCCGAGGCGATGGATCGGCCGCCAGGCAGCCCGTGACAGAGAACTTCATCACTGGCCTCCAAGAAGCCCTGATCTTACCCCCTGCGATTTTTTGTTATGGGGGTATGTTAAGGATATGGTGTTTCGGCCACCTCTCCCAGCCACCATTGATGATTTGAAACGAGAAATAACAGCAGCTATCCAAACTGTTACGCCTGATATGCTACAGAGAGTGTGGAACGAGTTGGAGTATCGGGTTGATATTGCTCGTGTGTCTGGAGGGGGCCATATTGAACATCTCTGAACTTGTTTTTGAGTGAAAAAAAACCTTTTTAAATACTCTTTGTAATGATGTATAACAGAAGGTTATATTATGTTTCTTTCATTAAATACACATTTTTAAAGTTGTGGTATTCTTTTTGAATCACTCTGTATGTCAATATTAATTCGTTTATAAAGTAATGTTGAAGATGTTTTTCAAAGGAAATTGATTCATTAACTAATCAGGATTTTTTTGGGGTGGGGGGGGGAGGGACAGTGGGAATTTAATTATGTAAAAATAAAGTATTTAGGATCTGAGAGAAAAAAGAGGATAAGATAAATTACTTGTTATCGAAATAAATTAGCATACCAACTATGGATTATCCCTGTGACAATCAATCATTCAGGTGTAGGACCCAGATAGCTCGTAACGTGCTAGTATACTCAAGTACTCTCCCCTATTGCTACACAACAGATTCCCAAATGTAGAGTTTAGCAACACTTAACGTCACTGCTGTATTGAGTAATTTAATATCTCGTTGAAGCATACATATTTTAAAGTGAAGTTTTCTATTGTTTCCGTGCAGGTTCATAACAATTGCTACTGTGGTGTCACCGCCAGACACCACACTTGCTAGGTGGTAGCCTTTAAATCGGCCGCGGTCCGTTAGTATACGTCGGACCCGCGTGTCACCACTGTCAGTGATTGCAGACCGAGCGCCGCCACACGGCAGGTCTAGAGAGACTTCCTAGCACTCGCACCAGTTGTACAGCTGACTTTGCTAGCGCTGGTTCACTGACAAATTACGCTCTCATTTGCCGAGACGATAGTTAGCATAGCCTTCAGCTACGTCATTTGCTACGACCTAGCAAGGCGCCATTATCATTTGCTATTTATCTTGTGACGCATGTACCGTCAGACCGATGTTCACCAATTATGGATTAAAGTTAAGTATTCCAGAAGCTACGTACCTTTTTTGCTAGTATAATTCCTTTAACTGTTCCAGACCTCACGCCAACCTGCGTGAGCTTAAACGCATGTCTTTCGGCTATCTCCTAGTGGCTTGGCTGTCTCGCCAAGTCACAACAGCTACTTTGTTCTGTATTTAACAAAGCTCTTTGCCTTACAGAATGACATTACCGATTTCAAAGATCTGTCTGAGTATATAGTAATACACGTCAGTCTGCGCTTCGCTGTACTCTTTTCTTGGCAGCATACGTTCTAAGCTGTTACAGAGCAGCTCTGCGCCAGTGATGTCGGCTCGTTGCATAAAGCTAAAGATCTGAGTGGGTCTTTTTTCCATAGACAACATGTCCTAGGAGACCATCCGTATTTGCTCTTACTAGCA
The DNA here is from genome assembly GCF_023898315.1 of Schistocerca nitens. Taxonomy (NCBI): domain Eukaryota; kingdom Metazoa; phylum Arthropoda; class Insecta; order Orthoptera; family Acrididae; genus Schistocerca; species Schistocerca nitens. Next base: position 40,863,975 of record NC_064617.1, on the reverse strand, counting down.
TGTCCAAAACGGGAAGACATCTCTTATGTTCTAGCTCTATCGTCAACTGTATGTTTCCGTGGACGCTGTTCAGGCGATCCAGTAACTCAGCCAAGGGCTCTCTGCCATGTTCCCACAGGACGATGGGACATCCACATAGCTTATTGGCTCTTTATTTGGAACAGTTTGCGATGAAAGTTATATCTACCGTCGAGCTAATGTGTATGAAATCACCGAGAGGAAATGATTCATATATTATCCCGTTCACTACCGCTGGGATATATGTGTCCATGAATGGGTTGTCAGACAACCAGTGGGCATTTGCTGTGGGGTATTACTATGTGTAGTATAGGCCGATAGAGAATATTAGAGAATAGCCCTGGCCGCGCGGTTTGAGGCGTCCTGTTACGGGCTGCGCAGCCCCTCCCGCCGTAGGTTCGAGTCCCCCCTCGGGCATGGGTGTGTGTGTTGTTCTTAGCATAAGTTAGTTTAACTTAGTCCAAGTAGTGTGTAAGTCTACGTACGGATGACCTATGCAGTTTGGTCCCTTAGGAATTCACACACATTTGAACATTTTGATTGGCCCTGAAAGTTGTGCTCTCTTAATTATTACCTAGAAATGGGACTATGTGGCAAGTGTTATCTTTTTAGTTTTTGTGACGTGACTGCTTTCCACTACTGAGTGTTTTAAAGTGCCTATCATGGAGCTCTTATAACCATTTTAAATACCTAAATGTTTTATTATTTCAGTTTCTTGTTTACATTTCCAGGTAATATTTCATATCAGATTGCCAGTGTATTAAAACTAAAAGACACAAACATATACTTTACCATAGGCAACAAGAGCGGACGGAAGTTAACTCACAACAGCAACGAACAAAACCCACTTCATCACACAAGTGTGTACAACATTGAATGTTGGACTGTGGCTACTTCTTCATAGGCCAGACAGGTAGATCATTTGAGATTAGATTCAAAGAACATATGACAGCAGTAAAGGACAAAAAATAACTCACATTAGCAATAGCGAGCCATTTGAATGAAACAAAGCACCATGTTAACAAGGCAAGCATCAGCATCGTACACATCCAACCTAAAGGCAAAAAACTAGACATCCTTGAAAGGCTTCAGATATCAACCAAAAAAAAAAAAAAAAAAAAAAAACTGAATCCATCTAAAATGAAAAAACGGCAATATTTACAACAGTATAATCTCTGTTTTCAGCAGCTGCCTGCGTTAGTAAATTTGCAGTGAGCACACACAAACAATCACACCTTAATATTTACCATAATTGTTTAATAATGTTACCGTGACATCCCCCAAATATACAAGAGGTTTGACATCATTTACAAGTATACCATCATACTAACAGCTTGTGCCACCTGTCAGATTGAAACTATATGTACATCAACTAATTGCACAAATTGTACATCCGTTTGCATATTTAAAAGCATTAACCAATTTATCACCACAACCTTCCCCCTACTTGTTAGTTACAACGCTCCTGCCGGCATTTCACAATAGTTTAAAAGATTCTGCTTTGACAGTGTGATAAGTCAATCCCCGACTATACCATACTGTCTGCAGCCTTCATTTGCAGAGAGACAACTACAATCTGAAGGCAGCCTTAATTATTTCCCATTCTCATTCAAGCCACAAGTGGGGTTCTTTAGTACCATCTCTTAATTTGGCGTGGAATTCCACCATCCATGTAGCATGTTAAAACCTCCTTCACTTCCGTGATGTTTGGTCATAGTCTCAATTCATCCTTGGCCAATCTGTGGTCAGTTAAGGACCTGCTCCCTGACAAAGTGCCATCTGGTCTGATTCAGGAGAACTGGTGACAACAGTGGTAAAATGTTAGTATTACACCCCAGAGGCATACATGCTGTTACAATCTCCGCAAAACGAGTTTAAGATGCGTGACGGTGATGGAGGTTTTGTCTAAAATCTTGCTCTCTGGGATCAAAGTAAGACCCCCAATGTCTGATAAAGTGGCACCTCGCGTTGTAAAACCTTGTGAGGTAAACCAAGTTTCTTTACCCAGTCACGCTATTGTTATTTAACTTTGGTACTGGGAAGTTTGATAGAGGGCATAACAACAAGGTAAAGGGAGGGAGCTAAATTTTCTGTTCTTTGTTTGACATAAATTCACTGGTGTGCTGTGTTAGGTTTTTGGTGGGGAAGGATGACCTGTAGCACTCTATTCGATACATCGCTAGCGGGCTGGGTAGCGATCCTTACATTCACAAATGGCTGGTTGGTGATATGAGGAAAGGCAGAGTGATGGTGCAAGTGTACAAATGGTTCAAATGGCTCTGAGCACTATGGGACTCAACTGCTGAGGTCATTAGTCCCCTAGAACTTAGAACTAGTTAAACCTAACTAACCTAAGGACATCACACACATCCATGCCCGAGGCAGGATTCGAACCTGCGACCGTAGCGGTCTCGCGGTTCCAGACTGCAGCGCCAGAACCGCGCGGCCACTTCGGCCGGCGGTGCAAGTGTACGTTGGCAGCGAGTGAGGCCATGGGATACAGAGGGGCCGCCACACTGTGCCAAGAGCAGAGGCAGTCAGGAACTTGGAGTGGGTGCGGCGAGTGGCATGTGTGGAGCTGAGGAGGGGGCCGATGCCTTCGTCAGTGGGGTTACTACCGTCGTGCTCGCGTGTGTGATGTCTGAGCGCAGATATCACTGCTGGGAGGAGCGACAACCTTCAGGTGCTTATTCCCATCCAGGACTTCTCGGCAACTCACGTGTCCAGCTCCACTTTCTGAATCTGGTGAGTCGTTTCGTCAGATAAGTCCATGTTTACATCCCAAGGATATAGCTTACGGACAAGAATTCTACAACCACCCAATACAACGAAGTAGTATAATATGTGATAGTCACAACGTTACATACTTGTGTCCACGAGACAGATCGCAGTGCTCTTGAAAGCGTAATATTCTGCTTTGGGTCTGGTGCCCATTATAGATGTTCCGAAGTTGTTGATGTTCCCAGTTTCTTGTAATCTGAATTCAAAGCCATTGCTAATGAGTACAGACAGTGTTTCTGCGGACCAATGTAGGAATGTCACTCTCACTTCCCTTTCGTGGAATGGGTTTGTTGCCAATTTGCAATTGTTTATCCTTGTATGTGTAACAACTTGTTCATTTAAAATTGTAATCTGTTGCAGACTGGTCCTTCAGGGGGCCAGTGTCATCTCCCTGGTTAACAGGCGAGAGCTTAGGGCGGGACCCCGCTGCCCTGGTCGACCACGGGTCTGGCGCTGCTCTCACAGCGACCGACCGATAGATGTGCCAGTCTGCTGACAATTCGAGGTCGGAGCTGTAAAACAGTAATAACTTTATTGTGTGTATCTTACTTTCTTAAACACCTCTGGCTTTATTGTGATGGCTGTTTCCGATTAAGTTGGGAGCTTATTTCGCACTGACCTGTTGGTATTTACTTAATCATCTTATGAACGCCGTGGCGCATTATGATCTTAAACACTTTGTAAGCGGAATTTCTATAAGGTAACCCTTTCGCTGCTGCGGGCGTATATGTATGGCCGCCATGTAGAAAGACCGGACGTCTGCAGGCTTGGATGCACGCCCAGTGGGTGGGAAGTCCAGATGGCTAATGGTATTCGTGTATGACCTGCAGGCGGAAATTCCGGATGGCTAATGGCATTCATATACGCTCGAGCTCGGGAGTAGGTAAACGTACACAATAGAACGGCTACTCGCTGTTGTCCGCGTTCTTTGTTATCTAGAAAAGAGCTCCGGCCGATGTGGCCGAGCGGTTCTAGGCGCTACAGTCTGGAACCGCGCGACCGCTACGGTCGCAGGTTCAAATCCTGCCTCGGGCATGGATGTGTGTGATGTCCTTAGGTTAGTTAGGTTTAAGTAGTTCTAAGTTCTAGGGGACTGCTGACCTCAGAAGTTAAGTCCCATAGTACTCAGAGCCATTTTTAGAAAAGCGCTTTAGTTTTCACCTCCCCTGGGCCCTTTCTACTTACAAGTCTAGCATTCGGCCAGTCCTCTTTTTCGCTTCTGGTGGGACGACAGCGTTCGCATGTGTAGCCTTTGTCATGTCGGACACAATTTATCGGACAAGGAAATCAAGGATATTCTTATGAACAGCTGCAACGAAGATTGTAGAGATACTTAGGAGCATTCTTCTGACAAAGAGTTGGGTGCGTCTGGAGGTATTGCTGAATTCCCGACATTACCAATAGAAGATTCTTCCTTTAAAGACGGAAAAGATGATAACGTGAGTGAAAATATGACTGGACGGAGAATCATCAGTGACGAAACGACACATTTAGCAGGTTAAAAGCAAGAGCCAGCAAGTCATTTAGGTTATATTTTTACTCCATGTCATCTGTACATAGATGAATAATTATTGAAAATTTATTACTGAAAAAATGACGACAGACACAGGAGATTAGCGCGCTGGAAGCATAAAGAACTAGCAAAATTTATTGCTTGTTAGCATGTTCTCTGCTTATGCCCAGAAGTAAAAAGTTAGAAGTGAATGAATATTGGTCGACAGATTCTTTGCTTCAAAGATCAATATTTTCTAACATAATGGTCAGGGACCGGTACAAGTTGATCATGCGTTTATTGCACTTCAATGACAATTCCAGTGGATCTCAAGACATTTTTGTAAAAATACGTGTCGTCGTAGATTACACAAAAAATAAATTCCGCGAGGCAGTAGTACTCTTTGAAAATCTAGTGATCGACGAAAGTCTGCTACTTTTCAAAGGAAGGCTCAGATTTAAGCAGCACATACCAAATAAACGTAGCCGTTTTCGCATTAAAATTTTCGTCCTCCGTGACGTACAAACTAATTACATTTTGGATTATATTGTCTACACTGGTGCCGCCACGAAAATAGAATCTGGAAATGCTGATTGGGGAAAATCAGGCGATGTTTTTGTGAGTTTCTTATTGCCATACCTTAACAAAGGTCATACGATTTATTTAGAAAATTGATATTTGAGCCGCGAATTATTCCTGTGGCTCTATAATAAATGTACAAACGACATCGGAACAGTACGGAAAAACAGGAAACGTCTATCACCGTTGCCACATAACCTGAAAAGTGGGTAAGTACAGTTCAACTGCTGTGGAACATTAATGGCACTAAAATAGATGGATAAGAAAGGAGCCTGGATGCTTTCCACCGTAAATGGATCAGAGTTTGTGGAGACAGACATAAAAGAACATACGACATGCCAAAACAAACTGAAACCAACCTGTGTTGTCAGTTGTAATAAGTCAATGGCTGCAGTTGATAAGACAGACATGCTATTACCATCTGTATAGTACATCCAAAAGACAATGAAGTGGTACAAAATATTCTTTGACTTGACTGACTTCTGTGTTCTTAGTGCAAAAACTACAGGGTGTTACAAAAGGTTACTGCCAAACTTTCAGGAAACATTCCTCACACACATATAAAGAAAAGATGTTACGTGGACATGTGTCCGGAAACGCTTAATTTCCATGTTAGAGCCCATTTTAGTTTCGTCAGTATATAGTGTACTTCCTCGATTCACCGCCAGTTGGCCCAATTGAAGGAAGGTAATGTTGACTTAGATGCTTGTGTTGACATGCGACTCATTGCTCTACAGTACTAGCATCAAGCACATCAGTACGTAGCATCAACAGGTTAGTGTTCATCACGAACGTGGTTTTGCAGTCAGTGCAATGTTTACAAATGCGGAGTTGGCAGATGCCCATTTGATGTATGGATTAGCACGGGGCTATAGCCGCGGCGCGCTACGTTTGTATCGAGACAGATTTCCAGAACGAAGGTGTCCCGACAGGAAGACGTTCGAAGCAGTTGATCGGCGTCGTAGGGAGCACGGAACATTCCAGCTGATGACTCGCGACTGGGCAAGACCTAGAAGGACGAGGACCCCTGCAATGGACGAGGCAATTCTTCGTGCAGTTGACGATAACCCTAATGTCAGCGTCAGAGAAGTTGCTGCTGTACAAGGTAACGTTGACCACGTCACTGTATGGAGAGTGCTACGGGGGAACCAGTTGTTTCCGTACCATGTAAAGCGTATGCAGGCACTATCAGCAGCTGATTGGCCTCGACGGGTACACTCCTGCGAATGGTTCATCCAACAATGTGTCAATCTCATTTCAGTGCAAATGTTCTCTTTACGGATGAGGCTTCATTCCAACGTGATCAAATTGTAAATTTTCACAATCAACATGTGTGGGCTGACGAGAATCCGCATGCAATTATGCAATCACGTCATCACCACACATTTTCTGTGAAAGTTTGGGCAGGCATTGTTGGTGATGTCTTGATTGGGCCCCATGTTCTTCCACCTACGCTCAATGGAGCACGTTATCATGATTTAATACGGGATACTCTACCTGTGCTGCTAGAACACGTGCCTTTACAAGTACGACACAACATGTGGTTCATGACGATGGAGCTCCTGCACATTTCAGTCAAAGTGTTCTTACGCTTCTCAACAACAGATTCGGTGACCGATGGATTGGTAGAGGCGGACCAATTCCATGGCCTCCACGCTCTCCTGACCTCAATCCTCTTGGCTTTCATTTATGGGGGCATTTGAAAGCTCTTGTCAACGCAGCCCCGGTACCAAATATAGAGACTCTTCGTGCTCGTATTGTGGACGGCTGTGATACAATAGGCCTTTCTCCAGTGCTGCATCAGCGCATCAGGGATTCCATGCGATGGAGGGTGGATGCTTGTATCCTCACTAACGGAGGACATTTTGAACATTTGCTGTAACAAAGTGTTTGAAGTCACGCTGGTACGTTCTGTTGCTGTGTGTTTCCGTTCCATGATTAATGTGATTTGAAGGGAAGTAATAAAATGAGTTCTAAAATGGAAAGTAAGCGTTTCCGGACACATGTCCTCATAAAATATTTTCTTTCTTTGTGTGTGAGGAATGTTTCCTGAAAGTTTGGCCGTACCTTTTTGTAACACCCTGTACTTTGGAAATACAGAAGCAACAGAAGATACCACTAGCGAAATACCACTTGAAAATAATCCGTTAGTTGCTTGAAAAATTTCATAGTTAACCGTGTAAAAGTGCGATCCCACGGACAGCCAAATAAGAAATCCCTTTCCGACTGCAGAATAAAGGCGGCCATTATCCAGGGTTCTTCGTAGCAACGGAGAAAAAGGAGATTCCTCAGAGACGCTGTATAGTATGTACTCCTCATTCACAACGAAAAATGACATGCATAAGTAGCAGAAAGTGTGATGTGGTTCCCTGCATGGTGCTGTGTTTCGAAAAATATCAGTCACTAAAGAAATATTAGGATGTTTTGGTAACTGTGTTCGTTTCAAGTAAAGGAAAGTAAAAAATAAAAATAATAAAGTAAATAAAAGTAAAAAAAATTGTTTTTAACTCAGCCAGTGGCAGTCCAAAGCCTGCGTCAAAACTGAGGATGGGAATCCACTAAAGTAAACCGAACTGAACGTGACGAGCTAGAAAAGAAAACAGCGAGCAAGAAGAAGGTGGACGTTTACTATCCGATTTCATACTGTGGAGAATCGACTTTAGGCTTTAATCACAAACGAAGCCACGGACCTATCGCAAAATGAATTGTCCAGATATATTATTTGTTTAACTCTGAGTCCGGATACAAGACACAATTTGGTTTTAAATTTCGGTTATTCCTTTTTATTTAAGATAGTAGCAAGAACTGCCCGAGATTTGGGCGTTTGCACTACGCACTACTCACTATGTATCTTGAAAGACATACGTTCCGTGTTAATGAAATTCTAATATGTTGTAGACAGATACATCGACGGTCTAAGTCACAAGTTACAGGAATTACTACTCAAAGAGTACCCATCATTTCCTAAACCAACTGTTCTTCAGCCTTTCGTAAACATACAAGTGGAAGCGTTGGTTAGTTCCGAAGCTCTCTTTCACGGTTATCAGAATCTGTACCCACTTTGACCATAGAGGGTACACTGTTTTTAGGAAGAACACTGCTGAACAGTGGCTCTGAGTGCGCCGGGACGTGCGGGAAGCCCGCAGCGGCCACAGGCGGGCCTGGCTGGGTCGGCCGCCGCTCTGCGCTGCACTGCGCTCCCTGCCGCCAGCCGGCTCGCCCCCTGCAGCCGCAGAAAGGCTAAGGCGTAGTAGGCGCAGTGTCGCACGTTTCTTGTTCACACTTGTTAGTTGGAAGGCTATTAACAGAGTTTGATGAATGCCAGTCGCACATTTTTCTAAAATTTCAAACATTGCTGAAACTGTTTTGAGAACCTAAATTGTTGTTGACAGATAGTTCAGTCAGCGCTAGGCGCGTATTTTCTTATATGTCAAATTTATTGAAATTACGGCTAACACATGCTTTACCGTGTGTTGTGAACTACTTTTCTTCATTACAGATTGTTTGCTGTGTAATTACATTTCATTTGTGTATTTTATGCAGTAAAAAGTTTTCTTAATTGTGTGTATGCACTCACTGGTCAAGTTTGTTCAGCTACATTGTCATCATGCCAACTGTGAATGACATTGCTGTTGCTGAGCCAGCTCTCCCACTTCACAGCCTTGTGTGCTAGTCTGCCGCTACGACAGTCATTTCATTAAACAGTTGTGGGGTATTGCGGCTTCACTAGTCCACTATTTGTATTCATTTATTTTTTTCTCGTAGGTTGAATTCGAAATAATATTCGGAAGATTGCAGCCTCTAGCGTATATACCCATCTACTCGCGAAACAACTGTGACGCAGGTGGGTAATAATATTTTGAAATACAGGGATTCTGTGTCTACAAGAACAATAATTTGTGTGAAAAAAATCTCGCAGCGCTTGTTTCGTTTATTCGATGCAATACGTATTTTGAAATATGACGTTGTCCTCACAGTGCATTTTTTAATCGCTTGATGTCTTAATTTCATTTTACTTGGTCTGCGTTAATGAAAAGTAATTTATACATACTGAAATATACTGTATTGAAAACTGTTACACTCTTGCATCTTAATTCTATTCACGCTCAACCCATAATCTTAATGATTTTGTTCTACTTTGCTCATGAAAAGCTGGCACAGTATTTGATACACATGCGCATGGACTGGCTGTTGAGTAAAAACTGAGTCGAATGTTACATTCACATTTCACAAAGTGCATTTATGCTGCTTGTTGCTAAGTTATCGTCTTTCTCTTCTTTTGGGGCACCATACGTGTTATGAGTAGATAAATTGCTACCTATCAGGGCTAACATATTAATATGTTGGGTTGATTTCATGAAGATAGGTTTTTGCATAATACTGAAGTTATTAGTGTGTACGTAGATATTTTTATGTTTTCTCCTTGTGTTTAACTTGGAGGGGCAAATGTTTGGTGCTTTCCAGCAAAAGGAACTTGTAGTTCTATCGAGTGGTCACATGTCAGTGGCTAGTCCACTAATTTATGTAGAGATTCTTCCTCAGGTCGGTGGATTTAAGATGCTTTTGATTGTTTAGTGGGAGAGTGATATTTTGGAATAGTGAATGGCTCAAGGGATTTGTCAGGGCTAGCAAAGTCAGTAATACCGGTAGGTGAAGTTCCTGTTAGTGATGTTCCGATAGGTACAACTTCCGAAGTGATATTACTGACATAGTGTCATATTTTCTGTTCTTGTGGAATCACTACTAAATTAGTTTTACATTAAGAAAACATTTATGATACATATTTTTGGAACTGCCCACTTGATGTGAGATCTATATTGAAATTCTAAGTGAAAAACTTTTTTCTGCTAATTGTATCAAATATTGCTGTAGATTAAATGTACCTAATTGTATGGAATCGTAGTCTGAAAGTTTCGAAACTTGTTGACTGGAGCTGTGTGTGCGCCATTGAGCATTCATACTGATCTGCAGTTTACCTGTTGCCAGTTGGTGATTTTAGTATCTATAACGAAACTTATTACCGGGTTTCTGTGGGCTGTTGCAATAGGCAGTTTAATTAGAATGGAGTAGTCAGATTAACTTTGATTGTCAATTTCATCGTTGTACTTTGCAGTGGTGAAAAGTTGCAGCTTCTTCAACCCTCCCCCACCACCTTCACGCTGACGTTAACTTTGATTTGACCAGAGCGGAACTTACAATCACTTTCGCATTCCTTAAGAGAACGAAATGCATTGACATACATGAGTCAGAAGACTCTAGTGGATTTGTAAATGTTCTCGCATGGGCAAGTTAATGCCAGAAATTTGAAGTGTCTCAGACTACAAGTTTTGATTGTCTCCTGCTTAAATTCAGTACCAATGCCAACCAGATTTATTACTTTACCCTTTACTGTGCATCAGTGGTGAAATTGATATTTTTCGTTGTGGGAAGGTGGGTTGGATTCAGCTCAGTGTGGTATATGTTACTTCAGTCGCTAAGTTATCCCTCTGCAGAAGTTTCTTTGAGAGAATTCAGATACCGATGGGGATGAAATTCTAATGTTACAACATAACGCATAGGACGACAAAGGAATGATAGAACTTAACAGATTAATAGCAGTTGAAGAGCAAAATCTTAGACAATTGTAACTGTCAAAACTAGTTGAAAATAAGTGAAAGTCCAGGCGGATAGCTTTTGTTGAAGTTAACAATCTGAGTTACATGATGGACTAAAAGCTGCTCCAATTCAGCATGTTAAGTCAGGTTAACGAGCAAGTAGCTATTCATGCAGCAGTTTTGGAAAATCTTGAACATGCAGTACAAGCATTCAAGGTCAACACAGAAAATTTTGTTTCAAGGAACAGAGTGTTGAACTTGCTACTGCTGTAGCACAAATGGCTGTTAGTGGTAACCAGAGCTGTGATAGCTAACAGTGTGTCAGGAGGAGCTGGTGAATGCACCTGCTGACCATACGGCACATGTCAAACCTGGATTGAGAGATGAATCTGAACTAGGGTTATTTACAGTAAATGTTAAACATAAGTTAGGCGTTGACGTGGTACAGGAGGAACAGGTTGAACGAGCTATAGAAATTGTCATGGGCCTTGATGAAACAGAATTATTAGTAAATAGGGAGGTGGCGAACCAAAGTTGCGTGAGGAGAAGCGACTTCAAACCTACAGTGGTTTTGTGAATGTTCTCCCATAAAGGAGTAAATCTTGAAAACACGAATTTTTTCATTAATATTAACATACATCTACACTACTGCCCATTAAAATTGCTACACCAAGAAGATATGCAGATAACAAACGGGTATTCATTGGACAAATATATTATACTAGAACTGACATATAATTACATTTTCACGCTATTTGAGTGCATAGATCCTGAGAAATCAGTACCCAGAACAACCACCTCTCGCCGTAATAACGGCCTTGATACGCCTGGGCATTGTGTCAAATAGAGCTTGGATGGCGTGTACAGGTACAGCTGCCCATGCAGTTTCAACACGATACCACAGTTCATCAAGAGTAGTGACTGGCGTATTGTGACGAGCCAGTTGCTCGGCCACCGTTGACCAGATGTATTCAGTTTGTGAGAGATCTGGAGAATGTGATGGCCAGGGCGGCAGTCGAACATTTTCTGTATAAAGAAAGGCCCGTACAGGACCTGCAACATGCGGTCGTGCTTTATCCTGCTGAAATGTAGGGTTTCGCAGGGATCGAATGAAGGGTAGAGCCACGGGTAGTAACACATGTGAAATGTAACGTCCACTGTTCAAAGTGCCGTCAACGTGAACCTGAGGTGACCGAGACGTGTAACCAATGGCACCCCCTACCATCACGCCGAATACACTCTTCCAATGTGCGTTCACCGCGATGTCGCCAAAAACGGATGCGACCGTCATGATGCTGTAAACAGAACCTGGATTCATCCGAAAAAAAAATGACGTTTTGCTTTTCGTGCACCCAGATTCGTCGTTGAGTACACCATCGCAGGCGCTCCTGTCTGTGATGCAGCGTCAAGGGTAGCAGCAGCCATGGTATCCGAGCTGATAGCCCATGCTGCTGCAAACGTCGTCGAACTGTTCTTGCAGATGGTTGTTGTCTTGCAAACGTACCCGACTCAGGGATCGAGACGTGGCTGCACGATCCGTTACAGCCATGCGGATAAGATGCCTGTCATCTCGACTGCTAGTGATACGGGGCCGTTGAGATCCAGCACGGTGTTCCGTATTACCCTCCTGAACCCACAGATTCCATATTCTGCTAACAGTCAATGGATCTCGACCAACGCGAGCAGCAATGTCGCGATACGATAAACCGCAATCGCGATAGGCTCCAATCCGACCTTTATCAAAGTCGGAAACGTGATAGTACGCATTTCTCCTCCTTACACGGGCATCACAACACCATTTCATCAGGAAACGCCGGTCAACTACTGTTTGTGTAAGAGAAATTGGTTGGAAACTTTCCTCGTGTCAGCACGTTGTAGGTGTCGCCACCGGCGCCAACCTTTTGTGAATGCTCTGAAAAGCTAATCATTTGCATATCACAGCATCTTCTTCCTGTCGGTTAAATTTCACGTCTGTAGCACGTCATCTTCGTGGTGTCGATATTTTAATAGCCAATTGTGTATTTTTGCAACTAGATGACTGTCTCTAATGACCTCAATCTTAATTGGAAGGTAAACACTAGTCTTAGAATCTATAGAATTTATGCAGGGTCAAGTGCAAACCTCAGTGTGTGGATGTGTGGAGGTACTGTATTTTCTGATGAGGTATCTAGCATGACATATCTAGTGTCTGCGTTTCTTTTTGTAACTAGGTTGTATCCATGTGCTCTCTTTTGAGTATATTTTCACGTTTGAATGACTTTTTTTTTTGCGTGAGTGAGGCATTAGTCACGTTTCTAGCTAGTTTCTTCTATACGAGTGGCAATATATCCAATGATCTTGCCACATCAGATCTCACACGATCAAGAAAGTTCAGCAGTGTCAGGCCTGGTTAGTAATTGGATGGATTATATTCTGGATGCTGAAGGTACCATTAGATTTGAGAGACTTGCACTCAGCTGTTTCACAATATGAATATTATTACGGTAGATGCATCAAGTGTTAAATAATGCAGTATTCTTGAGGAGAAGTATTGATGGGAGAATTTTGTGAGGTAATGGGTGAGATGTGGCGCCCTGTAAATATATTAAGTTCGGAGTTCGCGTGGCCACACAGGCTGCTCGTCAAGCCGGGGATCGTCAGCAACAGCATGGTGCTGAACAGTAGCTGGAGCAAGTGGGGTAGCCCCAGTGCGTGGTCCAGGCCGAGCACGTGGCGGGGAATTCCATGTTGACACTGTGTCGAGGAAAGTGCTTTGTGTTGATGAAGGAGATTTGTATTCCGGGAGTGCCAAAGATGGCGGACTCTGTGAAACCATTATGGCAGACATTTCACAGTTCAGTAGAAATTAGTAGTAGCCATAGGAATCATGATACCTCAAAAAGAAATATGTACATTACCATTATTTGCAAGACAATTATGATGGTGTAATCAGATTTTCAATATCTTTATTAGTTTGAAGTTTAGTATCTGATTGTAAATTATACAAGTAACACCCAGCAATGAATTTCCAAAATCTAAACGGTTCATCCGATTTTGTCGATCAATGTGTCTTTAGGAAGCTATTAGTGTAAACCTAAATTGGTATGAATTACATGCGTGTAACGTGAATAGTACATGAGTTATTGGAGGTCAAAGTGGCCAATTACTATTGATAACGTCAGGCCATAAGTACTCCACAGTTACATGAAAAAACGGTAGCAGCATCCTTATAAATATATATTTATTAGTCTATGTCTTTGTTTACATCTGATTTATACTATTCATGAAGAAATTGGTCAAATATGTACTGTGTTTCAGAAGGCACAGAGACATTAGGCTGCTGGCCTACTTTTGATTCTATTCTTTCGATGTGCGTTCATGTATTTTGTTTATGTATTTAATAATGTCTGTTAGAGCGTGTTTATGGTCCAGCCATAGGAATTTTATTTCATTTGAAGTTATTTAAATATAAATCCAGTATCTCATACGTGTTTCAATATTTTTGTAACTGTGAATTGGCTTTGGAGACATGGCGGGAGCGCTCTAACCAGTCACAGCGCTCGTTACAATAGTAGGCGACTACTGAAGACAATGTAGAGACTGTAGGGCAGTGGGGGAGGAGCGTCAGGTCACACTGGACACGAGGGGGCTCTGGACGGGAAGGCGCGACGGAGGGTCGCGTGAAATACTTGAAAAGTGTTGAGAAGTTTGCGTGTGGTCACGGGAGGCAGAAATATTTCGTAGTGCCGATTTGTGCACTTGTCAGATTTTCATGGCTTCTGCAGTGGAGACGTAGTATGCGTTTAGAAGTGAATATCTCGTGAGCTATGTTGTTGTTCATAACTAATTACATGAAGCAGAAATTATTGTTTCCTTGTTACTCAACTTATATTTTATTTAATTGCTGGACCATCGACATCAATAAGTGTTTTGCACAAATAAACGGCATTCTTAAAAGTACTTCTGCTATCGTATTCAACATTTAAAGTCGTTAAAATAGAACCTCCAAATTTTATTTAATAGCAATCTTTCATTTATAGATTTCTATGTGACATTCACAACATGCAGTTGCCAAGTGATAGGAATCTTTGACCATTCGATTCATATCTGTATTCATATTGTATACTGTAGACTCAGCAGTATTTGGTATGTAATGCGGAAACTACGTATCCCACCCCTTAGACAACGAAAGTAGCCAAAACTTTTAATATTTCAACTCTGAGGCTGAGAGTACGTACGTAGTTGAGGGCCACCTTTTTAAGGTTTTCTTTTGTTTTGAAAGCCCGCAGAGTACAAGATTTTCTTAAGTATAATGACGAGTGAGATAGTTTGAAGTGTTCTTACACCATGTAAAATATATAATTTCCTTAAAAATTTGAATGAAAAGTATTAATGTTCCACAATAATACTTATTAGTTCGTTATGAACTGCCTTTCGGGTTCTAAGGTCATCGTCAGGTAACTTAATGCTAAATCGATACTCCACACACCTTCAGCAAGCATTCATAGCTGTAAAAAGAATGCTGTACAGATATGTGACATTTTATAACTGTATCGATACAAAACACAAGCATGATGTAATACCTAAAGACTCCGGTAAAATAAATCTGATATTACAGCATATTCGAACATAAAACTATTTGAGTATACAAATACAAATGTTCTACAAGTTAGTAATTGCATGGACTACTATGTAATACGGGCAACTGGTGACTGTGATGAACAGACCGAATAAAGAGAGGGAAACAATGAAGTCAATGGGAAGTGGGCGTGGAACGCTTATAACAAGCTTATTAGCCAATGATGAGAGGTATAATAACTGGATGCTACTTTAATAAGGGGGAATAATGGGACTGTGTTTGGTTATTAAGGACCAACTCCGGGTCCTTTGACTGTGGTTTATTATTGGCCAGAATTCGAAGTAATATTAGTTTTCTCCCCTTAGTTACTTCATGGAGATCGCCACACTTTACATCATATGAATGACATTTACTCAGAGCATGTTCAGCAAAGGTGGATTATTTCTTTCTAAGTCTGCAGCTACCTTCATGCTCAGTTAGTTTAGTACTTATGACCCTACTTGATTGACCTACATATAATTTGCCACACAGATTATAGGAAATTCTATAAATTCCACTCTGTTCTATAAGTTGATGGTCTTCTCCCAAGTCCATTATTAACTTCATTTTACTGTGGTGTGAATTCAGCTGTTGAAAAAATTTACACAGTTGTATTGGGGTACCTGTGCACTATCTGGGAGAAGGCTCTAGCAACATTTTAGACCTCGCCATTGACATCAGGAACCAACAGCATGGATTTAAGATGTACAGGAAAGTAACGTCAGCATCCACAGTAGTACAAGATAGTTCCCAGCTTCCCTTAAGCCGGCCGAGATGGCCAAGCGGTTCTAGGCGATACAGTCTGGAACCGCGCGCCCGCTACGGTCGCAGGTTCGAATCCTGCCTCGGGCATGGGTGTGTGTGATATCCTTAGGTTAGTTAGGTTTAAGTAGTTATACGTCCTAGGGGACTGATGATCTCAGAAGTTAAGTCCCATTGTGCTCAGAGCCATTTAAACCAATCTTCCCTTAAGACATAAACATACAACCTTCCACGCCATGGTGGACCACATGCTATCTGCAATTAAAACCAATCCAGACTTTGAAAATGAATAGAAAACAATTAAACAAAGAGCATAATGTAACGGTTATAGGCCTACACCTCATTGACAATATACTCAGCAAGAAGATGAGACAGAGGGTAACAGCTCTCCTTTATCCTCTTCAGATAGTACAAAACCACACTAATAACAAATGGGTCCTCTATGCAATATATGGACTTCATATGCTCTTGCCAGAATCCAAAATCCAGGAAATATATTCCAGCTCTTTACACTAGGAATACTGTTGCCCACCTTGTGTTCAACAGCAAAAATCATATTCCACCTTTAGAACAGGATGGAATTTGTAGAATTTTCTGCAGTCTATGTGGCAAATTATGCGTAGGTCAATCAGATAGGGCTATAACCGCTAGACTGAGCATGAAGACAGTTGGAGACTGAGAGAGACCTTCCACCTTCACTGAACATGCTTTGAATGAATGTCATTCATATGATGGGAAATGTGTTCTTCATAAAGGAACTAAAGGGAGAAATTACTTGAAATTTTGTCCATTAATGAACCCAGTCACAGAATTCTGATTTGGTCCTTAGTGACCAAACACAGTTCTATTACTTCTCATTATTAAAGTCGCAGCCAGTTATTATTCCTCTCACCATTGGCTGATAAGCTTTCCATAGGCTTTTTTCTTCCTCTCCCTTTATTTAGGCTGTTCATCACATTCACCAGTTTGTACATAAGACACAGCACTCTGTGCCATTCCTCATTTGTAGAACATTTCTTTTTATACACTCAAATAGTTTCAGTGTTTGAATATACTTTAATATAAGATTTATTTATTCAGAGTTTCTTTAGGTGTTACATCATGATTGTTCCGTGTTGATATAGTCATAAAATGTCACATATCTATGTACAGCATTCTTTGTACACCTATAAATTCTCTCTGAAGGTGTGTGGACTAACTGTTTAGCATTAGGTTATCTGAGGATGGCCTCAGAAGCTGAAACACTGTTCATAAAAACAGACTAATAAATGTTCTTGTGGAACATTAATACTTTGTATTGAAGTTATTAATATGTCTATGTTCCTCCAAGAACTGACAGAATATTTCCGTAAATATTAATGTTTGTTTTATATTTGGTTTATTCCTTAATGAGGTAATTGGCTACATTCAAGATGCAGCTTCTTCTTTGGGTATTAGATCTGATTTGATGAATGTCCTGTTTCATCATATGTTTTTCATGAATATTTTGATATAGTGTATTGGATTTATGTGAATAATGTATGATATAATAAGAAGATACAGGCAAGAACTTGTTTGTTGTGGATCTCAAACCGTGGCACGTGATTATGAGTGGATATTTTCTGGATATTTTCTATGAAGTAAAGTTCAGTATATGCTGTGAATGTTATGTAGGAGCATTTATGCCAGTTATGTTTAACCTTTACTTGGTGTTATATTTGATGTATCCCTGAATACGTGACCTTCTTTGATATAAATCATGCTTGATGGAAGATAAATGTAGGCACCATCTGATATGTTATGCGAAATCGTATTTCTCAAAAGTTTTAGTTACTGCTGTATGATTCCACAGTTGTCTAGATGAAGAGATGGTTCTGTCATAGTACGTTGAAAAGTGAGATTTTATTTGCAATGATGGTCTCTCGACCTGTGTCAGATGGGTATACAATGTGAAAGATGCCTCGTTTGGTCGATATTTGAGCCATAGTAAGTATCCTGTGAGGATGAAGGGGAATCTGTTGTGTCACAGCTTAACTGTCTTAACGCTGACTCTGTATGTGATGAATGTAGCAGGCTCAATGTCACTGCTGCCGAGGCCGTGCATATTTCGTCTCTCGTTTTCTATGCTGCTTCCAACTCTTGCTCTGCACTGTGTCTGTGTAAGTGTAGATCTGTTACAATCACTGGACTTTCTGTGAGAGATGTTTAAAAAGGCTGGCCATCCAAGAGAAAATTTGTATGACCACATGATACAAAAGTGAAATGGTCCTTTCGTGTAGCGTGAGAAATAGTGTATTTTGTGGAGGTAAATAATAATTGTGATGAAGGATTCGGTATGGATCTCATTTCACTAATGCTCGATTAAGATATACGATGATTATTCCAGGCTGACGTGATATTTAAGGCTGCGATGGCCCCATTTCTCTATGCAACAAAGCAAGTATCACTCAACCTTATGTCAGAGATTCATGCTAGTATAATTTTGAAAGCGATAGGTTTTTCATCCTGGAATAACTCATATTTGATGTCCGATTGAAGACAGTGAAGTAACGCCGTTTACATTCGCATATTTCAGGTAGTGTTTGTGGCCATCTTCTGTTGCCGCACGCTGTTGTTGCTTCCTGTAGCTCTGGGTCGCATTTGAACCTCTTAGTCAACCTTCCGTCTTCTACTGAGGAACACAGATTCCCTAGAGTCTCTTGCGACGCTCTGTCCCCGATAAAAAACATTCCAGTTGTTCCTGAAATTTTATCTTTCAGTTAAAGCAACAACTTATTATGTACCTTAAGAATTTTAAATACGTGCAGTTTATATCTAAGTAAACCATTTCATTCTTTCTATTAATGATTACCAATTGCGTGAAAGTGTAACGTAGCGATGAAAGTGCAGCACTTTTAATTTTTCTGCTATGTTTACCACATATGGTAGGTTATATGTTGGTTTTAGTGAATCTAGCCACATTGTAACTTTATATACTGCACAACAGACTTGAATACGTCTATCTCTGTACCCTTTGGTCGTGTTGTCCACTGCTAAGCAAGAAAAAATTTTGAAGGGAAAAGGGCTACAACACTACAGACTTTTTATGCCTCCTTGTGGTGCATGTGAAAGTTAATGTAATAGGAGTGTATTGTACAAACTCATTATCGTAGCAACACCGCTATAGAATTATAGTACAGAACAGTCCATGTTCACCAATGTTGCTGTAATAACATTTAGCACACTCTACTTTTTTCTTCACAACACTTCCCACAGTTAACAAAATCACGGTACAAGTTGTAATGAAAGACAAGGATGCGACCAACATCCGCGTATCCAAGGGAACGAAGCCGTAAAGTTGATGAGTGGGACTCTGGCTGCGGGTCAGGCGGTAGAAGTGGCGCAGCTCTATCGTTCCTGCGCTGCAGAGAGTCGAACCCAGGAGTAGTCGTCACAGGACAGGAGCTGTCTGCGCCGCCTCCCTGGACAGCGCGTGCGAGGTCGCTATAACCATTAACATCTGTGACGTCTGCCACGATTGAACCAAAATCTGTATCACCACTGGTTGTTTCTGCTGCTGTGTTAAGACTGTGGCAACTGCATTCCAAGAAATACCGCACAGCACTGTCATCATGAATAAAGCTAGGAGTAGCTGGTACGCTGAAAGAACCTCCTGGGAGAGGTGGCACAGTGCGGAGTAGACTCTCCTCAGCTTTCGGTAGCGATCTGCAAGTGGTCGCCGCTGGCATCTCACTCGGGCTGTAGCTCTCAGACACTGGTTGAGCTGGCGCAAGTCACTCCGCACGAGAAGAACGAACCCCACACACCTGGAAACAGCTGTCTGTATAATACCACTGGAGAACAATGATAACATATATGCCCAGTTCATGCCGTGCCACAGGTATTCCAACGTCACAGCAGTTCCACGTAGCGCGAGACACCCTGCATACACCACCTCGCAGGAGATTCTTACCACCCTGCTGGAGAAATGGCGCGACTCCAGGACGCCACTGTCCCGATAAGACAACAGAGTGACGATCCTCTGGTACTTGTGGGGGTTCCGAAACAGGTCTGCGGCGACCGCCATCACCATGGAGGCGCAGTGTGTCATCATGTAGGTTACCAACCACACAAAAGTGATGGAATCCTTTTTTTTCACGTTCACAGTTCGCAACCAGTTTACCGTAAGCGCTGTTATTGCCGGGCTCATGACGAGAACAACAGATGCGTACAGAGTACCAGCACGTGTCCTCAGTAGCTCACACCTCTCAGTGTCCACTGTGAACGGCGTGAGACCGAAAACCCTGCAGATGGCGTGGTATGGCGCTGCAGATCTTAAGAGGTCTCTCCTATTGGCCAGTTCAACGTCGGCTACCATTCGAGGATACCTTCGTTACCTGTGATGAAAGAAAAAAGTTCCCCAGTTATAGCTGCATCCATTACACACAGAATTAATCAAATAATCTCGACATTGATTTGATTAATAGAGTAAACTCAGTCCTGAGATAGCACTTCCAACATAAATTTGTTTTCCTTAACGAATGTTTTCACAAACCACGATGAAATTGAGCGACGATAACCATGTTTAATAAGCGCTGTCATAATTATTCTTTTCCTAAATGTGTAATCGGTATAGTTGCCGCATCTCTGCAAATTGCAGATAGTGAAAACTAAGATAACTCGAATCACTCACAAATTGTTGAGTATGATGTGTAAGCAAATCTTGGTTGTTTGGTCATATGTTCATTTAACAAAACTGAGAAGACTGACTTTGCTGTAAATCGTTTATTAAGTACTACAAATATTTTTACTGATTCATAAAAATCACCTATAAAGCACATTGCAAAGTTTTTTGGTATAGAGTAACTTTAAGGAGTCCTGGTTATATGAGAGACAGAACGTGAAAGATTTAAACATTCTGGTTAAAGTAACTAAATAAATGAAAGTAAATAAGACAGTATTGAAAGAATGTTACGAGGAAATATTTGATCACAACAGGGAAAATTACAGATGGCGCCCACATCCCTCGGAGATGGAAGCAGTGGTCGCCACTTGAAGGAGCAGTGTCAACAGTCATGAAGATAACCCAAGCAAACCTAAATCATCTGGAAGAATGGAAATTCACAGAACATTTCTCCCATATACGAGTTTAACAACTCAGATTTCATCTGAAAATTTTTGCCAATACGGTATGACAGTGAATTGAGCTTTTTTGTTATGATGTTTCCGTGTTAGCACAATGTCTTTTATTTTATTTCTGTTTACGTATAACTTTATACTAAAAAGTTTATCGACTAAAGTGGGATCGTAACCATTGTTTTCTGCTATTTTTGCTACTTAAGTTAGATCTAAACAGTTTATTTTACTATGGTGCTCATACTCGATTAGAAATTAGTTTTTATGTGAAACCAAATAATGGAATAATAACAATACGGGATGAATAGCTTACTACTCACTACATATAGTAGGCACTTAGATGCAGACAGACACAATGAAAAAACGGCCTAAATACTAAGCTTTAACACAAAATCTTTCTTGAGAAATGGAAAACACACACATATTTATACAAGCACAACTCACACAGACATGGTCACTGCCTGTGAGTACCAACGTGCGACTCAAGCTAAGCCAGGCTCCATCGCCCAGAGACAGTGGCCAAGTATGTGTGAGTTGTGCTTGTGTGAATGTGTGTGTGTTTTCTACTCCAGATGAAGCTAAAGCTCAATATTTTAGCATTCTTTCTGACTGAGCCACTTGTGAATAAATGCTTCCTCATGTTGTGAGCAGCGGTGTATCGTTTCCATACTGTTCATCTTTTTGTGTAATTATTCCATTCAGTGAAATATATTTATTTATTATTCTGATCGGTCTTGTAATATTAATGTTTCATCTACATATCTCTAGAAAAAAAGAATTTTTTAATCCATTTGGGGTGCTTATGATGAAATTAGTTCTCAGTATGGTGTGATAAAATATTAGGTACTGTACCAACAAGGTAATTTCCCATTACATATTCTAGTACATGAGTGGTTCATGGAACTTGGAATAGTTGTGGAAGAGTTACGCTTCTAGTAAAGTAATAAAACTGGTCCACAATTATTGCTTTTGTATTATGATGTGCGGGTATATCATTTTCGACAATTTTAGTGGGCTCACGCACAGGTATGTTGTTTTACACGCTGATTTCATCCAACAAAATATGTTTTACATGGTCTAGGATGTCGACATCTGAATAAGTATATAAATTACTTTTTAGTCGGAATGCAAGGCTATTTATACAGTTTATTAATGGAATGATAGGGTTTGTCTCTTTATGGATATTTGGTAGTGACTGCAATGGTCTTACCATGGGGCAAAACGTTTTTTCCTTCGGTCAAGTGAATGTTCAGTATTATTTAGGTATTTTTCATTAGGACAGATATCAGCTGGTTGGCTGTTTCTTCTATACATATGCTGTTATTTTTGTTGGACACTTACGGATTCTTTTTGCAGAGACTGTCTTGGCTACTACCGAATTCCCTTCGTGAGTTCCTACCGGATTGCTACTGTTTATAATTTCACAAATGGCATCAGTGTTTTGTTATTGAGTTAATTATCGGGTAATATAAAATGCTCATGTCGAAAGTTCAGGCTGGGGATAAGCATCAGAACACATACCAGAACACAACGTTGTCACTGCCTGCAACAATGCTATAAACTCAACCATTCAGGAGGGTATAAGTTAAAATGCGGTAGCCTTGAAATAGCATACATAGCACTGACAGGATGATTTCAAAACAATATTCGTAGAAAACGTGAACGTCACTGACATGACAGTGTCTTCATTTAGTTCACACCTAAAACTACAAAAAACATTCAGCTAGAAGCGTAATACAGTGCCTCGCAGCCTCAACTATTACTGAAAAACGTAGCTAACTAAATATTTTAGATAATTTATGTAGGTTCACGTACTAGACAAAACATCTTGTAATTTTACGATTGAAATGACACAACTTCAGAGACTTCTCTGGTCTCACACATTTATTATTTAACGTATACACACTCTAGAGGAAAGTGAAAATTTGTACCAAGGTCAGGAATAGAACCGAGATTTACTGTTTATGCGTTAACCACTGCAGCAAATTTTCACTCGCCGCTTCAGTCAGTAAGTTATTGACAAAGGTCTTTGGAATGTGCTGAAAGCAGTATATGTAACTTATACGTTGCATGAAAAAATAACTGTTGTGGAACAGCACACACCGAAGGTAAACGGACTCTGCATACACTGATAAGTGTTATGTGTCCTAATTGCAATCTGTAAATAAAAAAGAATATTATGTAAGGGACAATTTCTGGAGGCCAGCCTAATTCTGTCACCAATCATGCAAGAGTTTCGTTTAGTGCAGTTATTATATCTACACACTCCAATTATCTTTCGTATCCCAATACTTTAAAGACTTTTTCCAGTTCAGTTTTATTGATCTTCACCTCACCTCACAAGGTATAAAGTAATCCCAGAGAGCAACCCATCGTACTATAATGTAGCACACTCACCCCTTCAGAGCTGAAGACTCCAACACATTCTCGTCCCGCAGAGCTGAAATACACTCCTGGAAATGGAAAAAAGAACACATTGACACCGGTGTGTCAGACCCACCATACTTGCTCCGGACACTGCGAGAGGGCTGTACAAGCAATGATCACACGCACGGCACAGCGGACACACCAGGAACCGCGGTGTTGGCCGTCGAATGGCGCTAGCTGCGCAGCATTTGTGCACCGCCGCCGTCAGTGTCAGCCAGTTTGCCGTGGCATACGGAGCTCCATCGCAGTCTTTAACACTGGTAGCATGCCGCGACAGCGTGGACGTGAACCGTATGTGCAGTTGACGGACTTTGAGCGAGGGCGTATAGTGGGCATGCAGGAGGCCGGGTGGACGTACCGCCGAATTGCTCAACACGTGGGGCGTGAGGTCTCCACAGTACATCGATGTTGTCGCCAGTGGTCGGCGGAAGGTGCACGTGCCCGTCGACCTGGGACCGGACCGCAGCGACGCACGGATGCACGCCAAGACCGTAGGATCCTACGCAGTGCCGTAGGGGACCGCACCGCCACTTCCCAGCAAATTAGGGACACTGTTGCTCCTGGGGTATCGGCGAGGACCATTCGCAACCGTCTCCATGAAGCTGGGCTACGGTCCCGCACACCGTTAGGCCGTCTTCCGCTCACGCCCCAACATCGTGCAGCCCGCCTCCAGTGGTGTCGCGACAGGCGTGAATGGAGGGACGAATGGAGACGTGTCGTCTTCAGCGATGAGAGTCGCTTCTGCCTTGGTGCCAATGATGGTCGTATGCGTGTTTGGCGCCGTGCAGGTGAGCGCCACAATCAGGACTGCATACGACCGAGGCACACAGGGCAAACACCCGGCATCATGGTGTGGGGAGCGATCTCCTACACTGGCCGTACACCACTGGTGATCGTCGAGGGGACACTGAATAGTGCACGGTACATCCAAACCGTCATCGAACCCATCGTTCTACCATTCCTAGACCGGCAAGGGAACTTGCTGTTCCAACAGGACAATGCACGTCCGCATGTATCCCGTGCCACCCAACGTGCTCTAGAAGGTGTAAGTCAACTACCCTGGCCAGCAAGATCTCCGGATCTGTCCCCCATTGAGCATGTTTGGGACTGGATGAAGCGTCGTCTCACGCGGTCTGCACGTCCAGCACGAACGCTGGTCCAACTGAGGCGCCAGGTGGAAATGGCATGGCAAGCCGTTCCACAGGACTACATCCAGCATCTCTACGATCGTCTCCATGGGAGAATAGCAGCCTGCATTGCTGCGAAAGGTGGATATACACTGTACTAGTGCCGACATTGTGCATGCTCTGTTGCCTGTGTCTATGTGCCTGTGGTTCTGTCAGTGTGATCATGTGATGTATCTGACCCCAGGAATGTGTCAATAAAGTTTCCCCTTCCTGGGACAATGAATTCACGGTGTTCTTATTTCAATTTCCAGGAGTGTATTACGTATCTCCTAGTTGTTCTCCGTCACTTTTGCGTTTTCCCAGTCCCCTGCACTATCGACATTGTTATATGGATTGAAGCAATGTTAGTGACTGCTGGCGATCGGATTCCCTTCCTGACCCCACCGCTCCCTGAGGGACAGAGCGTGTGTATCAAATCTGTCTGTGTCTAGAGTACAGCTCACGTTTTAGTGCGAGAACATTCTTCTAAATGTTTACGTAGCAGGTATCTGACGCGCGACGGAGCTTACAGAGCAGTATCTACACACTTCTAGGCTGGCTGGCTGAAGAGTGATCATATTTAATCCATTAGGAAAATTCCACCTGAGCCAGGGTCACCTCCCCGAATCAATGAAGTAGTGCGTTAACTCACTCGGATATCTGAGCAGGTACGTACCTCTTACTTACAACATGCCACGTATCAGCTATTCCCAACATAAGTATCGCACATCCGTTTTCAAGCAACATTCCTCCCAACACTTTCCTAATCTTCACTCCTTAGCTATAGCTTAGATCAGCCCCGTTATCACCAGCCAGTTATGGAGGATTTCAGGAGTAAGTGGAAGAAAAATAATATGTTTAGGTGACGTGAAAATCGTGGAATCTTGAGTGTGAAACTCATGCTGTTCGACAGATTTATCACTTCTTGATTCCATCAATTTCATAATCAAAGGCATTTTGTGACTAGGAAAATGTTTGTGATCAGAGTCGTATATCTGATAGAATTTCATGTATTGTCTCTTGGAGGCACAGAATGTATTCGTTGAGTTAATATGGAGTTAATTGGAGATAAGCACTTTTTTGGACCTGAAAATAATGTTTTATAGTCAAGTGAAGAACCTTTCACATTAGGTCCATCCTTTCACCTTAGGTCCATATAACTACTGAAAATAGTGTCCACTTGCAGTCAGCATGATTTATTACTCCATGCTATGAAAGTCAGTTAAATTCGATGTAATATTATCACCTCACTGTTTCTGTTACTAAGTATTTGGGTCTTACAGTGTTTACCAATCTCATTGTACATCAGTATATCTATCTCGCTGTGCTTGCTGACAGTAAGTTGCACCTATTCAGATCATGGCAATAATGAGGACAAAAATTAGCCTGAAAGTGAGTCCTGAAACATACTTCTCAAGAAATAGCTGGATAAAAATCTTCATTACTAACATAAAGTCAATACAACAGTATTTAAATGCAGTATGTAGTATAAGATTTGGTGTAATAACAAGTGAGGAAACTGGCGCTTGGAGAAAGTTACGTCAACACACAGGTTTCAGGATAGAGAAAAATAAAGGTAGAAGATAGAATGTCATGCCAAGAATGGCTGTTATGTTAGTAGCTGATGGGAGTTTTAATAACTATTTCTCAATAAATGTGCAGGAAAAACAAACAACCCTAACAACATGAAGTGCTGGTAGGAAACTATGGTCGAATCTCGTTAGGTATTAAGAACTAATTGTGTCATGGCTGTATTCCATGTACAAAAGAACGTCACTGGCCGCTGAAAATACAATGACAGGAAGAGTACGAAGTAGCTGAGTTGTACGTATTGTGCATGTGAGGTGTAACAGGAGAACGTGTGATTCTAGAGCTATGTGATTTGCAGACTTGCGAGACGTGACATGTAGAAGATACAGCTGCAACCTCTAACAGCAACGAAATCGGCAGAGCACCGATTCGAACTGAGCTTCAATGACAGATACAGGTATGTCAGTAGTGTAGCAGTGGACATATACGAAACCGAAAATCACAGGCATCAGCAGTGTCAGGTTTCAGCAGATAACATTGTGCTTACTGTGTATATTCAGGTCATCCCTGCCGAAGGGGGGAGGGGACAGGAGTGGTGCGGAGCGGATGGGAGTGAAGGTCTGGCAATTGTGTCGTCATGCTCTTGGTCAGTAACCTCATGACTCCACTGTTCTTGGACAATAGGGCTCATTTGGTTGTGGGTCCTTTATGTACTAATAAATAGACATATGACTGAGAAGCGGC
Source organism: Schistocerca nitens (assembly GCF_023898315.1). Lineage (NCBI taxonomy): Eukaryota > Metazoa > Arthropoda > Insecta > Orthoptera > Acrididae > Schistocerca > Schistocerca nitens. The sequence goes on along the minus strand of NC_064617.1, from coordinate 40,837,191 downwards.
TCTTCTCAATGTTTTTAGCCTCTGGGTCTCACGTGCTCGACTGACAACACACTTGTGTTGAGCAAGTTGAGCACAGAAGACTTTAAAAATTGTGTTTGCAGTTAAAATCTATCAGAGAAGTGTAGACACAGACCTGTGGGAGGACCATAGCATGGATCGCTGACAGCAACTCTTTTAAGTTTCAGTTGTGGTTTGACCTTCTTCTGTTCATTGAAACTCCAGATCTTTATTCAAATTCAAATGGTTCAAATGGCTCTGAGCACTATGGGACTTAACATCTGTGGTCATCAGTCCCCTAGAACTTAGAACTACTTAAACCTAACTAACCTAAGGACATCACACACATCCATGCCTAAGGCAGTATTCGAACCTACGACCGTAGAGATCTTTATTCAACAAGTGAATGAGTGGTCATGTCATAATTGGAAAACTCAATTTGAATCTCCTACAGCAGTTTGCTAATCTTGAAAGCCACTGTATCTTTTTCCTCATTGGAAGTGTTGGAAAACTTCACACTGCCTCCACGAACCTCAGTTCTGTTTTCCATACTCGCTAATTACATGCTCCAAATAATTTACTTGCTTCAATGCAAAATGTCCCATTTCTGTGCTTAATGTGAGGCATGATGAATGGGACCTTTTAAAAACTTCCTTATACCATTGAATCTTTTGATTTATATCCTTTGCGAATTCCGTAATAGCATCGAGATTCACTATACACTTCTATCGCCTCAGTCTCTTCAAAACTCCACCCAACAGTCGTTGAAACGTGATTGATGATTTTTCGAACCACATGGCATTCACTGATACTGTGAATGACCCAAATGAATTATAACAGCAGTTTTTGCTCGGTTCTCCTGTACTACACCTGATTGATAATATTCCTGTGGAGAAATATTTACAATGTGCAAAGTTCTCTAAAGTTTCCATAATTTTCGGCACTGTAATCGTACATGCAGTGAGGTACCTGTAATCATAGGAGAAGCGATATTTCCTTTCCTATCTGAAGACATCTGAGACACTGTTACGAATGGTGGACTTGTACTTTCCTCAGTGATTGCTGGTGAACAACCCTTCCACGTTATCACAGCCTGGGTCCTTTACTTCTGCTGTGTCATCAGTGTTTGGCCATGGTGGAAGCAATGAGTACTAGATGTGTGGTAACTTTGTATATAACAACGCCTGGATGGTGATTTTTGCTTCGTTAGCCCAGGCCATCCAAAATTCCAGCCACAGAAAGTCTAAGCACCCTCCTCTCTCCTGCTATTCTGAACCTCCTTGCGTCAAGTAATGATGGCGACAGACATTATCTCTCCCATAAAAAGTACAAAGAAACCGTGGCACAAAAAGTGTGATATTTAGAACACTGAGCTTCCACCTCTGGCGGTAACTATGGCTCTAAACACGCGGGGTATGGAGTCGAAATAGAGTTTGATTACAGGTATGGTTACGACATATCATTGTGCTTCTACACTGTCCAGGACTGCATTACCGTAGTGGTTGGTTACTGATGACGGAATGCCAGTGTCTAGGGAACTTATTACTAGATAATTTCACTGGATGACACACCTGCAGATTATGGTAAGCTGGGAAGGGTTGAATATCAACAGTGTCAAGGCAGGTCACGGCAGGACTGGCAGCCTGTGGCTTCGTAGTGCCTTGTTTCTGCATGATGTCATGGGGCCACCGGCCCGAGCAAAAATATGATAATTGTTCTTCATCTTATCGACTATGCGAGCCAGAAATTACCGTGTAGGGTACCCAGCAACACCCCATAACAATACGCGGTGTGCTGCGTCCAGTGACAGTATCGTCTTCATTTCAGAGCCTTCCACACACGGATACGTCTCTCGTGACACTATATGTGGAACAGAGACTAGTCTGGAGAGACGCCGTGGTGCCACTCTTGTCTCCATTACTGCCATACGTCTGCCGGTGAGCCTCCCTCTGCTCCTCCAAGAATAATCGCCGTGCCGTTATTCCGTGGTGGTCCACACGTCGTCGCACTGTGATTGCTGCAAGAAAGCATTTCCTGACTCGAGGCAATCATTTCTTGACTCAAGGTAACTCATGTTACTATACGATGTTGTAGGGACGAGACAGTTCTCTCGGACTCTAGTTGCCTGTGACCATTGAGATCCGTGGTGTTGAGTATAGCCCTTCCGAAGCTATCAGTTTCATATTTACCTGGCAGTAGTTGGATGCCAATCGACGCTTGCAGCAACATTGCGGAGTGATAAACTGCAGACCTGAAAGGTCACGATACTGCTGCAGTCGAACTCCAAAATTTGTTGGTCCTTCTAAAATACGACAAACAACTTTCAAAGGCAATTTATGAATCTGAAACACGCTGTGTAACCTTTCCTTGCATACAGAATGTAGATGGCGTTAGTTTCACCTATTCCAAGTAGTTATACTGAAAGGATAACTACTTGCATAGCCAAGTCTGTGGTATAAGTACACTTCATGCCAAATGGTCGTTTATTGCATGCTATTTTCATGTTAGTGTCGTTTCAATTTTCATGTGCAGCAGCGTAGAAACATTTCTTATGTATTAAAATTCAGCGCGAACGGGTGCCATTATTCTCATACATTAGTCTGTCTGAAAGATACTAACCTCTTTAACCAAAAAAAAAATATTTGGATGACTAGAGCTATATCTCAGCAGCTGCACATACTTATACAACAAGTAAGAGGAAATAAATTCATGGAGAAGGGATTGGCCTGAGATAGACGTGTCGGTGGTAGGTGGTCATTTGTGTATAAGCGACAGCCATTTTAATATCCTGTCTAAGGTAACATGGAATCGATAAGAACTTTCTTTCCAATCCAGAATAAAACACATTAACGATTAATATGATGGAAGGAAATTCAGAAGTATGCCAAAAAATTACATTTTATCTTATAGATTTTCTTAACTTCACAATTTATTTGTTTCTGCAATTTCTGCAGATCTTTTAAGTAAATGTCTTGTTCAAGCCTACCTGAGATCCTCGATATCAATGATCAATTATTTAATAAACTGCGAATGGTTGGGTTCAGAAAAAAGTCACTATAGAAAGAAAGCTGCACAAGGATACAGAAACTGCTTACGGCATTGTGGACGTATGCAAGGGCACAACAGCACCCCTTGTTGTGTACAGGCTATTTGTCGTTAACTGACTGGCGGATGGATGGCACTTTGGATGCTAGCAGTTAGAATTTGTTATTGCACGGTACGACTAGAACGCATTCAGAAGTATTCACGCGAATCTACAAACTGAATTATTCTTTAGACAATCTTGACAGGAGCTGTTAAGTGAGAAGCAACTACCTAGAATAATGAGTTAATGTAGTAACTCTGTTAATACTGATGGTTCTTGCAGACGCATGCTTATTAACCTACTAAATGAATTATTAGTTAGACAATACTGACCGGAGTTTCTGAGTGATAGGCATCTATGAAAACTGATTGGACTTAGTAACTGAATTAATAGTGGTGCTTGTTGCCACGTGAATGCCATATCTTAAGTTTACCGAGCTAATCAATGAATTTCTGCTCTGATAAACAGACTGGAGGCTAAACAGGCCAATCGAAAGCTTAATCTCTGGAAAATTACTAAATTATACAAGTAATTCCTTGTGGGAATAACCGGTGGAAAGCACATATTTGTATTGAATGAATGAAAATAGTGTTGTCCCATTGAGGACAAAGGCCTTAATCACGTTATTATCATGGTGTCACATACGTCGCAGGTGAATCCTCCCATGGGAAGGATACAGGACGTCGAATATCGAAATTCTAGTGTCTTTCTCACAAACCCTACTGGAGGCTCAGTGTAAGACGTTCATCAATCCTACTGACATGGAGCTGACTGACGACGCGGTTTTTCAGTTCTGGAGAAGAGACTTGACTTTGCTGCCACCGCTAAGTTCGCACCTGTCGCCGTCTTCATGAGCGCAATTGAAATGGTTGCGGCGCGACTACCGCCTGAAGCAGCTGCACAAGTACGTCGTGGAACTTGGCGAGCTCTGGCGAGAATAAACCTACGCACTCAGAGAAAGGGTAGCTACTCGAGACCTGAGAGACCGCCATGAGATTGTTGTCTTACACGCTGACAAAGGCAACGCTACTGTTGTTCTTTCCCACAAGGACAACACTGAGAAGACGCAGAGCCTATTAGATGACGACTTCTGCCGGCAGATCAACACTGACTCGACAAAGGAGGTGGAGAACAGGAATAGGGCTATTCTCAAGGACGCGGATTTACCAGAGGTGGTCGACAAGAAACTGTTACCTCTAGGATTTGTACCGCAAAGTCTTTATGGACTCCGTAAAGCCCACAAAGATTGGATGTCATTGTGTTGCATTGTCAGCGATATTAGGGCCCCTATATATTTTCTGGCCAAATACCTGACGGAAAATCTCAGACCTTATGTGGAGGAATGCCCTCATCACATTCACAATTCTGTGGATTTTGTAAACCGGTTCTACATCTTCAGCGTGAAAGACTCAGACATCCTGGTGAATTTTAACTGCGTTTCCTTATGTAATAGGATGCCTCTACGAGAGGCTACAGAGCTTATTGATCAGAAATTTGACGAGAAGACCACCGACATTCTCAGACGTATTCTTTCTTCCACGTATTTTGTGTGTAATGAAGAATACTGTGAACAAACGGAAGGAACCGCAGTGAGCAGCCCACTGTAGCCTGTGGTGACGAATTTGTATATAGAGTACTTCGAGTATATTTGAATGCAGAGAGATGCCACCTTCACAAAGAAATGCGGTACTAAAATCACTAGTACACAGGGTGCGCACAATCTCAGACGCAGAGAATCTACCACAGGTAATGGAACACCACAAAACTCTATTCCGAGAAAAACAGGCACTCAGAATGGCAGATTAGGCATGCTCTCCGCCCAACCACAACAATACAACTTGTGGAGACGGAAGAAGTTCCGTTGAAAGAGGTAGCTACAACTTTTATACTGCATATTGATGCACCATGGGAAAAAATCAGACGCATATTGAATCACGCAGTAAAAACTGTATTTCGCCCTCCCATAAAACATGAACATTGTTTTGAACCGTCGAAGATGATCTCGGTTTGCGGAAATCCGACGTATACCAGATTCTGTGTCAGTGTGGATAGGTATATATTGGACAGACACCGTCGAAGATCGTTGCCGATAACACCAGAGGCACACTGCAATGACATATATCAACAAGTTAGTGGTCGCAGACCACAGGTTGTCTGAGGATCGCGCAAAGGTGTACGAACGTACCGGGTTCTTGGCGAAGACATCCCAACACTGCGCCGTTAGAGAGGCCACAGAAATTCGCACCAGGGACGATCGCATCATTCGACATTGCGCCTTTAATTTGAGCAAGGCTCGGGAGCTAGCACTGAGTTTAACTAAGAAGATTGTTAGCAATTGAAACGATCTGGCGACCATGGTGGGCGGAGCAGCTATATCAACGCCATCACAGACGCCGACGCTAGCGTCTCCGCGAGTGCCGACGCTCTGCCGCCGGCGGATACCCCGGAGGGAAGGGCAGGGATATAAGGCAGCCCCACACCCTCAGGAGCTCAGTTCATCAGCGTGACTGACGATGGCGACATGTCTGACCGCTGAAATATTGTGCCCGCTGGACACTATGAACCGGCAGAACATTCGTGAACTGTTCGATCAAGCAAAAAACTTGTTAGGATCCCCCAGCCGCAGGGGACCTAACGTAGCAGGATGGCTGAGAGATGGGGTGTGGGAGAGAGGGGAGAATCACGCCAGGGTGTGCGGAAATACACAGACAAGCATGACACTGACGTTTATTCCGCCAAAGAAAACACAGTGTCTCTGCTGCAAGTGTTAGTAGTCTCTCTTTTCCACCATGGTGGCTAGAACGTCACGTTCCTCTCCAGTGATCAAGTGCACCTGGGTTTTCCCAGCCTACCGGTTTATCTGCTCCCTGAAACCGCAGCGCCCTCCTACTGTTGAGGATACCCTGCAAGATGTCGGATATGAAACCTCTGAAACTATCAGTTCCATCTTCCCATGACGGTCGAGGGATTCCGATTAACGCCAACAGAAGTATTCTGGAACAAAACGATGCAGTCTTGATAAACCAAGATTCTGATGCTGTCGACATTCGGCAAGTACTGGTATTTCTACTTTTCACAGGAGGCATATTTCATCCATCTCAGAAACAAATGACCTTGAAATACGGTATATGAACGAGAAACTCCATGCTTGGTCTTCAGTTATATTCGATATCTAATTTGCGTTATTCCTATGCACGTTGTGCTTTTGCACTGATATGCAAACCATCTGCATGTAAAGCGTGTAGTGCACTTCAGCTAAGTACGTGGATGACAGTTATTTGTTATGGATTACTATTATGTAATGGATCACTGTTATGTGAAGCACTAACCTGTTTCCCAAGAGCATGTTGTCCATTGGCCTTGGCAGTTACGCCTGAGAGTTCTTACTGCGCCTTCCTCGCCAATTCTGGTCGCTGAATTAATATTTGGGAGGTGACAGATAAATACGTTGCGTCTGTGAGAATCGACGCAGAAGGTTTGACCTGTCACTCTATTGTACGTTCGTAATGAAATTACATGAATAATAACATTGATTAGGACATCAAAAAAGAAGTGGTCTTAAATTGACATGGTGTGGGAAGGAAGTCATATTTTAAGGAAGTATTATTTATTATGGTAGCTGTCATTTTAATAGCCACTGTAGGAACTGTCGAATCAATACAGAATACTAAAAGCCACACGTTTATTTTCTTCTCCATAATTTATTTGTTTGTCTATTTCAATATTTCCTATTTTCTCATATCCTTTGGTGTTAATGTTATATTTTATCTGCTTCATACTCTCGGAATTAATTATCTAACGGCTATGTAGCACCATGTAGTCTCATATTCATCTCATAAGAGAAACACAGTTGGGCAGGAGACTAACAGGTAGGGAGTTAGCACTTTGGATGAATGCAGTGAGAACCTGTCACTGGATCACATAGCGACAACTGTTACAACCATTTTTTATTATTATTTACTTGTTGGCTATTTTTAGTCAATAACATCAGCTCTAAGATACCACATACATTGCATGGTAAAATTCTCATATAACATGTGATATATTAATATACAATCTTTATTACAAAATATCAAAAGGTCACTGGACCCAGCTGCAGTCTGCCTATTCAGCGGTTTCCAGGGGCAACAAGAAATTGGTTATATTGACGTATTTAGGCAGTTTAAAATGCTGCCAAATTATAATCATTAGGAAGTATATGACTATTCTTACATTAAGTGTTTAGCACAATACGTCAAATATTTATGCATTTGTAAAGCAATGTTGAAGATGTTTCATACATGCGAGGCTGATTCTTTAAGTAATTATTACTTTTTGGGGGGAGTTGTGGGGGGCAGAGGGAGTTACTTCTATGAAAAAATAGTATTTAGAATCTAAGAGGATCAAGAGGAATAAGGCAAATTACTTGTTATGGAAACAAATTAGTTTACTTTCTATGGATTGTTCCTGTGACAAGTAAGTATTCAGATATAGAACCCAGAAAGCACACTATATACTATTCTACTACCGTACTTGCCCCCATTACTAAACCACAGATCCTTAAATTTAGAACTCTGCAATACTAAACGTCATTGCTGTATTGAATAATTTAGTATCTGGTTGAAGCATACGTATTTTAAAGTCAAATTTTTTAATTGTTTCGTGGCAAGTTCAAAACTATATTTATTTTCTTATGTATTTATCAAACCTTTTTACATTACAAAATAACATTACCGATATCAAATATGTGACTCAGAATAATAATACTTCCTTATAATTTTTCTCTCTTGATCTTTTAAATGAGCCATGCTAGTGCGTGTACGTTAGTAGTAGCAATGATGAAATATTCTTGGGTTTCCCTTCGTACGACCTCGACGAAATTCCAGGACGTTTTGATGAATGTCACTTCCATCAAGTACAATTGTCAAAACTGCAAACTAGTAATACGTTAGTTGACCACATGTTGTGCGAGTTTACAAAGTCAACACCGCATTCCTCATGTGAAAGAACATGTGAAAGCTAAGTAAAAGATCTAACAAATGCACCCAATGATAGATTAGCGAAAGGACACTTCTGTCTCAAATAAAAATCCTGATCAGTAAGAATGTACTTTCTTTAAAAACAAACTGACACTTCGGTGAAATAATGGCCTCATTAAACACTAGGACAGGGAGCAGTTCCTCAGCAATACAAACCAAAATATTAGAGGTTTGGAAAGCGAGTGTCTGAAGTGTAAAGTATTTTAGCTGCTCTAACGGGATGGAATATCCGACATTCATATGTACGATACACTAAGTCACTTCAACTCAAAATTATATGTGCCTTGTAACACTATACACCGCAGTAACAGTTTCATCGTATTTATAAGGAGGTCGCGCACTGCCTGTTTAAGCTGGGCTCAGGATGATCAGTTGGTTTGGGTGAGGGGACCAAAGAGCGAGGTCATCGGTCCCATCGGAATAGGAAAGGATGGTGAAGTATGTCGGCCGTGATCTTTAAAAGGAACTATCCACCATTTTCCCGAAGTGGTTTAGAGAAATCACGGAAATCATAAATCAGGGTGACCGGACAAGGGTTTGAACCGTCGTCTTCCGGAATGCGAGTCGAGAGTGCTAACCACTGCGCCACCTCGATCGGTCTGAGCACACGTTTCCCGGGCTCGCTTTCTTGCCTTCGTTATTTCCCACATTATATGATGGAATAATTAACGTGTACCGAGCCCTTTCAATAAATCAATGCACGAGTGGTGGAGTAATAACTGCACGACTCATATCGTTAGCGTTGTCGTGTGTCCTGCGGTTGACTCGCTCGGACCTGTTGCCAGATTATTCTTCTCCGAGGTCAGTATACATTAATGCCGGACCACTAGCATCGCTTCAGGTTCATCTTTTCATTTTCTATCTGCAACTGAAGGTGTAATGCGTGAACTTTGTTTCACCGCGTTATAAAAATTCAAAAATATTTCAAATTATTCTCTTTTTTTACGAAGAACAGTTTATAATACAAAATTACAAATTAACGTTCACTCAGTAACGATTACAATGGGTTCCAACGAAGTAATACAAAGCAAATACATCCACGTGAATTACTTATATCTTTGGGTCCAACTTTAAGCTAGTTAGCGATACAAGATATCAGTATTTTCATTTAGTAGACTTTTGCGGTAGCTACATTATTGGTCCAAACTCTCCATTTGCCCACTGTCTAGTAAAGTACAGGATGTTGCAGAAAAACGAACTCTAAAAGTGGAATGTTATTATAGGCAACACTTAAATGTCTGCCACGCGTTCCAGACAGGTCCGCCATTTGCCTAGATGGAGCAGTGGAGAGGGCCTGGGCGTGCTGTGGCTGTGAACGCCTCTCACGAGGACGGTGGCTGTGTGTCGCTGCTGCTAGACGGGAATACCGCCGTCAGTTCGGCGATAGAAGGGGCGATGCTTTACCGTCAGCACATGAAATCATGCTGGGGTGAAAAACTGTGAAGCAACGGGAAGTGCACTTAAGCTGAAATCGCCAGGAAGGCCCAGAAGTTGTCACGGATAGAGGACGTTATTGGTGCGAGGGCAATCCTCAACAGCTCCACAACGCCCCTTACACGGCCAGAAAGACACAGTTTGGTGCACTGCCTCCTCAATGGCCATAACGGATCCTTTCTTTTTTGAGGACGAACATGAACTCGCGACCACAACCATATCTCAACGGTATGCTGCGATGGTTGGCACATTCCTCGCACCTCAACTTGAACTGTTTCCTGCCAATGACTACTGGTTATGGCAACATGGCGCTACGTCTCATTGTGCTCAAATTTCAGTGGCAGCACTACCCAAAGGGTTTGGCAACCACATCATTTCAAGGACTAGGGACATTTTGCGGCCTTCAAGACTTGCCGACTTATCGATCTATGATTATTTCTTTTGTGAGTCCCTTAAACAAAGGCGCAAGATAGACTTCTGGACACAATTGCCGAAATGAAAGACAGCATTCACGCTGAAATCTGAATCATTCCTATAAAGTTGCTTGAACGTCCCATAAACGATTCACAGCGAAGATTGCAAGGGTCAACGTATCAATTGTGGCCATCTACAAAACATCATTTCCCAAACATGAACGGTGCGTGAAATGGCAGTACGCAAGGGTTTCGTTGTTGTGATTGAAAATTTCTTACTGTATATTTCTCTACCTGTTTCGCTATATCCAAATAGGCCCGCTTTTCTATTACACACTGTATTTGTTAACAGTTACAGATTTCTCCCGAATACGCTCACAACCGCTAAAACTCTCTCTACGCGCTTAGTACCCCGTTTACTGTAATCAATAATTCTTGAATTGGTGTCTCTTTCACGATCACCTCCCTACAACTATTTGTGTGTGTGTGTGTGTCCCACGCTGCTGGCTTCTACGCCAGCTACTCTCATTGTTACGTTCTGTGAACGCAGCACTGGTCCGTTGCTAGGCAATGTTCTTTTGAACTGGTCAACCCAGCTGCTCTTGCCGCATTTACAAGAAGTTTCGCTGCAATACATCGCCGTACTTTTGCAACCTGGTGGACACCGGGCGCCTACTACTCGAGGTAAAGAACATACTTCTTCCGTGTTATACCTTATATAACCAGTGTACCGTGCTTTTCACGCTGAAAGGTATGGATTACGGAAGGCCGATACGTACTTTCTTAGTCGAGAAGTAGCTGAAAATAAAAGCTCACTTCAGTGTATAAAACTGTACAAAAAGCAAAAAACTACAAAATAACTGTTTAGGTGCAGTAAAGAACGAAGATTCGTTTCTGTAACACGTGGCCAATATTCGTGGTTGGTTGACGCGCTTTTTATCGTGACGGTTCTAAACAGTTTACCATTAATTACTTTTGCGTCAACATTGTGTTTGGTTATCAAACTAACTTGACTGAAAGTCTGTTGGATTAACTCCTCCTCCGTACACTCGGAAATTTTTGTCTTTTGGTGTTTAATGTATCAATTATGTATAAAGTGAAACAATCAATGCTCCCTCGAATAATGACATGTGCGAAACAGGCCGATTAAACGCCATGCCTAAGATTAGGCTAGTCTAACTTTATAGCTTATGCTCCTCTTCGTCGTTCATAAACTAATCTATTAGGTCTACAACTTTGCTTTCGCCACTTGCAATAGATGGCAGCAGCGGAAAGTGGTGGTGCAGGTGGCAGCTAGTAAGTGTCACAAAATAAGCTGATGCCTCTGTGAGCATAGTGCCATCAGAATATTTGTCTGTTTGTGATGGTATCATAAAGATAATTTCGACGGAATATGTCAACTTTCGTGTGCAGTTCTAGTCGCCTGCTAGAAGTATTAATTTTCTGCGGCAGAGGCTCATCAAATGCTGGGTAAGATATGTGGTGAGTTTCCTATTAGTGAAATAACTTGCAGAGAATAGTTTCTGTGCTTCAGAAACGGTGATTTTGACATCGGATACCGGAGCGGCGGTGGAAGAGAAAAGATTTTCGTAATTATTGGAACCGACGGAAACAATCACAGGAGATAGTTCTCGAAAGCAGTTTATGCATTTGAGCCCAATCCTGGAAGACAAATGGCCACAATACAGTGACAGTCATGACAAGCTGATTTTGCAGCATGACTGTGCCACGGTTAGATGATGCCAAGTGAAGAAATGATGAAAATACAGGACAATAGTGTAAAACAATTTTGGCAAATAGACTTAACGAATCCCAAGATTGCGTAGGAGAGGGTACTGAAGAAAGATGGAAACGGTCAGTGAGACTGCTGAAACTATACAGGCTAGAAAGAAGCAATCGAGATCCCAGGTCTGGTTTTATGAAGATTGTAGGATGAAGACAAAAGACAGAAGATAGGAATGAGGCAATAAAAAGAATGCTGGAGAGGAGAATAAGAATTACAGTAAAAGAATACCAGGAAAAGAGAAGTACATAAGGAACATAGGAGTAAACAGAGAGAAGTTGAAAAACGGTGGTCTGATGGGTTAGAGGAGAGAAAGACTGCTCAGGAAACAAGGAAAATGTATATGCCGGTGAAAGATATAAATAACGGATCCGAACTCAGAGCAGTTACACTGAAGAGCCAAAGAAATCGGTACACCTGCCTAAAATCGTGAAGGGCTCCCACCAGCACAAACAAGTGCCACAACACGACGTGGCATGGACTTGACTAATGCCTGAAGTAGTATCGAATGGAACTGACACCATGAATCCTGCAGGGCTGCCCATAAATCCGTAATGGTACGAGGAGGTGGAGATCTCTTCTGAACAGCACGTTACAAGGCATCCCAGATATGCTCAATAATGATCATATCTGGAGATTCTGGTGGCCAGCGGAAGTGCTTAAACTCAGAAGAGCGCTCCTAGAGCCAAGCACTCTGTAGCAATTCTGGACGTTTGGGGTGACGCATCGTCCTGCTCAAATTGCCCAAGACCGTCGGAATGCACAATTGACATGAATGGATGCAGGTGATCAGACAGGATGCTTACGCACTTTGTCACCTATGAGAGTCGTATCTAGACGTATCAGGCACGAAGACAGAACTGCACACTCTCCACACCATTACACAGCCTCCATCAGCTTGAACAGACATGCAGAGTCCATGGGTTCATGGAGTTACCTCCATACCCGTACACGTCCATCCGCTCGATACAATTTTAAACGAGACTCATGCGACTGTGAACGTGTTTCCAGTCATCAACAGTGCAATTTCGGTGCTGAAGTGCCCAGGCGAGGCGTAAAACTTCGTGTCGTGCAGTCATCAAGGGTACAGACTGGGCCTTTGCCTCCGAAACTCCATATTCGATGATGTTTCGTTGAATGGTTCTCACGCTGACACTTGTTGATGGCCCACCATTGAAATCTGCAGCAATTTGTGGAAGGGTTGCGCTTCTGTCACACTGAACGTTTCTCTTCAGCCGGCCGCAGTGGCCGAGCGGTTCGAGGCGCTTCAGTCCGGAACCGCGCGACTGCTACGGTCACCGGTTCGAATCCTGCCTCGAGCATGGGTATGTGTGATGTCCTTAGGTTAGTTAGGTTTAAGTAGTTCTTAGTTCTAGGGGACTGATGACCTCAGATGTTAAGTCCCATAGTGCTCAGACCCATTTGAACCATTTGATTCTCTTCAGTCGTGGTTGGTCCCTTTCTTGCAGGATCTTTTCCCAGCCGCAGTGATGTCGGAGATTTGATATTTTACCGGATTCCTGGTATACACGGTATGCTGGTGAAATTGTCGTACAGAATAATCCCCATTTCGGCGCTACCTCGGAGATGCTGCGTCCTATCGCTCTTGCACCTAGTATAACACCACGCTAAAACTCACTTAAAACCTGATAGTCTGCCATTGTAACAGCAGCAACCGATCTAACAACTACGCCAGACACATATTGTCTTATATAGGCGTTTCCGAGGGCAGCGCCGTATTCTGCCTGTTTTCATATCTCTGTAATTGAATATGTATGCCTATACCAGTTTTTCTGGTGTTTCAGTGTATAATAAAAAAATGGTTCAAATGGCTCTGAGCACTATGGGACACAACTGCTGTGGTCATAAGTCCCCTAGAACTTAGAACTACTTAACCCTAACTAACCTAAGGACAGCACACAACACCCAGCCATCACGAGGCAGAGAAAATCCCTGACCCCGCCGGGAATCGAACCCGGGAACCCGGGCGTGGGAAGCGAGAACGCTACCGCACGACCACGAGATGCCGGCTCAGTGTATAATAATTTGTTATCCAGGAGGAGACGGGACCTGGGAGAAAAGGTTAAAAAATGAGAGAGATATGGAGCGGAGCTGTGGTGTCACCGCCAGACACCACACTTGCTAGGTGGTAGCCTTTAAATCGGCCGCGGTCCATTGGTATACGTCGGACCCGCGTGTCGCCACTGTCAGTAATTGCAGACCGAGCGCCACCACACGGCAGGTCTATAGTGACGTCCTGGCACTCGCCCCAGTTGTACAGCCGACGTTTATAGGAATGGTTCACTGACAATAACGATCTCAATTGCCGAGACGATAATTAGCATAGCCTTCAGCTACGTCAATTGCTACGACCTAGCAAGGCGCCATTTATCTTTTGCTGGTTATATTATAAAGCCTGTATCGTCAGACCAATGTTCTACAATTATGGATTAAAGTTAAGTATTCCAGAAGCTACGTACTTTTCTTTATAGCATTCATTACGTATCCTGTTTCAGACCTCACGCCAGCCTGCGTGAGTTTAAGCGTGCAATTCGGCCTCCTGTAGAATCACGGTGTTGGCACTTTTGCCAACACATCAGGAGCTGTGACTGACAATTAAATAGTCAAAGACCAAGTGTATGTTAACTTCTAGGAAAAGGTATGGTGAAGGAGAAAGAAGCATGACTTTGAATGGTGAGGAATATGATCACTGTGAGAGCTTAAAATATCTTGGGCCACTGATAACTGAGAATAATTATATGAGAGAAGAAATGCATACATGAACTGCAACTGGTAACAGGAGTTACTTTGCATGGATTAAAGTGTTAAAAAGTAAGAAGTATTAGTAGGAATCTGAAGCTGACTGTGTATCCTAGAGCAGTGAGACTTGTAGTGATGTATGTTTCGGAGACTTGGACGACAAGGCTAAATGATGGGGATTTGTTGCAGAGATAGGAAAGGAAGATACTTAAAAACCTTTGACGGACCAATGGGCGATAGGGGAGCTTTGGCTAATAGCAAATAATGAGATCAGAGAGGTGTATAACAAAGCAGGTGTCGTGAACAAATAAAGAGTAATAGACTGCTTTATCTGGGACGTATACAAAGACTGGTGGAGAACAGCACAGCCAAGAAAGTTTTCAAAGTAAAACCAAGGGGACGCCGTATAAGGGGCAAATTAAGAACAACATGGCTAGACAACGTGGAGGAGGATCTGAGAAGAATGGGAGTCAGAAGATGGAAAGCCGGGGCTCCCAGCAGAGAAGATTGGGCGTAGATTGTCGAGGAGGCCAAGGCCCTACACGAATTGTACTGCCAAGGAGTAAATAAGTTAGTAAGACCTATGGTGACGTACTTATCAGTGAAAGTACTTGTACAGAATGGTTACAGCGCTTCAATAGCTGTGATTTTGACGTCGGAAACCTGCATGGCGGTAGAAGTGGGAAGCTTTTCAAAGCGACTAACACCAAGTGGAAACAATGACAGGAGATGCTTGTCGCAAGCAGTTGACACGTTTGAGCCGAACACTGAAAGGCGTATGGCCACAGTACAGCGACAGACATGAAACGCTCATTTTGCAGCAGACTGTGCTCGACCTACTGTCGCAAAACGCGTCAAAACTACCTGGAAACGTGAAATGGGAAATAATATCCCACTCGTCGTATTCTGCAGACATTGCTCCCTCTGACTACCACCTTTCTTGGAAAATTACTCAAGGCCTGGCTGACTAGTGCTTCCGGTCTTATGAGCAAGTGCAGAATAAGGTCGATTCATGGATCTCCACAAACGATGCCCAGTTCTTCCGCCGCGGAATTCTTATGCTACCTGCCCGCGATGACCATTTGGAATCGTCAGTTTTTATAAGCATTCCGTAATAAAGTCTAGAACTTCGAGAAAAAACATCGGAAGCTAAGTTGTAGACCTGTCAGTAACATTTAAACATCTTCTCGTACATCTGTCACCCTATTCCTTTGTTACTACCTGCATGTGGAAAATTATTATTATTATTCTCGTATTTTCAATCGGTGGCTTACAAGAGACGGATTTTATAGTTTAATGTCATTAAGTGCTCAGTAGTAAAGGCACGAACGATTTGGCAATGTGACGAGGTCTGAAATTTTAAAAAACTTCTGGAAAGACATTTTTGGTTACAGCTGCATAATTTCTTGAACAGCACATGGTTGGCTGTGCTTGAGATCTGTAAGCGTACCTTGCGCTGTACAAACATCAGCACGCTGCCAAGACATTTACTAGCGCCACAGGCTCCCAGCGGCTCAGCATTCATTTGCTGGGTACGGGCTTGGCGACCCCGGGGTTCCTGAGCTGGGGACTGGTAAGCGCCACCAATCCCCTGTCACCGTAAGCGCTGGGCATACTTCAGCGACCACCGTGCGACGCGGCGGTGGAATGTTGTGTGTCTCAGGGAATGGGGATCTTGGCTTGACCGCCCGGATCGCGAGGATGGAATAAACCTCTATAAACAACCCCTCAATCTCAAGGTGTGCCGCGCGCTGATGAGATGCATGGCTGTTGAGGTGGAACAGTCGTTATCGGGCAACCTCTGGGGCACCTGCCGCACCCCAGTTGTATAAGGCTTACCTAGGCAGGCGGGGCTCTGTCTAGGTGGACTTGTAGTTCCCAGCAGTTCGTGGGACCGAGATGGATCCTTCGAAATCCTCTTTTCTTCCTCCCAGCGGAAACGGTGAGCCGCTGGAAGGTTCTAACACCCAGTCTCTTAAGAGGGCTCGTTCAGTCAGTCCCCCTGACTCCTGCACTTCTTTGACAAGTCCAGTCTTAGGTAACAGAATGCATTCTGGTAATCCGAATGTGTTTCTCATTGTGAAACGGAAGGAGGGTAGTTTTGAGAAGGTTTCGCCCTTCTATATACAAAAGGGATTGGAGGGAATCTGTGGCTCCTGAAAATCGGTGAAGCGCTTATGTAATGGGACCTTGCTAGTGGAAACTTCCACTTCCCAGCAAGCAACTAACCTCCAATCTGCTAAATGCCTTGGAGAGTATGCCATAGACACTGAACTGCACAGCACCTTGAACTACAGCAAAGGTGTTGTGACATGCCAGGATCTAGTTGACATTCCCAAGGAAGAACTGCAACGTGAGTGGGTTCCGGAAGGTATCGTTGATGTCCAACATATAATGAAGAGGGTTGATGGCAATCTTGTCAAATCCGACTCCTGTATTCTGACCTTCAGTAGCACGAAACTTCCTGAACATGTTAAAGCTGGCTTCCTTCGCCTTAGTGTGAGGCCTTATTTCCTGACCCCCAATGCACTGTTTTAAATGCCAGCGTTTTGGGCATACCACCTTAGGATGTAAAGGCGAAGCGACTTGTGGCAACTGTGGTAAGGCTGCCCATGAAGGAGTTGGTTGCCCCTCTCCAGCCAAATGTATCAATTGCTCTGGGAACCACCCTGTTTGGAGTAGAGACTGCCGAATATTTTTAGAGGAACGCAAAGTCCAAGAAATAAAAACAACCAAGCGTATCCCCTATGGTGAGGCCAAGAAGATCTATAAGTCGATGCAACCTCCCACATTTGCTACATCTTTTGCATCCCTGGTTCAGAAGCCTACTCCAAAAGACGATGCCTCAACACAGACTGAGGTGGTGAGTGTTGGCACTAACACCTGCAGCTGTCAGTGCACTTGCAACGCAGCCAGTGTTCCAGAGCCAGTAGCCCCTACTCGAACGGCAGACAAAGGTACAGTGGCGAACTTGGGCCAGCCTCTGGCGCCTCCAACAGCTGAGGATGTTCCGAAGCCCAGTACAGTCATTACTACTGCCACATCAGCTCCCCCAAAGCCCACCAAACCACAGAAAGCTCATGTACAGCAGCAACAGCGGGTCAAATCCCGTGGTAAACCGTCTGACCATGCAGATGTTGTTTTACGTGAGGCTTCATCTGACTCTTCTCCAGAGTTGATGGAATACGATGTATGTGTGGGGCAATCATCGCGCGCGATGCCTGCCCCTCCACATGCTGCGGTCTCCCAGCCCCGTCTGAGAGACAGGATAAGGTGCTACCCCCAACATAGATGGCTCCCATACTCCAGTGGAACTTGCAAGGGTTCAGGACGCATGTGGAGGAACTTCATCTACTATCTCAGGGTAGACCACTGTGTCTATGTCTCCAGGAGACTTATTTCCATCCCTCTTACTCCCCTGAGTTACGAGACTATACACTCCACAAAAAGGACGACTTGCGTGGAGAGAGGGCTAGAGGCGGCGTAGGTATCTTCGTCAGGACGGACCACCACTCCTCGCCTCTCTCGCTTACGACGACTTTACAGGCCGTCGCTGTGTCCGTGTACGTGCGTCATCCATTGACTGTATGTTCGCTTTACTTGCCCCCACATGATGCACTTGATGAAGCGGCCCTCGCCGACCTTATTACACAGTTCCCCCAGCCATTCATTATTTGTGGTGATTTTAATGCCCCCAATGCGCTTTGGGGCTCTGCTATTACCTGTCCCAGGGGTAGAGCAATTGAGAGGCTTCTCCTGTCATCCTGTGCCTACTTGCTCAATGGAAGACAGAGAACTCATTTCTGCACGGCGACTGGGTCGTTCTCTGCTATTGATCTCTCGCTTTGCTCTCCAGCTCTTGCCGTGAGTGCTCATTGGGAAGTGGTCGCTGACTTCCACGGCAGTGATCATTTCCCAATCTGGATTCACCCGCCAGATCACGTGGGTTCCGAAAGGAGACCACCGCGATGGGTGCTCAGTGGAACCGACTGGACATTTTATAGCCAGTTGGCCCAGTTCGAACACTGTGCGAATGTTGAGGCGTGGGTGGATCATATTACCAAAACGGTCCACCACGCCGCTGCAGCATCCATTCCACAGTCCACAGGCCACCGGAAGAGGCCACCTGTACTTTGGTGGAGTGCCGAATGCCGCTCTGCAATCAGTTCCAATGTCGGCCGACTGCTGAGAATCTTGCAGCCTTTCAAGTGACGAGGGCAAGATGTCGCCGCATTATTCGTGAGAGCAAGAAGAGGTCGTGGCAAAAGTTCCTCAACACCATTAATCGTTCCACCAAAAGTTTCATTGTGTGGGAGACCATCAGGAGAATTTCTGACAGGGGAGGGAGGCGCCCCATAGCTGCTGTAATGAATAACGGCACTCTCCACACGGATCCGCGAGACATTGCCCAGACTATGGCAGCGTATTTTGCCACAGTTACTGTGTCAACCAGTCAGGATCCAGGTTTCCAGCGCCATAGAGCGGTTGCTGAGAGATGTAGTCTGGACTTCCAGTCCACCTCTCATGAAGTTTACAACTGCCCATTTTCTACGTGGGAGCTGGATTCTGCATTGTCTGCAGCTTGTGACACATCCCCTGGTCACGACAGGATCCATTACAGTATGCTATGGCACCTCACAATGCGCAACAAAGAAATCCTCCTCGCACTTTTTAATGCCATTTGGGCGTCGGGTCACTTTCCTGACGCGTGGCGTGAAGCAGTTTTAATTCCTTTTTTAAAACCTGGGAAGGACCGCACGAGCCCGAGTAGCTACCGTAGTGTTGCCCTCACTAGTTGCATGGGGAAGACCTTGGAGCGTATGGTCAACCGCCACCTTGTCTGGATGTTAGAATGCCGGCAACTCCTTAGTCGCTCTCAGTGTGGGTTCAGGAGGTTTGGTTCCACCTTCGATAACCTTGCCCTCCTGGAGGCGGCTATACAACAAGCTTTCCTACGCTGTCATCACCTTCTAGGCGTATTTTTCGACACCGAGAAGGCCTACGATACCACTTGGAGGCGTCTCATCCTGGAGCAACTTCACGAATGGGGTTTTCGTGGTTGTCTTCCTCTTTTTATTCAGTCTTTCCTCTCGCCACGATATTTTAAATACCGAATTGGTGACGTCCTGTCTGATCGCTTTGAGCAGGAGAACGGTGTCCCTCAGGGTAGCGTTTTAAGTGTGACTCTCTTTGCCATCGCTATTAATAGCATTACGTCCATAGTGAAAAGTCCTGTCCAGTGGCCCTAGTTTGTGGATGATTTCTCTTTGTTTTGTTCTTCTTCAATCCTTGCAACGACAACGCGTCAGTTGCAACTTACGATTAGGCGTTTGGATGACTGGGCGCTGAAGAGTGGCTTTAAGTTTTCCACCGAGAAGTCTGTATGTGTTCTTTTTAACCGTTCTCGTTCGATTTTCATCTTTCCTGAGTTGCGCTTGAGGGACACTATTCTGTCCTTTAAAGACACGGTGAGATTTCTGGGGCTCATTTTTGACTCGAGGCTCACATGGCTCCCTCATCTTAAAGACCTGAAACGGCGGTCGCTTCAGGCTTTAAGTATTTTAAAATGTCTTAGCCACAGTACATGGGGAGCTGACAGGACTTGTCTGCTCCAGTTTTACAGGGCGTTTGTGCGATCTCGGCTCGATTATGGGTGCACGGTGTATGGGTCTGCGAGGCCTTCTTACTTAAAGATGTTGGACGTTGTGCACCATGAAGGGCTTCGGTTGGCCACTGGGGCATTCCGAACTAGCCCCATATCAAGCCTCTGTGCAGAGGCTGGTGAACCGCCACTTCATATGCGGCGACGGCTACTTACGGTCCGCCAGGCGTATAAAACTTTGTCCACACCATACACCCCTGCATACCATACCGTTGCTCAGCCTCCTCTGGCACGGTTATTTCATAACCGGCGACGTGCGAAGCAGCCCTTTGGGATTCGCGCACAGGATCGCCTCGCTGCGGTGTCTATGGCTGTTCTTTGTGTTTTACGTCGCGGTTGGAGCAGATCTCCACCTTGGCTCCTCCGGAGACCCAAACTTATTTTAGATTTGACTAATTTTAAGAAAGATGGCACACCAGATTTTACATTCCAATCTCTGTTTTTTAACATTTTAGAGTGCATTTACACTGATGGTTCCAAACAGGAGACTTTCTTTGGCTGTTCTGTGGTGTTCGCTGATCATGTTACCCGGATTCGCCTCCCTGCTGAATATACCGTTTTCGCAGCGGAGCTCCACGCGATCCTGAAGGCACTGGAGCAGATGCATCGTGTTCGGGGCGATCGATTTCTTCTCTGCTCCGATTCTCTTAGTGCCTTACAATCACTGCAGAACCTGTACCCGACTGAGGAGATGGTCCAGCTGATACATGACCAACTGTACTTGCTCCAACGGCGGGGTAAAGAGGTATCCTTCTGCTGGGTGCCTGGTCATGTCGGCATATGGGGCAATGAACAGGCAGATCGGGCTGCCAAGGAGGCCTGCAGAGAGCAGGATGTGGTCCAGTGTCCTATCCCCTTGCAGTCAGTCATCGCTGCACTCCACAGGAAGTGCATGGAGTTGTGGGAGGACGAATGGCTGGCGGTGACGGCCAATAAACTGCGGTGGGTAAAGTCAACCACTCGGCCGTGGCGTTCCTCCTGCCGGTTGCTCAGGCGGTAAGAGGTGGCCCTCACACGTCTTCTGATCGGGCACTGTCCTCTCACACATAGCTATTTATTACGGCGGGAGAATCCTCCGTTTTGTGATGCTTGTGGTGTGCACATCTCTGTCCGGCACATTTTAACAGACTGCATTTTATACCGTGATGGAAGGGCAGAAGCACAAGTTGAATGGGATCTGCCTTGTGTTTTAGCTAACGATGAGACGTGTGTGTCTAGGGTTTTTAAGTTTTGTGATGTGTCTGGACTCTGGCCTAAACTTTTAGACTGGAGGTTTTCGTGTATTGCAGAGTGGCTGACTCCTCCCTTTTTTCCTTGCGGTCAGCCAGCCACTCCCATCTGCTACATTGTTTTAGCTCCCTCTGCCATTTTCTTCCTGTGTTGTCCATGTTTTACTGCTGACGCCCTGCTTCATCCCACGCTTCGGTGTGGGTGAGCACATATTTTTCAATGATTTTTCCCCGTGTTTTATGTTCCGTTTTATATAAATGTTCTGAGTTTTTTTCTTGATACCCGTCTCACTATGTTACTGAACGGACGCTGAAGACCTTGCTGTCGTGCGCCCAAAAACCCCTCTACTACTACTACTAGCGCTACAGAGCACTGAACTGTGTACAGTGACATCTTCTGGCGAAAAAATCGTTAAGAACGCTGCACACAGTTCAGAGACATATCACGCTAGTAAAAAGCTCAACTGTGTGCTGCTGTTCGTACGGAATCGGTTATCATTGCTACAGCTCTCAAACTCGACCAGCCACCGAACACTCATGTGTTTAACGAGTTTAACATTATACTGAAAGTGCCTACAAAGAGGAAACATCGTGGTATACAAGGTAAAAATAAAACGGATATAAAAAACAACCAAACCAGGAAATCAATTTCTTTCAAGAAGTTTACCATTGACGAGGAACCTGTTGCAACTAAAAGCTATTAAATGAGATTATAGGCTAGTCGGATTTTCAGCTTTATTTTTTTTAACATTGTTGTTTGTTACCTTCTAGTTTCTCAGTGAGCATAGAGTGCTGTTTGTCACTTATCGATTAATATCTAATTGCTTTGTGTATCTTCAGTACTACATTATTTTACAAAAATGTGATGTGATATTGCAGTTCATTTCCTGTTATGTTTCAGTCGTGCTGAGCTATGGTCCTACACGTTACCATTCCCTCATTTTTGTACGTATCCCAGTATTCTGTTTCTTACAGCAACTTTTTAAGTCAACTGAAGCTTGCGTATACCTTTTGCTTTTCTCGCTGGTGTGGTATTGTTTCCATCTCATTGATCTCCTAAAGAATATCTTGCTGCGGTACCATCTGTTGCTACTTGCGTCCCTATAGTGCAATAAATTTGGTATTTAATTTAGGTCACGTCTCTTCGCGATTTTGGTTCCTGTTTAGGTGCGTATCGATAAAAATATCAGTACAGAGCCTGTTTCTGTCGCATATATATTACCGTGGAATGTCTGAAACTTTTTGCACATATTATGCTAAATTTTCTCCACAAATTTAATGTTAAAAATTCTCTTAAAGAGAAGTAAATGAGATTAGATGTTAATCTACAATTTGTCGTCTACAATTGACATTTGTCGGGGAGAGCTGTCTTTATAGTACGGGCACCCCTACTACAAAATAAGTACCTCACGCTCTGTCCGACATTTTGTCCGACATCAGCGTGAAATACGTGCTTCTCGGAGCCATGTTATCGGCTGCTTATTCAGGAACACGTCATCTGAATACAGCATTCATTTTGTTGTAGTCTTCTTCTACCGTAACCTTTTTCTTTTGCACACGTGGCGAAGAGCATTACAATTACAAGGTAAATGGTCACATAATGTTTTATTTTTCATTGATGTACATGAAACAACTTTAATTTGCAGACGTTCATGGCTCTGTATTCGTTGTGGTTGATTTGTAGGGAACTGACAAGGAAAAGGCGACGTTGACTATAATGTCCCGCTATAAGTTTCAGTTACAATTTAAGAAACTTGTTCCTATACTCGAGTTGAAAAACTTGTTTAGCATTATTAGTGCAACATAATTCTTAAATATGATGTGGTGCATTTTATCACGTGTTTTTATGCTAAGTTATTAATCGAACAATAATGTTGTATTATAATATGGTAACATAAAGGCGTTACGACAAGTGAAGCGCAGATGAATTGGACATAGTTGTAAGAGTGTATCTAAATGGCAATAATAGATTAAATGTATATGAACAAATATAAAATGTCCCTAAGCAAAATATTATGAGACATGCTGAAAATGAGAAGAAAAACTCGAACGGGAATGTTAAAATGTTTTCCAACAAAGGTGAAAACGAATTGGCATGATATACTCTTACATTTCAAGAGATAATGTTCCATTTAAGCTTCTCGGATGTAATAAAACTTGCGTTACACTTTGCAGAACGAGTCTGCTTGTCCCATAATTTCGATGCAGAAGAAGCAATGACACACAAAAACTATGCTGAAGCTGTCCATTCAATCAGAGGTGAAGAAAATTAGAACTACAGTTCGACCTGTGAAATGGAAGTGTATCGGAGACTGCGGGAAGTCATTACAGAGACTCATTCCTAAAACACAGAAATGGTGTAGTGAGTTTTTGATGAAGACCAAATGGAAGAAGTGACCAGACGCATGAATTAAGAAAATGTGGGCTCCTGCCAAGTGTACAGGGATAGGGAACGCATGGAAAAAACCTGTATGCCGATGCATACAAATAGTGTTGTAAGAACTAAAACTTGGAACATTTCCTTAAACTTAGAGACTAATACGTGTCTTTAAGTACAGGGACATAGTTTATAAGGGAGTTACAAATTAAAAAACCAGATTCTTAATTTCTTCAGCCTGTAGATGTTTAGAAAATTAAGTGTAGTGTGTTTAGTTTTCCAAGAGTTTCAGTTCCTTAAATCAGACAACGAGAACAACATCCTGCAGTTGAGGATGGCAATGTTTAAATGATTGTATAACGCAATGTTCAGTCTACAGTAAATAAAATACCAAATGTGGTACAATTTAGACAACTCTCTCATACTTGTTCTGGTTATTGTATGCAGTCGTAAAGATAAGATTATCTTGATAGCTACGTAATAATTTATCTCTCCTTTTGCTTAATTTCAGCAGATTCGTTATCAATTGTACAATTTATTACAATTTCCACGATTGTAATTTCGACTTTCGATCATTTTAAAGTGGATGAATGTGCTGAAAACACAGCAACTATCAGTAAAACGAATAAAAATAATTTAAGCCTGTCTTCACGTTATTAATATTGACAACTGCTGTGTTTTCAGAACAAACAAAGATTTATCGTTTCTATTTCGGTGGTACGGAACTCAGTAAGAAATGCGAGACTGCGTTGCAGCTTACGTCTAGTCACAGATTACATCTGGAATACTTATTTGTTTGTGTGAAACACATCAGCAGGTAACCTGAAGTGGGACAAAGAAACGTACATCTACAACTACATACATAGTGGGCAAGTCACCGTGCGGTGCGTAGTGGAGAGTACCCTCGAACCCTGAACCAATGCTAGTCATCTCCTTTTCTGTTCCACACACAGATAGAACGAGGCGAAAACGGCTGTCTGTCCACTGATGAGGCGAATGTTACGACCACGTGCTTAATAGCCTGTCTGTTCGTCTCTGGAACGAAATACATCACTCATTCTGCGTATCAGGGTTCCGGCAGTTTGTTGGTAGGTTTGTGGATGTATGTTGCATCCTGTGTCTACCAACAGGTCATGTAACTCGCATAAACAAAAGGCCGCTGATTTACATACGTGGTGAAGGGGCCAGATATCGACCGAGATGGTTCCATAGGATTTACATCAGGCGATTTTGGTCGTCTAGATATTTACGTGCGTTCACTCCTCAAACCATTGTAGTAAGGATCTTGTTCCGAGACACGAGCAGTTATACTGCTGGAAGATGACATCGCCGGCAGGAAAGACATGAAGCGTTAAGGGATGCAGAGGGGAATGTCTCCCAAAGCGTAATACTGCTCCCACCAACCTGTGTCCGTGCTGTGCTGCACGTCTCGAGCCTCTGCTCACTTCGATGACGGCGCTTGTGGAGACAACCAGTGACTCAGTGTGGCAAAAATGTGATTCACCGTAAGGGTCGACGCGTTTCTATTGATCGACTGTTGAATCCCGATGGCCCTTTGCACATTGCAATCATAATTGACGATGTCGTTGGATCAACATGCGAACGTGTAGGCGTGGTCTGCTGCGGAGCTCCACGTTCAACAACATACGATGAACGGGGTGCTCCGAAATACTTTTGCGTGCACCAGCATTCTACTCTTTCGGCAGATATGTCACAGATCGTCATTTATCATACTTTATAGAACACTCTCTAAAGTTCTTCCATGATAAGAAAGTCGCTTTCCCTCCAGGAAGCATCTTCGCAATACTTGCGTATTGTTCGGACCTACCAGTGACAAATCTAGCGGCGTGACTCTGTATTGCTTCGATCTCCTCGTTTTTAATCCGACCTGGTACGTATCCAAACCAAACAAGCAGAATTCAAGAGTAGGTCGTACTAGTGTCCTACATGCGGTCGCCTTTACTGATGAGTCACACTTTCCCAAAATTCTCCCAATGAGCCGATGCTGACCATTCGCATCCCTACCACAGTTCTGACATGCTCGTTCCATTTCATATCACCCTGGAACGTTACGTCCAGATATTTAAACGTAAATGTGTCAAGCAGGTCACTACTAATGCTGTATCCGAAAATTACGGGTTTGTTTTTCCTACTCATCCGTATTAACTTACATTCAGCTCTAGATGCCATTCATCACACCAACTAGAAATTTCGTCTGAGTCATCTTGTATCTTCTTACAGTCAATCAACAACGACACCTTCCAGTACAACACAGCATCATCACCAAACAAATGCAGATTGCTGCTCACCCTCTTCGCACATCATTTACGAATATAATAAGTAACAATGGTTCCGTCTGACTTCCCTGGGGCACTCCCACGATACTGATGTCTCTGATGAACACTCGCCCTTGAGGACAACATACTGGTTGTATTACGTAAGAGGTCTTCGAGCCACTGTCGCATTTCTATACCATACGATCGTACCTTCGTTAACAGTCTGCAATGGGGCACCGTGTCAAATGTTTTTGTAAATCTGGAAATATGGAATCTGCCTCTTTCCCTTATCCGTAATTCGCAGTATAGCATGTGAGAAAAGAACAAGGTGAGTTTCGTATGTCGATGCTTTCTAAAACCACGCTGACTCGTGTACATTAACGTCTCATTATCAAGAAAATTTATTATATTAAAACTGGGAATACGCTCACAGATTCTGTAGCAAGCCGATGTTAGAGATATTGGCCTGTAGTTTTGCGAGCCCTTTCGTCTGCCCTTTTTTTAAACAGTAGTCAAATTCGCAAACCACCCATTAACTCGCATCTTACCCAAAACCACCTTCCATTCAACAGCAGATTAAGGCTTGACATGTTACCGTCGGCATAGCTTCCTTCTCGGTATATCCCCGCTGTCTTTCTTCCGTCCACCGGGGAATCAGTATTTCTGGCTCATAGTCAAGACTGTCCCAGATTTCCTCCAAACTACGTATTTATTTAATTATTCTCTTAAACTCATCTACTAACTAATCAGTATTATTTCTTTCTCTTCCCCGGAACAGTCATCTAGATCCTCAGATATTACTCCATCATAACTAGTGGTACTACTGTTTGTTTATCATTGCTTCCATTCGAAAGGAATGAAACATTACATGATAATTATTTAACACAATCTTGATAGCACCGACAATACTGTAATAGCATACATTCACTTTCTTTAGTATTGGTAGTAGCAGTATTGGTATTATTAGTATTATGAGGTGCAATTCATGAGCTAGACAAAGTTCAGCGTTAACTCTCCCAAGACAGTTTAGACATAAGAAAGGGCTGAATTCCTTATCATTGCCTCGTAAAATAAGTATGTAAATAAATAAATTAACAAATAAATGGGTTTTCTGTAGAAACTGTCCTATAATTGTAGTTATAGCACATAAGTTGTTAGCTGCACCCAAATTTCCTTACACAGGTATATCTCGAATAATATATGTTGGCGTACAGCCACATAATCACTAGAACTCATAGGACAATCAGTGTTAGAGTTAACGATACCCAGTTTTCCATTTTCGTTCTTCTTAGTTGCAAAAGATCGCTATCGAGCATTGTAAAAATTTTGATATCATGTAAATTCATCCCCTAAGCCAGGAGGTATTGTTAAATTGATCTGCTTAGTAACAGACTTTTCGAGGGTTCACCAGCGCGTACAACTAAATACTGCTCTTCACAGAACTAGTTTTCAGGTGTTTCTGCCAAAAACTATGCTTTACAGAAACATGTGGTTATGGGCGGCTCAGTTACTTCTGTACGACAATAGCTCCTATGTTCAATAAATAAAATCGTATCAGAGTAATTTAAAAATGTTCTCAACTCTGCTTCATTTATACTGAGGTGACAAAGGTCATGAGATAGCGATGTGTACATACACAGACGGCGTTAGTATGGCGTGCATAAGGTGTAAGAGGGCAGTGCATTGACGCAAGCTGTCGTTTGTACTCAGATGACTCACGTGAAAATGCTTTCCTTTGAACGTGGGATAGTAATTGAAGATTCACGCATGGGATATGCCACTTCGGTAATCGTTAGGGAATTCCGTATTCCGAGGTCCACAGTTTGCTAGCGTAAGCCTTCGCCAGAACACGGGTCGGCACTAGGAAACACTGTACAGCAGGCGCTGAACTAGGCGTCCCTATGAGAAGACAAGACCAGGACACGCACCCAGGATACGCGCCGATGGCGCCCCCTGGGCCGCGTGCATTCAGGCAGCCGTCGCCGACCGACCTGTCACCCTCCTCAGCCCCCTTTTTTCCCCTCATCTGTCCGCCCCCCCCCCTCCATGTGCCTTAAGTTGTGGTTTGTCATATCAATGCCAATTTTTTAGTGCAGTGTTTAAGTGAGTGTTGAATTTCCGCCATTTTACAATCCAAAAAGTCACCGTTTTTATCGCCTGCTTTTATTGTTTATTATCTTCTTATTACGTTTTTAAATATTCTGTTTAGGCTGAAGAGCGTCGTACTAAGCTGCTGCCAGCCCACTCCCTCCGGGGCGATCGAAACCCAATACAGAAAAAAACAAGTGGCGAAGAGTCTGATCAACAAGTTTTATTTACTTATCAAGTGTTCTAGGTTGCTGCCGGGGAGCTGTCGTTAATGATTCTACACACATCAAAAAAAGTTTTGCATCACCCTGGTTCCCAGAACTACTGAAGACAGACGTTGACTGTGGATATTGTATCACAGACACAGTCCTTTTGACTATTCAGAGATGCCATTAAACCCTCTCAAAGATGTAAACAACCATGCATGAGCAGCGCCTATTAGACGGAGGGCGTCCGACAGCCCATCAGTTCCAGTCATTCCACCAGGAAGAAGGTACACTGCTCGTATTGTCAGTAGTTCAACCATGCCTAGACGGTCAGTACCGCAGTCCGATCGCGTCCGCATTTTTAATTTGTAAGAGGAAGTGCTCTCAACAAGGGAAGTGTCCAGGCGTCTCGGAGTAAACCAATTCGACGTAGTTCGGACATGGAGGAGATATAGAGAGACAGGAACTGTTGATGACATGCCTCGCTCAGGCTGCTCAAGGGCTACTACTGCAGTGGATGACCGCTACCTGCGGATTATCGTTCGGAAGAACCCTGACAACAACGCCACCAAGTTGAATAATGTTTTTCGTGCAGCCACAGGACGTTGTGTTACGACTCAAACTGTGCGCAACAGGCAGCATGATGCGCAACTTCACTCCCGACGTCCATAGCTAGGTCCATCTTTGCAACCATGACACCATGCAGCGCAGTACAGATTGGCCCAACAACATGCCGAATGGACCGCTCAGGATTGGCACCACGTTCTCTCCACGGATGAGTATCGCATATGCCTTCAACCAAACAATCGTCGGAGACGTGTCTGGAGGCAATCCTGTCAGGCTGAAGGCCTTAGACACACTGTCCAGCGAGTGCAGCTAGGTGGAGATTGCCTGCTAAAATTAAATGTCATGTGACTAGGGTCTTCCGTCGGGTAGACCGTTCGCCGGGTGCAAGTCTTTCGATTTGACGCCACTTCGGCGACTTGCGCGTCGATGTGGATGAAATGATAATGATTGCGACAACACAACACCCAGTCCCTGAGCGGAGAAAATCTCCCTCCCAGTCAGGAATCGAACCCGGGCCCTTAGGACTGACATTCTGTCGCGCTGACCACTCAGATACTGGGGGCACACGATTCCCTGCTGTTTTGGGGTGGCATTATGTGGGGCCGATTTACGCCGCTGGCGGTTATGGAAGGCGCCGAAAGGCTGTACGATACGTGAATGCCATCCACCAAACGATAGTGCAACCTTATTGGCAGCAAATTTGGCTACCCATTCGTCTTCATGGACGACAATTCGCGCCCACATTCTGCACGTCTTCTGAATGACTTCCCTCAAATAGAGTGGCCAGCATGTTCTCCAGACATTAACCTTATCGAAAATGCCTGGAATCGATTCAAAAGGGCTGTTTATGGACTAGGTGGTACACCAACCACTCTGAGGTTTCTACTCAGAATCGCCGTTGAGGAGTGGGACAATCTGGACCAACAGTGCCTAGATGAACTTGTGGATAGTATGCCACGACGAATACAGGGAAGCATCAATGCAAGAGGACGTGCTACTGGGTATTTGAGATACCGGCGTGCACAGCAATCTGGACCACCACCTCTGAAGGTGTCGCTGTCTGGTTGTACAACATGCAATGTGTGGTTCTCATGAGCAATAAAAAAGGCGGAAATGATGTTTATGTTGATCTCTATTTCAATTTTCTGTACAGGCTCGCAAACTCTCTGAACCGAGGTGATGCAATACTTATTCGATGTATGTAGATCGATTACAAGTACTGGATATGGTATGACAGTTGTTTGAATAGGTTGGCCATCTACGAGAAAGTGTGTATCTCTACACGACACAACGAGAAACAATTCATTTGGGTTGAGTGAGACATGGTGGACTGTGTCATGGGAAGCAATAATTGTGATTAAGGTCTCGATATTGATTCTGTTTCATTGATGCATCGCTATGTTTAATGATGGTTTCTCCAACTGACGTGGTGTTTAAGATCGTGTTGGTCCCATATCTCTATGCAGCAAAGCATCTAGCAGTTATGTTTATGTCCGAGATTAACTAAATGGCTCTGAGCACTATGGGACTTAACTTCTGAGGTCATCAGTCCACTAGAACTTAGAACTACTTAAACCTAACTAACCTAAGGACGTCACACACATCAATGCCAGAGGCAGGATTCGAACCTGCGACCGTAGCGGTCGCGCGGTTCCAGAAGTAGCGCCTAGAACCGCTCGGCCACCCCGGCCGGCCGAGATTAACTGTAGTATAATTCTTGTGCGTAGGTTCTTTGAGCTGCAGTCGTTCATGTTTGACGTCCAACGGATGACAGTGACGAAACATCGCTTACTACGTCAGCTAGGGGCCATAGCCTTCTTCTGTAGACGCATGCTGTTGTTTGCTGTACTTCCATGTAGCATTTAACCTCTTTGTCAACCTTCCGTCTCCTTCTGACGAACACAGCTTCTCTGTCGTCTCTCTAAAAACATTCGAGTTTTTGTTTCTAATCTTTACTCTGTCACTTAAATGCAATAACTTATTGTGTGCTTTAAGAATTATAAATTTCCTACAGTTTATATCTTTGTTTAAATAAATCATTTCAGTCTTGCTATTAACAGTTACCAATGGCGTGAAAGTTTAACTTAGTGAAGAAAGTAGAACAGCTTTGATTTGTGTCCTACGGTTTCCAGCGATGGGAGGTTACATGTTGGTTTTGAGTGAAGCTGGCCGAACTATAACTGGATATACTGCACAAGACACTTGAATACGTCCACCTTTGTACGCGTTGGCTGTATTGTACAATACTAAGCAAGGGAAAATTCTGAAGAAATGAAGTCCCATTATTTACATCACTAAGACTTTTAATAACTACCTGGGATTCTGGTAAAAATTGTGTAATGGCCATGTATTCCAAAAGTTCGTAATCACAGCAACACTGTTATAGAATTTTAGTGCAGGACAACCCATATTCACCAATACTGCTGTAATAATATTTAATTCACTGTTCATTATATTGTTTTCAGAGCGATTCCCAGAAAATCAACAAAATTATGGTGCAAGTTTTAACGAAAGACGACGAGGCCAATAGCATCCGCGTATCCAAGGGAACGACGCCGTAAAGTTAATGAGTTGGACTCTGGCTGCGAGCCAGTCGGCAGAAGTGGCGCAGCTCTACCGTTTCTGAGGTGCGGAGAGTCGAACCCAGGAGTAGCCGGCACAGGGCAGGAGCTGTCTGCGCCGCCTCCCTGGACAGCGCGTGCGAGGTCACTGTCACCATTAACACCAGTGACGACTGCCACAGTATATGCAAAATAAGTCTCACCACGAGCTGTTTCTGGTGCTGTAATGAAACATCGGCAACTGTGTTCCAAGATATACTGCACAGCGCTGTCACCATGAATAAAACTAAGAATATCTGGTGGACCGATAGGACCTCCTGGGACAGGTGGCACAGTGTGGCGTAGACTCTCCTCATCTTCCGGTAGCGGTCCGCAAGTGGTCGCCGCTGCCATCTCACTCGGGCTGTAGCTCTCAGACACTGGTTGAGCTGGCGTAAGTCACTCCTCACAAGAACAACGAGGCCCACATATCTGGCAACAGCGGTAAGTACAATGCCACATGAGAACAGTGTTAACACTGTGTCCATTTCATCTCCTTCCTCAGACATTACGTCACAGGCAAATACACGTAGCGCGAGAGAGCCTCCAAACACCAATTTGCTGGAGATCCTCACCGCCGCACTGGAGAAACGGCGCGACTCCGGCATGACCCTGTCCCGATAAGACAACAGACTGAGGATCCTCTGGTACTTGTGGGTGTTTCGAAACAGGTTTGCGGCGATCGCCATCGCCGTGGTAGCATAGCATGTCGTCATATAGCCTACCAACCACACGAAGGTAATGGAGTCCTTTATTCTTGCGTTCATAGCTTGCATGTGGACGTGCGCTGTTATTGCTATTTTCATGACGAGAACAAAAGCTGCGTACAGTGTATCAGGAGGTGTTCTCCGTAGCTCACACTCCTCAAGGTCGACTGTGAACGGCGTCAACCCGAATACCCTGCAGATGGCGTGGTATCGCGCTACAGATCTTAAGAGCTCTCTCCTGTTCACCATTTCAACACCGGATAGCACACCAGGATGCCTATGTTACCTGTGATGAAAGAAAAAAAGTTCCCCAGTTATGGTAAGCAAGCTGCTTGCATTACAAAGAGATTTAATCTAAAATTGACGACTTACAAGTGATTAACAAAGTACAGTCAAACCTGTGATAGCAATTCCAACATAAATGAGTCACGGTTCCACAAATCAATAGAAGAACAATGGAGTAAACACAGGGCATGATTAAAAATCTCCTTCATAGTCATTATTTTCCGGCATCTGTAATCGAAACAAAGGTACGACCATTATAGCAAAACAAAACTTGACCATCCAGTACAGTTGCTGCATCTTACAGACCGCGAATGCTGAAAACTGTATATGTTTTTGTGTAGGCCTACATTCAGCAAAGTCAGTAAGACTGACCTTGCCGTAATACATTTATTAAATACTACAAGTATTATTATTGTTACGCAGAAACCACCTATCAAGCTAATTGCAAAGTTTACTGTTACGACTATCTTTAAGGAGTCTTGCTTACATCTCAGACAGAGTCTGCAAGATTTCAAAATTTTAGGTAAAGTAACAAAATAAATGAAAATAAATAAGACAAATAATCGGGAACCATTACAGACGGCGCACTAAATCAGCTGGAGAGGGAAGTGGTGGTTGCCACTTGAAGGAGTAATGTCGACAGTCATCAAGGTAAGCCAAGCAAACCTACATCGTCTGGCTAAATAGAAATTCGTATTCCGTGCCCCCTATACATGAGTTTAGCATCCCAAATTTTATCGAAAGTTTTTTTTGCCAGTATAGTGTGACAGTAAACTGATCTTCCTTGTTATCATATTCCTCGTTAGTGTAATGCTGCTTTTATTTTATTTTGCTTCCATGTAGGTGTAGCCTTTTAATAAGAGTTTTGTCGTGTAAAATGGAGTAGTAGCTATAGTTTTCTTCTGTTTTTTGGTATTTAAGTTAGATCTAAAATGTTTATTTTATTATGGTGTTCATGCTCGATTGTACATATATTTTTGTGTGAAATCAGATAATGGAATAACAATATGGGAAGAACAGATTACTGCTCATCACACAGACGAGGAATTGAGCTGCAGACAGGCACAATGAAAAAACAGTTTAAATCCTGAGTTTCAAGACAAAGTCCTTCTTCAGAAATAGAAAACACACACATATTCAGACAAGCACAGTCCACACAGACATGGCCACTGTGTCTGGGCAGTAGGACCTGACTCATGCTACGTGGTGCTCCGGCGCCTAGGGACAGTGGTTATATCTGTGTGAGTTGTGCTCGTATGAATGCGTGTGTGTTACTTATTTCTGAAGAGGAATTTTGCTCTAAGGCTCAGTTTTGTAACAGTCTCTTTGATCGAACCTCTCTGTGAGTCAATGCCTCCTCATGTAGTGAGCAGCAACCTATCCTTTCCATATTGCTTATATTTTTGTATAATTTGTTCGATTCAGCGGAATATATCTATTTATTTTTCTGATCGGTCTTGTAACGTTAGGGTGTTATCTACACACCTGTACAAGAAATAAATATTATTAATCCATGTGAGATGGTATAAGGAAATTAGTTCTCAGTATGGTGTAGTAAAATACTAGCTAGTGTACCAACAAGGTAGTTTCCTATTACTAAACCGTATTCTAGCACATGTAGTTGGTTATTGGACTTGGAATATTTATGGGAGAGCTATTAGTAAAGTAATGAAATTCGTCTACAACTATTGCGTTCATCTGACGATGTGTGAGTATATTATATTTCACAATTTCAATGGTCTCATCTACTGCTCCGTTGGTGAACATGTTGATTACATTCAACAAAATGTTTTAAACGGTGTAGAATGTCGATGTCTATAATTTGTTGTATCATTTCACTCAAACTATTCGCTGTATATTGACTTCTGCTTATACAGTCTTGAGTAAGTATATACATTAGCTTGTTTTTTTTAGTCAGATTGCAAAGCTCTTATACAGTTTATCACTAGACTGATAGGGCTGCTACGTATATGACTTTTTGGAAGTGACTACAATGTATTTGCAGATGGGTTCATTATGCAGCAATATGTATTCTTCTCTTTTGTCAAGTAACTGTTGAAAACTATTTAGAGATATGTAATTTTTTATGCAAAGGAAACTCTAAGATTCTTTTTCTACATACTGTCTTCAACATGACTGCTACTGTATTTCCTAGTCAGTTACTATTGCGTTATTAGTGTTTATATTCTCATAAATGGTTCCGATGGTTTACGTACTGCGGAAAGTGTCGGATAATATGAAAGGTTCATGTCAAAACTCCAAGTTGAGAATAATTATCAGAACACGCAACAGAAGACAAACTTGTCATTCCACGGAACAATCCTGTAAATTCTCACATTCAGGAGTGTATAAGTTGAAATGCGGTTGCCATGAAATAACAATCATAGGTCTAACAGGAATATTTCAAAACAATATCCATGGAATTTGCGAACTTCATTGACATGAAACTGTCTTCATTTAGTTCACACCTAAAACTACAAAAACTCAGTTAGTGACGTAACACGATGCCTGGCAGTCCCAGCGACTGCTGAAAACCGTAGGCAAGTAAATATTTTAGACGAAACATGAAGTTTTACATACCTGACGAAACATCCTGCATTGCTTTTAACACAGAGT
This sequence comes from Schistocerca nitens, assembly GCF_023898315.1. NCBI lineage: Eukaryota > Metazoa > Arthropoda > Insecta > Orthoptera > Acrididae > Schistocerca > Schistocerca nitens. Next base: position 40,802,088 of record NC_064617.1, on the reverse strand, counting down.
CGGAGTTAAACGACAAAAAACGCATCGAAAATTTCACGAATTCTCTTACAAATGTCTACTGTTGAAATACATTCCTTTGTAAGATTTCTGTTACCAAAGATAACCTAATGTACAAATGATTAGGTATAAACCTGTGATCAGTCAAGTTAATCACCTTCCGATTTCAAGTACATCACATTTGAGAATCATCTACCATATCTACAGGGTGAGTCAAAATTATGAGAAGAATTTTAATTTTGTTTCGTTTTTTACTGCAGTTTGTTGGAACCGATGTCTGATAGACTCACACTTGAGCAGAGAAGAATGATTGCAAGCTTACTGGAAGTTCTGCTGCCGGCGAAAAAAGTGTGGCGAAGGCTTGCAGAACGATTTTCAGGTAGATGGTCACCTGCTCGTTTACCAGAAGGTTTGAGGAAACTGGATTAGTAGCAGACAATTATCACTTAACTGTATTGCTGAACGTTGAGTGCATTAGCTGTGTTGATCAGGTTGAGACTCTGTATAAAGAAAACTCATAGCAAGTCCTTTTTCTCAAATAGTATTCACATTATTGTGAGTCACCCTGTATGTGCTGAATACCAGTGGCATACGCTAAGGTAATAATATGTAAGTTATTGAGAAAAGTTTTTGTGATGTGCAGAGAAAAATGTACGTACCTTGTGGGTTATATGAAAATATATACTGATATGGGACACAATACAATTGAGGAAAATGTCTTCTGTAGTGCTGATACCGCTGGTGATGCTTATGTATCCCAGTTCTAATTTGGAACTATATAAATAAGAATATTATCTATAGGAAAATTTACGACAGTCAGCCTCAGTCTATCACCAGTCCTTGACAGCTCTGGTCTGCTGCGCTCGTTATATCTGCATATTACTTCTGTCTTTCGTATCCCAATATTTAAAGAGTCTTTTTGCAGTTCACTTTTAATAATCTGCACCTCACAGGGTATAAACTAATTCCAGAGAGTAAGCCATCCTATTAACTTTCATGTAGCACACTCGTCCTATCAGAACTGAAATACTACGTGTCTCCTGGCTCTTCTTCTTCCCGTTTGCCGTTTACCAGTTCCCAGCGGGATCGAAATTGTTATATGTGCTGAAGCAATGTTGGTGACTGCTGGTGGCCAGATACCAGATACCGTTCCTGACGCGACCACTCCTCGTGGCACAGAGTCTGTGTACCTCATCTGCCTGCGTCAAGTGTACAGTTCATGTCTGAGTGCGAAAGCTTTCTTCTAAATCTGCCGCGGGGTGGAGGCTACAGCCCAGTATTTACACTGGAGGCTGAGGGAAAGTGCATAAAAGCCACCTCTAGACCGAGTGGCTGAAGAGCGCTCATCGTTAATCCGAGAAGAGAATTTGCGCGACACGTGTCTTCAAATACTGCTCAATGAAGAGTCTCAAAAAGTGTGTGTAGTGAATACTCAGTTGGGCTTGTGTAAATATTTGCGTTTGCCTCTTGGCAGTGCTTCCTCACCCACCATTTTCCAACGGTATTTTGAACAGCTGACTGCACAAGGTCCAAACTGTTCAAACTATTTTGACGATATTGTCATAGCAGGTCGTACACCTAAAGAACATTTGCAAATTTGCGTGCTTTGTTTCGTATGTTATCTGATGCAAGACTGAAGTGTAGACTGGACAAGTGTGATTTTTTAAAACCCGAATTGAAATATCTTTGTCATGTCATAAACCGTCAAGTTGTAAATGCTCTTTAGTCGCATTTGTTAGCTATACGAGATTTGCCTGTTCCTCGCAATGTTTCAGAATTGCGATCAGTTTTAGGGATAATGATGAACTGTTATATTTGGTTCATACCGAATTCTGCACAAATTACAGCTCCATTGCATCGCTTGCGTCGGAAGAATCTCCCCTTTGTTTGGACAGTTGAGTACCAAGCAGCTTTTCAAAAATTAAAGATTCATTGGTCAGGGATCGATACTTAGCACACTTTGATCCTGACAAACCATACGTATTGAAAGTTAACGCTTCCTGTTACGGCATCGGTGCCGTACTTTCGCACAGAATTGGTGATGTAGAGAGGCCTATTCATTTCGCATCAAATGTGTTGTCCATAGTTTAGTGTAACTATTCACAAATTGAAAAGGACGCTTTGGCTATTGTGTATGGTGTCACCAAATTCCACCACTATTTGTATGGCACAAAATTCTACTTAATAACGGATCACAAGCTTTTTCAGTCCTTGGTTCATCTCACGAAACCGGTTCCTTTCCGAACTACCCAAAAATTGCACAGTTGGGCTTTGTTGTTGTCTCAGTACCAGTACAAGGTTGTGTACCGTCCGACTGCTCAACATGGTAGTGCGGACGCACATTCACGTCTTCAGATTGGCCCTGATACAGATTTTGACGCTTCTGCTGCATCTCGTTGCCACATCGATACTCAGGTTTCAATCTTATCCGCTGAACTATAGGAAAATTACACAGGCTACGGAACCTGATCCAGATTTGTACATTTTGCTAACATACATTCGCACATCTTGGCCTCGTTTCATGTGTAACATAAATAACTCTGTCGTGAGCGGATACTTTGCATATCGGCGTAGCCTCGCTATACAGAAAGGGATGAATCTTGTTCAGAATAACAGTGAACACCCATGTGTGTTGATCTCTGAAGCTTTGCAGAAAGGTGTGTTCCAATTACTTCACCAATGGGGATTGTTCGGACGAAACATTCAGCGCGTCGACACTCTACGTGGCAGGGTGTGGACGCCCAAACAGAACAGATGACGCCACAGAGTGACGCAGGTGCGGAAAATCAGTCCGCTCCGCCACAAACATCACCATGGCAATGGGTGCACATAGACTTTGCAGGACATTTTTGGAACACTCGTTGGTTGATTGTGGTTGACTCGTATAGCAAGTTTACTTTTGCTGTGCCAATGAACTCGACAACGTCACGTAGGTGCTGTCCTCTATTTTTTGCCTCTAAGGTTTACCTGAAGTAATAGTGTCAGACAACGGACCTCAGTTCACGTCAAATGAGTCTGAATCTTTCTGTGCACGCAGTGCCATACAGCATGTAACTAGCGCACCGTTCCATGCACAGTTAAACGTCGAAATGCAACGTTTTGTCACAACCTTCAAACAGTAAATGGCCAAACTTCGCTCCGCACACACCAGGGATGAAGCACTGCAACTGTTTCTCGCCTCCTATCGTTCGCACCCACGAGGTGGACCATCGCCGCGGAACTGCTTCACAGCCGCCGCCATCGGACACTGCTCCATCTGCTCCACCCTCCTCAGCATCTGACGACGATGGAAGGCCGCAAGTATCGCTTCGCGTCGCACGTTACTGTCTTTTACAGGGTGGTTAGCGGCAGCAGGCGGTGGGCGCGAGGCGAGATCGTCCGTCGACTTTGCGCATGCATGTACCTTATTTCAGGTTCAGACGGCATGTAGCACCGCCATCAACATCAACTTCGCCACTGCCATGTGCACGGTGATCTTTCTGTGCCTCTTGACCCAGATTCATGGATCCCGAGGACAGCGCGGCCACATCGGCCGCCAGAGAGTGTCATCACGACACCGCGGGACGATCCCATGGAGACGGAGCCTCCACCTTCTCTAGTCCTACCGCTGGAGCTGAATCCGCCCACACAGCAGCAGTCGACACCTTCCACATCAGTTTATTGGCCTCTGGAGGTGGATGCGTACCCTTCTGGTTGCTTTCCGGGGGACGTTTCCAGAGCGCAGGCCGGACGGAGCGGTGCGAGCCGAACCGGAAGTTCGACGCCACCCGCAGCCACAGCTTCCGGTCCAGCGCAGCTTCCACCTCCCGGCCTCCCCCGCCGTTGCCCGCTCTCTACCAGACGACGGTCCGTCTACTTGAGGGGGGGAGGGGGGAATTTTCCGGCGTAACATCAAGCGTCGGCACGTAGGCATGGAAACTCACAGTAGAGAAGGCTGTGAGACGACCTCAGCCAATAGTACGCTGACTAGAACGACACCATTATAGGAGCGGCATCTGTACGAAGACAATGTAAGTGCTCCTCTGGCTAGCTTCGATCGCACTAGAAGAGCCGCACTAGAGCTGTGATATAAACTCTATAGCAGTAACTTATGAGCTTGGATGATCTGCTTGCATGGAAATATATCGAGAGATATTAATTGTTTGCATGTCGCCATTTGCTTGTTGCCCATCTTTGTGGAAACGCAAGTGTTGTCAATTTAACATATTGAAATAAACTCTATTAATAGGATTTGCCTGAAATGTTGTTTAGCTATCCGAGAAAGGAGATTCCTAGGCACTCTACATTACACGATTGGGCAGGATCCCACAAATAGGATCAGTTAGGTTCTTCGGAAATTCTTCAGTCACCTTCCTTGGCACATCAATTGATGGTTTGATGGTCACCATAAGAAAGCGTCTCATGCTCGGTGTTCTTCTTGCTGTAGAATGATTCTATTTGCCTCAACATTATCTATCCACTGATAGGTATTAACACTGATCCACCATATCATATCTAGAAACTTTTCGACAAACTCATTCTCCTTTTGTGATACAACATTGAAGTGCTCTCAATAGAATCTAGCGTTGTGCTGTTTCATATTGGCTGTCCTGTTCCTTATACCACTGTACCCACCTCTCTTTGTTTCCTCAAACCTACTATATTTCAAATACAAAGAGTACGCTGATGGACATTAAAACAGAGCAAAAAAAGCATAGTCAATAATTTAGTTGTATTTTTAGTGCAACACTATGTAACGCTTGGCAGAGGAATACATTATTTAATTTTTTCATTGAAGATGTACAAGGTGCAGAGTGGTGTCAGGATTGCGCTTGTATTCAGGTGTCCCGCTGCTGATTATGGTGATTGTGAGTGTTATTTAGCTGCGTAGAAGAATTTCAACCAAAGAGATGCCAGTTAGTAGGTCAGCGAAGTGTGAAAGAAAGATTAATTTATCCATCCCATTAGTTATAGCAGTTGATTTGCTGACCTGAGCAGCGAGTGTCAGACGTCGGTCCTGGATGTTAGTAAAGTGTTAAACTCAGTTAGCAGCCTTCACAGACCAGCCAGTTTGAAGCGGTGATAGGCCAAGGAGAGGTGTCAATGGCGTCAGCGCTTTGGTAGGTGGAGAAGTGTCAAGTCAGGCCCCTGGGCCAGCGTCAGGCTGCTGTGGAGGCGAGGAGATGCAGGCACGATGCTGTGAGTATGCTGAGGTAGGCAGTGTGGGCGGGAGCGACAGTCGTGTGCAGAACTAGTGTGCCAGCAAAAGACAGCAGCCGAGTGTGCATGCAGTAGGGACGCAATGACTCCTCGACTGGTCAAGCCGAGGTGCGAACCCTAACCCACTGCCAGCCAGTGAGCGGTCCCCTGACTGAAGGTACCAGGTCGACACTCTGCAGCATCGGGCCTAGGTCCTGCCAGTAGTAGCCAATGCAGGCCACCTCTAGTAGTGGCAGCTAGATGAATCACATCAGGTCAGCGAGTGGCACGGAGCATTTCTCGAACTCTGCTGGCTGTGGCTAATGCTGCCTGTCTAAAATGGGCAGCATTAATGTGAGTTTCACCCACGAACGGTTTGCTCAGGCAGCATATCTTGTTACATAGGAAAAATAATAGCCAGGTGTTGGTCCAGAACGTGTGGTAACTCTGGTCGGCCTTGCTACATTCTGACTCCTTCACTTCTACTGTGTCACCAGTGTTCGGCCCTGATGGAGACGGTACTCCTAGAAGTATGGTAACTTTGTATATGGCATGGCATCAATGGTAATTTTTGCTGTGTCAGACCGGTCCATTCAGAGCTTCTTGCCAAAGAACGCCCAGGCGCCCTCCTCTGTCCTGCTACCATGTACCTTCTTCTGTCAAGTAATGATGGCTACTGAAATCAATCCGGCCACACTAAGTACAAAGAAACCGTGACCGTGACACAACAAAAGAGTGACATTCATAACACAGAGCTTCCACCTCTGATGGCAACAGTGGCTCTAAACCTGCAGTCTACGTAGCCGAAACGGAACTGGATCATTGATATGGGCATATCATTCCATTGTGCTTAAACTTTGTCGTGGAGGTGGTTAATTAGTGATTAAGGCATTCCAGTAACTCTATAACTTATTACCAGATAGTTTCTCTAGATGACACATCCCACAATAAGCTGAGTTGGGCAAGAGTTGGATATCAACAGTATCAAGGTACGTCATAATAGGATTGGCAGCCTGCAGCTTTATAGTTTCTTGTCTAGATGTAACGTCATGGGGCCACCGACCCGATAAGAAATGCAATAACTGTTGTTCATCTCATCGACTATGCGAACCGGAACTGATCGTGTAGCGTACCCAGTGACATCCCACACCAACACGCCATGTGCTGTGTCCATATGACAGTCTCGCGCTGACTTCAGAGATTTGCGCACACGGATACGTCTCTCGGGACACAATACGTAGAGGAGAGACAAGTCTCAAAAGATGCTGTGGTGTCACTCTAGTGTCCATTGTTCCCGTTCCTCTGCTGGTATACCTCTCTCTGTTGCTGAGATTCCGTGGTGCTCCACTTGTCGTTGCACATCGCATATACATTATTGCCTTGCTTGAAGCAAGCCCATTTCCCGACTCAAGAAATGTGATGTTACTGTACGATACTGTAGGGCCGAGCCAGTCCTCTCGCACTCTATTCGCGTGCGATCATTGAGGCCTTTCGTGGTGTTAGGCAAAGTCACTATGATGTCATCAATTTCATATTTACGTGGAAATCGTGGCATGCCAAACAACACGTGCAGCAACATTGTGCAACTGCAGACCCGATATGTCATGATACTGCTGCAGTCGAATACCAGAATGTGTTGGCAGACAGTCCACGTTCTTATGCAAATTACAGTAATCAACATTCACATACCATTTATGAATAAGAAACCCCTCTGTCTAACCTTTTCATTTATACAGAATGTGGTACAAGTAGTATTCACGCCATTTGCTTGTTTCTTGCGTGCCATCTTCATGTTCGTGTTGTTTCACTTTTAATAGGCAGCAATTTACAAACATTTCCTAATGTATTAAATTTCAAGGCACACGGGTGCCATTATTATCAAACATTACTTTGTCTGAAAGACACTAACCTCTTTACCCTGAAGACGTGGACCATGCGTGTACAGGTTCGGTAGCGAGTTCTTGTTCTACCGGCCATGGCAGCTATGGTCGCTGAAATAATGCATAAACACAGGGAACAGAGAGTTACGTATCTTTCGACTGGGAAAAAATACTTGGATGACTACAGCTATGTCTGCATTCGTAAAGAACAAGGAAGAGAAAATGAGTCCATGGAGAATGGATTGGCCTGGAACAGACGTGTTGGTGGTAGGTATTCATTTGTTTACAAGCGAGAGCCACTTTAATACCCACTCCAAGGTAAAATAGAATCAACACGGACTTTTCTTCCCAGTCCCGAATAAAAAGCATTAGCCATTAATGTCATGAACGGGAATTCAGGGTTACAACAAAAAATTACATTTTGTCATATACATTTTCTTACCTTCACAATTTACGAGTAGTTGTGCGTGTAGTTGGCAACATATGCCGTATTTCTGCAAATAATTTTAGTAGATGTAATTTTCCAGTCCGCTTGAGTTTCGTGATATTAATAATGGATTATTAAATAAAATGCGAGTGGCTTGGTTCAGGAAAAGTTCACAAGAGGAACAGAAAAAAAATGGCTCTGAGCACTATGGGACTTAACTTCTGAGGTCATCAGTCCCCTAGAACTTAGAGCTACTGAAACCTAACTAACCTAAGGACATCCCACACACCTATGCCCGAGGCAGGATTCGAACCTGCGACCGTAGCGGTCGCGCAGATCCAGACTGTAGCGCCTAGAACCGCTCGGCCCCCCCGGCCGGCCAGAGGAACAGAACTGCGTAAGGAAGCAGAAACTGACTCACGGCATTGTGGACATACAGAAGATCACGACAGTACCCCTTGTTCTGTACTGGCTATTTGTCGTTAACTGACTGACTGAAAGTCGGCACTTTGAATGGGAGCAGCCAGAATTTGTGTTTGCATAGTACGACTCGAACGTACTGAAACATATGCATGTAACCTACCAACTAAAATATTAGTCAGACAATCTGGACGGGACTTCCTAAGTGACAAGCATCTACAAAGCATTCTTGAAAAATCTTTCATTCCATCTTAAAGGAGATGTTGGGTTACAGGCCTTTCCAACCGGTATTTGTATTCTGTGTTGTTGTGACGCCAATTATTTACGACAACTGGATCCTTATTTAATTTTGTAGAACTTTTAACTGGATCTAGATGGATAGCTGAGAGTAAGATGTTGTTCATTAAGTTTCTTTCGTGCCATGTTCCTGCATATGCCTTACGCCTGAGAGAAAAAACCCTCTGTCGACAAAAAAACCCCGGTAGAAATTTGTTGCTCGTTGTTCGTCTTACGTACGTTCATATTGTCTCAGTGGTCTTGATAATGCTATAGTGTGATTTTGTAATTCGTTGGTGTAGATACGTTTCTGTCTAATTCTGTGGACGACGCGAAACTTTAAAATCTTGCCGCTGCAGAGAATATTATCTTCTGATATAGGAGTTGATTGAAGTAATTTTGCTCAGTAAGTTGTTCTCCTGTATATCAGGCTGCTACATTATCCAAAATACTTGTAGATGCTCTTGGTTTGTGGACAGTTTCATTGCGTTCCTCGTTTTCCAGAGGATTCTGTTGGAGTGAATTGGATACTGCTTCGAGAAAAATATAGGGGAAAATGAACTTTAGAATTTCGGAAAATTAAACGTTGTATTATAGGGCTACAAGAGTGATTTTGTGAGTCTGTTGTTACGTAGTCTGTTGATTCCGAATCTGGTGATTTCTTCTTTTATTCTGTGTAGTATGTTCTTGGTTTTAAGTGTTTCGTAAGGAAGTTTGTTTTGAAGCTATACCGTCGATCTTCAGCAGTGTGTTCTTGGTTTTAAGTGTTTCGTGAAGGGAGTTTGTTTGGAAGCTATATCGTAGATCTTCAGCTAATAGAAGCATCCTCTGGTTAGCAGACAGAGTTTATTTTTTTTCGTTTCATTAGAATGTAAGAAGAAAAACTGGTAACTCCAGTCCATTTGTTTGATATTTCGTGAGACGTACAAAATTATGTCGGCTTTCAGCTTGTTTAATCTTTTCAGTCCTGTCTTTCTGGCTACTTAAGAGTTCATCTAGACAGATGTAGACAAGGTATTTGACGTTTCGTTGTGGAACAATTTCTTGTCCACAAAGCCGAATGTATAGTTTTGGGTTATCCTGTAGTCGGCGATTAGTAAGATTGCCATGTCTGAAAAGGAAAGGTTTACTTTTTGGTGGATTAGATCAATCAGATTCTCCAATTACTGGGCTACGTTTCAAATTTGCTGATGTAGCTGTTGACTTGTTCATTGATTGCGTTCGAGTTGGGCGCATGACACCAGTAAGTGTTGTCATCTGCATATAGAATCATGTCTTCATTCCACCACCGGGGTTTTGGGATATCTGCTGTGTATATCGTTGATAACTAAGTGGATATGACGGCAGCCTGAGGTACTCCGGGTCTGGGTGTGGAGGAGGATGATTTTTGATCCCCGTCTCGTAGTTGTACTTTTCAGTTTCAAATGAGTTTAGCTAATAATTGTACTACTGCTGGTGGGAAGTGGTGCTTTAGCACTTTGTGAAGATGTCTGTACCTTATCAAAAGCGCGTTCTGTGTCCAGAAAGAGGATAGCAGTTGCACCTGTGAAATTGCAGGCTTCCGCTGCATTCCTAATTAGCCTTAATCATGGATCAGCGGGATTGTGTTTCTGAAACCAGCTTGTTCATGTGATATAATGCTTTTGTCTTCTGCAAAATGTTGTAGTATGTTGTTAACTTTGTCTTTCAAAGTCTTGTCAATTATTTATAATTATTTTTATATTTCTAAGTTTGGTTTCACAGTCGGTTTGCTGAGTGGTGAGTTCGACACGGTTTCTTCTTTATTTCATGTAAATCACAAATTGTACAAGGTTGAATTCTTTCAGTCCAGGTATGAAAAGACTTAACGGTTTCCTTGGAGTCCAGATTTTCAATGATAACAATTCTAGTTAGAACATTCAGATCAATCATTACTGGGTTCTCACCGGATTCTGTGGACATGCTGGAGTTTCATCTCGAGTTACGCCTGGAGCGTACCTTTTAAAAACCTTCGTCGTTATGTATCTCAAGAGATTCCGTTTCATGAGGAGAATCATTTGTTTAGCAATGAGTAGCTGGTTGTTGGGCGCACTGAGGTTGCTGAGGCTGCTGAGATTGTTGGGGTCGGTTGGTCACTGTTGAGATTCGACCGGTGTCGTTGCGTCAGATCTGATGATTTTCTCGCGTGTTTTGTTTATCATGAAGAACGTTGACTCTGCATGGTGGAGATAATATGACCTGCGCGTTCTCTTCATACAGTTTGTTTTGGACACTATTCCTGCCATATACCATTTGCTTCTTTTACTAATTTGACATTCATAGTACCTATATTTTGTCAAACAACGATAATATTTGCTACGTTGAGGAAAACTAACAGATCAAATTACACTTACACCTAAAAAAACGAGTATGAGAAAAATAAACATCATTATACGCAACATAATGAAATCACAAATATCTCATTCTCTAGATCAGTGCTGTAAATTCACTCGACCTTGTGTTTATAAATTGACATATGGAAGCCAAAATAAAATATACATTAGAATAGACAGAAGGAATTTTCAAAACAATGTTCATACCACATCTGAATCTCACTGCCATGATATTATCTTCATTGGCTCACCGTTAAAACAACAAGTTCCACACACCAATGAAAAAGGACATGTGCTAAATAATTTACAAGAAATAGAAAGTTTCTTATATATGATAAAACATCAAGACATTATTTTGAACGAACAGGTTGAATCAAAACAATTCATTGTAAATTTCACCAATGTCATTCTAAATGTTTCACGTTGAAACATATTCCTTTCTTTAGATAACGTGTTAACGTAAATAACACTATTTAGGAGTGAAATTATATAGTCTGTGATTTAGCAAAGTTAGTCATTATCTTTGTATGTAATGCACTCTTCCATTAAAACGTAAGCAATAACTAAATATATGTTCTGATTGCAACTGGTATATTATCAGTTAAGATTAAATATGTCGCTGGCTGACGTCTGCTATGTAAGTTGTGTGAAAAAACAGCTGTCATGTTGACTAATAAGAAACAGTAGTCACTCGACGTAAATCTGCCTCGAAGTATATTTTGTCTTCTCTAATGCTAGTAGTGCTACTGATGGACGTTTGCTTTTGTTACTATCCCAGCAATGTATAAATAAAGGAATTCTCTGTTGTTCTGTTTATGTGAGTCAACTCCAGTACCAACAGCCCTCGTGCCTCGTACTTTTCGTAATCCAACACAAAACCCGTTTCTTAATGGTTCAGTTTTAATAATCACTATCTCCCAACGAATAAAATAGTTCCAGAGACCTACCCATATTTTAAACTTTAATGTAACACACTCATCACATCAAAAGTGAAAGCTCAAAATGATTCTCTTCCAGCAGAACTGGAATATTACATATCTCCTAGTTCTTACATACTACAAATTAGTTCCTTCACACTCCAGTGACTAAGTGCACCTGGATTTTCCCACTCTACCACTTTATCTGCTCCCTGAAACTGCAGCGCCCTCTTACTGTCGAGGATACCCCGCATGACGTCGGGTATGAACCTGCTGGTCCCATCAGTTCCATAGTCTCATGACAGTCGAGAGATCCGATTAAACCAAACAGAATTATCCTGGAATAATAAGATGCAGTGTTGATACACTAAGATTCTGATGCTGTCGACATTCGGCAGGTACTGGTATTTGTACTTCTCGTTCGAGGCATATCTCAGTCATCTCAAAACAAATAACGTTGAAATACGGTCTGTGAATGAGGGACCCCATACTTGTTGTTTAGTTATATTCAATATGCAGGTGGCTTTATTTCTATCCATGTCGTGTGTTTGCGCTGATATGCAAACCATCCGCATGTAAAAGCATGTAGAGCACTTCAGGTAATTTGCCGTTTACTGCTTGTCGCCTTCAAGGTCAAATTGCTGCAGCTTTAACGACCATTGATGTAGATTTGTTTCTTCCGTGCGAAATTACAAACAATATGGGTGGTAGTTATTTGTCATTGAATATAATTCTGTATGAAAGCACTAACCTAGTTACCAACACGTGTAGTCCATTTGTCTTCGCAGTTACGGCTTAGAGTTCTTACTGCGCCTTCCTCGGCGCTTTTGGTCTCTGAAATAACATGGGTGAGGTGACAGATATGTATGCTGGGTCTGTGAGAAACGACGCAGAACATTTGGGCTGTCTCTCAATTGTACGTTGGTAAAGAACGAGAAACACATTGATTAAACCATGAAAATGAAGTAGTCTGTAGTTGACATATTGCAGGAAGGAAGTAGTTTTTTAAGAAAGTAATTTTTCTTACAGTGGCTGTCATTTCAATAGCCACTGCAGGAACCGTCGAATCAATACAGAAAGCTTAAAGCCACTCTTTTTTTCTGCTCAGTAATTTGTTTCTTTGTTTACTTCAATATTTCCTATTTTCTCAAACCGTTTGATATCAATGTTATATTTTATAGTGCTTCGTACTCTACGAATTTATTATCTAACGATTATCGAGCTCAACGTAGACTCATGTACATCTCTTGAGAGAAACAAAGTCGGTCAGAGAACTAACGGTTAAGGAGTTACCACTTTGAATACATGCAGTGAGAACCTCTTACTAGATCACAGAACTTGAGCGACGATTGTTACGACAGTTTTTTATTATTATTTATTTGATGATTATTTGTTAAGAAGTATTCGACTATTCCTACACTAAATGTTTAGTACAATATGTCAAATATTGAGTCGTTTGTAAAGTAATGTTGAAGGTGCATTATACATGGGAGAGCGATTATTTAACTAATAAGGATTTTTCGGGGTGGGGTTAAGGGGCAGTGGGGCGTTTCTTCTATAAAAAACGAAAAGTATTTGGAATCTAAAATGATCAAGGGGAATAAGACAAATTACTTGTAATGGAAATAAATTAGTTTAGTTACTATGGACTGTTACTGTAACACGCAATTACTCAGATACAGAATCCGGAAAACACGCTACATTCTCATATACTAGAGTACTAACCCACACCTCTGAAACACAGATTCTTAAATTTAGAATTCTGCAACATTAAACGCCACTGCTGTAGTGAGTAGTTTAATATCTCGTTGAAGCAGACGTATTTTAAAGTCACATTTTTTGTTGTTTTCTTTTGGCAGGTACAAAACGAATGTTATTCTCTTCTATATTTATCAAAGCTCTTTGTATTACAGAATAATATTACCTATGTCGAAGATCTGGCTAAGAATAATAATACTTACTTGTATTTTTTTCTTGTATTTTGATCCTTCAGATGTGCCTCGCTAGTGCGAGAACGTCGAGATTGCGTGGGTGTCACATACACAGGGTGTAACGGGTATAAGTGCGTTGGTGTCTTAATAGGTACACTCTCTTCATCCTACAGTCTTCTCACATATACGTCACAAACTTGACTTGATTTTTCTGCCTGTTCCTAACAACACCACTAAGTCAACTACACCTTTCGGTATAGACTGATCGTTTTGCGTCCACCTGTCCACACTTCAGCACCTGACCTGCTTCCCACGGGAAAATAAGCATTAACGGCTTTTTCTTTCCACACATACTTGGATAGGCTAACCAAAATACAAACATATGACTTCTGTAAGCTATAATTATGAGCCTGCAAATGACTTGATGTAATGTCGTTCAATACACCCTCCGCAGTCAACATAGTGATATCTGCGCTTACAGTCGTTACGCCCTGTATACAGCCGAGAGGTGGCCGACGCTCCCCAGGTGTGGCGTGAGGTGGGGGGCGCCGACCGCCATTCCACCCTCGGTGCATTCAGTCTTGCCCAGACTCGCGAAGCGTCAACTGCCGGGTGAGTTCTTGACGATAGTCTGATAGTAAAGGGTCGCATGCCGAACTCAGCTAATAGCCCTCGTCCCTGTTGACGAGAGGGTCGTGTTTCTTTCTCAAATTGGAACGTATGCTTCTCGTTGAGGCTATGTTTAGCCAGTGCTGATCTGTCTTTATGCCCCAGGCTTACGCATCTAATGTATTCCATCCATCGCTGCTAGATGCTGTGCTGCGTTTTCCCGATCGGTTGACGGTGACACGTTCAAGGAATGCCATATAAACCTGGAATTCGCAAGTGTATCTTGTCCTTTACTGAGATAAACATAGTTTTCGTTTTTCGTAGTGGTCGAAAAATGGCCAAATTTTTTTTCGGAGTTTCTCCCAGTTTTGGCTTAGGTAGCCCCAGCACAGGGAATAAAGTTGAATTTCTGTTCCTCTTTCCCTTCCTCTTATTTGCGATAGGCTGTGTCATTTGTTTCCTTCAATGCACGTCAATTTTGGCAGCATACAGTCTAAGTTGTTACAGATTATCTCTGTGCCAGTGATGTCAGCTCGTTGCATGAATGAACAGATCTAAGAGGGTCTTTTTTCCATAGACTGCATGTCCTAGGGGACCATCTGTATTGCCCTTGTTAGCACGTCCTAAACTGGAATACATCTCTTACGTTCTAGCTCCACCGTCAATTGTTTGTTTTCATGGACCCTGTTGAGTCAGTCTGCTATCTCTTTGCCATGTTCCCGCAGGACGAAGGGACATCCACGTAGCTTATTGGCTCTTTATTTGGAAACGTCTGCGATGAAAGTGATATCTACCGTGGAGCTAGTATGTACGTAGTCAGCGAGAGGAAATGGTTCGTCTTTTAGCCCGTTCACTACCACTGGGAAATATGTGTCGCATGATAGGCTGTCAGAGAACCACTTGCTGTGTAAGAACCAGTTGAATATGCTGTATGTTACTACTATGTCTAGTATGGGACGATTGAGAGTATTAGAGATTGCCCTTGAAAGTTGTGCTGTCTCAATTATTACGTACAAATGGGAGAAATTTATCACCTTTTAGAACAGAGTGGAGTTTATAGAATTTCCTGCACTCTGTGTGGCAAATTATATGTAGATCAATCAGTTAGGGCTATAACCCCTAGACTAACTGAGCATGAAGGGAGTTGGAGACTGAGAAAGAAAGAGTTCACCTTCGCTAAACATGCTCTGACTGAATGTCATCCATATGACATGAAGTGTGATATTATCCATAAAAGAACTAAGGGGAGAAAGCTAACATTACTTGGAACTCTGGTTGTTAATAAACCACACTCAAAGAAACCTGACTTTGTCCTTAATGACCAAACACAGTTCCATTACTCATCCTTATTAATAAGCTTTCTGTAACTGTTGTACACCCACATTCCATAGCCTTTTTCTTCCCCTCCCTTTATTTAGTCTGTTCATCACATCCACCAGTTTGTCCATATGACGTATGAGTCCATGCCATTACTCATTTGTAGAACATTTTTGTTTTATACGCTCACGTTCAAAAATGGCTCTGAGCACTATGGGACTCAACTGCTGTGGTCATAAGTCCCCTAGAACTTAGAACTACTTAAACCTAACTAACCTAAGGACAGCACACAACACCCAGCCATCACGAGGCAGAGAAAATCCCTGACCCCGCCGGGAATCGAACCCGGGAACCCGGGCGTGGGAAGCGAGAACGCTACCGCACGACCACGAGATGCGGGCATATACGCTCACGTACTTTTAATATTTGAATATACGGTAATATAAGATTTATTTATTCAGAGCCTCTTTAGGTGCTTCAAAAATAGTTGAAATGGCTCTGAGCACTATGGGACTTAATATCTAAGGTCATCAGTCCCCTAGAACTTAGACCTACTTAAACGTAACTAACCTAAGGACATGACACACATCCATGCCCGGAGCAGGATTCGAACCTGCGACCGCAGTGGTCGCGCGATTCCAGACTGTAGCGCCTAGATACGCTCGGCCACTCCGGCCGGCCTTTAGGTGCTACATCATACTTGTTTCGTATCGATATAGCCATAAAAGTCACACATCTTTGTACAGCATTCTATGTACACTTATAGATTCTTGCTGAAGTTGTGTGGATTAGCTGTTTAGCATCACGTTATCTAACGATGGCCTGAGACGCTGAAAGCCAGTTCATAACAAACTAGTAAATATTATTGTGGAACACTAATACTTTGTATTGAAGTTATTAATATGTATAATTTCCTCCAAAAACCGGCAGAATATTCTATTAATATTAATGTTCATTTTATATGTGGTTGATTCCTTAATGAGGTAATTTTCTACATCCATTGTGTAGCTTCTTCTTTCAGTATCAGGTCTGATTTGATGAATCTCTAGTTTCATCATATGATTTTCATGAATATTTTGATGTAATATAATGGATTTATCTGAATAATGTATGACATAATGAGAAGATACAGGTAAGAACTTGCGTATGTTGCGGATCTCAAAGCGTGACGCGTGATTATCAGTGGATATTTTCTATGTAGTGAGGTCCAGTACGTGCTGTGAATTTTATGTGGGGGGATTTATGCCGGTTTCGTTTAACCTTTACTTGATATTCAGTTTGATTTTTCCTTGAATGGGTGACCTTCTTTAATAGAAACCAGGCCTTATGGAAGATACGTGTAGGCGCTATCTGATATGTTGTGGATATTTATATTTTCCAAAGTTTCTGTTATAATTCTATGGTTCCGCAGTTGCCCACATGAAGAGATGGTTCCGTCATAGTATGTTTAAAAGTCAGTTTTTATTTGCAATGATTGTCTCTTGGTCTGTGTGAGATGAGTGTATGGTGTGAAAGATGCCTCGTTTGGTCGATATTTCAGCCAAGCGAGTACGCTGTGACGATGAAAGTGAATCTGATGTGTAGTGAGGTTACCACCCTAACGCTTAGTGGCTTATACTGACTGCGTATGTGGTGAGTGCAGCAGACTCAGTGTCACTCATGTCGAGGCCGTGCATATTTCGTCTTTCATTTTGTGTGCTGTTTCCGACTCTTGCTCCGCCTTGTGTCTGTGTGAGTGTAGATCTACTACCATCACTGGACGTGGTATGAGAGTTGTTTAAAAAGTTTGGCCATCTACGAGAAAATTTTTACGTCCACATGTTACAAAAGTGAAATGATTCTTTCGGGTGGGGTGATAAATAGTGGATCGCGTCAAGGGAAATAATAATTGTTATTAAGGTTTCGGTATGGATCCCAGTTCACAAATGCTTGATTATGTTTTATGATGATTATTTCAGACAGTCGTGATGTTTAAGACAGCGATAGTCCCTTTTCTCTATGGAACAAAGCTGGCATCACTCAACTTTACGTCCGAGATTCACACTAGTATAACTTTGGTAGCAGTAGGTTTTTCTACCTGCAATAACTCTTATTTGATGTCCGACTGAAGACAATCACGTAACACCGTTTACGTTCGCCTATGTCAGGTAGTGTTCGTGACCTTCTTCTGTTGCCGCATACTGTTGTTTGTTGCTGTAGCTCTGTGTCGCATTTGAACATCTTTGTCAACCTTCTGTCTTGTCCTGAGGAACACAGCTTCCCTAGAATCTCTTGAGACACTCTGTAACCACTAAAACATGCCAGTTGTTGTTCCTGAACTTTTATTAAATGGTTCAAATGGCTCTGAGCACTATGGGACTTAACATCTGAGGTCATCAGTCCCCTAGACTTAGAACTACTTAAACCTAACTAACCTAAGGACGTCACACATATCCATGCCCGAGGCAGGATTCGAACCTGCAACCATAGCAGCAGCGCCGTTCCGGACATAAGCGCCTAGAACCGATCGGCCACAACGGATGGCTGAACTTTTATCTTTCTCTTAAATGCAATAATTTATTATGTGCTTCAAGATTTATAAATTCGTGCAATTTATACCATTTCTAAGTAAATCATTTTAGTCTTTGCCATTGATAATTACCAACTGCGTGAAAATTTTACGTATTGAAGAAAGTGCAGCACTTTTAATTTGTTTACTATGTTTTCCATCGATGGGAGGTTACATGCTGGTTTTAAATGAAGCTAGCCACATTATAACTGGATAAACTGCACAACAGGCTTGAATCCGTCTATCACTGTGCCCCTTGGCTTCGTCGTGCACTACTAAGGAAGAAAAAATGTTCAAGAAGAAGGTAATACCATTTACAATACTACAGACTTTTAATAGATATTTGCGGTTCAGGTGAAAATTAATGTAATATGAGTGTACTGTACAAGCTCATAATCATACCAAAAACGCTATAGAATTTTAGTGCGTAACAGTCCATGTTCACCAGAACTACTGTACTCTTCTTTGTTCTTCAGAACACTTCCCAGAAAGTTAACAGAACCACGGTACAAGTTATGATGAAAGACAAGGACGCCACCAACATCCGCATATCCAAGGGAACGAAGCCGTAAAGTTCATGAGTGGGAGTCTGGTTGCGGACCAGGTGGTTAAAGTGGCGCAGCTCCACCGTTTCTGCGCTACGGAGAGTCGAACCCATGAGCAGCCGGCACAGGACAGGAGCTGTCTGCGCCGCCTCCCTGGACAGCGCGTGCGAAGCCACTGCCACCATTAACACCTGTGACGACTGCCACGATATAAGCAAAATCTGCATCACCACTGGATGTTTCTGCTGCTGTGTTAAGACTGCGGCAACTGCATTCCAGGATATACCACACAGCACTGTCATCACGGATAAAGCTAGCAGTGCCTGGAGCGCTGAAAGAACCTCCTGGGACAGGTGGCACAGTGCGGAGTAGACTCTCCTCAGCATGCGGTAGCGGTCTGCAAGTGGTCGCCGCTGGCGTCTCGGGCTGTAGATCTCAGACACTGGTTGAGTTGGTGTAAGTCACTCCTCACAAGAAGAACGAACCCAACATACCTGGAAACAGCTGTAGGTATAATACCACTGGAGAACAATGATAACATATATGTCCATTTCATTCCGTACCACAGATATTCCAACGTCAGAGCAGCTACATGTGGAGCGAGAAACCCTGTGTACATCACGTTGCAGGAGATCCTCACCGCCGCGCTGGAGGAATGGGGCTATTGCAGGATGACACTGTCCCGATACGACAACAGAGTGAAGATCCTCTGGTACTTGTGGGGATTTCTAAACAGGTCTTCGGCGTTCGCCGTCAGCATGCAGGCGCAGTGTGTCATCACGTAGGTTGCCAACCACACAAAAGTGATGGAATTTTTTTTTTCTCGCGTTCACAGCTTGCAACGAATTTACCGTAAGCCCTGTTATTCCCAGGCTCATGACGAGAACAACAGATGCGTACAGAGTACCAGCAGTGGTCCTGCGTAGTTCACACCTCTCAGTCTCCACTGTGAATGGTGACAGCCCGAAAAACCTGCAGATGGTGTGGTATGGTGTTGCAGATCGTAAGAGGTCTCTTCTGTTCGCCATTTCAACATCGTCTAGCGCTCCGATATACCTTCGTTACCTGTGAAGAAAAAGTTCCCCAATTATAGTAGGCCAGCTGCTTGCATTACACACAGAATTAATCTAAAATTCTCGAATCACTCATAAATTGTTGAGTATGATGTGTAGGTAAATTTTGGTTGTTTCGTCGTATGTCCATTTAAAAAAATTAAGAAAACAGACCTTGCTGTAATACGTCTGTTAAATACTACAAGCATTATTATTTCTTCATAAAAATCACGTATCGAGCACATTGCAAAGTTTATTGTTTTCAGTGTCTTTAAGGAGTCTAGGTTACATTAGAGACAGAACCTGAAACATTTAAACATTCTGGGTGAAGTAGCTAAATAAATGAAAGTAAATCAAACAGTAATGAAAGAAAGTTAAGACCAAATATTTGATCATAATGCGGAAAGCTACAGACGGCGCACTAAATTCCTTAGAGATCGAAGCGATGGCTTCCACTTGAAGGAGTAGTGTCAGCAGTCGTCAAGATAAGCCAAGAAAACGTAAATCTTCTGGTACATTGGAAATTCATATAACATTTCTCCCATATACGAGTTTAGCAACTCAGCTTTCATCCGAAACTTTTTGCCACTGTGTTATGACAGCGAACAGAGATTTTTTGTTATCACGTTTTCGTGTTAGCGTAATTTCGTCTTTTATTTTATTTACATGTACGTATAAGTTGTCAACATAAACCTTATGGACTGAAGTGGGATCGTAACCATCGTTTTCTGCTTTTTTTGCTACTTAAGTTAGATCTAATTCTTTTATTTTATTATGCTGCTTATCCCCCCCATGAACCATGGACCTTGCCGTTGCTGGGGAGGCTTGCGTGCCTCAATGATACAGATAGCCGTACCGTAGGTGCAACTACAACGGAGGGGTATATGTTGAGAGGCCAGACAAACGTGTGGTTCCCGAAGAGGGACAGCAGCCTTTTCAGTAGTTGCAGGAGCAACAAACAGTCTGGATGATTGACTGACCTGGCCTTGTAACACTAACCAAATCGGCCTTGCTGTGCTGGTACTGCGAACGGCTGAAAGCAAGGGGAAACTACAGCCGTAATTTTTCCCGAGGGCATGCAGCTTTACCGTTTGATTAAGTGATGATGGCGTCCTCTTGGGTAAAATATTCCGGAGGTAAAATAGTCCCCCATTCGGATCTCCGGGCGGGGACTACTCAAGAGGACGTCGTTGTCAGGAGAAAGAAAACTGGCGTTCTACGGATCGGAGCGTGGAATGTCAGATCCCTTAATCGAGCAGGTATACTAGAAAATTTAAAAAGGGAAATGGATAGGTTAAAGTTAGATATAGTGGGAATTAGTGACGTTCGGTGGCAGGAGGAACAAGACTTTTGGTCAGGTGAATACAGGGTTATAAATACAAAATCAAATAGGGGAAATGCAGGAGCAGGTTTAATAATGAATAAAAAAATAGGAATGCGGGTAAGCTACTATAAACAGCATAGTGAACGCATTATTGTGGCCAAGATAGACACAAAGCCCATGCTTACTACAGTAGTACAAGTTTATATGCCAACTAGCTCTGCAGATGATGAAGAAATTGATGAAATGTATGACGAGATAAAAGAAATTATTCAGGTAGTGAAGGGAGACGAAAATTTAATAGTCATGGGTGACTGGAATTCGGTAGTAGGAAAAGGAAGAGAAGGAAACGTAGTAGGTGAATATGGATTGGGGCTAAGAAATGCAAGAGGAAGCCGCCTGGTAGAATTTTGCACAGAGCATAACTTAGTCTTAGCTAAGACTTGGTTCAAGAATCATGAAAGAAGGTTGTATACATGGAAGAACCCTGGAGATACTAGAAGGTTTCAAATTATATAATGGTAAGACAGAGATTTAGGAACCAGATTTTAAATTAAGACATTTCCAGGGCAGATGTGGACTCTGACCACAATCTATTGGTTATGAACTGTAGATTAAAACTGAAGAATCTGCAAAAATGTGGGAATTTAAGGTCATGGGACCTGGATAAACTGACTAAACCAGAGGTTGTACAGAGCTTAAGGGAGAGCATAAGAGAACAATTGACAGGAATGGGGGAAAGTGATACAGTAGAAGATGAATGGGTAGCACTGAGGGATGAAGTAGTGAAGGAAGCAGAGGATCAAGTAGGTAAAAAGACGAGGGCTAGTAGAAATCCTTGGGTAAGAGAAGAGACACTGAATTTAATTGATGAAAGGAGAATAAACAAAAATGAACTAAGTGAAACAGGCAAAAAGGAATACAAACGTCTCAAAAATGAGATCGACAAGAAGCGCAAAATGGCTAAGCAGGGATGGCTAGAGCACAAATGTAAGGATGTAGTAGCTTATCTCACGAGGGGTAAGATAGATACTACCTACAGGAAAATTAAAAAGACCTTTGGAGAAAAGAGAACCACTTGCATGAATATCAAGAGCTCGGATGGAAACCCAGTTCTAAGCAAAGAAGGGAAAGCAGAAAGGTGGAAAGAGTATATAGAGGGTCTATACAGGGGCTATGTTCTTGAGGACAATATTATGGAAATGGAAGAGGATGTAGATGAAGATGAAATGGGAGATATGATACTGCGTGAAGAGTTTGACAGAGCACTGAAAGACCTATGTCGAAACACGGCCCTGGGAGTAGACAACATTCCATTACAACTACTGACAGCCTTGGGAGAGCCAGTCCTGACAAAACTCTACCATCTGGTGAGCAAGATGTATGATGTGGTGTCACCGCCAGACACCACACTTGCTAGGTGGTAGCCTTCAAATCGGCCGCGGTCCGTTAGTATACGTCGGACCCGCGTGTCGCCTCTATCAGTGATTGCAGACCGAGCGCCGCCACACGGCAGGTCTAGTCTAGAGAGACTCCCTAGCACTCGAGCCAGTTGTACAGCCGACTTTGCTAGCTATGGTTCACTGCCTACACACGCTCTCAATTGCAGAGACGACAGTTTAGCATAGCCTTCAGTTACGTCATTTGCTACGACCCAGCTAAGCGCCATATTCAGTTACTATTGATATTGATATCGTGAATCACGTACCGTCAAGAGTGACGTTCATCATTAATGGATTAAAGTTAAGTATCAAACTAATTCCGCCCGCTTTCTGAATTCTAATTCCTTGTCATGTTCCAGACCTCACGTCAGTATAGTCCTTCCCTCCTCACGCCAGCCTGCGTAAGCTGAAACGCGTGCATTTCGGCCTCCTCTAGTAACACGGTGTTGGCTCTTCTGCCAACACAACACATGAGACAGGCGAAATTCCATCAGACGTCAAGAATCATATAATAATTCCAATCCCAAAGAAAGGAGGTGTTGACAGATGTGAAAATTACCGAACTATCAGTTTAATAAGTCACAGCTGCAAAATACTAACGTGAATTCTTTACAGACGAATGGAAAGACTGGTATGGGCCGACCTCGGGGAAGATCAGTTTGGATTCCGTAGAAATGTTGGAACACGTGGAGCAATACTGACCCTACGACTTATCTTAGAAGAAAGATTAAGGAAAGGCAAACCTACGTTTCTAACATTTGTAGACTTAGAGAAAGCTTTTGACAATGTTGACTGGAATACTCTTTCAAGTTCTGGAGGTGGCAGGGGTTAAATACAGGGAGGGAAAGGCTATTTACAATTTGTACAGAAACCAGATGACAGTTATAAGAGTCGAGGGGCACGAAAGGGAAGCAGTGGTTGGGAAGGGAGTGAGACAGGGTTGCAGCCTCTCCCCGATGCTATTCAATCTGTATATTGAGCAAGCAGTAAAGGAAACAAAAGAAAAATTCGGAGTAGGTATTAAAATCCATGGAGAAGAAATAAAACTTTGAGGTTCGCCGGTGCCATTGTAATTCTATCAGAAACAGCAAAGGACTTGGAAGAGCAGTTGAACGGAATGGACAGTGTCTTGAAAGGCGGGTATAAGATGAACATCAACAAAAGCAACACGAGGATAATATAATGTAGTCGAATTAAATCGGGTGACGCTGTGGGATTAGATTAGGAAATGAGACACTTAAAGTAGTAAAGGAGTTTTGCTATTTGGGGAGCAAAATAACTGGTGATGGTCGCAGTAGAGAGGATATAAAATGTAGACTGGCAATGGCAAGGAAGGCGTTTCTGAAGAAGAGAAATTTGTTAACATCGAGTATAGATTTAAGTGTCAGGAAGTCGTTTCTGAAAGTATTTGTATGGAGTGTAGCCATGTATGGAAGTGAAACATTGACGATAAATAGTTTGGACAAGAAGCGAATAGAAGCTTTGCAAATGTGGTGCTACAGAAGAATGCTGAAGATTAGATGGGTAGATCACATAACTAATGAGGAGGTATTGAATAGAATTGGGGAGAAGAGGAGTTTGTGGCACAACTTGACTAGAAGAAGGGATCGGTTGGTAGGACATGTTCTGAGGCATCAAGGGATCACAAATTTAGCGTTGGAGGGCAGCGTGGAGGGTAAAAATCGTAGAGGGAGACCAAGAGATGAATACACTAAGCAGATTCAGAAGGATGTAGGCTGCAGTAGGTACTGGGAGATGAAGAAGTTTGCACAGGATAGAGTAGCATGGAGAGCTGCATCAAACCAGTCTCAGGAAGACTACAACAACAATATGGTGCTTATGATCGATTATAAATATGTTTGCTATTAAAATAATGATCCAACAATGACAAATGGGAAAAATAGCTTGCTACTCACCACACATAGCAGGCATTGAGTTGCAGACCGACATAATGAAAAAAGAGCCTAAATACTGAGCTTTAAGACGAAGTCCTTCTTCAGAAACCGAAAACACACACATATTTAGACAAGGACAATTCACACAGACATGGTCACTGCCTGTGAGTACCGGAGCCCGACTCATGCCAAACCAGGCTCCGTCGCCCAGAGGCAGTCGCCACGGCTGTGTGAGTTGTTCTTGTGTGAATGTGTGTGTGTTTTCTATTCCAGAAGAAGAATTTTGTGCTAAAATTCAACATTTTAGCAGTGTTTTTGAGTGAGCATCTTCTTCATGTTGTGAGTAGCAATATAGATGACACGGTGGTAGCTGAAGCACGGCCAGAGCTTACGGTGACAGGGGACTGGCGGCGCTTACCAGTCCCCAGCTCAGGAACCCCGGGGTCGCCAAGCCCGTACTCACCAAACAAATGCCCTTGAGATCGTCGACATTCGGCAGGTGCTGGTATATCTACTTCTTACGCGAGGCATGTCTTTGTCATCTCAGAAACAAATAACGTGGAAATACCATTTGTGAATGAGAGACACCGTGCTTGTCCAGTTTATTCAATATGCAGGTGGCGTTATTTCTATCCACGTCGTGCGTCAGCGCTGATATTCAAACCGTCTGCAAGTAAAAGCATATAGTGCACTTCAGCTAATTTGCCGTTTACTGCATGTCATCTTCAAGGTCAAAGTCCCGCATCTTTAATGACCGTTGGTTTAGATGTGATTCTTCTGTACTAAATTACGAACTACTCGAGTGGCAGCATTCGTCATTGAGTACTATTACTTTTGAAAGCACTAACCTGTTTCCCGAGAGCACGGAATCCACTTACCTTGGCAGCTACGGCTGAGAGTTCCTACTGCGCCATCCTCGGCATTTGTGGTCGCTGAAATAACATCTGGCAGGTGACAGATATGTACACTGCGTCTGTGTGAAGCGACGCAGAATGTTTGGGCTGTCTCTCAGCTGTAATGAACGAGAAACACATTGATTAAAACA
Organism: Schistocerca nitens; assembly: GCF_023898315.1. Classification (NCBI taxonomy): domain Eukaryota; kingdom Metazoa; phylum Arthropoda; class Insecta; order Orthoptera; family Acrididae; genus Schistocerca; species Schistocerca nitens. The sequence goes on along the minus strand of NC_064617.1, from coordinate 40,776,937 downwards.
TGAAAAATGAATGGTCTGAAATTGATGTAGCGTAGGAAGGAAGTTATATTTTAAGCAAGTAATATTTTTTAAGGTGGCTGTCATTTTAATAGCTACTGCAGGAGCAGTCGAATCAATACAGAACACCAATAGCCACATTTCTCTCTGTTCCATAATTTGTTTGTCTACTACAACATTTCTTATTTTCTCAAGCCCTTTGGTGACACTGTTATATTTTATCGTGCTTCATACAATCGGAATTAATTACCCAACCATTATGTAGCACCATGTAGGCTCATATTCATCTGAAGAGAGAAACACAGTCGGGCAGGGATCTATGAAGTAAGAAGTTAGTACCTTGAATGGATGAAGTCAGAACCTCTTGACTGACCATTGTTACGACAGTTTTTAATTATTATTTATTTTTTAACTATATTTGGTCAGTTAGTTTAGCTCTAAGATACCACATCCATTACATGTGAAAATTCTCATGTAACACGTAATATACACTGAAGCGCCAAAGACAATGGTATAGGCATGCGTACTCAAATACAGAGATATGTAAACAGGGAGAATACGGCGCTGCGGTATAAGACAACAAGTATTTCGCGCATTTGCTACAGAAACAGACCAAACAAATGAAATGAATCAAACCCAAGGATATTTTCACAGTGACGTGAAAGTGGAATTGTAAATTTCCTTGTTTTGGTGTGAGATTGGAATGTGGCAGGTAAACAACGCGTACCAAGTAGCGGAATGTCCTGACCGTTACCCGCCGTAAGTCGCGTGCAAGATTTTGTGAACTGTGCCGCGCCCAGCTGTTCATAAGTGGCACGATTAAGCAACGAAACGGAAGTGTCAGTGCCTAACTGAAGTCGCACAAAGCGTCTGACACTGACTAAGTTCAGAAACAGTTTATCTGACTGTCGTTGCACAGAATTTGGGTAGGGTGAAGGCACATCCTGTATTTAATCATTACTAGTACCGGTAGCCGCATAGAAAAAAACTAGATTCATTGAATGTGAAGGTGCTTCACACTTACGAGAGCGAACGTGTGTAGAGTTCTTTTCTGATGCAAGCATACAGACTGCACATGAGCTGGCATTCCAGAGGCAAAGCAGGTGACGTTCCACGAGGGTAAATTTTGTCTTCACATGATTTTGTGGTGTCACCGCCAAACACCACACTTGCTAGGTGGTAGCCTTTAAATTGGCCGCGGTCCGTTAGTATACGTCGGACCCGCGTGTCGCCGCTATCAGTGATTGCAGACCGAGCGCCGCCACACGGCAGGTCTAGTCTAAAGAGACTCCCTAGCACTCGCCCCAGTTGTACAGCTGACCTTCCTAGCGATGGTTCACTGTCTACATACGCTCTCATTTGCCGAGACGACAGTTTTAGCATAGCCTTCAGCTACGTCATTTGCTACGACCTAGCAAGGCGCCATATTGAGTTACTAATTGATAATATTGTGAATCATGTACCGTCAAGAGCGACGTTCATCATTAATGGATTAAAGTTAAGTACCAAACTAGCTACGTCCGCTTTCTGAATTCTAATTCCTTGTCATGTTCCAGACCTCACGTCAGTATAGTTCTTCCCTCCTCATACCAGCCTGCGTGAGCTAAAACGCGTGCATTTCGGCCTCCTGTAGTAACACGGTGTAGGCTCTTCTGCCAACACAACAGATTTCACAGCAGAAACATACGTTAACGCTTGTTTACTCTATCCATGACGCGGTGGCTAGTTTGTGTGTGTTGGTCGGTGGCAAGACCGTATCTGTTTGTCACTTTGTGTTACACTGCAAATGGGAGCTACCTCACAGTTTTCCACGGCACTGTCGCATGAGTCCTGATGTTCAATAACTTGTAACACTTGTTTCAAAGTAGGATGTGGCACATTGTACATAACTGCATTACTAATCATTGTGTCACTACAGTGCCGTCCACAGCTACATTGCAAACGACACTGCCGTGTCAAAGACTGAAGTTCAGTGATCTATTGATGGTATGTCTGTTCTGACCTTCCCCACAATCGAAATAACTTGTAACGAGCTGCAGCCACCCGCACCTGATCCTCGTATTACTTAGTGAGGGCAGAAATTAATTCTTCAAAAACCAGCAACTCTAGCCTACTAGTCGAGAATAGCTTCAAATGGTTCAAATGGCTCTGAGCACTATGGGACTTAACATCTATGGTCATCAGTCCCCTAGAACTTAGAACTACTTAAACCTAACTAACCTAAGGACATCACACAACACCCAGCCATCACGAGGCAGAGAAAATCCCTGACCCCGCCGGGAATCGAACCCGGGAACCCGGGCGTGGGAAGCGAGACGAGAATAGCTTCTGATGGAGTTGGTAAACACCTATACCACCCATTGACGTGAAACGAGAAAGTTTAACAGTACACTGCACTTGACGTGTAGCACATTGAACGTCGAAGTGAACGTAGTGCTCGTTCCATTCCTCTTGTTGTTCACTGAGAGTTCGGGACGGTGGAATAGCACGGAGGCTGTGTCGCGGATGTGGCTGGCTGTTGTGGCGAAGTTGATACAGTACCTGCTTGTGTATTGAGGTATAAAACATACTTATTTAGCTCGTAAATTTTGATTCGCTAACACAAAAACCCTCCGTCTCCTCACATAGGGTGGGGTTTGAGAGCAAGCAATTTGTTATTTATCATTAACCATTTTCCACACAAAAATTAGAACATGAATTTTCTTGAATTAGAGCGCCAACTACCAAGAATCAAAACAATTAATTAAGACAAAATGTAGGTAGTTTTTTATGTAGGATCTGATTCTGCAATAAAAAGGGGGTTCCCATTTCAAATTTTGAATTTGCCTCCCGTCCCAACCCCAGGGGGCTGGGGTGGTAGGCTGATTTTAGCACCAACAGATGTCCCCCTCGAAAATAATCATCTTTGGATTCTACACATTCTTTCGTGTGAAGCGTATTTTTCGAGTTAATCTGGTTTGCCAACTTAAAATTTACACCCTGTATATACAAATAACTGATCTTCTTGAAATTTTTTATGAGTCCTTGCATGGAATGGAAAGTTGAGCGCTGCCAGCCCACCGTTGTTCTTGAAGACAGCTGGGCCTATGATGTGGGGTTCGATTTCATATGACAGCAGGACCACTCTCCTGGTTACCCACGCACACTGACTGCGAAATTCTACTCCAGTCTGTTGATTCGACCTGTTGTGCTGTCATTCATGAATGGCATTCCAGGGGTGATTTTCAACAAGATAACGCTCGCCTGCATACCGCTGTTGAAACCAAACATGCTGTACAGAGTGCCGACATGTTGCTTGGCATGCTTGACTACCCGATTTGTCTCCACTTGAGCTGATATCGAACATCATCAGACGAGATATATTCCCGAAATTTCATTACTCTACGTAAATTATTTTTTGGTGTTTGGTTTTTTCCGTCAGTGTATTTCAAAATTGTGAAATAAATATTTGTGTTTTTAATGAAATATTCTACGAGATTCCATAGCTTCTATTATAGGGACCATTGTGAGACACAAAGATCTCTCTCAAAAGTATGCTGTGAGAAATTAACGAAATTTGTATTTACTTTTGTGCGTGTGTGTGTTAAAAGATAGTTTGAAGTTCTAGACCCTACTTTTAAACATTAGTACTTCTTTAAAAAGTATGATGTTAATATATGTCAACAACAATTAGACCGTACTTAAACATTAGTACTTCTTTAAAAAGTATGATGTTAATATATGTCAACAACAATTAAAACTTTTGTTTTTTCTTAGTTTTTAAGGTGCACATAAAGTACCCCCGCCTCCTTGAGAAACGTTAGTAATGCGAGGATTATTATTATAGGTGTTTGAAAATTATGTCTTTATTGTCAATACACTGAGTTATTCGAATTTTGATCTTACGTTTGAATCTGGCTGGCATAGAGATGGATGTGCGGGCTACTGCTGAGAGTATATTGTCCGTCCAGTGTGCAAGAGTCCTTGGACGATCGCTGTACGGAGTGGATTCTGGAAATCCCCTAAGAAACGTCACAAGGGTATAATTCGATGAGGCAACTGTCACGGTAGATCAGATGAGGCACCCGGAGGACTTCCCTGCAAAACACGCAAATCAGTTCGCACTGTATGCGCCGTCGTCCAAGCTACATGCAACTAAGCAACCACAATATTAATTTGTCCAAGAAGAGGCAAGAAACAGTCCTCAGTCATGCTGAATACTCTCCGAGAATTCACATTTAGTGTATTCTCAACACTGCACACCAAAGTGCTACACGTAATGGATGCGTAAGAGCTGTCTGGTCCTCTCGTGAAGTTGTCCGGGTTTGTTAGCCCACTAGCACAGCGTGTCTTGTTTATTAGCGCACTCAGATAAATGAAAGTGTGCCTCGTCACTAAAGAACAACAGCGCAGTGTGTGGCAACTGTTCAAACAACTCTCCACATGCACTTTTTCGCAGCAATAAAATCGCATTTTGCACCACACCCAGTTTATATGGGTTAAAATTGAAGGCGTGGTGAGAAAATCGTCTCACAGAATGATAGTAAAGTGTAAGGACAGCGGTGTGTGTGCCTGCCGAGCGACGACGACATAAATAGCTTCTACGTTTTGCAGCAATCAGAACGTAAAATGGAAATGTTCAAAAACAGAATAGTAACTAAGCTTACAATAACATGTATTATTTTTGAAAATCAGCGTAATAATGAAGTTAATGACCCGCATTGGGCGTAATTACCAAGGCATGTACAGTGCTTGGGCTAGGTAACACCTGGTCCTACACTGATTCAAAATAAAATATAATCAGTTTGATCATAAACATCAATATTCAGCAGCTCCATCGTAATCGAATATCCAGCATTCACATCTATGATGCACTACTCACTTCTGATCAAAAGGTTGTTACGTTAAACACCGCAGTATCAGGTTCATTGTATTTATACGAAAGCTGCACACTGCCTGTTTATGCTTGGCACGTTGCTCGCTCTCTCTTTCTTGTCTTCGTCAATTCCCACACTTTATGATGGAATAATTAACGTACTTTGATGCCATTCCGTAAGATGTTATACATTTCAGTTGTCCGGAAAGATGGACACAGCCCAAATTAATATATGGCAATAAAAGAATATGAAGTTTGAATTAATATACAATTAGTTATTTTTATTTAACTTCCTGGCTTGGTTTTAAGGACATATCACAGTGGATAAAGAAACATACAAGAATACTGAGTCCTTTTAATAAGTCACCACGCGAGTGATGGGGTATTAACTGCACCACGCATATCGTTAGCGCCGTCGTGTTGTAGGCGAACCATTTCTACTGTGGTTCATTTGCTTGGAACTGTCCTGATCACATTCCTTTGGCAGGATTTTCTTCTCTAAAGTCAGTTCATTAAGTCAGGACCACTAAGTTCACTTCAGGTCTATCTTTTCATTCACCAACCAAACCACTGAGGAGGTAAAACAAACGTTCTTCACATCATGTTTCCACACACCCATGTCTCCAGTACACGCCAAAACTTCGCAAGTATCTTTCTTGATATATGTGGTACCATGACTCACAACCTTAACTGTGTTGCGTGAGATTCTGTTTCAGCACCTTATATAAATTCAAACATATTTCAAATGATCCTCTCTTTCTTTTTTTTTTTACGAAGAACGGTTTACGGTGCAAAAGCACATATTTACATAGGTTCAGTAACGATTACAATGCATTCCAACGAAATAATATAAAAGAAATACGTTTATATAAATTTCTTTGGGTCCTGTTTTAATCGAGTTACGATATAAAATAACAGTAGTTCCATCCAGTAGATTTAGGCGATAGCTACAGTGTTACTCAAAACTCTCGTAGCCACATAAATTACAGGTAGTGGCAGAAAACGGGCAGTTTTAATTAGTCTCTAAAAGCCGAACGGTATTATTGGTCACACTGAATGTCTGCCATTTGTTTCGGATAGTTCCGCTATTTGCCGAGATGGAGTGCTGGAGTGGGCCTGAAATTGCTGTGGCTGTGGATGCCTTTCGCAGGATCGTTGAGCGCCTTGCTGCTGCTAGACAGGAATACCGTCGTCAGTTCGACCTTAGACGGAATGATCCTGTACCACGTTATAGGTGAAAAATTATGAAGCAACGGGAAGTGCCCTTAAGCTGAAATCGCCTGGAAGAATTAGAAGTTGTCAGTCACAGGAACGGATAGAGGAAGCGCAAAATGTTGTCACCGAGCGAGGTGGCGCAGTGGTTAGCACACTGTACTAGCATTCGGCCATCCTGATTTAGATTTTCTGTGATTTCCCTAAATCGCTTCAGACAAATGCCGGTATGGTTCCTTTGAACGGTCACGGCTCACTTCCTTCCCCATCCTTCCCTAATCCGACAGGACCGACGACCTTCCTTTGAAAGGTTACGGCCGACTTCCCTCCCCATCCTTCCCTAACCCGATGGGACCAATGACCTTGCTGTTTGGTCCACTCCCCAACCAACCAAGTAACAGTCCAATGCGTTCTGTGAGACAGATTGTGGTTCTAGTGAGATTGTTCAACCGTAGTGTGCACAGAATTTTACGGAACAATTTGACGTTACAAATATACAAGATAGAGGTTGTGCATCAGTTAAACGAAAATGGTTACGAAAAGCAAATACATATGTCTGTTGAACTGTTTACTAAAAGTAGGGACAACAAAGTTCTTAAATTTGCTATGGCTGAATTACAACGCACATTCTTATCGCAGCGGTTGTGTCACCAAACAAAACTGTCGTTACTGGTGCGACGATAGTCCTCAGTAAATTCATCAACGCCCCTCACACAGCCAGAAAGTCACAGCAAGGGGCGCCGCCTCCTCAGTGGACATAATCGACGCTTTCTTTTTTGAGGATGTACATTTACGTGCAGTGCGCAGAGGGTTTGTTAACCACATCGTTTCAAGGAATGGGGATATTTCGTTGCCTTAAAGGCCTCCACACTTATTGATCTGTAACTATTTATTTTGTGGGTCCCTTAAACAAAGGATGCGTGCTAGAAGCCTACACACGATTGCGGTACTGAAAGACACCATTCAGGCGGAAATCAGAAACATTCCTATAAATATGCTCGTTCGTGCCGTAAACGATTTGCATCACAGATGGTCCGTCATTGTAACAATGTTGGCCATCTAGGAGATATCATTTCCAAAACAAGAACTGTGCGTGAAATGGCAATACTCAAGGGTTTCGTTGCTGTGTATGAAAATTTTTTACAGTATATATGTCGGCCTGTTTCGGCACATCGAAATCGGTCCGTACTTCTGCTACAGTTTTCTCCCGAATAGGCTCACAACCATTACAAAGCGTATTTAGGCGTGTAGTAACCCGTTACTTCCACTCCTCTTCTTTGCACATTTATAGTTCCTCTGCGAGTTTCGATCCACGATACAACTGACTGCCGGCCAGCAACAGGACGTGGGTTCCCACTATAACTTCCTTTCTATGTCAGGGCTGCCCCCTCCCTCCTGCTTCTCCATTTCTCCCCACCACTTCAGCTCCTGATGTCAGAGCTCTACCCACCCACAAAATCTTTCCTTCATTTCCGTGTTCCCACTATCCACCCTACCACCTTCATTTTCAGTATCATCCAACGGCTTATACACTAACTCGCGCACTCTAACCCACTACAGAACAGCCAAAGCTTAATCTTCCCACAACTTTTTTAACCTGCGCCGGTCCTTCATCTTTTTAAACGGTAGTACGTTGCTCCTTTTTAATCAACATCACCATTTTTTCAACTAATTTAAAATAACTATTTTGTCTTTTTATTCTTGTCTGTTGAACTGTTTATTTCTGTTTTTATTTGAAAGGAAGAAAACGACATTGTATTTTGTAAGTATCATCGAATAATCAGCATTTTATAATCTTTAAAAACATTTTTAAATTCTGCACCCATAAACCTTGCTGTAATGTCCGTACTTACATTTTGTAAAGGCATTTGGCTCAAGAGCGATATATTGTAGCGCAGGAAGACCACCTCCAGCACATATGGGGCGGGAACGACGAAATAACAATAAACAAAAAATCAAAAGTTGGGTCGAAAATTCTGAAGTGCATACGCGATGTACGCTGCTCTGCCATGATCCGTCAGCCGTTAGAAAAGCGAGCCTCTACGACAACGGCGCGTTGCTCCTTCGGCGAATGCAATGTTCCTACTGGTAAACAAACTTTCCGAACAACTGCTTCGAATGAGACCATTCCCATCCTCTGCCTACCATGGCTCGCTTCACCCCACGTCACCCCACCCTGAATAAAAGCAGTAACCTTCGTTGCCACATCCTTTGCGGAAGAAGAGGCACGATTGGAAAAAATCTACCTTCATCACGATAGCGCACCTGGACAAAGACGTGCTTTGGCAGTGGCAAAACAGACATTTGAACTATGAATAGTTGCAACTTCCATCCTGCCGTTTTGACGCCTTGACTTTTACCCGTTCCTACGTATAAAAAAATCTGTGAATGAATTCTTTTTAGAATTAAATGGGATGCACACACAGAATCAGTCTTCGAAGATCAAAGCTACCAACTGAAAGGTAATGGACAATGTAAAATGTCTTGAAAAGAGCATTTACTAACAAGTTTCTTGCTTTAATTATACACTCTAATACAAAAAAAGACGACTGTGAAGGAATTATCTAAATGGAACGTAAATACAGTAGTAGACGTGCTGTACATGTAGAGACAAATAAACGTTCTCCCTTTCAGAAAAATTGAGCATATCAGTAACCCGTTGGTCCACCTGTGGTCCTTATGCAAGCACTTATTCTACTTGGCGTTGACTGACAGAGTACTTGGATGTCATCCTGATGGATATTGTGCCAGATGCTGTACAAATGGCTCGGTGGGTAACCAGAATCACCAGATGGTTAGAGTGTCCTGCCCACAACGCCCCAGACGTTCTCAATTGGGGAGAGATCCTGAGGCCTTGTTGGCGAAGACAGAATTTGACAAGCACGAAGACAAGCTGTAGAAACTCTCGGCTTGTTCAGCGGGCATTATCTTGCTGAAATGTGAGGCCACGATGGCTTGCCATGAAGGGCAACAAAACAGAGTGTAGGATGTCGTCGACCAACCGCTATGCTGTAAGGGTGCCATAAATTAGAGACTAAGCGGTCCCGTTATTAAAGAAATGACACTCGAGACCATCACTCCTGCTTGTCGGACCAAATGGCGAGCTACACTCAGGTTGGTACTCCACTGCTGTCATGTGAGTCTCCAGACACGTCTTCTGCCTGAAATGGCATTGATTGGTGAAGAATTGTCTTGAGTGAAAAGTCTCGGTGACCATCGAAGACCTCTCTGAAGACGATCTAGGCAGTTGTGGGGTACCAAACTGACTGTCTAAATGGATGAGTTAAACGCTCACACCTGTCACACAGAATCGTAAAGAAGGAGGGACAATCCACTACATGGTCTGTTAAGACATGTTTCGAAAGGAAGTAGAATTGTCAACATTCATGCTGGCGCGTAGGACGGTTTTGTATTGAATGTGTACATGAGGTTAAGACAACGGCCAGACGACAGGGGCTTATCACAGCGACATACATTCCTCAACTTATGAAAAGTGGTTCAGGGAGAAATTGATACCTAATCTACTTCCTCATACTGTCCTTGTTAGATATAACGCCCCTTATCGCAGTAAGTATCTGTCTCGTGCTACAATATCAAAGTCCACGAGGAGTGAAATGACGTCTTGGTTAACAGAAAAGGAAATTTCTTTAAAAAAGAACGTATTGGGGCCCTAGTTGTATTTATTGATAAAATGAACAAACCAGGGTACATCACTTATAAAACAGACGATATTTCAACCGAACATGGTCATACTGACGTACGAATTCCTCCATACCACCCCTAATTGTATCCTACAGCGCAGATATGGGTAAGAGTCAAGGACGGTGTTTGTGAACGTAATATGCCTTTCTGAATGGACACGTTATTAACAAATTGATGACCAAATTGCTCCCATAGCAGAAGGAGACTGGAAGAGATGCTGAGAGCACGCAAATAAAATTAGAGAGCAGATCATTTCAAGTTTAAACCTTGCTGGACCAAGCGCTAGTGACGATCATAAATGTGGAAAGTCGAACAGATTCTAAGAATGATAGTCATAGTGATGCAAGCAGTACTGATTCCGCAATTGGAGATGAAAGTTAATCAGCTGACACTGCCAGTGGAAGTGAAACAGACGTGGCTACTGAAAATGAAGAAAAGAACAGTGCGGTGGAGCGTTTCCTAAATGTGTTTTGTGTGTTGAATCAGTGACACTGAAATATCCATAGCATTATGTCACTCGACGAACTTATTATTTATAATGTGGAATTGCGTCTCCAATTAGTCTAAGAATCTGTGGACGTGTTCTCACCACTGTAGCTACTACACATGACCAAATCGTACGTTTGCTGGCAATGCTTGTGAAACAAATCCACTTAACGCCTCCAGCCCCAGTGGTCGTCCGCCACACAGCGGTACCTCCTGCCCTCCCTTGCAGTGGAACTCCGGCGCACAGGAATGTCCTCTGTTTGCAGGAAGTGCGCACCGGTGTTCATGTGTGTACGCTATGTATTTATTGCCACGTTTATATTTTTTGTAGCCAGTAACTTACATGCTCGTCTGGTTGTAACGCAAGACTTATGTACCTGGATGATTTAGTGATGAAAAGGCCGTCCGAAACTAATCAACAAATAAATCTTCCCGTGCAGTTTAAAGTCGCCCCCTAAATGTTACTGCAATCAATAACTCTTTAATTGGATCCGCGTTCATACTCACCTCCCTACAACTAATTTTCTGTGTCCCACGCTGCAGACTTGTACGCCAGCTGCTGTCATTGTTACGTTCTGTGAACGCAGCTCTCGTCCGTTGCTGGGCAACGTTCTTCTGAACTGGTCTACCGAACTGTTCTCGCCGCATTTAGAAGAAGCTTCGCTGCTGTACATAGTGGTATTTTGGCAAGCTGGTGGACACCGGGTGTGTACTGACGAAGGTAAAGGACATACTTCTTCTATAAGTTATGTAAACTGTGTATCGTCCATTTTACGCTAAAACGTACGGATTATGGAAGGCTAATACGTACTTTCTTAGAAGTGAAAATAAAAGCTCAATTCGGTGTATAAACCTGTACATAATACAGAAAGCAAAAAATGACAAAATAATTGTTTGGTTGCACTAAAGAATGAAGATTTCCTGTCTTGACAGTTGGAAACAGTTCCCCATCAATTACTTTTTCGTCACCATGGTATTTCGTTATTAAACGAACTTGACTAAAACTCTGTTAGATTAGCTCCGCCTGCCTGTCGAGTCACATTTTTGTCTTTTGGTGGTTAACGTATCAGTCAGGCATAAAATGAAATCCCTCGAATAATGACATAATTGAAACAGATCGGTGCCGCGCGGAGTGGCCGCGCGGTTTGAGGCGTCCTGCCACGGGCTGCGCGGCCTCTCCTGCCGGAGGTTCGAGTCCTCCCTCGGGCATGCGTGTGTGTGTTGTTCTTAGCATAAGTTAGTTTAAGTAGTGTGTAAGTCTAGGGACAGATGATCTCACACACATTTGAATATTTGAAACAGATCGGTTAAACACGGCGCATAAGATTGGTCTAGTCTAACTGTATAGGTGTGACTACTTTTGTGTCTGTTTCTTGTCTGTGCCGTTTCAAACTGATTTATTATGGTCTACAGCTTTGCTTCCACCGTTTGCAGTAGATGGCAGTGGCGACAAACATTAGTGTGATGATAAGTCGTAACTGTCATAAAGTAATCTTAAGCACTTGTAAACATAACTCCGTCAAAATATTTGTCAATCTGTGATTGCATTATAAAATTATTCTCCAATGAATATGTCAAATTACGAGCCCACTTCTCGTCGTTTGCAGAAAGTTGCAATTTTCTGAATTAACATAAAGGAATCTGCGGCTGAGATTCATTAAATACTCGGCAAGATCTATGTTGAGGTATCTGTTAGTGAGAGAAATTGCACAGAATGATTTCAGCGCTTTAATAACGTTTGACGTCGAAGCCCGACATGGCGGTGGCAGAGAGAGGAGTTTCGAGGTGACTGAACCGACGGAAACAGTCACAGGGGCAAATATCGAAAGCACTTGACACCTTTGAGCCGAACACTGGAAGACAAATGTCTACAATACAGCGACAGAAACGAAACCGTGAGTTTTCAGCATGACTGTTCTCGACCTTCTGTCGAAAAACCCGTCGAAACGTACCTGGGAAGGTTGAAATGGGCAGTCCTGTCCCATTCACCTTATTCGCCGGACATTGCTCCCTCTGACAAGCACGTTTCTCGATCAGTGGCACAAGGCCTGGCTGACCAGCACTGCCGGCCTCATGAACAAGTGCAAAATTAGATCGATTCATGGATCTCCTCAAAGACGCCCAGTTCTTCCGCCGCGGGACTCGTATGTACCCGGAAGATTGGGGAAAGTAGTGATCCGCGGTGGCCAATACTTTGAATTTTTTCGGAAGTTTTTCACAATAAAGTCTCGACCTTCGAGAAGAAACAGCGCAAGCAAAGTTGTAGATCTAAGAAGTAACATTCAGATATCTACTTCTACATCTAACACCCTTTTTCTTTGTTATGGTCTGTACGTGCAAAATTATTATTATTATTCATTCTTTGTTTACTTTCTCAGACGTTAAGTCTGGTTAAAAATGGAAAGTGACGCGGACCTTGATCAAGCGTCACTTCCTTTTAACTGTATGGTATGTGTTATATTGCATTCAGGAACTTTCGGGTAATTGAACATGTATCAATAATTACAGATTTCTGTAGTTGTATATATAAGTTTGGATGTAGCTGTATTGCATTGATGTACTGGTGGATATTGTGTGGTATGACTCCTGTAGTTGATAGTATAATTGGTATAATGTCAACTTTATCCTGATGCCACATGTCCTTGACTTCATCAGCCAGTTGGATGTATTTTTCAATTTTTTCTCCTGTTTTCTTTTGTATATTTGTTGTATTGGGTATGGATATTTCGATTAGTTGTGTTAATTTCTTCTTTTTATTGGTGAGTATGATGTCAGGTTTGTTATGTGGTGTTGTTTTATCTGTTATAATGGTTCTGTTCCAGTATAATTTGTATTCATCGTTCTCCAGTACATTTTGTGGTGCATACTTGTATGTGGGAACATGTTGTTTTATAAGTTTATGTTGTAAGGCAAGCTGTTGATGTATTATTTTTGCTACATTGTCATGTCTTCTGGGGTATTCTGTATTTGCTAGTATTGTACATCCACTTGTGATGTGATCTACTGTCTCTATTTGTTGTTTGCAAAGTCTGCATTTATCTGTTGTGGTATTGGGATCTTTAATAATATGCTTGCTGTAACATCTGGTGTTTATTGTTTGATCCTGTATTGCAATCATGAATCCTTCCGTCTCACTGTATATATTGCCTTTTCTGAGCCATGTGTTGGATGCGTCTTGATCAATGTGTGGCTGTGTTAGATGATACGGGTGCTTGCCATGCAGTGTTTTCTTGTCTGTGCCGTTTAAAACTGATTTATTATGGTCCTCTTCGTCGTTCATAAACAATTCCATTAGGTCTACAGCTTTGCTTATTATTATTATTATTATTGCCGCATGTTCACTTAGTCGCCTACAAGACGCGGATTTTATAGTTTAATGTCATTAACTACTCAGTAGTAAAGGCGCAAACGATTTGGAAATGTGACGAAGTTTGAAATATTAAATATCTCGTTCAGATAAATTTTTGGTTACTGCCATATAATTTCGTGGGCAGCACATAGTTGACAGAGCTTGAAAGCTGTAAAATCTACTAACAGCAGTATACAGCCAAGGGATCGCTGAACTATGTACATCGGCACCTCGTGCCAAACAATTCGTTTGTAATGTTGAATACAGTTCAGAGCCAGCCCACACTAGTAAAAGGCTTGGCTGTGTTGCTATTCGTGCTAAACCGGTTGTTATGGCAACAGCTCTCAAGCCCGACCAGTTACGGACAGTTCATGAAATTATATGAATGTATCGCAAAATATATATGTTTAACGCGTTCAACATTATACTGAAAATTGCTACAAGGAGGAAACGTCGTGGTGTACAAAGCAAAAATAAAATGGATATAAAGAAACAACCAGTGGACGAAATAAATAGCTTTTAAGAAAATTACTATTGGCATGGAACCTGTTGCAACTAAAAGCTATTAAATAAGCTTCTAGCATAACTGCATTTTGGACTTTATTTTGATGTAACATAATGTCTATTACCTTATAGTTTTTCAGCGAGTGTAGAGTACTATCTATCTCGTATCGATCAATATCCAGTTGCTTGGTATATCTTTAGTACTATATTATTTTCCGAAACTATGATGCGACATTGCAGTCCATTTCATTTTATGTTTCAGTCGTGCTGAGCTTCAGTCCTACACGTTACCATTCTCTCATTTTTGTACGTATCTAAGTATTTTGTTTGTTATTGCAAGCCGGCCGAAGTGGCCGCGCGGTTCTGGCGCTGCAGTCTGGAACCGCGAGACCGCTACGGTCGCAGGTTCGAATCCTGCCTCGGGCATGGATGTGTGTGATGTCCTTAGGTTAGTTAGGTTTAACTAGTTCTAAGTTCTAGGGGACTAATGACCTCAGCAGTTGAGTCCCATAGTGCTCAGAGCCATTTGTTATTGCAACTGTGAAAGTCAACTGATGCTCTTGTGTACCTTTTGGTTTTCTCGCTGGTGTGGTATTGATTCCATCCCACTAATCTCCTAAGGAATGTCTTGTTGCACCACCATCTGTTGCTAAGTATGTACCTCTGGTGGAATGTAGTTGGTATTTAATTGAGGACACATCTGCTCGCGATTTTTCTTCCTATTCAGATGCATAGTGCTATCTATCGACAAAAATATCACTATGGAATCTGCTACGCTAGCATGTGTGATGCAGAGAAATGTCTGAAACGTTTTGCACGTATTGTGGCAGTTTGCTTCACAAATTTGAAGTAATAAATTCTAATAAAAGGAAAAAATAAGTTAAGTGCTAATCTGCAATTTGGCGTCTACAACTGACATATGTAGGAGAGAGGTGCCTTTATAGTACGAGGTCCCAATGCATACCACTACTACAGAATACTACCTCTAGCACTGTCCGACATTTTGTGATGTCGCAGTGAAATACGTGCTTCTTGGTGCCATATTATTGGCTGTGTGTGGAGGAACATATCGTCTGACGGCAGTGTTCATTTTGTTGTGGTTTTCATAGACCGTAACCGTTCTCTTGTGCACGTTCCGAGGAGAATTACCGTTAAACATAATGTTTTATTTTTGGTTAACGTACATGAAACAGCTTTAATTTACAGACATTCATGACTCTGTATTCGTTGTGGTTCGTTTGTAGGAAACTGGCAAAAGGAAAATATCGACGTTGCTTATAATCTACCGCTAGAAGCTTCGTATATTCCGCTGGTACAATTTATGAAACTTTTTCGTGTAATGAGCTTCAAAAATGTGTTCAGCACTATTAGTGCAACATAATGTTTAGAAATGACGTGGTGAATCTTATCATGCGTTCTTTATGCTAAGTTATTAATCGAATAATCATTGTGTATTATAGTACGGCAACAGATAGGCGTTATGGCAAGTGAGGCATAGAAGAATTGCATTTAGTTGTAACAGTATATTTAATTGGCAATCAAGGATTGAATGTATGTGAACGAATATAAAATGTTCCTAAGCTAACTATGGAGAGGCATGCTGAAAATGAAAAGAAAAATGATAACGAGGATACTGAAATGTTTTCCAGCGAAACTGAAAACGAATTGCAATGATACGTTCTTACATTTCAAGAGATAATGTTCGATTCACGCTTTTCGGACGTAAGACTTGCGTTAGACTTTGCACGACGAGTCGGTTTGCCCCAGAATTTCAGTGCAGAAGAAGCAATGGCAGACAAAAAGTGGGCTGAAGGTGTCATTTCAAGCAAAGGAGAATAAGATTGGAGCTACAGCTCGACCTGTGAAAAGGAAATATTTTCGAGACTCTGTGGGGAAACCCCCACAGAAAATCGTTCCTAAAATACAGGAATGGTGCAGTGAGTTTTTTAGAAACAGCGAATGGAAGAAGTGACCAGACGCATGAAGTAAAAAAATGTTGACTCTTGTGAAGTGGACAGGGATGGAGAAAGGAGGGAAGAAGTTGTGTCGTGATGGCAGCAAATGGTGTTGTAAGAACCAATACATGGGACATTTCCTTAATCTTAGACTAATAGGTATCTTTCAGGTCAGGGATATAGTTTATAAGGATGTTACAGTTTATGCACACACTTACACATATTAAGAAAGCAGATTCTTAAGTTGTATCATTTGCAGATGTTTAGAAAATTATATGTAGTGTGTTTAGTTTTCCAAGATTTTTAGTTCCTTAAATCAGATACCGAGAACAACGTCCCACAGTTGAGTATGGCATTGTTTAAATACCTTTATAAGTTGCTGTTTAGACAATAGTAAACAAAATCTCAAAAGTGATTAAATTTAGGCAACTCTTCCCTAGTCGTGTAGATTATTCTATGCAATAGTAAGGAAAAGATTGTCTTAATAGTTACGAAATAATTTCTCTCTCTCCTTTCTTAAATTTCATTGTTTTCGCCTTGGACGCCACTGTTTATTACAATTTCCCCGATTGTAATTTCGACCTTCGGTCTTTTTAAAGTGATTAAATGTGCCGTAAATACAGCAACTGTCACTAAAACAGATAAAATGGATTTAAGCCTACGTTCATTTCATTAACGTTGATTGTTGCTGTGTTGTCAGTACCTTTAACCACTATAAAATGACCGAAAGTGGAAATTACAATCGTGGAAATCATTGTAAATAGTACAGTGGATGCTGAATGTGATGCCATTAAACAAATTCTATGGTACTACCATCCCACAACAAATACAACTGTGAAATCTGTCGTTTATTTCGGTGCTATGGAAGTCAGGAGGAAATGCGAGACCGCAGAGCAGCTTACGACTTCTCAAAGATTACGTCCGGAAAACTTATTTGTTTTGTGTGAAACATATTAGCAGGTAACATGAAGCGGGCCAAAGAAATGTATATCTACATCTGCATAGTATTCCGCAACCCACCGTACGGTCAGTAGCGGAGGGTACTCTGTACCACTACTAATCATTTCCCTTCCTGTTCTACTCGCAAATAGAGCTAGGCAAAATCGATTATCTACACAATGACGAGCCAAAACGTTATGATGACCTGCTTAATAGCTTTTCTGTCCGTCTCGGAACGAAATACATAACCGATTCTGCGTATCAGGGAGCCGATAGTTTGTTGGCAGGTTCGTGCAAGTACGTCGCATTATGTGTCTACGCACAGGTCATGTTATTCTCGTAAATAACAGGTGACTGATTTACGTACGCGGTGATGGCGCCCGATAGCGACTCATACGGGTTCCATAGGATTTATATCAGGCGAATCTACTCGCAGAGACATCAACGTGAGTTCACTACAATGCTGCTCAAACCAACGTAGCACGGTTCTGGCTCCGAGTCACGGTCAGTCATACTGTTGAAAGCTGACGTCGTCGTCGGGGAAGACATCAAGCATGAAGGGCTGCAGGTTGGTCGCAGCTGGCAGCGTGTCTTCGGTTACTACCACAGGTCCTACGCAAGACCAGCAGAATGTCTCCCATAGCTTAATACTGCTCCCCTCGGCCTGCGTCCGTGGCGCACTGCACATTTCGAGCCGCCCTTCACCACGATGACGGCGTTTGTGGAGGTGACCACTGACCTAGTGTAGCAAAAATGTGATTCACCCGAAGAGACGACATGTTTCTGTTGATCGGCCATCGAATCCCGATGGCCCCGTGCTCACTGCAAGCGTAATCGACGACCCCGTTGGGTCAACATGTGAACACGTAGGGTTGGACTGCAGTGGAGATCCATGTTCATCAGTGTGCGATGCACGGTGTGCTCCGAAACGCCTGTGCGTGCATCAACACTGTGCTATTTCGGCGGAGATGCCACGGATCACCATCTATCCTACTTTACAGCACAATCCACCGAACCCCACATTCTTTGAAGAGTCACGGACGTCCAACCATTTAACACCTAGTGGTAGTTTCACTGTCCTACCTCTTTTTCCGTAGACGCTCACGACAGTCGCAAGTGAACAGTCAATCAGCATCGCAGTCTTCGAGATACACGTCCACAGGCTCTGCGTAATAATAAATTACCGTTTGTCAAAGTCGCTTATCTCAGCGGATTTCACCATTTGCAGCCCATATCTTGGCTAGGGAGGTCTCCCGTCCGTGTCTGCTCCGTTTACATACTTTTGTTTCCGCGTCACGTGCCCGGAACGACAACAGGCGGCGTCGTACGTAGCGGTGGCCAGTGGTCGTAACGTTCTGGCTGCTCACTGTACGCATCCGTACGAGCCCTACTCTTTCTGACCTGATCTTCATAGTCCTTACGCGAAATGTAAGTGGGAGGCTGTCAGTTTCAAATGCCGGTCCTCTAAGCTTCCCCAGAGGGTCCCTTGAGAAGGAAGTCGCCTTGCCTCCAGGAATTCGCATTTGATTAATTAAAATTTCTGGGCTGAATTGCCGTGGTCCATGTATAAATGTTCTTCTCCCTCCTGACGTTTCGTTTCCTACTGCGGGCAACATCTTCCGAGGTGAGTCGGCGACTGGCTGGTAGGCTCGCTCGCTCGCAGTAAAACACTGGCGACATATGTCAGGTGTAGAGTCAGTGTAGGCAGCGGAGTTGCTGTTCCTGCGCTGACCTGTGGTGTTGTCAGTGGGGCCTGTCTTGACGAGCTGTCCTCAGTGAGCGTCCCTGGCTATAGAGTCGCTCTTTGCATCTTCATCGGGACTGCGGGAGGGAACTACTCCGGCAGTAGGTCGGGCCAGCGTGTTGTCGGCCTGTGGTGGACCTGTTGGCCCAATCCACGAATTAGAAGTCTGCCAGAGTGTTCTGTGTTGTTGTAGAACACCCTGACGATTTACCGGAAGCGATCCCGCAGGAAAGGGATGCCTGCTTCCTCGTGGAGCAACCTCGTGGGGTAGCGAGGCGGCTTGTGGAGCACCAGTCGCAGCGCCCTATTCTGGAGGCGTCGGAGCGTCGCAATGTGCGTCGCTACTGCGTTACCCCACACCAGGGCCGCATATTCCGGAACCGGCCGTACCGAGGCCAGGTGCATGGAGAGGCCGTGGAGTGGAGGTAGTGCAGACGAGGAGTTGAGCAGCGGGTACAGCGCACGTAGTCTCCTCACTGCTTTGCCTCTGACGTCGCGGACGTGGGGCAGCCACGTCAGGTGCCCGTCCAGTGTGACACCGAGGTATTTGCCAGTCCGCAACCATGGGATGCCCCCCCCCCTTCCCGCGATTGTGGCCCGCGGCAGGTCCGCAGGTAGCCTCTTCCTGCTGAAGACGACAGCCTGGCTCTTCGCAACGTTGTACTTCAGGAGCCACTTCGTGGACCATACACCCAGGACGTCACATCCGTGCTGGAGGCGGCGGCGCATCTCGCCCGTGTTAGTGCTGCGGGTGAACAACGCAGTGTCGTCAGCATAAAGCGCTAACTCCACGCGTGCCACCCGCGGTGCGTCGGCGGAGTACAGGGAGTACAGCAGGGGGCCGAGAACCGACCACTGCGGCACTCCCGCTCGAATCTGCCGCTCGGTGGAGGTGCCTCCATCTGCGCGGACGTGCAATGTGCGGCCCGATAGATAGGAGCGCAATAGGACCACGTAAGACGTTGGTACCCCGTGTACAAAAAGTTTGTACACGAGGCCGTCGTGCCACGCGCAGTCGAAGGCCTCGGAGACGTCGAGAAGCACCGCCCCTAGGTACTCCCGCGTCTCCAGCGCTCGCATCGCCTGCTCCACGAGGCGCAACAGCTGCTGGGTGGTCGAGCGGCCGCTCCGGAACTTGTTCATAACTCCACGCAGTAGCCCGCTAGGAAAATATGCTACGCCACACAAGCTGTCTGACTGTACATACTTAATACTACCCGTGCGTAGTCGGCTGGGTCACTCGTGTGCGAAGGCAAATCGGAATCTCTTTGCCCCTGTTTTCTATTAGCCGAAGTAAGGTGCATACAGGTAATGACAAATACACATCCAAATCATTTCACATAGTCCCCACACCGATTCACACATTTTTCCCATTGCAACACTAAATTTGATGTGCCCCTGAAACAGAATTCGATTATGGAACCACCTTCGGACTGCTGTCTTGGTTCATTGTTACTTGTGAATCGCTGTCCTGCCAGT
Source organism: Schistocerca nitens (assembly GCF_023898315.1). Taxonomy (NCBI): domain Eukaryota; kingdom Metazoa; phylum Arthropoda; class Insecta; order Orthoptera; family Acrididae; genus Schistocerca; species Schistocerca nitens. The sequence goes on along the minus strand of NC_064617.1, from coordinate 40,756,715 downwards.
AACTTCTTCAGTGGTGCTAAAACGTGCAAATCAATAGGGGCGGGGTCTGGACTGTATGGTGGGTGGTCCGGAATGGCTGGAGCTTTTAGGCAGTTCTGATTGCCACCCCTCGGCCTTCGCCTGACGGGAGCTCTCGGATTTGACAGTGTGGAACAATAACTGTCGACATTGACGGTTGCACATTGTGGCGTGAAATCCAGCAGGAGCAGTCCACGGCTATCTCAAAAGGTCGTTAACATCACTTTCCCAACAGATGGCGTTGAACGGAATTTTTTTGTCACAGGCGAACCTGGATGTTTCCACAACATGCTCTGCTGCTAGAATTCCGGTGTCAAATACAGTATCCACGTTTTATCGCCAGTAATATGAGTGTCCAGGGAACTTTCACCCTCCTGGGAGTACCATTGCAGATGATTCAGTGAAGACATCATTCGTTTGCCTTCCATCATGTCGTCCAACTGCTTAGGCACCCACGGACATGGAACTCTGCGGTACCATAACGACCGTTGAACGATGTCGTAAGCACTCCCATACAATATGCCAAGCTCTCAGGAAATGGTCGTGATTTGCACGCACCGATCTGCTTTCAACATTGCATCCGCGCGAGATTATGGTCATCAGTCAGCAACAAACGCGGCCTCCACGATCGCTCATTGAGATGCAAGACCTCATGGCCTTTGTCGAACTAACAACACCACCACGTCCTCACAGTTCTCAAAGCGAGGCAGTTTTCCACACATGTGGGCTGCACGTCCCTGTAGATCTCGGAGGCTGTTCGTCCCTTGCTCCATAGAAAACAAATAAAGCTTCGTTGCTCCAACGCCACCGACGTATGAAACACAACCGCCAACTTTAAGAACTCATAGCAGCGCCGTGCGGCGGAGCTACCGAAAGATAAGGCCGGAACAAGCCAAGATGAGTCCAACGCCGGAAATGGATATGTTGACTTCGCATTTATAACCGTAATTTGGCTACAAAAATTAGGGGCTAGGACTTGCTGATTTGCTCTCATATATGTAGTGTGCCCCGTCGCATTTTTCAATCTGTATGTGAAGGATAATTTCGACAACCACTCTAGGGATTTTGATACGGTTCTCACTGATAGACAGACTGTTTTATTTACGAGGAAGGCTTCTGTCTAAAATTTATTAACGCTCTGACACAGTGGAAACTTCGTAGGTTGAGAGAAGAGTGAAAATAAAGGGACACATACTTCGACTTAAACTCAATAGTTTTCGAGAAAATGACATTCCAGCTTTCCACGCGACTTCATCAGTTAAGTAGCGCATCGTACAGTACTGGCCATTAAAATTGCTAGGCACGAAGATGAGGTGCTACAGACGCGACATTTAACCGACAGAAAGAAGACGCTGTGATATGCAAATGATTAGCTTTTCAGAGCATTCACACAAGGTTGGCTCCGGTGGCGACACCTAAAACGTGCTGACATGAGGGAAGTTTCCAACCGATTTCTCATACACATACAGCAGTTGACCGGCGTTGCCTGGTGAAACGTTGTTGTGATGCCTCGTGTAAGGAGGGGAAACGCGTACCATCACGTTTCCGACTTTGATAAAGGTCGGATTCTAGCCTATCACGATCGCGGTTTATCGTATCGCGACATTGCTGCTCGCGTTGGTCGAGATCCAATGACTGTTAGCAGAATATGGAATCGGTGGGTTCAGGAGGGTAATACGGAACGCCGTACTGGATCCCAACGGCCTCGTATCACTAGCAGTCGAGATGACAGGCATCTTGTCCGCATTGCTGTAACGGATCGTGCAGCCACGTCTCGATCCCTGAGTCAACAGATGGGGACGTTTGCAAGACAACAACCATCTGCATGAACAGGTCGACGAAGTTTGCAGCAGTATGGATTATCAGCTCGGAGACCATGGCTGCGGTTACCCTTGACGCTACATCACAGACAAAAGCGCCTGCGATGGTGTACTCAACGACGAACCTGGGTGCACGAATGGCAAAACGTCATTTTTTCGGATGAATCCGGATTCTGTTTACAGCATCATGATGGTCGCATCCGTGTTTGGCGACATCGCGGTGAACGCACATTGGAATCGTGTATTCACCATCGCCATACTGGCGTATCACCCGGCGTGATGGTATGGGTGCCATTCGTTACGCGTCTCGGTCTGCTCTTGTTCGCATTGACGGCACTTGGAACAGTGGACGTTATATTTCAGATGTGTTACGACCCGTGGCTCTACCCTTCATTCAATCCCTGCGAAACCCTACATTTCAGCAGGATAATGCACGACAGCATGTTGCAGGTCCTGTACGGGCCTTTCTGGATACAGAAAATGTTCGACTGCTGTCCTGGCCAGCACATTCTCCAGACCTCTCACCAACTGAAAGCGTCTGGTCAGTGGTGGCCGAGCAACTGGCTCGTCACAATACGCCAGTCACTACTCTTGATGAACTGTGGTATCGTGTTGAAGCTGCGTGGGCAGCTGTACCTGTACACGCTATCCAAGCTGTGTTTGGCTCAATGCCCAGCTGTATCAAGGCCGTTATTACGGCAATAGGTGGTTGTTCTGGGTACTGATTTCTCAGGATCTATGCACCCAAATAACGTGAAAATGTAATCACATGTCAGTTCTAGTATAATATATTTGTCCAATAAATACCCGTTTATCATCTGCATTGCTTCTTGGTGTAGCAATTTTAATGGCCAGTAGTGTACTTAACCTAAATTATCCTAAGGACAAACACAACCACCCATGCCAGAGGGAGCACTCGAACCTCGCCGGGATCAGCAGCACAGTCCATGACTGCAGCGCCTTGGACCGCTCATCTAATCCCGCGCGGCTGTGATTTACTGCCAAAGCATTTGCAACAAAGTGCCAGAGTTCAATGTGCATCTGGAAAGTAATGAAGCCTACAGAATCTGAGGTACAGAAAGATGGTTGGCTCCTGACACTGATAGCTATAACGTTTTGGAAAAAATTTAACTTTGATAAAAAAGATAGGGTAGTGGGATATACGGTTGGTGTATTTGTCGTAATAAACAAGGAACACAGACCCGCCGAGACAGAATTTGAAGCTGAATGAGAGATTCTTTGGGCAAGACTCTTTGGGCAAAATGGTAATTGGATCATTCGATCGACCAGCAGATTGTCGTTCTATTGTAAGCGAAAAGTTTAGAGAAAACCTCATTTGTTTGCACGTAAGTTCCCCAATCATAATATTATCATTGATGGAGATTTTGGTCATGCAGCAACCCAATGGTAAAATTACAATTTTGGTAGAAACGATCATGACAAATCATCCTTGGAAATGTTATCCAATCCCTTCTTCGAAAACTACTTAGAACATAAAGATTGGAAACGGACTCTTGTACACCAACTTTTGTGTACAGTCACAGCTACAGAAGCAAAAGCTAAAATGCTTAACTCCAGTTCATATATGCCTCTACAAAGGAAGAACACAGAAGAATTACCCCACTTTAATTTTCGTACCATGTAGAATATACCCTAAGCCAAAATATAAAGAGATATTTCGAGCCGGCCTAAGTGGCCGTGCGGTTCTAGGCGTTGCAGTGTGGAACCGCGAGACCGCTACGGTCGCAGGTTCGAATCCTGCCTCGGGCATGGATGTGTGTGATGTCCTTATGTTAGTTAGATTTAACTAGTTCTAAGTTCTAGGGGACTAATGACCTCAGAAGTTGAGTCCCAAAGTGCTCAGAGCCATTTGAACGATTTTGAAGATATCTCGAACAAAATGACAAAATGACCTACTTCATGCCAGCCAGCATGGTTTCCGTATACATCGAACATGGGAGGCACACATTAATCACGTCATATAGTCCGAGTTTTGACCAAAGCAGTCTGGTAGATGCAGATTTCCTGATTTTCGAAAAGCGTTTGACCCAGTACGACATCTGCACTTCCTATCAAAACCAGTTCTAGAATATTGCTCATGTGTCGAACTTGCACCAATTGGGGCAAAGAGAGAATATTTAAAAATTGCGAAGAACTGCAATAATTGTCACAGGTTAGTTTTACATGTGAGAGAGTCACAGGTTAGTTTTACATGTGAGAGAGTGTTACAGAGATGCTGAGGGAAGTGAACTGGCCGACTGTTGAAGATACACGTAAGGTATCCAACGAAAGCCTACTTAGGTTTCAAAAACGGCTTTATCTGATTACTCTAGGAATCTACCAATACACCCTACATATCAGTCTCATAGGAATTCTGAGGACAATTAATTACCGTAGTCTTAGAGGCATTTAAACCATCATTCTTCGCACGTTCCATAGGTGAACGGAATGGGAAGAAACCCTAATAATTGGCACAACGGGACAGACTCCCTGCAATGGACTTAAAAGTGGTTCGTAGATATAGATGAAGTCGTGGATTCGATAACATGTGAGAAATCGTATTTTCTTCCGCAAGACAATTGAAAATGGTAATCAAACAACTGAGGCAGGTTTACGTCTACCTTGTACAGTGTAAGATAAGTGACCCAGCACAGGTAACAGGCATGTGTCAGAGGTAACGCAGCAGAATTATCTGTCACAGGGCTGCAGCGAGTGCTGAGGAGGCTCACATTACCATCGCACCGGTGACAAGCCGAGTGCCACTTCAACGTTCATGGTGCTCCCGTTAGTAAATATTCCTACAGAAATTTCTTTTTTAACACCAAGTTTTGTTTTGGAGCAGCAAGGTCCGTCTGCTCAACCTACTTTCCTCTCCCAAACACCATAAAGAAAGAAGGAGAGAGAACCTGCTTCTGGGAATATCTGAAGAAGGATCCCTCTTTCCATGGGAAATGGTTGCTGTGAGCATGATATGAAAATAACTTGCCGCCTGATGCCTCATAATCACATTTTGCCTGCTGATTCAGCAGACAGACTTAGATAAAAAACTCATTAGGAGGCTTTAAGTTGATTGTGAACCATACTGCTACTAATAAGAATATATACATTTTGCTTATCTACCATTTATCGTAATACATGGTAACCAGTATTGGAGAACTAGAAGAGTCCGAGGACTGTAGTACACACAGTAACACTGTCAGCAGGGGCGTAAGGGCGGCGGCATCCGATGTTCAGCAAACTCCGAACGTGACATCACCAAGAGCGATGGTGCTGGTTCATCTGAAGGACTGCAAGATATATCTTTCATGAAGAATTTCGACCACCAATCCCTCTGAAATACACTTCCTCAACGGTGTTAGCCGGCCGGAGTGGCCGAACGGTTCTAGGCGCTTCAGTCTGGAACCGCGCGATCGCTTCTGTCACAGGCTAGAATCCTGCCTCGGGCATGGATGTGTGTGATGTCCTTAGGTTAGTCAGGTTTAAGTAGCTCTAAGTTCTACGGGACTGATGACCTCAGAAGTTAAGTCCCATAGTGCTCAGAGCCATTTGAACGTCAACGGTGTGCATATCATATGGCAGAAGAGACAATAACATTGACACAGTCGATTTTGAAACTATTCTTAATATTTTTTGTGAAAAATTACATTTTCCAATTACAAAGTTTCACATAATGGAAGAATAAGAGGTGTTAATGTCAAATCTCTAAAAAGATTTATGTGACTACTTGCCATATTCGCCACAACTTCACAGATATAAAATAACTGGTGAGCTAAAAGCTCTTAGAGAAGTCAGTGAGCACGTAAGACAATAACTTCAGGGACAGTGCTTTACCGATCCCGAACACTACGTTGTTTTAGAAGTATACGGTAGTTACGAATGACAGAAGTGTTTCTGTCCCAGTATAAATAACTGCTTGATAGCTGCATTAAGATACGTTATTCGTGATGTGCACAGTTTGCCCGTAAAATGCTGTTCAGCGGAGTTTCAATTTTATTAAGGCAGTTGCAGCCGTGAAATCATGTTTCAAATATCATCTCAAATTGGAAAAGACTACTGCTTACAACAGACATTCCTGGCAAAGATGTGGAAAACGATATTGAATGTTCATGAGATTGGAATGTTTCCACAGTATAAACTGCAGTAATTATCTGATAACGTTTTTATATTGTAAAGTTGTTAATTTTCCAATTTATTGTTTATTCCTCAGTAATATATTATAAAATAATGAAGTAATTACGATACAGATTGCATGTGTATGTTCTTGTGTGTATGTGTGTGTGTGTGTATGTGTGTGTGTGTGAGAGAGAGAGAGAGAGAGAGAGAGACAGACAGACAGACAGACAGAGAGAGGAAGAGAAGAAATTATTACTTTGGATAAGAGGCAATACAAGGGTGTACAGTATTTTGGAGATTCGAGGTTTAGATACACAAATACGTCTGTACATAAATGATGCGTAATTTTGATCCTAGAATCACTTTTCCACATTATTCCGGAGGTATTCTAATGTATACAGTCAACACTGCGTTTCACAGAAATAATTAAAACACCATTTTTATCTGTCGTAAATTTCTAGAGATCTGTAATTATAACTGCATATAGCAATAGCGCTTAGTGTTCACCATTTAGCTTTCACCATTTAGCGTTTACTATTTGGTGTTTACCGTTAGTTATTCAGCGTTTACTGTCTACCATATAGCACTTACCATTTAGTGTCTACCATTTAGCTTTTAGTGTTACCTGTTCAGTGTTTAAAGTCAAGCATTTAGTGTTTACGATTAACCTTCAGCATTTACTCTTTAGCGTTTACCACTTATGGTAGTATTTACTGTTTAGTGTTTATGGTACCACATTTACCATTTACCATTATATGTTTTATGTTTACCTTTTAGCATTCACTGGATGTTATGTGAGGCATAAAGAACAAAACTCATCTATTTCCACCATCTGGGAATTTTTTTACTTCTCTGTGACTGGTCCGAAGAAATAGAGGTAAATTACAAAGTATACAATCGCCCTCTACGTAAGTTATGTAACTTTAATGCCATTTTATATTGGAAATAATGCATATTCATGGATTTCAAATACATAACGAATATTTTTGTCTTTCAAGTTTAGGCTGCATGATTTACTGCATCTCTCACACGCCATTTAAATATTACAAAAAATGGGAACGAGCGTATGGCACAGTTGGCCGAGAGGCCCCATCTGGGGAAGTTCGACCGCCAAGTGCAAGTCTTACTTCAGCAGAAGCCACACTGGGTGTCTTGCCCGCCGGTGATGAGGATGGAATGATGATGAGGACAACACAACAGCCAGTCCACGAGCGCCGAAAAATCTCTAGGGGGGAATCGAACCACGGCCCGCTTGCACGGTGTAAGGGGGGGGGGGGGGTGCAAGCACGTTACCACCCAGCGAAGCAGGCGGACATTTAAATATTACTCTCTGACTGGTTGGAAAGATGAGAGAATTTTTCTGTTTCCGTCATCTTAACATTTCAATATTGTGACTGAGGTAAGGAGTACTGTGCTGTGAACGGTTGGAGATACAGCGGACTGGGAGGGGAGAGGGCAGGGGAGGATGTTTTTAACTTTCTGTTTACAGGATGTCTTGTTTTAATACTTTTCCTCGATTTCTTGGTAAATGGCGAAAAGGGGGTTGGGCTATGAAGCACAGCTGAGCTGAGTCAATTCACGCCGGGTCACACTTTCTCACTGTTTGCGGTTCTGTGTGTCTCAGCCGTGACTGTTGTCGCAAACCTCATCTGTCCAGAGTGTTTTGGCAAAATGTCAACAGTACTGGCTTATTTCCATAGCACACCGGTTGTGCTGGTCCCCACTGCCTAGCCGTGGCTCGCAAAAACTTAAAAAAATAATTACATTTCGCTCGCCAAAGTTTTTAGAGCGCAGAAACACGTACGTTCATTTCTTCCGTTGAAAATGTCATGTCGCACAGACATTATTTGTCTTCGTACACCATTTGGCCCAGCAAGCACTAACTTCTCTACCGAGAGTTCGTAGATCCTGCTGTAAGTTCTTAATAAACGGTACTCGGCCGTTGTGATCGCAGAAACTGCCACAGAAAGACTGCGGGTAGGTGGCTTTGTGCGTTGTCAACGGACAAAGAAAAGTGCATTATGAATGTGTGAAAAATTAAACAACGGTGGTAGAGAAAGATTATCTGAATAAAGGCCACTGTCGTTTACTAGCCTTCCAGCGACTTAATAATCAATGCAGAGCCGCTTATTGATTCGTACTACACTGTGCAATAGAAGACAGCAGTCATTAGTATGATGAACGAGAATGTTCCAGGTGTTATGGTCATACACTTTTTCTACAGTCACCTCATGAGTTCCATACTGTTATTTTCGTACAGGGCTTTATGCCGGTGTAATATTTTACCCTTGTGCATACTCTTCCGTAAACTGATGTATGACGAAGAAATATAGCGCCTAACTAGGCCTGGGTGGTGGTCACCATATAAAAACAATTGCATTACAAATTACAAACGGCGTCGTTTCTTAGCTAAACAAGACAAGAGCAAGCCTTGTTGATTACAGACGGTATATCAACGGCAGTTTGCGAACCGTGTGGCTGGCTGTAGTTAGGATGTAAACGATAAGTTTAATTCAACTCCCAAGCTGCTGCACGCACACATTTTGAGGTGGTTCTATAATGAAGATAATAAACCTCGCCTTATTGGCGTCTTGCTTGAAAACAAAATGTGGGGGTGCAGCAACGTGTAGTCAGTCGTCAGTTTTTCTGCAATCATAATATCCTCTGGCGAAAGGGCGGTCGAGTTCTAATCTTGCGGAAGTATTACAGTATCAAGAAACACTGCAGGATTTGAGGAAGAATATTGTTAGGCATAAATGTGTCCACATACGAAAAATGACCAACATACACTACCTCCGCGTTCAGGGACAGAGTGAAACCTTGCAGGATTTTGTGGAGATGTTTTTAATGTGTCAAGAGGGTGGCTGGCTCACCCAACACTTTTATAAGTGTTCGTCCGGGTTGGAGCATATTCGAATTTAGCCGTGTACCTTTTGGCTTATGGATTGGGGCTGCTGTTCTCTCCAGACTTCGGACATAATATTGGGGGATGTAAAATTTAAATCAGATTGCTATTACTTAGATGACTTGGCAATTTATAGTACTACCTTCCATCGACATTTGCAATACCTGGAGGAGGTTTTGAGCCGCTTTCTTCACACTTGTCTTTCTGTAGATTCTTCCTGAACTAATTTTGCTAAGCACTAGATTTCTTCCCCTGATCATTTGGTTTCTACTGGCCGGATCCGAAAAGACCAGAAAAGTAGCACGTACTTACAGATATTTCCCCACCTAAGACCAAGAAGGATGTCGTCTGGTTCATTATGACAGCGAACTTCTATCGAAAGTTCATCCCTAAGTTTGCCCAGATAGCGGCCCCCCTTGAACCAGCTGCGTAAGAAGAATCAGACATTTGAATGCAGGGTGTCACAGCTGTCTCCTTGATTAACCCTCCAGTGCTAGCCATTTCTGACTTCGCACATCTGTTTTGTCGTGCAGACCGACGGTTCAAAATTGGGTATCGCTGCGGTACTCTTCCAGGAAATCATGGAGAACGTAGACCAATTGCGTACGCTTTACGGTCCCTTTCGCCAGTAGGACTTCAATATTATGTTTACGAGTGTGAGGCCCTGGTGGTAGTGTTCCCCCTCGAAAAGTTTGTTCGACGTCGATCACCGGGAACTTTGTCTTGAAACGGACAACCAAGCCTTCAGTTGGGTACTCGCCGGCCCAGGAACACGGGACGAATTGTCCAGCGGGCCGTGGGCATTTCTGCATTTCGCTTTACCATCAGGCATATTAGGGGAACTGACAACGCTATGGCAGAAGCACTGAGTCGAATGTTCGAGCAGAGGTGCAGTCACCGCAATAAGGAACAGGGAATAAGGGAACCAGCTTGGGTTGCTGAGGTACTAACCATGGTCCATAAGTTATTTTGTAATTTGGAGCACCATCAAGTCCAAGACCCTGCTCTGTCTAAGACTGAACAAAATTTATTAAGCGGCAAATCACTGCCGAATATAACGTGCAAAAGGGAATATTCTGTTATTAGAGCAAGCGGGATAAGCAGACCAAGATTTGTGTTACGGAAGACTTGGTTGCCGCAATTTTCCATTGCTTTCAGAATGTGATTGGAGGGCATTTAGCAATCTGTTGGATCCTTGCCAGGGTTAGGGAATTTCTTAGTTGACCTACTTTGTAACAAGATATATAGCATTTGGTGGGACAGTGCCATGAATGTAAAATTGCTAAATCCAGTTCCAATTCATGTAGGGGATTTTTACAATCTTCAAGTGATCGCCTTCTCATGAATACGCTCTTTATTGATTATGTCGGCCCCTTCCATGTAATAGATACAGCAACTGGTACATTCTGGTCATGTGTTGATGCCTGCTCAGATGAGTCTGGTTGGTATCAAGAAGTAGGGTGGCAACTGTTGGGTGAACTGTTCTTCACTTGTCACCGATGTTTTTCATAGTTGTCACTCCCTGTACCATTACCGTGCAATGCTCCTGTCTTCTTTTCTACAACTGGTTACAGATTCTGCTTCGACAACGCACGATCTCATTCGACGACTATGCCATACTGACCGAAACAATGATTTGTTGAAGGAGTGAACTACAATCTGCAGGCAGCCATTATTATTTTCCATTCTCATTCACTCCACAAGTGGGTTCCTTATGTACCATGGTATAATTTGGCTGTTAATTACATCTACCATGAAGTCCTTAAAACCACCCCACTTCCTTGATGTTTGCTTATGGTCTCAACTCCCCTTGGCCAACCTGTGGTCAGTTAATGACCAGCTCCTTGAGAAACGATCACGTGACCTAATTTAAGAGAACTGGAAACAAGTGTGACGAAATATTAGTATCACATGCTAGAGGCAGGTGCGCCGTTACAGTCAGGGACAAAGCGAGTTTAAGGTGTCTGTTGGTGATAAGGTTTCATCCAAAATCTTTCTGCCAGGGGTCAAGATATGGCCCCAATTCCTCATAAATTGGCACCGTGCTTTGTAGCACCTTGTGAGTTTATCCAGATTCTTTACCTAGTCACCCTATCGGTACGTAACATTGCTACTGGGAAGTTTTCTAGAGTACATATCTCCAAGGTGAAGGGATGGAACTAAATTCTCTGTTCCTCGTTTGACATAAATTAGCGGACGGGCGTTGTGGAGATTTTGATGGGGAATAATGAGCTGTGGCGCTTGATTCGATGTATCACTAGCGGGCTGGTTCCCGATCCTTGCATGTAAAATTGTCTGGCTGGTGGTATGAAGCAAGTCCCAGAAATGACGCGAGTGGTATGTTGGCATCGAGTGAGTCCACAGAATATAGTAGGGGAGATGCGCTATGGAGAGCAGCAGCAGTTAATAATTGGAGATGGTGCCGCGAGTGGCGTGTGTGGAGTCAAGGAGAGGGACTGTGTTGTGCCCTGGTCGGTGAGGTTGCCTGCCTGTGTGGTGTTTGGACGCCGGTCTCACTGCTGGGAGGAGCGAAGACCTTCAGCTGCTGATTTTCATCCAGAACCTCTCGGTGACCCATGTGACCAATTCCAGTTTCTGAATGATAATGGCATGTTTACATGTAAAGGACAACGTCCTGCGGTGCTTTAAATTTATAGTGAAACTTATGGACAAGAGTTCCAGCATTTGTTGAGGCGTAATTAGGCTCCACTTAAGACAGCTAATGTTCTGAAGCGGTGTGCTAACGAAAGTGTTATATAGTTGTGACTGTTAGAAAGATCGCTTTGCTCTTATTAGCCCAATATTTTACCTTGAGTTTGGTGGCTATTATTAATGTTCCAGCAATAATATTCATTGCCTGGCTTTTGGTGGACTCCCCAGTTTTTTGCAGCTTCAATTCAAAGCAATTGCTAATGTGAACAGGCAGTGTTTGTATAGACTAATGTAGGAACGTTACTTTCACTTCCCTTAGATGGAATTGCTTTGTTCCCCCTTTGTAATTTTTCATCCTTGTATGCAACAATATGTTCATTTAGAGTTTTAGTGTGCCGTAGTTGAGTCCATCTGGGGGCCTGTGTGATGTGGGTAGTTAACAGGCGGGAGTTCAGGGGAGATCTCCGCTGCCATGGCCGGTCACGGGTCTGGTGCTGCTCCCTTAGTGACAGTGAGGTGCTGGTGTTAGAAAAGGTCGAGCCATCTCATGTCGGCCTGATGGCAGTTGGAGGTAAGAAGTGTGAAACAGTAAAAAGTTTACTGTATGTACCTTACTCTCTTACACACATATGGCTTTATTCAGGCGACCGCCTACGTTTAAATTCGGACCTTATTTCGCACTGATCTCATGGTGTTTAATGAATCATTTGTTGAGCGCCTTGGCGCGTTTCGTCTTCAATATCTTAGACTTCGTGAACACAGTGGCGCATGTTTCTTAATTGCAATTGTTAATGGGAAGGTTATTAACATAGTCTAGTAAGAGCCAGGCGCGTATTTTTCAAAAATTGCAAATATTGTTCAGATTGTTTTTAAAAGATAAATTGTTATAGACAGGTGGTTTAGTGAGCGCTAGGCGGATATTTTCTTAAGTCTAATATTCATTTATATTCTTACGAACATCAGCATTTTGGAGTACTGTGAAGAATATTAACTACAAACGGTTTACTGTGTACTAAATACTTCATTGGTGTATTTCATGCAGGAAGAAATTTGCTGCATTAGTCCACACATTCACTGGTTAAACTTGTACAAATGAATTATCGTCCAAACTGTGAATGATGTTGCCGTTTCTGCGCTAACGATCCCACTCCATAGCCTTGTATTCTGAACTGTCCCTATGACCGCCTCGTCACCACATACAGGGCACACCAGTCTTTGGTCAGTTCTTGCTTGGCTACCATGGGGCCTCAGCCTTTGCAGAAACTTTTGCCTTCTGTGTTGCATGTCCATGCTCCTGCCATCCTTTTTCCGCATCTTTGGAGAACCTTTCTGCGATATTTTTTGGAACATGTTCTGAATTTTCAGTAGCCTGACATCGGAACAGGCCCCACAATTTTTTTTCTTTCTTTCCACTTTGTACTCAATCTCCTATTATTCATCCGCTTCAACGCCTGAGGTTCCTCTTTATTTGTTTCTCCTCCCTCCCTGGGTGCTCCTGAAAGCTAGTCCATGCTTCTGCCACGTGACAGGTGACTGGGTAACGCGTAATTCCCAGCCCTGGGTAGACACTTAGGGTCCGCATGTACTCCCTGGTACCGGACAGTCCCAGAGAGAGGTGACTGACTGCCTGAGCTATTACGAGGGTCAAAAAAATGGTTCAAATGGCTCTGAGCACTATGGGACTCAACTGCTGAGGTCATTAGTCCCCTAGAACTTAGAAGTAGTTAAACCTAACTAACCTAAGGACATCACAAACATCCATGCCCGAGGCAGGATTCGAACCTGCGACCGTAGCGGTCTTGCGGTTCCAGACTGCAGCGCCTTTAACCGCACGGCCACTTCGGCCGGCTATTACGAGGGTCACTCCAAAAGAAATGCACTCTATCTTTTTATAAATCCATCTTTTATTCTACATGTGTGACAGTTTTACAGTGTGTAGATACATCCTTCAGGAACAATATTTTCATTTCTCCACATAATTTCCACCCCTCTCACCTGCCTTACGGCATCTTGGAACCAGCGTCTGTATACCCCCACGGTAAAATTCTGGACCAACCTGTTGGAGCCACTGTTTGGCATGTTGCCCAAGGGAGTCATCATCATCAAACCTTGTTCCACGAAGAGCGTCTTTCAGTTTCCCAAAGTCACATGGGGCCAGGTCAGGATTGTATGGCGGGTGTTTCAATGTTGTCCATCCGGCTTTTGTGATCGCTTCCATGGTTTTTTGACTGACATGTGGCCGTGCATTGTCGTGCAACCGCAAAACATCCTGCTTTTGCCGATGTGGTCGAACACGACTCAGTCGAGCTTAAAGTTTCTTCATTGTTGTCACATATGCATAAGAATTTATGGTGGTTCCACTTGGCATGATGTCCTCCTCTAGCAAGAGTCCTTCGCAATCGAAAAACACCGTAGCCATAACTTTTCCAGCAGAAGGTGTGGTTTGAATTTTCTTTTCTTGGGTGAATTTGCATGGTACCACTCCACTGATTGCCTCTTCATCTCTCGTGAAAAATAATGGAGCCATGTTTCATTACCTGTCACAATTCTTCCAAGAAATTCATCTCCACCATTCTCGTACTGTTCCAAAAGTTCGCTGCACACCGTTTTTCTTGTTTCTTTGAGAGCCACTGTCAACATCCTGGAAACCCACCTGGCACAAACCTTTTTTAATGACAACACTTTCAGTATTCTGCAAACACTTCCTTCCTCTATCCCAACGTAGCGTGACAATTAGTTCACTGTGATGCGTCTGTCAGCAGTCACCATTCCGTTAACTCTCTGCACATTGTCTGGAGTGTGTGCAGTACGAGACGTGCCGCTGCAAAGACAATCCTTAATATTGCCGTGCCCTCTTTCATGACATAACCTGTTTGCCCAATGACTAACTGTACTGCGATCGACAGCAGCATCTCTCTACACCTTTTTCAACCTCTTGTGGATGTTTCCCATTGTCTCGTTTTCACAGCACAAGAATTCTATGACAGCATGTTGCTTCTGACGAACATCAAGTGTAGCAGCCATCTTGAAGACATGCTGTGACGGCACCACTCACGGGAACAGGTTGAACTAAGTTTGAAAACAAGCAGGAAGGATGTATCTACACACTGTAAGACATTCACACATGCAAAATGAAAACTGTATTCTTAGAAAAATAGTGTGCATTTCTTTTGGAGTGACCCTCGTACCTTCACAAATTTCCAGCTGGCCCCTCTGTCAGGAGCTTGGGAGGTGTGACATGAGGTGTGAACGATCACCTAAAGTGGGCATGCCACCCCTCTAAGGGGAGGGGAGGGGGGGAGCAGTTGGAAGCAGGACGCCATTGCATTTGAGACGCTGGCAAGCACGGAGGATTTGCTCACAATGAGCCAGTCACCATCTCAGTCTATATCTACTAAATGCAGATGGAATGAAGATAAACGTTCCCAGACTCTCTCAGCTTCACTTCAGGTCCTTGTGTTGTCACATACCGAAGAAGGTCAGTCCTTTTCTACAGTTAATCCATTTAACATTCAGAGAGCTGCTGATGCAGTTAGTGGCCCTGTGAAATCCTGCTCTCGTTTATGTAACGGCAATTTGCTTAGGAAGACTAATTGTGTTACTCAAGCCCAACGACTGGTGGCAGCTTCGCTCCTCCATGACTCCCCTGTTCATGTTGAGGCCCATCGAAAGCTGAATTTTTCGCGTGTTGTTATTTGCAATCAGTTGCTCGATGATCTGACCATCGTCAATGAAGTCCATCGGGTAATGTAAAATGTTGATGCAACCTTAGTGGCTAAATGCACTCTTTTTCTCACGTTTAACAGGATAGTGCTCCCATCAATGATCAGAGCAGGCTATGAAGTCATCAAAGTCCAACTGCACATTCCAATTCCGATGCGGTACTACCAGTGTCAACCTTACAACCATACTCGAAGGTCCTGTCGAAACAGAACAAAATGTGTTACTTGTGTTAGAGATGATGTCACATGTGTCTCGATGAGGGGACCGCCTGGGAGATCTCGATAAAGAAAAAGTCCTTATGCTGTCTCTCCCAAGTTGTTGGTTACTAGAAAACCCTGCGTTTTACCATCTGGCACTTACACTAATGTTCTTGCTACACCTCGCTCCACGAAAGACACAGCCACGCTGGATTGAGACCTCAAATTCTGCACCAGAGTTGTAAAATCGCCTAGTGTAACGGTAGCATCCCCATCTCCTTCTCCTCCAGCTGTGCAACAAGCAACTATACCTTCACCTTTTGGGGCGAATTCACTGCTACACAATCGAGAGCCTGGAAAGGACAGAAGGAACTCTCCCATGAACACTTTTTACATCCCTCTGGCCAACAAACATGCGAGTATTCCTCCGCCAACCGCAAAGGCTCCCAGAAATCTTACAAAGGCAAATGGTCTCTTTTGCCGAATCGCCTATCCTCTACAACGGTGTCGATGGTGCGCAACGCCAACCGCTTTTCCGCCCTGAAACCCGCAGGCTAACCCAGTTAGAATGCCAATGTCTTTGTAGATCTGATGGAACAGGATCCTCCAGCCCATGAACCATGTAGCAGTGAGTCTTGGAAGGCTGGCACTCGTTGACTGCCGAGGTGACAACCATTCATTTCTTTCCCTCCTCCGCTTTCCCTGTCGCGACTCTTCCCCAATGGAATGTTCACAGCATTAGATCCAGCAGGAAGGAATTACGGCTGCTCTTGAAATCACGGGGTCCACTTCCTTTCTGCCACCAGAAAACTAAATTGCGTCCTTGCAACTCCTTTGACCTCTCGCATTCTTTTCCAGTCGGCTTACACCTTCCCCCAAGGACGCCATTCTGTCTCATAGGGAAGCCATGCTGCTCATCCAGGATTACATTTATAGTCAAACCATCTCAATGAACACCCAGTTGCATGCTGTTGCAGCCCACATTTTCCTTCCTCATTTAAACTTTTCTCTTTGTAATGTCTACATCCCTCCATCGTCAGGTGTTGAGCCATGCCGGTCTTGCAGCTATCGATATCCGTTCAGAGATGCTGACTTTTCGGTGCTTGTGTCTCGGCCGCGAGGTGGCGCGGCGGTGACTGGATCGGCGGCCGACCGGGAGAGGTTCTTTGGAGGTGGGGAGAAGGCGGTGCGACTGCCCGTAGAAGGGAGGTAACGCGGTCGGTGAAGAGGTGTTTTGAAAAGTCATTGTACAGGCGACAGTTGTAACGGTTGTGTCTTGCGATGGTCTACACAGCCAAGCAGTTGGTGGCCGTTAAGCGATTACATTTTATTGGAAGACTGTACTGGCGACCTACTTCTCAGACGATTATTTCGCTGGTGTGATAAGGTGACATCATTCTGTTTATGTCTTTCACTGGCCACGCACTTTTCACCTTCCGTATTGCAAGTGCTCAGTTACGAAATTCTGTTAGTAATCCATGTTGTGGTCGGACACTACGAAATTTGTTGGACAATTCTAATCGAACTGTTGTTGCTTAGTGTCTAGTGACGTCGGTATTCTGCCTTACCACCCGGGCCGTGGGGCTTATTGTGTATAATGTTTTAAAACTGAGTGTTTAGTTTGTTCCAGACAATATTGTAGATCTTGAACTGTACGATGTACCAAAGTACGCTAACTCCGTGAGATACTTGTGCGGAGGTTTGAATGTCGGCACCAACCAAGGGCTCGATTTACGTAAGGATAGAATATCATTTGGTGTTTATTTGGGAGCATCACGTGTAGAAGTGAGCTCAATCGGTGACTTAAAATATCTCATCCGGAGTCCTCTTTAATTATTACTTGTAAGCTATATTTAGCAGTCGCAATTTGTTTTAATTCTTGCGATACTGCTACCATACCTTTTTTTTTAAGTTGTTTTAAGTGACTGATTTTGGTGTTATTAACATAGCACTGTTTCAGAAATTTGGTTGTAGCATGTAGTTGCTGCATCAGCACACGCGATTGCTTGGACTATAATTGTTGACAATGTGTTCTACACCTGCGCCTAGGTGGTGGCACCTCCGGGTTCTCGCTTGTTCTCGCATCTGACGGAATTGAACCTTCGGGAAAGACCCAGGTGCACCCAGTGAGATCCGTCCGAGTTAACCGTTTGGTGGGGAGGGGGGGGGGGGTCACGCGGAAAGTGAAGTCGGACGCACACGCTGTGCTTCGTGCCTCCGTCGGGCCGACAAATCGGGCCCGAGCGGCACAACCAGGTGTGGCCCGCGTTAGCCTCTCCGACGGACGTTCATATCCGCACTTGGTCGATGCCGAGAGCTGGGAACTATTTGTAAGAGAAGTGTCTGGTGTATATTATTTCCTGTCTAGTTGGGAGCCCGTATGTAAGGTTACTGTTTGTTTTAAACGAATATATTTCTGGAAGGATTCAAAAATGTCTGTAAGTGAATTTACGATAGCCCTTTTGGAGTGCAGTATTTTCTATTTTCTATAAAAAGGGTATTACATTTCTCATATGAAAAGTTGTTATACATTCATTGGTAACTAAAGCCAAGTGATAGGCTTCATGTATAAATGATCTCTCACTGGGAGTTTATTATTATAAATGTTATTTCTTCACTATTTTGTTAATACAAAACATAGTTACCCTTTCTTTTATAAACGAATATGTCTGGGAAAGCTTTTAAATCTGTCTCTAACTTACGGTAGACCTTTAGGCATTCAGTGTATGCTATTTTTTGTAAATGGATATTTATTATCTTTCTGATTTGAAAATTTGTTACACTTTCTTTGGTATTTAAAGCCAACTGAGGAGCTTCATGTACAAATGTTCTCCCACTTGAAGTTTATGACAACTGTTATTTGTGTAGATTGACTTCCATAAATACTGTGAACAATAAAAGGTGAATGCTCCCCTGCCCTAAGGTCCACTCCTTCCACTTAGTCCTTTGGGTGTTTTATGATACGCCGAGGTAATACCGGTATAAGGTGTCACCGGGGAAGACTTCCTCCAGCTTTTTGGTCAGCTGCCTCACCCCTTGTGCCTCTCGTCTCGAGTGGACTGTTCTCTTTGACATGTACTCGAGCGATCATTTCCCGTGTTTTATCCATTTACTCCTCCTACCCCACCAATGTGTAAACCCAACTGGCAGCTTTCTAAGGCTAAATAGGGGCTTTACTCCTCCCTGCCGATCTTCGCCGAGCAATATTTTCCCAATTCTCATGAACAGGTACAATACCTTACAAACGTTATCCTGACCGCCACAGAATGCTCTACTCCTCGCACTTTATCTTTACCTCTCCGTGTCCCGGTCCCTTGGTGGACTGAGGAGTGTCACGACGCCATTTGCGCGCGAAGACTTGCTCTCTGCTTTTCTAACCCTCATCCTACAATGGAGAAATGCATCCGTTATAAGCAGTTGCGTGCGCAGTGTCATTCTATTCTTAGGGACAGCAAAGAAGATAGTCGTATTTCATTTACTAGATCTTTTGGCATTTCCACTCCCTCTTCAGTCGTGTGGGCCAACCTCCGGCGGCTCTCTGGGACCAAGGCCCATTCCCCAATTTCCGGCCTGACCGTAACGGATCTCACTGTGGTCCGCATTGCTCTCTGTAACCCCCTTCACCGCTATTTTTCGTAGATTTCGAGCTCTACCCATTACCGCCCTGCCTTTCTCCATCGGAAACGAGTGGAGGAGGCCCGGGTGACACCCGTTTCTTCTCAGAATCGTGAACACTACCATGCTGCCCTTACTACGAAGAAGCTAAACCACCGCAATCTTCTGCCTCGGGGCTGGACGATGTTCTCATTCAGATGTTGCAGCACCTTTCTCTTGTGGGCAAGCACTTTCTCCTTCATACATAAAGTCGCATTTGAGCAGATTGCACGTTTCCCAGACACTGTCTTACCAATATCAAATTCCTGTAAGGACAAACACTTTCCTCCTACTTACCGCCCCATTTCTCTCACCAGGTGTGTTTGCAAGGTGACGGAACGTATGATTCATGCCCAGCTGATATGGTTTCTCGTATCTCGCAATTTATTAACCACTGCCCAGTGTGGATTCCGAGCGAGTCATTCTGCATTCGACAATCTCGTCGCTCTGTCAGTCTATTTCATTTACGGTTTTCTGCTGAAACACCAGACTGTGGCTGCGTTTTTTGATGTGGAGAAAGCCTACGAGACCTGCTGGACGACTGGTATCCTCTGTACTCTATACACTTGGGGTTTCCGACGTTGCCTGTCCTGTCTCCGTCAGGAATTTTTAAAAGACGGAGTTTTCAAGGTCCGGGTGGATTCTTCCTTGTTGGACACCTTCGTGCAGGAAAATTGGGTGCTTCAAGGTTCTGTACTAAGCGTCGTCCCCTTTGCTGTAGCCATTAAACCTGTTACGAACTGTCTCCAACCGGACATCTCTTTCTCCCTTTACGTCGACGATTTTGCTATCTGTTGCATTTCTCCACGGACCTGTCGCCTTGAGCGTCGTCTTTAGCGATGTCTTTACTCGTGGAGTATCGACTACGGTTTGCGCTTTTCTACTGACAAAACAGTTCGTATGAATTTCTGGCGGCGAAATGGGTTTCTTCCACCGTCTTTTCATCTTGGGCCCATTGCTCTTATGTTCGATGAAACTACGAAATTCCTGTGACTCATTCGGGATAGAAAACGTTCTTGGTCCTCTAATGTATCTGATCCGACCGCCCGCTGCACCCGCTCTGCAGTGTCCTACATGTCGTAAGCGGTACTTCCTAGGGAGCGTGTGGGACCACAAATGTCCATTTGTATCGATCCATTGTCCGTTAGAAACTAGACTATAGGTGTTTCGTCTATGCATGTGCACGTCTTTCCACCTTACACCGTCTGATTACACTCCACAATCGTGGAATCCGTTTGGCCTTTTACACTACCTTGGTTGAGAGTCTCTATGCTGAAGCTGCTAAACTACCTCTCTCCCACCGCCGTGACTTCTCCTCTGCAGATACGCATGCCGTTTGTGTGCCGTGCGTGGCCATCCATCCTGTGCCTCCTCCTTCGATGACTCCTTTGACTGCAGTATGCAGCACGTCCCTCCTCTCTGCTACCCCCTGGAGTTCGCTCTCGGCTATTGCTCCAGCAGCTCAACAAGACGCTACTTGCCACTTTCCCGATTGGTGTGAACCCTCACCACATTGCCTACGTACGGCAGCCCGTGTTCACCTTGGACTTAATTCACTTCGTAAGGAAACTACTCCAGATTCGATCTATCGCTGTAAGTTTCTCAACACTAGCACAGAACTCACAGATAGTACATTTGTATACACTGATGGCTCTCGTACCGGCCATGGTGTCGGGCGTGCCTCTATCAGTGGCACCGACGACTTTCGGTATCGGCTTCCGGAACACTACTCACTATTTACAGCAGGACTCTTCGCCCTGTATCAGGCCACACACTACATCAGGCGACACAGACTGATGACAATAGATGTTAAGTCCTATAGTGCTCAGAGCCATTTGAACCATTTGAACCTGGTACGTCGGTCTGACGGGAAATGAGGCCGCTGACGCTGCTGCCAAGCCTGCAATCCCACTACCCCGCGCCGCTAGCTCTTCCATTCCTTCCCATGAACTCCGTGTTGGCATCTGTCAGCAGTTGGTGTAACTTTGGCACCACTACAAGTCTTCCCTTCATGGCAACAAGTTCCGGGGAATAAAAATATCCTAACGGGCTTGGCCGACGTCCTCTCGGCCCTCTCTTCGCGAAGAGATCATTTTAGCCAGATTCCGTATTGAACTCTGTCGTTTTAGCCATCGCCATTGGTTAAGTGGTGATCCCCCACCGCTTTGTGCTCGTTGTCATCAGCCATTGACAGTTCGCCATTTCCTGACCGAATGCCCCCTTTTTAAACCACTTTCGTTCTAATGTATGTATGCCGCCTGAATTACCGGCCGTTCAGCCGAGCGACGCGCGAGCTGCCACATGCGTATTACTTTCTATCCGTCGCAGCAGTATGGCGAAGCACATTTCATCTTTAGTTCGGAACCTCCACTGTCTCTACTGAGCATTTTATGGACCTTTCTCCTTCTTCTTAACGTTCTTTCCTCCAATAGATTGAGCTTAACGTGTAGTCATTTTTAAGTCCTTTTTCGTATATGTGTACTAAGGTTCTGACATGGTCGCGTATGACCTTAGTTGTTTTTTCGCCCTAAAATAAAGCAAAAGAAACCTATGACCGTCCTTTCATTTAGCAATTGTGAAGCACTGCCGGGTTCACTAGGGCATTATATATGTAATCATTTCTGTACGTCATTCTCGTATTCACAGTGCCAGATCAGCACACGGAGACCAAAATTGGAACAAATTTTTTTCAACCAACATTGAATAACTGTTAAATTCGTGGTTGTTTGATTTAATCCTTACACAACTTCTGATGTTACTGACTCTATTGCTCATTAAGTACTGACACATTAATTGATAAACATGCGTATGCACTTCTGTTCTCCGCTGTTAGTCGAGTCTGTTGAGTAAACTGTAAGTGAAATGTTACATTCACATTTGGCGAAGTGCAATTACGCCGCTTATTGCTAAGCTTTCGTATTTCTGTTCTTTTGTGGTAACATACGTATATCAGCAGATAAATTACTATCTATCAGGGCTGACATATTAACACGTTGGGCTGACTTCATGAATTCAGGTTTCTAGATGGTACTGCAGTGGTAAGTATGTACTGGGATATTTTTATCGTTTCTATTTGTGTTTAATTGGGAGAGGCAAATGTTCGTGTGGTTCCCTGCAAAAGGAACTTGTAGTTCTGTTAAGTGGTCAACTGTGAGTTGCTAGGCCACTAGTTCCCGTAGAGAAATCCTTCGTCAGGTTCGTGGCATTTAAGATGCTTTTGAATCTTATTAAGAGTGTGATATTTCGATCTTGTGGAATCGGTACTAACTTAGTTATACATGAAAAAAGCTTTTCTGATCAATAATTTTTGGAACTGCACACTGCATTTAATGTTGGTGTTTGCTGTGGGGATACCTATATTGAAGTCCTGCGTGAAAAATGTTTTCTTCTGCTAATTATATGAACTATTGAAATGGAAATGAAGTCCAATGGTTCTTTACAGAGTGTAGGGGAACGATGCGGGAGACCCGCACCGCCTTACTAGGCAAGGTCCTAGTGGTGGTGGTTTGCCATTGTCTTCCTCCGACCATGATGGGGATGAATGATGAAGACGACACAACATCACCCAGTCATCTCTAGGCAGGAAAAATCCCTGACCCCGCCGGGAATCGAACCCGGGACCCCGTGCTCGGGAAACGAGGACACTACCGCGAGACCACGATCTACGGAATGTGTGTTAAATGTTTATAATTGTACGGAATCTTAGTCTAAAACTTTGGACGATTATTGACTGTAGATATGTTTTTCCTGGTTGATGGCCTTAAGTATCTGTAATGAAACTTGTTCTGCGTTTCTGTGGGCTGTTGTAATAGGCAGTTTAATTAGAATTGAATACTATGAATAACTTTGATTGCCAATTTCATCGTTGTACTTTGCAGTGATGACAAGTCATAGTTAGAATAGTGGACCAATCCCCATCCTTGAAACCTCTCGCCTTCCCACCGCCCTCCCCTCACGATTATGTTAACTGTAATTTTGACAGAGTGGAGTGTATAATCATTTTCATATTTCTTAAGAATACTAAATACTTTGCAATCCATAGATCAGATGACTTTACTGGATTCATTTGCTTGGATAAAGTGTATACTGCACCTTGTAAATGTTGCCGCATGAGCAACTTAAAGCCACAAATCTGAATTGTTTCAGATTTCTAATACTAATTGTCTACTGCGTGTGTTTAATACTAACGCCTTTCTGAATTGTTACGCTGCGCTTTAGTGCGCACTTGCAGTGAAACTGATACTATGTTGTTGTGAGACGTTGGGTTGGATTCAGCTCAATGTACTTTATGTTACTTCAGTCCCCAAATTACCCCTCATTAGAACTTTTTTTGCAAAATTTTTGCACTCCACAGGGGATGACATTCCCATGTTACAACAGACTGCATAGGACTAAAAGGAAGTGTTACATCCAAACAGATTAATAGCACTTGAGGGCGACAATCTTAGGCAATTATAACTGTCATAGACTAGTAGACAAGAAGTGAAAGACCAGGAAAATAGAATCAATGGAAGAAGGGAATAATCTGAGTTACATGATAGGCTAGAAACTGCTCCAAGACAGACTCTTGCGAGTCAGGTCAAGGAGCAAGTAGCTAGTCATACAACAATTATGGCAAATCATGAGGAGGGAGTAGAACTACTGAAAGTCAACAGAGAAAATAATGTTTGAGGGAACAGAAACGGCTGATGAAGTTGTTACTGTTGTAGCCCACCTGGCTACTTGCTGTAAGCAGAGCTTGGATAGCCCAGTAATCTGTAATCCAGTGTTTGTGACTGAGCTCACAGTGTGTTGGGAGCACCTGGCGACCACAAGGCACATGTCAAACCAGGGTTGAGAGATGAATCTGTGGTAAGATTATTTTCAGTATATATACAACATGTACATGTCACGTCTTTGTATGAAGCATTTGCATAACGATTGGAATTCACGATACCCAGTATTTTATGGCGCTATACGGTAAGTTCGTTTATTTGGATAAAAGCGTGTGGGTCCTGAATGTGGCAAAATGATTCGCCAAGACCAGTTGCTTTCAGAATAAAATAAAATATCTTAAAGTATACGGGTGTTGGTGAAGTTAATTGACACTGAAATTTCAGTGGTGTTGTTGAAAGTGGATTATTAATAAATTAGGAGCCAGCAGTCCAAAGTTCAGTGAAGAGAAGCGACTCCCCACCTACAGCGGTTTCGTGCATGCTGTCCCAACAAGGAGTAAAGTTTCAAAACCGAAATTTTATTCCTGCAAACTAACATGTATGTGTTTCTGTTACGAGATGACCATCTCCGATGACCTCAATGTCAATGGCAAGTTAAACACTAGTGTTAGAACCTTTAGAACTTACGCATGACCAAGTGAAGACCTCAGTGTGTGGTAGTGTGGAGGTACCATATTTCCTGATATTCAGGTATGCAGTGTAAAATATCTAGTGTTCCTGCTTATGTGTTAGTTAAGTTTCTTTGATTAATATTAGCAAAAATTTACAATTTTTTCTGGTATTCCAAGCGCCGGTGGATTTGGAAGACTTGGACTCGGCTGTTGCACAATATAATTATTGTTATTATAGTGGCAACTTGTAATGAGGGATTTAGTATTCTTGAGGAGTACTATGGATGAGAGTGTACAATGATGTTAATTATGAGGACGAGTGAGACAGTGTGCAGCGCTGGTAAGATCACGATGACATTAGAGATGTAGTTACCATATGTAATACACATATACATATATTTTCTTACATTTCGTTTATACTGTTGTGACTTGGCAAGACAGCCAAGCCACTAGGAGGTGAAGCCGAAAGGCACGCGTTTAAGCTCACGCAGGCTGGCGTGAGGTCTGGAACAGTTAAAGGATTTGAGTCTAGCCAATAAAGTACGTAGCTGTTGGAATACTTAACTATCGTCTCGGCAAATGAGAGCGTAATTTGTCAGTGAACCATCGCTAGCAAAGTCGGTTGTACAACTAGGGCGAGTGCTAGGAAGTCTCTCTAGACCTGACGTGTGGCGGCGCTCGGTCTGCCATCACTGACAATGGCGACACGCGGGTCCGACGTATACTAACGGACCGTGGCCGATTTAAAGGCTACCACCTAGCAAGTGTGGTGTCTGGCGGTGACACCACATATACACTAATGAGGTAATTTTCTACATACATTGCGCAGTTTCTTCTTTGAGTGTCAGGTCTGATTTGATGAATGACAAGTCACATCATATGATTTTTGTGAATATTTTGATGTACTGGTATTAGACTTATATGAATAATGTATGCTATAATGAGATGATGCAGGGAAACAACTTTTGTTTGTTGTGAAGCTGACACAGTGACACTTGTTTAAGAATGCATTTTTTCTATTAGTCAGCAGCTCCAGTACATGCTGAGAATCATGTGTAAGGGGATTTAGGCAAGTTATGTTTAGCCTTTAACGGATGTTTTATTTAATGATGTTTTCCTTGAATGAGTGACATTCTTCTTTGATAGAATCCAATCCATTTGCAAGTCGTGTATGCACGATCTGACATGTTGTGGATCTTATATTTTCCAAAAGTTTCAATTAGAGCTGTGTGATTACACAGTTTTCTGCTTGAAGAGATGCTGCAGTCCTAGTAGGCTGGAAAGTGAGTTTTGATTTGCAGTGGTTGTCTTGGTCTGTGAGATTAGTATATGATGTGAAAAATGCCTCGTTTGGTCGATACGCTCTGAGGATGAAAGTGAATGTAATGTGTAGTGAGTTTATCATCTTAACGCCCAGCGGCTCATTCTGACTGTGTGCATGATGAGTGTAGCAAGCTCAAGGTCACTCCTGCCAAGGCAGTGCACATTTTGACATTCATTTTCTGTGCTGTTTCCTGCTCGGGTTCTGTCTTATGTTTAAATGTATGTAGCTCTATTACTATCACTGTCTTGGTGTGAGAGTTGTTTAAAAAGGTTGGACATCAACGAGAAAATTTGTACGTCCACATGATACAAAAGTAGAATGGTTCATTCGGTTGCGTGAGACATATTGGGTTGTATCAAGGGAAGTAATAACTCTGATTAAGGTCTCGATATGGACGTCGTTTCACTGATGCTTGACTATGTTTTACGATGGTTTCTGCAGGCCGTCGTGGCGTATCAGACTGTGATGGTCCCATTTCTCTATGCAACAAAGCGAGTAGTAGTCATCTTTATTTCCGAGATTAACACTAGTATAATTTTTGTAGCGGTAGCTTTTTCGAGCTGCTGTAACTCATAATTGCCGTGCGATAGAAGACAGCGACGAAACACCGTTTACATTCACCTAGGTCAGATAGTGTTTGTGGCACTCTTGTGTTGCCACGTTCTGTTGTTGGTTCCTGTAGCTCCGTGTCGCATTGCCTCCGCTTTGTCAAACTTCCGCCTTCTTTTGAGAAACATAACCTCCCTTGCAACATTCTGTGCCCACTAAGAACATTCCAGTTGTTCCTCCAGAACTTTTTTCTCTTTCACTTAAATGCAGTGACTTTTTATGCCTCAATAATTACAAATTCGTGCAATTTACGTCTTGATCTAAGTAAATCATTTGTCTTGCTATTAATAACTATCCCTTGCGTGAAAGTTAAACGTAGTGAAGAAAATATTGCAGTTTTGTCTCCTTCAGCTTCCACCGTTGGGAGGATATGTAGACTTGAATACGTCCATCCTCGTACCCCTTGGCTGTGTTGTGCAATAGTAAGCAAGGAAAAATTTTCAAGCAGAGAGGTCTCATCATTCACAATACTACAGAGTTTTAATAGCTATCTATGGTTAAGGTAAAAGTTAATTTGATAGTCATGAATTTTACAAGCTCGTAATCATAGCAACACAGTTATCGACCTTAGTGCAGAACAGGCTATATTCATCAACACTGCTGTAATAATTATAGCACACTGTTTTCTTTTTCAGAACGCTTGCCAGAAAGTTAACAAAACCACGGAATATGTTGTAACGAAAGACAAGGAGGCCACCAACATCCTCTTGTCGAAAGGAACGACACCGTAAAGTTGGTGAGTGGGAATCTGGCTGCGGGCCTGGCGGCAGAAGTGGCGCAGCTCTACTGTTTCTGAGCTGTGGGGAGTCGAACCCAGGAGTAGTCGGCACACGACAGGAGCTGTCTGCGTCGCATCCCTGGACAGCGCGTGCGAGGCCGCTATCACCATTAACATCTGCGACGACTGCCACGACAGAACCAAAATATGTACCACCTCTGGCCGTCTATCCGGCAGTGATAAGGTTATCGCAACAACGTTCCAAGAAATAGTGCACAGTGCTGTCATGATGAATGAAACCAAGAATGTCTCATGTGCCGAAAGAACCTCCTGAGACAGGTGGCACAGTGCGGAGTGGACTCTCCTCAGTTTCCGGTAGCGGTCTGCAAGTGGTCGGCGCTGGCACCTCATTTGCTCCGAAGCTCCCAGACACTGGTTGAGTTGACTTAAGTCGTCCTTCACCAGAAGAACAAGTCCCACGTACCTGAAAACAGCTGTTGGTACAATACTATTTGTGAACAATATGGGGAAAAATGACCAGAGGGTGCCGTTGCTCGGACAATCCAGCGTAACAACAGCTATAATCAGAGCAAGAGACATGACGTAAACTGCAACGCAGGAGATCTTTACTGCCCCACTGGAGGAACGATGAGACTCCAAGACGCCACTGTCCCGATAAGACAGCAGAGTGAGCATCCTCTGGTACTTGCGGGTGTTCAGAAAAACATTTGCGACGACACTCATCACGGTGGTAGCTGAGCATGTAGTGATATAGACAACCAACCACACAAAGGTGATGGAATCCTTTTTTCTCGCGTTCACAGCTTGCAACCGGTTTTCCACAGGCGCTATTATTACTAGGCTCATGACAAGAACAACAGCCGCGTATAGCGTTCCAGCACGTGTCCTCCGTAGCTCACACTTCTCAGTGTCCACTCTGAACGGCGTCAGCCCGAAAACCCTGCAGATGGCGTGGTATGGTGCTGCAGATGTTAAGAGGTCTCTTCTATTCGTCATGTCAACATCGGCTAGTACTTGAGGATACCTCTGTTGCCTGTGAAGAAAGAAAAAGTTATGCAGCTGTAGTAGGCAAGATGCTCGCATTACATAGAAAATTAATCTATAATTCTCTACATATAACTAATTAACAGAGTAAACTCAGCCATGAACACTTCTACGACAAATGATTTTTCCTTAACTCTTGTTTTCACGAACGATTAGGAGAATGATAGAGTAACCATAGGCAAGATTAAAAACACCGTCATAGTCATTATTTTCCGACATCTGAAACCTGTACAAAGCTACAACAGTTATGACAAAACAAAAACTTGACCAACCAACACAGTTGCCGCATCTCTGCACATCGCAAATTGTGGGAATTGAGAACTCGAATCACCCATAACTTGTTGAGTATGACAAGTATGTAAGTATTGGTTGTTTTGTCGCAAAGTACTTATGTTCATTTAACAAAATTAATGAGAATCGCCTCGCCGTAACACGTTTATTAATTACTACAACTATTATTATTGCTACATAAAAACCACCTATCAAGCACATTGCAAAGTCTACTGTTATGAATGTCTTTAAGGAGTCTTGCTTGCATCTCAGACAGAACCTTAAGTATTTAATAATTGTGGGTTAAGTAACTAAATAAACGAAAATAAATAAGACAGTAAAGAAGGAAAAATAAGAGGAAATATTGAATAGTTGTGGGGAACAGTACAGACCTCGCATTATACACGTTAGAGATTGCCACTTGAAGGAGTACTGTCGACAGTCATCAAGATAAACCTAGCAAACCTAAATCATCTGGAAGAATGAAAATTCATATTCCGTTCCTCCCATATACAAGTTTAGCAGCTCAAATTTTTCCTGAGCTTTTTTATTATCATGTTTCCTTGTTACCGTAATGCTGTCTTTTATTTTACTTCTACTTACGTGTAGCTTTTTAATATCCGTTTGGTCGTCTAAAGTGCTATTTAAGTTAGATCTAAATAGTTTATTTTATTATGATGTTCACTCTCAGTTGTAAATCTATTTTTGCATGAAATCAAATAATGGAATAACAGCAGTACCATGTAGAAGAGGCATTGACTTGCAGACATGCACAATGAAAAAATAGCCTAAATACCGAGCTTTAAGACGAAGTTCTTCTTCAAAAATAGGAAACACACACATACTCACAGAGCCACAGTTCACACAGTAATGGCCATTGTCTCTGGACACTGGAGCCTGACTCACGTTAAGTCGTGCTCCAGCGCCTGGACACAATGGCCATGTCCGTGTGGGTTGTACCTGTGTGAACGTGTGCGTGTTTCCTATTACAGAAGAAGAATTTTGTTCTAAAGCTCAGTATGTTAGCAGTCTTTCGGATGAAACCTCTCTGTGGCTCATCGCATCTTAATGTGGTGAGTAGCGATGTATCCTTTCCATACTGTTCATATTTTTGGATTATTTATTCAATTCAGTGGAGTATATTTATTTTTCTCATCGCTCTTTTAATATTAGTGTGTCATCTACAAAGAATTTTTTATCCATTTGGCATTGTTATAAGGAAATTAGTTCTCAGTATGGTGCAGTAAAATATTAGCTAGTAGACCAGCAAGATAGTGTCACTTTACTAAACCATATTCTAGTACATGTATTTGGTTATTTAACTTGGAATAGTTATGGGAGAGTTGTAATCCTAGTAAAGCAATAAAATTCGTCTACTACTATTGCGTTCCTCTTATGATGCGTCGGTGTATTATCTTCGACAACTTGAATGGTCTCTTCAATTGTTCTGTTGGTGTACGTGGTGATAACATCAAAAAAAATGTTTTAGGCGGGATAAGATGTCGACGTCTGTAGCTTTTTGTATCACTTCACTCAAACTTTTCACTATATGCTGACTTTTGTATGTACAGCCTGAGTAGGTGTATACAATACCTTACATTTGTGGGTCGGTTCATCATGGGGCATAATTTTTTTCTCTTTTCTCAAGTGAATATTTAGTACTGTTTAGTGATTTTTAATTAGGACAGGTGTCAAATGGGTGAGTGTTTTTGTTTTCATTGCAAATGATGTTACTTTCGTTGGAGACTCGATGATTCTTTTTATACAGACTATGTTGAATACTACTCCTCCATTCTCTTGTCAGTTACTATTGCACTGTTAGTGTTTATTTTTTCACAAATCTACTCATATTTTCATATTGGGAAATTATCAGATAATATCAAACGTTAATATCAAAATTCCAAGTTGAGAATAAGTATCAGAGCTCACAACAAAACACAACCTTGTCATTCTAGGGGAAAACGCTGTAAATTCACCAATTCAGGAGTGCATAAATTAAAATGCGGTTGCCATGGGATAACATACATAGGACTAACAGAAATATTTCGAAACAGTATTCATAGAAGGCGTGAAATTCACTGGCATGAAACTGTCTTCATCTGGTTCACATCTTCATCTACAGAAACTCTGGCAGTGACATAACACAATGGCTGGCAGTCCCAGCCACTGGTGAAAAACATAGGCAACTAAATATTTTAGGTGAAATATGAAGTTTCACATGTTGGACAAAACATCCTGTCATTGCTTGGAACAAAGGGACGGAGTGAAAAAAATTCATTGAATTTTTTCGAATGCTTTTATAAATGTCTATTGTTGAAATACATTCCCATGTAAGATATTGTCTTAACAAAGATATACAAATGATTTTGTAGAATCGGAGATCATTCAAGTTAATCTTTACCCTTGTATATAAAGTACTTCACGTTTGACAATGAAATATTAACCAAATCTATAGAGTGAGTCAAAATTATGTGAAGAACCTTAAAAATGGTTCAAATGGCTCTAAGCGCTATGGGACTTAACATCTGAGGTCATCAGTCCACTAGACTTAGAACTACTTAAACCCAAGTAACCTAAGGACATCACACACATCCTTGCCCGAGGCAGGATTCGAACCTGCGACCGTAGCAGCAGCGCAGTTCCGGACTGAAGTGCCTAGAACCACTCGGCCGCAGCGGGCGGTGAAGAATCTTATCTTTGTCTCGTTTTTTACTCCAGATTGTTAGAGCCTATGGCTGATACATTTGAGCAGAGATGAATGTTTGCAAGCTTACTGGAAATTGTGCTGCCGGCGAAAAAAGTGTGGCGAAGGTTTGCAGAACGATTTCGAAATAGACGGTCACCAACTCGTTTACCAGGTGGTTTGTAGCAACTGGATTAGTAGCAGACAATTATCACTAAACTGTACTGTTGAACGTTGAATGAGTGCCTTAATCGTGTTGATAAGGTTGGGACCATGTTCTCCCAAAAAGTATTCACATTGTTATGACTCACCCTGTATATTATGAACACCACAGACATGTGCTAAGGTGATAACATGTAAATTATTAACATAGGTGTTTGGCATATGCTAAAAAGTATACATAACTCGTTTCTCTTATGAAAATTAACTGATATGCGACACTGTACCCCAGAGGTAAATGTATTCTTCAGCTCCAGTGCCACAGTTAGTGGGTGTGTGTCCCAATTCGAGTCTGGAAATAAATGAATAAGAATATTGGACAATTTATGACAGTCCCGTTCTCTTACCAGTCCCTGACAAGTTTGTTCTTCTACCCTTATTATATTTACACATTCCATTCATCTTTCGTATCCCAACAATTAACAAACTTTTTCCAGTTCAGTTTTATTAATCTGCACCTTACAAGATAAAAAGTAATTCCAGAGGGCAAAGCGTCATATTAACATTAATACAGCACACTCGTCCCGTCAGGAGCGAAGACTTCAACCACTTCTCCTGCACAGAACTGAAATACCACGTATCTTCTAGTTCTTCCTCTTCACTTTTTCCATTTACTAGTTCCCTACGGGATCGACATTGTTACGTGGGTTGAAGCAATGTTGGCAACTGTTGGTGACTGGATACCCTACCTGACACCACCACTCCCTGTGGACAGAGAATGCTCACCAGATCTGTCTGCATCTAGTGTACAGCTCATGTTCAAGTGTGAGAAGTTTCTCCTAAATGTTTATGTAGCAGGTATCTGGCGCGGCATGGAGGCTGCTGGCCAGTATTTATCTCGGTGGATGTGGGGAACCGCATAAAAGCCACCTCTGGGCTGGCTGGCTGAAGAGCTAGTCAAGAAACGCCCCATTTCTTACAGCATCAAATATTACTGGGAACGCCACTCTGTGGATTTGAAGTTGCCATTCTCATTTAACAGTTGATTATTTGCACTTCATCTTCTACCATTGTACGTCTTACTCCTTCAGTACAACTTCCAGTGTTCCACTTTACCACATTTTATACATTATGGCTGGCGACACTCCTTTCACATATGACCCAAACGTTCTCAGCAATAGAAATTCACATCAGTAGAGGATGCATTTCTCCTATCGAGGACCTTTGTCGCTATACCTATTTCTTCCAGTATACTGAGTACGTGAACAGGATCAGTCAGCTCCTTCGGAAATACTTCACTCACCTTCCTTGACACACTACGTTGTAGTCTGCATAAGAACGCCACTATTTGTTTATGTTCTGCTTGCTTTAGAATGATTCCATTTGCCTCAACATTATCTCTACACTGATAGGTGTGTGTGTGTGTGTGTGTGTGTGTGTGTGTGTGTGGTGTGTGTGAAATCTTATGGGACTTAACTGCTAAGGTCATCAGTCCCTAAGCTTACACACTACTTAACCTAAATTATCCTCAGGACAAACACACACACCAATGCCCGAGGGAGGATTCCAACCTCCGCCGGGACCAGCCGAACAGTCCCAGACCGCTCGGCTAATCCCGCACGGCCACTGGGAGGTATCAACATGGATCCTCCATATTTTATCTACAAGTTTCGACAGACTCCTTCTGCTTTTGTGATACAACGTTGAATGTCTCTGGTAGAATCTAGTGTTATCCAGTTTCTTATACCATTGTACCCACTTTTCTTGAGTTCCTGAAGCCTAGCTTCTTAAGCCATCGTGGTAACGCAAATTGATGATCTCTAACAACTGCGCATCAGTCCAGAATCCCGTATTTGCAACCGCTGATAGACTACTTACAAATGCCATTACATCCTCTCCTGCCAGGAGCAGTCCAAAAGACGAGATTATTTCCTCCTTTGCTGTACTCAACTCTTTATTTACTTCTTTATTCTCTTCTCTTAAATAAGCTAGGTACTGCTACAAGAACTGATCTGCTTCCTCAATGGTAACTGTCTGTGTTCCTCATTCAACCTTTGCGTGGTTTTTATACAATAAAGATAACAAAAATCGATCGGAGAAAACAGTAAATACCAACATGAAGACTAAATATATAGGTAATAGTAACATTCAAGCATTACTTCCAAAGCTTGTGGCGGACCATAAGCCATTCGGACTGATGTCGCAGCCATTGTGACCATTCCTATGGCATGTACAACACATCACCGGGACTGATAGTGTACAGGAAGCACTGTAGCCTAACAGTTTACATGGTGCACACCACACAGGACACATGCCTTGATGTTCCTCCCCAGTATTCTCCCAAAAGTAAGGCACCCTAATGTGTGACTCTGGCATACTATACGCTACCCTTAAATTTCAAGGCCAACTAAAGTTTAGCCATCACACTTGCCAGCAACCCGAGAAGGCGAAAGAACAGTCTCTGGACTGGCGCTACAGTCGTGATGACGACGTATGTTGCGACTGTAGACATATTCCAAATAATTCTGTCATCATTTGTGGCGGTGGCTCCAGCACTTCTCACAAGAGTTGCAGTGGAACATGAGGATGGGGCATGGATCAAGTACCTCACTACCAGTTATAGTGATCATTAGCGTTGTTTACCCAGATGGAGGATTTGAAGCCAATTGGATGTGAACTGGTAACTGTTTCCATACGTTAAAGCCTGCTAAGAGTCTTAGTAATGACTGTTTCTCAATGAAAGTATCAGGGAAACATACAAGCCACAATAATACAGTGAGGCGGCGAAGGAAGTATGGTCGTTTCTTATTAGATATTAGGAACTCGTTGTATCATACCTATACTGGTTGAGTTGCTTTGGGGGAAGAGAGAAAACAGCGAGGTCATCGGTCTCATCGGATTAGGGAAGTGTGATGAAGGAAGTTGGCAGTGCCCTGTCAAAGGAACCATCCAGGCATTTCCCTGAAGCGATTTAGGGAAATTACAGCAAACGTAAATCAGGAATGAACCGTGGTCCTCCCGAATGCAAGTCCAGTGTGCTAACCACTGCACTGACTCGGTCGGTTGGCTATATTCCTAGTACTACTAATATGCTTCTGGGCATTAAAAACAGAGGAACAGGAAGTATAGCAAATCATTTAATTCCGTTTGTAGTGAGACAGAACGAATACAGTATGGCAGAAGAATATTTGATCAAATTTGTTCATTACTTGAAGATACACAACGTGCAGAGTGGCGACAGGATGGGGCTAGTATTCTGGTACCCTGCTACCGATTATGGTGATGGTGAGTATTTTTTGTTTGGACAGCAGAATTAGAGGCAAGGGATGCCAGTTGGTAAGTCAGGGAAGCGTGGCAGAAGCATTCATCCATTTATTTATTCCATTAGTTATATCGGATGTATTGTTGCTCTCAGCAACGAGTGTCACACGTCAGTCCCAGAGTGTTAGTAAAGTGCTGAACTCACCAAGCAGCCTTCACAAACAGGCCAGTTTACAGTGTCGTTAGACCCAGGTGAGGAGTCGTGGCGTCAGTACTTCGGCAGGTGGAGAAGTGCAAAGTGAGGCTCCTGGCCCAGGGTCACTCTCCTAAGGAGGCGAGGAGACGCAGCCGCGGTACAGTGAGTGCGCTGAGATACCCCAGCGTGGGCAGCAACACAGCGGCCTGCAGAACAAGCGACCCAGCAAAAGAGAGCAGCCGAGTGTGCACGCAGTAGCGACGCAGTGACTCATCAGCTGGTCAGTCTGCGGTGAGAACGATGATCTCTCGGCTGGGCGTTGTGAAGTCGGCAGCAGTCGGCCAGTGGGTGGTCCCCTGGCTGAAGATGCCAGGTCGACGCTGTGCAGCATCGGACCTAGACCCGGCCTGTACCAGCCAGTGGCGGCCACGTCCAGTAGTGGCAGCCAGATGAACCATATCAGGCTGGTGAGGGGCATGGAGGATTTCTCGAAATCTGCCGGCAGTGGCTAATGCTGCCTGGCTAAAATGGGCAGCATTGATGGGGGTTTTACCTACGAATGGTCTTCTGAGGCAGCATATCTTGTCACTTGGGACAGAGAATAGCTAGGTGTCGCCCCGTGACATTTGGTAACGCGGGTCAGCATTGCTACAGTCTGTCTCCTTTACTGCAGCAGTGTTCGGCCCTGATGGAGGCGGTGAGTCGTAGATGTGTGGTAAATTTGTAAATCACACGGCCTGGATAGTGAATTTTTGCTGTGAGATCAGGCCATCCAGATCTTGTTGACAAAGAACGCCTAGGCGGCCTCCTTTCTCCTGCTATACATTCCTGCCTTCCTGGAAGCAGGCCCATTTCTTGATTCAGGGTAAGTGATGTTACAGTATTATGCTGTAGTGCCACGCAAATCCTCTCGCGCTCTAGTCCCGTGCGACCATCGAGATCTCGCGTGGTGTTGAGTAAGGCGTACCAATTTAGTATTTACGTGGCAATCGTGGAATACCAACAATGCGTGCAGCAACACTGCGTAGCTGCAGACCCGATAGGTCATGATACTGCTGCAGATGTGTTAGTGGACAGTCCTCCTTGTTATACGACGTACAGCAACAAGCATTAAAATGTCATATTTGAATAAGAAACCCGTTGCGTTATCTTCCCCTGTACACAGAATGCAGCTGGCGTTAGTCGTATTTACATTGTATGTTTGCACTGTAATGAAAAACAACTTCATTTAAAAGCAGCAATTCAATGTGTCAGAGGCGAACCTTTGTTCTAACGTATTCAATTAAAAGGTACATGGGTGGTAATTATCGCTGAATATTACTTCGTACGAAAGGCACTGACATGTTTTCAGAGAGCACGCAGGCCCTTTGCAGTTAAAGGTTGTGTTCTTACTCCACGCTCCTCGGCAGCTGTGATCGCAGAAATAAAGCATAAAAGCTGGCGGCAGATAGATATCTATGTTTCGACTGGCCAACGACGCTGGTCGTCTGGGCTATCACTCAGCTGTACATTGGTAATGAATGAGAATGATTTATACAAGAAGTGGAAATAGTCAGAAAGTGACATGGCGGAGAACGGAGGTAAATTTTTTAAGGCGACTGTCACTTTAACACCCTTCGCAAGGTCTATGGAATCATTTCGGAGAGGTCAACGCCTTTCCATACGTTTTCTCTGCTACACAAGTCCTTTGATCGCTTACTTTACTCCATACGTTATCTTTTCTCAAAGACGTTACCTTCAGTTAGGTATTTAACATTTTTAAATTCTCCACCCATAAACCTTGCTGTAACGTCCGTACTTACACTATGTAAAGGCATTTGGCTGAAGAGCGATATATCGTAGCGCTCAAAGACCACCTCCAGCACATATGGGGCAGGAACGGCGAAATAACAATAAACAAAAAATCGTAAGTTGGGTCGAAAATTCTGAAGTGCATACGAGATGTATGCTGCTCTGCGATGATTCGTCAGCCGTTAGAAAAGCGAGCCTCTACGACAACGGTGCGTTGCTCCTTTAGCGAATGCATTGTTCCTACTGGTAAACAAACTTTCCGAACAACTGCTTCGAATGAGACCATTCCCATCCTCTACCTACCATTGCTCGCTTTACCCCCACCTCACCCCACCCTGAATAAAAGCAGTAACCTTAGTTGTCACATCCTTTACGGAAGAAGAGACAGGACTGGAAAATATCTACCTCCCTCACGATAGCGCACCTGGACAAGGAAATGCTTTGTCAATGGTAAAACAAACATTTTAACTACGAATAGTTGGAACTTCCATCCTGCCGTTTTGACGCCTTATGAATTTTACCCGTTCCTACGTATAAAAAAATCTGTGAATTAAATTGTTTTAGAATGAAATGCGATATTATGCACACACAGAATCACACTTCGAAGATGAAAGCTAGCCGCTGAAATGTATTGGACAATGTAAAATGTCTTAAAAAGAGCATTTACTAACCAGTTAGTTTCTTGACTTAAATATACACGCTTAAATAATAAAAAAAACCATAACTATGAAGGAATTATCTGAATGAGAGGTAAATACAGTAGTAGATGTGCTGCACATGTACAGACTAATAAACGTTCACCATTTCAGAAAAACTGTATGATTTATTCAGGACATAGAGCATCACAAATTGAGCATATCAGTAACCCGTTGGTCCACCTGTGGTCCTTACGCAAGGATTTATTCTACTTGGCACTGACTGACAGAGTAGTTGGATGTCATCCTGGTGGATATTGTGCCAGATTCTGTAGAAGTGGCGCACTGGGTAACCAGAATCACCAGATGGCTAGAGTGTCCTGCCCAGATCGCTCCAGACGTTCTCAATTGGGGAGCGACCCTGAGGCCTCGTTGGCCAAGACAGGATTTGACAAGCACGAAGGCAAGCAGTAGAAACTCTCGGCGTGCTCAGCGGAAATGTAAGGACAGGATGGCTTGCCATGAAGGGCAACAAAGTGGGGTGTAGAGTATCGTCGACCAACCGCTATGCTGCAAGGGTGCCGTGAATTAGAAATAAAGCACTCCCGTTATGAAAAGAAATGACACTCGAGACAGACACTCCTGCTTGTCGGACCAAACAGCGAGCGACACTCAGGTTGGTACTCCACTGCTGCCATGGGCGTCTCTAGACACGTCTTCTGCCTGAAATGGCATTGATTGGTGAAGAATTGTCTTCAGTGAAGAGTCTCGATAACCAGCGGAGACCTGTCTGAAGACGATCCAGGCAGTTGTGGGATACAAAACTGACTGTCCAAATGGATGAGACAATTGCTCACACCTGTCACACAGAATCGTAAAGAAGAAGGGACAATCCACTACATGGTCTGTTAAGACATGTTTCGAAAGGAAGTAGAATTGTCATCATTCATGTTGGCGGGCGGGACGGTTTTGTACTGAATGTGTACATGAGGTTAAAATCAGGCCAGACAACAAGGGCGTATCACAGCGACATAGCTTCCGCAACTTATGAAAAGTGGTTCAGGGAGAAACTGATACCTAATCTACTTCCTCATACTGTCCTTGTTAGGTATAACGCCCTTTATCGCAGTAAGCATCTACCTCGTGCTGCAACATCAAACTCCACGAGGAGTGAAATGACGTCTTGGTTAACAGAAAAGGGAATTTCTTTAAAGAAGAATGTATTGGGGCCCCAGTGGCATTTATTGATAAAATGAACCAACCAGGGTACATCACATATAAAACAGACAATATTTTAACCGAACATGGTCATATTGATGTACGAATACCTCCATATCACCCCTAGTTGTATCCTACAGTGCAGATATGGGCAAGAGTCAAGGACGGTATTTCTGAACGTAATATGCCATTCAGAATGGAGACGTTATTAAGACTTATAGATGAACAAATTGCTCCCAAACAGAAGGAGACTGGAGGAGACGCTGTGAGCACGCAAATAAAATTGAAGAGCAGTATACCTCACGTGAAGGCTTGCTGGAACGAGCGCTGCTGACGATCGGAAATGTGGTAGGTGGAACAGATTCTAACAGTGATAATCATCGTGATGCAAGCAGTACTGATTCCGCAATTGAAGATGAAAGTGAATCTGCTGACACTGCTAGTGGAATTGAAACAGACGTGGCTACTGAAAATGAAGAAACGTGGGGTGGAGCGTTTCCTAAATGTGTTCTGTGTGTGGAAATATTGACAGTGAAATACCCATAGCATTATGTCAACTGACGAACTTATTATTTCTAATGTAGAATTGCGTCTGCAATTAGTCTAAGAATCTGTGGACATGTTCTCAACAGTGCAGCTACCACATATGCCCAAATCGTAAGTTCCTCACGGCGATACTTGTGAAACAAAGCCACTTAACGCCTCCAGCCCCAGTGGTCGTCCGCCGCTCTTGCCCTCCCTTGCAATGGAACTCCGGCGCAAAGAAATGTCCTCTCTTTGCAGGAAGTGCGCACCGACGTTCATGTGTTGACGATATGTTGTGTATTGCCCCGTTTATATGTTTTGTGGCCAGTAACTAAG
Source organism: Schistocerca nitens (assembly GCF_023898315.1). Lineage (NCBI taxonomy): Eukaryota > Metazoa > Arthropoda > Insecta > Orthoptera > Acrididae > Schistocerca > Schistocerca nitens. Next base: position 40,717,517 of record NC_064617.1, on the reverse strand, counting down.
ATGCTCGTCTGGTTGTAACGCAAGACCTGGGTGATTTAATGATGAAAATTCCGTCCGAAACTAATGAATAAATAAATCTTCCCGTGCAGTTGAAAGTGGCCCTGTAAATGTTACTGCAATCAATAATTCTTGAATCGGTGCCTCGTTCATACTCACAGCCTACAACTAATTGTCTGTGTCCCAAACTTCAGTCTTCTACTCCAGCTGCTGTCATTGTTACGCAGCTCTCGTCCGTTACTGGGCAACGTTCTTCTGAACTGGTGAACCGAGCTGTTCTCGCCGCATTTAGAAGAAGCTCGCTGTTATACATCGTAGTATTTTTCTCAACTGGTGGACACCGGATGCGTACTGATGAAGGTAAAGGACATACTTCTTCTGTGTTACAAATTATGTAAACTGTGTATCGTTCTTTTTACGCTAAAACGTGCGGATTATGGAAGGCTAATACGTACTTTCTTAGACGTGAAAATAAAAGCTCAGTGCGGTGTATAAACCTGTACAGAAAGCAAAAAATGACAAAATAATTGTTTAGTTGCACAAAATAACGAAGATTCGTTTCTGTGACACATGGCTAACATTCCTGGTCACTTGGTGTGCTTTCCTGTCTTGACAGTTGGAAACAGTTCCCCATCAATTACTTTTTCGTCACCATTGTGTTTCGTTATCAAACGAACTTGACTAAAATTCTGTTAGATTATCTCCGCCTGCCTGTATTGTGACTTTTTTGACGTTTGGTGGTTAACGTATCAGTCAGGCATAAAATGAAATACTCAGCGATCCCTGGAATGAAGACATGTAATTGAAACAGATCGGTGTCGCGCGGAGTGGCCGCGCGGTTTGAGGCGTCCTGCCACGGGCTGCGCGGCCACTCCTGCCGGAGGTGCGAACCTTCCCTTGGGCATGCGTGTGTGTGATGTTCTTAGCATAAATTAGTTTAAGTAGTGTGTAAGATGATCTCACACACATCTGAACATTTGAGACAGATCGGTCAAACACGGCGCGTAAGATTGGTCTAGTCTAACTGTATAGCTGTGAGTACTTTTGTCTCTCTTTCTCGTCTGTGCTGTTTCAAACCGATGTCTTATGGCCCTCTTCGTCGTTCATAAACAATTGCATTAGGTCTACAGCTTTGCTTTCGCCGTTTGCAGTAGATGGCAGTGGCGACAATCATTAGTGCAGGTGATAAGTCGTAACTGTCATAAAGTAATCTTAAGCATTTGTAAACATAACTCCGCCAAAATATTTGCCAATTTGTGATTGCATTATAAAATTATTCTCCATTGAATATGTCAAATTACGAGCTCACTTCTCGTCGTTTGCAGAAAGATGGAATTTTCTGAATTAACATAAAGGAATCTGCGGCTGAGATTCATTAAATACTCGGCAAGATATATGTTGAGGTATCTGTTAGTGAGAGAACTTGCACAGAATGATTTCAGCGCTTTAAGAATGTTTGACGTCGATCCCGACATGGCGGTGGAAGAGAGAATATTTTCGAGGTGACTGAAACCGACGGAAACAGTCACAGGGGACAATTATCGAAAGCACATGACGCCTTTGAGCCGAACACTGGAAGACAAATGGCTACAATACAGCGACAGAAACGAAACCGTGATTTTTCAGGATAACTTTTGTCGACCTTCTGTCGCAAAACCCGTCGAAACATACGTGGAAAAGTTGAAGTGGGAAGTCCTGCCCATTCACCTTCATCGCCGGACATTGCTCCCTCTGACTAGCATGTTTCACGAACAGTGGCACAAGACCTGTCTGACGAGCACTTCCGGCCTTATTACCAAGTACAAAATTACATCGATTCATGGATCTCCTCTAAAGACGCCCAGTTCTTCCGCCAAGGGGCTCGTATGTACCTGGAAGATGGGAGAAAGGAGCGATCCGCGGTGGCCAATACTTTGAATCGTAAATTTTTTGCAAGTTTTTCACAATAAAGTCTCGACCTTCGATAAAAAACAGCGCAAGCAAAGCTGTAGATCTAAGAAGTAACATTCAGATATCTACTCCTACATCTAACACCCTTTCTCTTTCTTACAGTCTTAATGTGCAAAATTATTATTATCATTATTGTTATTGTTATTATTATTATTGCCGTGTGTTCTGTAAGTGGCCTACAAGAGGCGGATTTCATATTTTAATGTCATTAAGTGCTCAGTAGTAAAGGCGCAAACGATTTGGAAATGTGACGAGGTTTGCAATATTGAATATCTCCTTGAGATAAATTTTTGGTTACAGCCAAATAATTTCTTGAACAACACACAGTTGACAGAGCTTGAAAGCTGTAAATATCTACTAACAGCAGTATACAGCCTAGGGAGCGCTGAACTGTGTACATCGGCACCTCGAGCCAAACAATTCGTTTGTCATGGTGCATACAGTTCAGAGCCACACTAGTAAAAGGCTTGGCTGTGTACTGCTGTGCGTCCTAAACCGATTGTCATGGCAACAGCTCTCAAGCCCGACCAATTACGGACAGTTCATGAAATTATATGGCTGTATCGCAAAATATATATGTTTAACGCGTCCAACATTATACTGAAAATTGCTACCAGGAGGAAACGTCGTGGTGTACAAAGCAAAAATAAAATGGATATAAAAAACAACCAGTGGACGAAATAAATAGCTTTTAAGAAGATTATCATTGGCATGGAACCTGTTGCAACTAAAACCTATTAAATAAGCTGCTACCATAATTGCATTTTGGACTTTATTTTGATGTAACATTATGTCTATTACCTTACAGTTTTTCAGCAAGAATAGAGTACTATCTATCTCGTATCGATTAAATATCCAGTTGCTTGGTATATCTTTAGTACTATATTATTTTTTGAAACTATGTTGCGACATTGCAGTCCATTTCATTTTATGTTTCAGTCGTGTTGAGCTGCAGTCCTACACGTTACCATTCTCTCATTTTTTGACGTATCTTAGTATTTTGTTTGTTACTGCAACTGTGAAAGTCAACAGATGCTCTTGTGTACCGTTTGGTTTTCTCGCTGGTGTGGTATTGATTCCATCCCACTGATGTCCTAAGGAATGTCTTGTTTCGCCACCATCTGTTGCTAAGTATGTACCTCTAGTGGAATGCAGTTGGTATTTAATTGAGGACACATCTGCTCGCGATTTTTGTTCCTATTCAGATGCATAGTGCTTAATCATTTCCCTTCCTGTTCTACTCGCAAATGGAGCCAGGCAAAATCAATTATCTACACAATGACGAGCCAAAACGTTATGACCACCTGCTTTATAGCTTTTCTGTCTGTCTCGGAACGAAATACATAGCCTACTCTGCGTATCAGGGAGCCGATAGTTTGTTGGCAGGTTCGTGCAAGTACGTCGCATTATGTGTCTACGCACAGGTCATGTTATTCTCGTAAATAACGGGTGACTGATTTATGTTCGGGGTGATGGCGCCCGATAGCGACCCATACGGGTTCCATAGGATTTATATCAGGCGAATCTACTCGCAGAGACATCAACGTGAGTTCACTACAATGCTGCTCAAACCACCGTAGCACGGTTCTGGCTCCGAGTCACGGGCAGTCATACTGTTGAAAGCTGACGTCGTCGTCGGGGAAGACATCAAGCATGAAGGGCTGCAATTGGCTCGCAGCTGGCAGCGTGTCTTCGGTCACTACCACAGGTCCTACGCAAGACCAGCAGAATGTCTCCCATAGCTTAATACTGCTCCCCTCGGCCTGCGTCCGTGGCGCACTGCACATTTCGAGCCGCCCTTCACCACGTGACGGCGTTTGTGGAGGTGACCACTGACCTAGTGTAGCAAAAATGTGATTCACCCGAAGAGACTACATGTTTCTGTTGATCGGCCATCGAATCCCGATGGCCCCGTGCTCACTGCAAGCGTAATCGACGACCCCTTGGGGTCAACGTGTGAACACGTAGGGGTGGTCTGCAGCGGATATCCATGTTCATCAGTGTACGATGCACGGTGTGCTCCAAAACACCTGTGCGTGCACCAGCACTGTGCTATTTCGGCGGAGATGCCACGCATCACCATCTATCCTACTTTACAGAACAGAACACCCACCGAACCCCACGTTCTTTGAAGAGTCACGCACGTCCAACCATTTAGCACCTAGTTGTAGTTTCGCTGTCCTACCTCTTTTCCGTAGTCGCAAGTGAACAATCAGCTTCGCCGTTTTCGAGATACACGTTCACAGGCTCTTCGTAATAATAAATTGCCGTTTGTCAAAGTCGCTTACTCAGCGGATTTCCCATTGCCATCCCATATCTTGGCTAGGGTGATCTCGCGTGCGTGTCTGCTCCGTTTGCATACTTTTGTTATCGCGTCACGTGCCCGCACCGACACCAGCCGGCGTCGTACGTAGCGGTGGGCAGAGGTCGAAACGTCCTGGCTGCTCACTGTACGCATCCGCGCGAGTTCTGCTCTCTCTTACCGTATCCTCATAGTCCTTACGCGAGATGTACGTGGGAGGCAGTCAGCTTCAAATGCCGGTCCTCTAAGCTTACTCAGAGCGTCCCTTGAGAAAAAAGTCGCCTTGCCCCAGGAATTCCCATTTGATTAATGAAAACTTCTGGGCTGAATTGCCGTGGTCCATATACAAAACTTCTTCTCCTTCCTCACGTTTCGTTGCCTACTGCGGTCAACATCTACCGTGGTGAGTCGGCGACTGGCTTCTAGGCTCGCTCGCTCGCTGTAAAACACTGGCGACATATGTCAGGTGTAGAGGCAGTGTAAGCAGCGGAGCTGCTGTTCCTGTGCTGATCTATGGTGTTGGCAGTGGGGCCTGTCTTGACGAGCTGTCCTCAGTGAGCGTCGCTGGTTATAGAGACGCTCTTTGCATCTTCATCGTGACTGAGGGAGAGGACTACTCCCGCAGTAGGTCGGGCCAGCGTCTTGTAGGCCTGTAGTGGACCTGTTGGCCCAGCCCACGAATGAGGCGGCTGTCAGAGTGTTCTGCGTTGTTGTAGAACACCCTGGCGATTTGCCCGAAGCGATCCCGCAGGAAAGGGATGCCTGCTTCCTCGTGGAGCAGGCTCGTGGTGTAGCGAGGCGGCTTGTGGAGCGCAAGTTGCAGCGCCCTATTCTGGAGGCGTCGGAGCGTCGCAATGTTCGTCGCTACTGCGTTACCCCACCCCACGGCCGCATATTCCAGAACCGGCCGTAGCGAGGCCAGGTGCATGGAGAGGCCGTGGAGTGGAGGTAGTGCAGACGAAGGGTTGAGCAGCGGGTACAGCGCACGTAGTCTCCCCACTGCTTTCCCTCTGACGTCGCGAACGTGGGGCAGCCACGTCAGGAACCTGTCCAGTGTTTCCAGAATGACATTTTGACTCTGCATCAGAGTGTGCGCTGATATGAAACTTCCTGGCAGATTAAAACTGTGTGCCGGACCGAGACTCGAACTCGGGACCTTTGCCTTTCGCGGGCAAGTGCTCTACCAACTGAGCTACCCAAGCACGACTCACGCCCCGTCCTCACAGCTTTACTTCTGCCAGTATCTCGTCTCCTACCTTCCATACTTTACAGAAGCTCTCCTGCGAACCCTGCAGAACTAACACTCCTGAAAGAAGGAAGTTTCATATCAGCGCACACGCCGCTGCAGAGTGAAAATCTCATTCTGGAAACATCCCGCAGGCTGTGGCTAAGCCATGTCTCCGCAGTACCCTTTCTTTCAGGAGTGCTAGTTCTGCAGGTTTCACATGAGAACTTGTGTGAAGTTGGTCGGCGGTGTACAGAGAGTATAGCAGGGGGCCGAGTACCGACCCCAGCGGCACTCCCGCTCGAGTCTGCCGGATGTGCCACCATCTGCTCGGACGTGGAATGTGCGGCCCGATAGATACGAGCGCTGTAGGACCACGTGCCACGTCGGAACCCCGTGTACAAACAGTTCGTACACGAAGCCGTCGTGCCACACACAGGCCTCGGAGACGTCGAGAAGCACCGCTCCTAGGTACTCTCGCGTCTCCAGCGCCCGCATCGCCTGCTCCAGGAGGCGCAACAGCTGCTGGGTGGTTGAGTGGCCGCTCCAGAACCCGAACTGTTCCTCGGGGATGAGCTGCTGTCCCGTCACCTGGCGCAAAAGCCGCTCTACGTACAACCTCTCAAAGACTTTTGAGAGGGACTGGAGCTCGCTGATCGGCCGGTAGTTGGCTGCCTGACGTGGGTCCTGGCTGCTCTTGCGGATGGCAACCACGCGGAAGGGAAAGTCCCAGAGCGAAGGATGCTGTTGAAGATGTCCGCCAGAGCCTGGTGTACCTCTGGCGGTAGCAATCTCAACAGGCAGTTGGTGACACCATCCGTGCCACCCGCCTTCTTGGGGTTGAAGCGAGGGAGCTGCAGATCGACTTCTGCAGCCGTGATTTCCTCTATCGTGTCGTCCTCTTCACGCGCAGTGAGGAAAACAGGGAGACGGTCCTCCACTGGGCGGACGTGGTCGGCATCGAACACGTCATCGGCGGGGTGGAAATTTTCCGCGAACGTGTCCGCGAAGATGCTGGCTTTCGCATCCGGCTCGCACACAACGTTCGCACCCACGTGGAGGGGCGGGACTCGCTGGTGACGGCGAAGGAAGCGCCTGGCCGCCGCCAAGAACTGCCATCTGTCGTCGTTAGGGTGGCCACAAGGCCCGCCCAGTCACGATCCGGTGATCATCTATGGCGGCCGGAATCTCACGCCGCGCCCTGTTGAGGCGGCGCTTCGTCTCGGCTAGCCGCGTGAGCTGCCGCTCTCGAAAGAGGCGATTTTTGTGCGTGATTTTCTCTAAGATGTGCACCTACATTTTTCGAACCCCTCCTACAACTTCTGGATGGTGATGACAGGTCAGACGGAATTGTCGCCTACGCAGATGACCTATTAGTTGTAGTAACTGCAAACAACAGAGCCCAGTTAGAAGAGAAAGCCAGTGGAATGCAACAAATAATTACTCAGTGGTGTCACAACAACAAACTCAGGATAGCCGAAAACAAAACAACATACACTTTAGTGAAAGGATCACTCCAAAGGAATCCTTCGGTTAAAATTGAGGACACAAACATCAAACGAGCACGCATTACGCGCTATCTTGGTGTACACATAGATGAAAAATTGAATTTCCACGAACACATAAGGCTAACAACAGACAAAGCAGAAAAAATTCTTGCACAAACTGGTGAGGCTAAATTCAAACAGTACAGACTACCTCTACCAGTCATACGTACATACCACCGTGCGCTGTTCGAATTAGTAGTCAGCTTTGCAGCTTGCACGTGGGCACATAGACCGAACGTGGTCACCAACAAAGCATCCGTCAGACGAGGGCAGAGAAGTGTCCTACTTAGGCTATACATGGCAAGGTGAGTGGCATGTAAGTGATAAGGGACGTCGACTGCACGACTTCCTCCCTGACGTAAGGGAGAGGTTGAGAATGAAACATATGGATCACAGCCGCGGTATGGTACATTTCTTAACCGGACACGGACCTTGTCCCACGCACTTAAACCGCGTGAGTCTGTGGCAGACACCTACATGCACATGCGGGGAACAAGGTTCCCCAGAGCACACTGTCTGTTTCTGCGGGCAACACGCAGACAATAGACATACTCTACACTTAGATTACACAGATAGAGACATAGATCTATACACAGCAATAAGAGACGAAGAACAGTGGGCACAATTAAACGCACTGACAAACACATGAGGAGTATATGCGGACACGAGACTACGGACATGTCTATGTGCAGCGTAACAGTAATTTCCAGAGGATGGACAGCGATACCCACAGTGACAACGAAAATAGTGACAATGAGGAGGAACAGGAGGAGGAAGTTGAGATGTGACAGTAAATAACCAAAAGTGCTGGCAATCTAGCCAAGAAAACACCAAATGGTGTACATGGATGGGCACCTAAAGTAGTTAATACGTAGGATTAGTAATAAATAGGATAAGCAACATAATTTCTCTACTAATAACCATTTGTGAGTGTGTTTGTGTGTGTGTGTGTGTGTGTGTGTGTGTGTGTGTGTGTGCTACTAATAACCATTTGTGTGTGTGTGTGTGTGTGTGTGTGTGTGTGTGTGTGTGTGTGTGTGTGTGTGTGAGTGACTGGCGGTTAACGGCTCGAAGAAACCATTCCGAGGTATTCACCGTCAGTCACATTCGGTGATGGTACTAACAAATCTCTCATCTATCCTATCCTCCTTTTATATTCTTCTTAAGAAACAACAAAATTTTATTTATATTTCAACCTTAAATTATTGTTATTTTGAAAAGTATCATTCTGTGTAAATGTTGTAGATAAAACAAAAGGAAAGAAATCTGTAAAAAGATGAAAAACGGAAATTGTAAGACGTACAACCTCTTTTAAACATCAGGTGACAGGTCTATACTTTGGCAATAAATAAATAAATAAAATAAATAAAAACAAATCTAACGGTGGCAGACGTGATGTGCCCGACACCTTTCAGTACGGCGACGTCGAGCACGTCAGGCTGGCCGCGATGGCACAAGACGGTGTGGTCGTAGGGCCCCAGTACTATCGCGCCCTGCCGTTGTGTGGCGCGAAGGAGGCGGCGGCCGATGGCGTCGGTGGTGCGGGAGTTCCATTGCGTGTGCTTGGCGTTCAAGTCGCCAGCAGTGAAGCTCTTCCCGCGCAACGCCAGCAGGGCGTCGAAGTCAGCCCCCTGAGCAGTCCCCTCGGCGGCCTGTAGGCCGCAACGAAGGTGATGACCCCCGCCGCAGTGGTGACAGCCACCCCAGTGGCCTCCACCGCGGTGAGAGGCGGTACATCTACATCTGCATGATTACTCTGCAATTCACATTCAAGTGCTTGGCACAGGGTTCATCGAACCATAATCGTACTATCTCCCTATCATTCCACTCCCGAACAGCGCGCGGGAACAACGAACACCTACACCTTTCTGTTCGAGCTCTGATTTCTCTTATTTTATTTTGATGATCATTCCTACCTATGTAGGTCGGGCTCAACAAAATATTTTCGCATTCGGAAGAGAAAGTTGGTGACTGAAATTTCGTAAATAGACCTCACCGCGAGGAAATACGTCTTTGCTTTAATGACTTCCATCCCAGCTCGCGTATCATATCTGCCACACTCTCTCCCCTATTACGTGATTAGAAGTCGCTTGTGCGGAACGGTGTCAAAAGGTTTCCGGAAATCTAGAAATACGGAATTAACTTGATATCCCCTGTCGATAGTGGCCATTACTTCGTGCGAATAAAGAGCTACGCTACGTTGCACAAGAACGATGTTTTCTGAAACCATGCTGATTGCGTATCAATAAATCGTTCCCTTCGAGGTGATTCATAATGTTTGAATACAGTATATGTTCCAAAACCCTACTGCAAACCGACGTCAATGATATAGGTCTGTAGTTCGATGGATTACTCCTACTACCCTTCTTAAACACTGGTGCGACCTGCGCAATTTTCCAATGTGTAGGTACAGATCTATCGGTGAGCGAGCGGTTGTATATGATTGCTAAGTAGGGAGCTATTGTATCAGCGTAATCTGAAAGGATTACGCTGATATACAATCTGGACCTGAAGACTTGCCCGTATCAAGCGATTTGAGTTCCTTCGCAACGCCTAAGGTATGTACTTCTAAGAAACTCATGCTAGCAGATGTTCGTGTTTCAAATTCTGGAATATTCCATTCGTCTTCCCTGGTGAAGGAATTTCGGAAAACTGCGTTCAATAACTCCGCTTTAGCTGCACAGTCGTCGGTAACAGTACCATCGGCACTGCGCAGCGAAGGTATTGACTGCGTCTTGCCGCTTGTGTACTTTACATGCGACCAGAATTTCTTCGGAATTTCTACCAAATTTCGAGACAATGTTTCGTTGTGGAACCTATCAAAAGCATCTCGCATTGAAGTCCGTGCCAAATTTCGCGCGTCTGTAAATTTTAGCCAATCTTCTGGATTTCGCGTTCTTCTGAACTTCGCATGCTTTTTCCGTTGCATCTGCAACAGCGTTCGGACCTGTTTTGTGTACCATGGGGGATCAGTTCCACCTCTTACCAATTTATGAGGTACGAATCTGTCAATTGCTGTTGCTACTATATCTTTGAATTTGAGCCGCATCTAGTCTACATTTGCATAGTCAGTTCGGAAGGAATGCAGACTGTCTCTTAGGAAGGCTTCTAGTGACACTTTATCCGCTTTTTTAAATAAAATTACTTTGCGTTTGTTTCTGGTGGATTTGGAACAAACGGTATTGAGCCTAGCTACAACGACGTTGTGATCACTAATCCCTGTATCAGTCGTGATGCTCTCTATTAGCTCTGGATTGTTTGTGGCTAAGAGGTCAGGTGTGTTTTCGCAAACATTTACAATTCGCGTGGGTTCGTGGACTAATTGCTCGAAATAATTTTAGGAAAAAGCATTTAGGACAATCTCTGAAGATGTTTTCTGCCTACCACCGGTTTTGAACAAGTATTTTTGCCAACATATCGAGGGAATGTTGAAGTCCCCACCAACTATAACCGTATGAGTGGGGTATTTGTTTGTTACAAGACTTAAATTTTCTCTGAACTGTTCAGCAACTATATCATCGGAGTCTGGGGGCCAGTGGAAGGAACCAATTATTAACTTAGTTCGGCTGTTAAGTATAACCTCCACCCATACCAATTCGCACGGAGTATCTACTTCGACTTCACTACAAGATAAACCACTACTGACAGACACAAACACTCCACCACCAATTCTGCATAATCTATCTTTCCTGAACACCGTCTGAGACTTCGTAAAGATTTCTGCCGAACTTATTTCGGGCTTTAGCCAGCTTTCTGCACCTATAACGATTTCAGCTTCTGTGCTATTTATTAGCTGGACTTCGTGATGTTTGAGGGGCGCCTTGACGTAGATGGCCGTCACGCCACCAAGGGTCAGCCTGTCGGTGCGGTAGCACCGATAGTTGGCCGCCTTCACACGAATTCCCGGCAGCAGGAATGTCTCGCACACGAGGTAAATGTCAATTGCCTCGTCGCGCAAGAACGCCCTGAATTTCCCTTGCTGGGGGACCGAGCTGTTCGCGTTGAAGGCGCAAACGGTGAGGCCACGGATGTGGTGGTTATCCATGGTGGGCAGAAGCAGCAAGGCCGGCCTGGAGGGCCGTCGTGACCGCGGTGACGAGCACCGAGAGTTGCTCGAGCAGCTGCCTCAACGACCGCAAAAGCGATCGGGAGCCGAGGGTGCCGCTGGGGCGGCCTCCGCTACGACGGCGGCTCGTTGCGACAGCTCCGTAGAAGGCGACTGCCGTGGGACACCGGCAGCTAGTTGCAATGGCGGCGCAGCACGAGTTGCCGGCTGCTGCCGCGGCAGAGTGTCGGCTGCAGTCCGTTGCGCATGGGCAGGGGAGGCCCGGCCCGCGCGCTGGTGACTCCTGCGTGGGGCGGCATCCCGTATGCCAGGCGTGATTGCCGCCTTTGCCACTCGCCCGGGGGAAGCCGCGGACGGCGCAGTCGGCTGCTGCCGCTCGCCAACGGCCTGCTCCGTTCGCTGGGTGGAGGAGGCAGACGGTCCGACCTCGGTGGCGGCAGCAAAGCTCGTGGACGGGTGCACTTTACGAGAAGGAGCAGCCACGCCCCGGTGCTGGTTTAGGCCCCGTTTGGAGGCCGAACAGCTTCTGTAACTGGCAACGTGCTGCCCGCTGCAGTTGCAGCACGTCGGTTTTTCTTCTGGGGTCTTCCGGTTTTCCAGGTTGTCGACGAGGACAACCTGGTACAGTGGCATGGCTCGGTGAGTTCCCGGGGACTTCATCGGGCCGGTGGACCGGATGCTAAAGCCCACGTCCTCGAGCTCCTCTCGGAGGTAGTCCGCGACAAACTTGAGGGGAAGGTGGCGGAAAACCACCTTCAGAAGTTTGAGCGGGTCGAATGGATGCGTGTAGCACGGGAGGCCATCCTTGCAGGTGGTGTCCATCACCGTGCGGTACTCTTCATTGGACGTCACTGTGCCCTTGTAGAGGTCACGGCCGAAGGCCTTGACAGTAGTGGACGTTGCCACCCTGTGAAGTTTCTGCTGGAAATCCATGTAGGCGCCGTCCCATTGGACGACGATGGGCGGCGGGAACGGCGGCTTCTTCTGTGGCGGCGCCAGAGGTGCGTCGCCGTCCTCTGCCGCGTTCGCATCAGGCTGCCGGGAGGCAG